>NC_092686.1:18123786-18795003 GCF_964275005.1 Diadema setosum | reverse complement strand
CATAACGTTGGCGGGTTGGATAATCATGAACTGTATAGTTTCTTGTAAACATTTGAGAAAATGCATCTGGTAATTGGCCAGTTTAGAATTGAAACATAAACAGGCCAACGTTGTAGGAAAATAACTCAGGAATTTTCAAAATTTTATGAAAATGAAATACATTTTTTCAACTTTTGCCCCCCCCCCCCCCCCCCAATCCAAAACATGGATCGACGCCGCTGGTGATCGGATGTGAGGTAGCTCGTGAAATTATGAATCCTTTTCATTGAAGAAACGCGTGCTGTCAAGACTTTCCCAATTTGCCCACGAGACCTCTCTTAAAGTATTATGGGATGGACAAGGGCCGGCGGAGCGTTTTTAAAAGCGTGGGGGCCCACTTCCGGGTTTCATGAGCTGACAAGCAAAAAAAAAAAAACTTCTTCACACTTCAAGATCTCTATCTAGGCCTATTTCTATTGACTGCCGCTTACGTACTTCCGGGTAAAAGAAAGTGTGGGGCCCAAAGTGATGACACCTTATGTATTTCTTTGTATGGTGCACAAAATGTGTGGGGGTCCGAGCCCCCACGGCCCCCACGGCTCCGCCGGCCATGTGGACAGCTGACCGCCCCTCCTGTACGATGATGATCGACGCGGACGGTGGACTGGACTGGTGGTGTCAGTATATACCTTCACACCAAATTGTATAAAAATCCGTCTGTTACAGTAATCTTACGTTTTTTGAATGAAACAAATAGAATGAAAATCCACTGTAAAATGTCTTGAGAAGTAGCATTTTCATGTTTTTGGAGAAATTTTCATAAGGCATAATGAATTTCAGAATTATGTGTTAAGTTTGGTAGTTCCCAGCAAGCCCTATCAGATAAAACAATCAGAATCGATTAGAAGTAGCATTTGTGTATGTGTGTGTGTGTGTGTGTGTGTGTGTGTGTTTGTGTGTGTGTATTTGTGTGTGTGTGTGTTGAAGAAATTGCCACACACGTGTCTGCGTATATACGGAGCCTGTTTCACATAGTCCCCTCGCGAACTATGACGGGACAAAGGTCTGGCCTCTTATACCCCTTTCAGGTAATCGTGGATGCGGATAATAGGAGCACAAGTCGTAAAATTTCGATTACATGAACGGGAGAGGAGTAGAAAAGTGCGCATTATTTTTATGCTGCTATTATGCGCATAATTGCAGCATGAGGAGTAGATCGAGAATACATGAACGCGTTTTACGACTTATCCGCACTAACATTCCACAGTTCGGTCAAAGGTCACTCGATTTCCCGCACAACCGCTGATTGCTGAGCTTGAGCGCGCGAGAGGTGTGCATACACGTGAGGATATTCACCGGAAACATTACGTCATTATAGAGGCGTGCGCAGTAACCATGACAAATAACTCGCACAAATAACTCGCACCATTATATGAACGGGTGCTCGTAAAAGTAGTGCGCACTTCATGGGATATATGAACGCGATTTTGACTACTTCATCCGCATTATTTGGATGCGGATAATTGAACCGCGATTACCTGAAAGGGGTATAAGACTAGCTTACGCATACATTCGAGACTACCCCCCCCCCCCCCCCCCCCCGGTTGTCTGGAATGGGTGCGTTCATCGAACATACTCCGCCCAACGCACCCTTTCGAGGCAAACGTGGGGTCTTGTCTCGAACGGATGCGTTGAGCGCTCCACTCCGCTCCACTCCGCGCCGCACCCTTTCGAGATAAGCCCATACAAGTTTGTCAAAATTCAGAAAAAAAAGGATGGAAGTTTTGAAAAGAATAGTCCTACCGCATTTTTTCCCTTCTTTTTGGTGCCAAAGTAGGGATGCGGCCTACGCGGAGGTGCGGTCTTATCGCCGGAGAATACGGTATTAAGTATTCATTATGGTGTTTACATTTGTTTTGTGATTGTGTTTTTCTGCTGCAATTGATGCCATTTTTGTTAGTGTGTTGCATGTTTTGTGACATGATCGTGCGTACATGAGCTTTCCAGCCGTTTTCCATACTTTTTCGTCTTCTTCGGCCTACTTCGCCACCGTTTGTTTCACACTTAATTTTCGTTTCATTTTAATTGCTCATCATACCTTTATGCTGGCACGATTTCTACCTTTCGCTTTTCCTTCATTTTTGTTTTCTTCGTGGATTTAAGAGTGCATGGTACATGACACCTACCTCAACATGTATCGTCAAATAAGAGGGAGTTTCCAGGAATCATGCTGCTAACATGATATCCACGTGCAATGACTCGGGGAGCACTCCAGAAGAGCAGACCTCCGCCAAGTCACCATTTCAGGCGGTATCTTCAACACAAACATGGAGAAATAGGGACATCTACACATTTTTGACATAGTTACAGGCCTACACAATATACATTTGGTAAAAATCCGGTCGTCCGTTCCCGAGTTATCGGAAAATCAAGCTTATCTTATAGGTCCTTTATAACCCTTGTAACTTTTGACATTTCACCCCATGACACTTCCAGGTTTGTTTCCATTCTAACCTTATCTACTTTCCACTTTTCGGACTGACGAACCATATCATAAACCGAATTAACGAACTATCGGTGTATAAAATTCTACTTCATTTTCGGGGGGGGGGGGGGAGAACTCTCGGAGTTATAAACAGCCGACGGAATAACAAAGCTTTGGATTTATGCAATAAAACAATATAACTATTGAGGCAACGTGCCCTCAGGTAGGCCCACATGGATATTGCAGGGCTCGATATCAGCGGTGGCCCGGTCACCTGAGGCCACTAAAAATTGATGTCGGGCCACTACATTACAAAAAAAGTAATCTTTTGGTGGCCCGGTATAGGATTCAAAATGGATCTTTATACGTTTGCTTTTTCGGGTAGGCCTAACACGAAATCTTTTTCGGGCAACCAAATTTCATCTTTACAGATTTTTGTGGCCCAAAACGTGCCACCAGAGAAGAAAGTCAGGGTCGAGCCCTGGATATTGTGCGTCCGAAATTATACAAATGTCCGGAATTATAAGTACCATCCGGTATATGGTACTGTTTGCGATGAGAGTGATTTTTTTTTTTTTTTTTTTTTTAATGTTTGGCAGAGGTCGTAAGAAGTTGAATAATAACGAAAATGAAGAGGTTGCTGAGCAGGTGTTTTCTTCTACCATGACCTGTTCTTGATTGTCATTTTTTTTTTGCTCACCCCCCCCCCCTCCCCATCTCTGTTTTTGAATGAAGTGCAGCAATAGCAAACAATATCTATACGTCTCTAGAAGCCACATTTTCAAAACGTCGAGTAAAAAGAATATAGAGAACAATTGCAATTGATCTTCTTGTCAAAGTGAAGTACCCAAAACTGCATGGATTTCTGAAAAACAATGAAGATTCTAGAAGCTAGCCCGAAGTAATCATGGTATCATCAAAAACATTAATGGTGCTCGATAAAATACATATAAACATGCAACACTGTATATCTCTTAAATTATGATTAACATCTCGCGTCATGGTTCAACCTGATCAATACACATACACACATATAGATTTTTCCGGTCAATTTCATACTTTGTCATTCCAATTCATGAATGTGCATTCAAATTCACACAGCGCACGCACGCGAAAATATCCGAGGGCATTCAAATTCGGAGTTCCAATGATCAATTTCATTTATGGGAGTTCTATTTCGTTTTCGTCAAATCAAATTCACGCTTGGGCATTCAATTTCCAAATGCGTGCATTGCATTTCCTACTCGTGCATTCAAATTCACGCGATAGTCATGTGATAGTCCCGATGAGCTTGTTTGGAGCGTTCAATTTCATTTTCAAGTTCCTACTTCGTGCAATCAATAATTTAACAAAGAAAATGGAGTAGACTTTTTTAAGAAAGGAGAAAGGACATAAACAGCCCATTAAGGCTTGCATATATATAGTGTAATTATGATTGTTGGTTCTACATTGTTCTGTGTTCATGTATTCTTTGTTTTTCATCTCGATGAATTTTAAATTGGAAGGTCCAATCAGCAGTCCATCCAAACAACACAACGACAGTCTAATCATATTCCTTGATGATACTGCATGCTGACAACGCCCTAACACTAACCACACAATGACATCAATTTAAAGACAGACTGACACGCAAGTCCCGCAAAAGTAAACCAATAAGAAAGCAATAAACAACAAAGACGTATATAAAGATATACGATGTTCATGTTGTCAGTTTCAATGTAGGCGAAATTGTTTCTTTCTTTCCCCGAAGGTATCAATCAACCTTCCCTATTATGCTCGTCTGTAGGCCTATACAGTGCCTATATAATGTGCCTGTATATTCCTTCTCGTGAAGCCAGAGTTCAAATTTTAGAATGAACAGGTGGACCTAGACTGCAAAGTAAAATCAATACTGATATAATCTTTATCATAAATCCCAATATATCCAAAGCTAAATGAAAAAAAAAAGACACACATACACGGCCCCAAACTAACACTGTATAACAGGACTTCTTTTAAATTGAATGCAGTTATTTGGAACATGGTTGCCTATTCACAAATTTGAATGACCGACGAGATTCCGTCGCCAACTTGAGATGAATTTGAATGCTCATTGCTGAAATGCGTGCTCCTCTCTTAAATTTGAATGCTCCGATAGTAAATTCGAATGACCGGATTTTGACTTTGATCGCTGATTCAGTGCTGCGAGCGTCATGGAATTCGTGAAACTGAATGCTCGGAATAAGAACTTGAATGACAAAAGTATGAAACTGACCGGGAAAAACCGATATAAACATAAACATGACGATAACTACAGACAGGGGAACACAAGAAAAATAAGAAAAGGTTAGCACACTGAAAAAAAAAAATAATAATTTGATGAACAGAATGAAAGAAGTTTTATCAAAATTAAACATTGAATGTTAAAGATTTCACATTTCACTGAAATGATAGCATGCTTTGCAACCAAGGGCGCCGGAAGCGTGTGTGTGTGTGTGTGTGTAGGGGGGGGATACCCCCCTGTAACAAATAATTAATCAATAATTTAAAGACCAAATTCAAGGAAAAGGCACTTTTCTCGTCTTAAAATTGTCAATTTCATCACTGAAAAAGCAAAATTTTCGCCCCTAACGGGGCGAATTATAATACATGTACACTAGTAATATACATTATTATATCTATACTTATATTTACTTATGAGTAAATTCAGTGTATTGATGGTGGCCTCGCGTCCTCCAGTGTGCCCCCTGAAACATACCTTTGGTTAACCTTTCATTTTTGCTCGAAAATGCCATCACGTTTAAGCTTTTAATAAATACATTTCAGACGAAAAGCAAAGTGAAAGGGGTTCGCTCGCTTTGCCCGTACTTAAGTAAAATTAACAGTTTTCATAAGTTATGATCATAGTCCTTCGCAGAGATCTTTTTTTTTTTTTATTTCCCTAGAAATTTGATTTAAAATGCTCTATAAACGCGACTTTTATACCCTGTTTTTACATAAAGTCCCTACCCTGGGAGGGGGTATCCCCTCTCCCACACTAAGCTCCCCACGCTTGGTCGCTTTGCTTCCTCGCCGAGGAACTCACACCGTCATGTACCCCCGTATGTTATGATAATCCTTCGCACCGATTTTTTTTTTTCTGTTAAATTTCCTAGAAATTTGCTTTCAATTGCTCTATAAACGCGACTTTTGTACTCTGTTTTTACAAAAAGTCCCTACCCTGGGAGGGGGGACACCCCCTCCCACCCCCCCCCCCTCCGCTGTCGTTTCGCTCCCTCTCCGAGGATCTCACACTGTCACAAAAATGTACCCCCATATGTTATAATCATAGTCCTTTGCACTGATTTTTTTCCCCACTATGTAGGATTCCCTGGTATTTGCTTTTAAATGCTCTACAAACGCGACTTTTGTACTCTGTTTTTACAAAAAGTCCCTACCGTGGGGGGGGGGGGGGGGGGGGACCCCCCCCCCCCCTCTCACACCCTCCCCCCGCTCGGTTGCTTTGCTCCCTCCCCGAGGATCTCACACCATCACATTAATGTGCCCCCGTCGAGATTTTGCCCCCCCCCCAAAAAAAAAAAAACAAAAAAAAAAACACAAAACACAAAACAAAACAAAAACAAAAACAGAAGTGTTCTGGAACACTTGTTTGCAACTACAGCTGTCCATACACACACACACAACTAAGATATCATGAAGTCACCACCTCACAATTCTACTTGGGGTTTGTGCATAAAATACAATGTACACTGAAAATAATGTTTTAGATCACTAATTTAGTGATAGTAATCTTTTTCTCCTGAAAATCTTTATTACTCTGTCAATGTAAGTAGGCCTACATGTACAAAGAGAAGTTTATGCAAAAGACGTAACTTTTCATCTTGATTTCACATTCTTTAAAAAAAAAAATAAATGCCTCTATGGGGACTGGAATGCCTCCACTATGTTGCATTATTCCCAATATGTCTATACATCTTACCAATATGAGACAATTTCACATGACTTGCAAATAAGCACTATATGATAATAACATATGAAGAGTTTGAATGCAAAAACAAATACCATTGCCTTTTCTTCATCACCAAATAGGGAACATGAAATCAATGGCACTGCAAAGTTTACATAACAAATCAACACAATCAAAAGTATCATCTGAATTATTTGTTTTTCTGCAGATCAAATCTCAAACATTCCAAATTGATAAGGATAGATAGATCTGTTTTTGCATATAAACTCTTCATGTATAATATACACTAATTTCCAAGATGAGACTTTAAAGGTCCAGTTTACCTTTGGGAGCAGTGATTTCAAAAATTTTCAAGATATCATATTTGATGCATATGTGTAGGTCTGTTGTATCATAAAACATCCTACCATATGAAATATTTGCAATAAAACCTAAAATATAAGGAGATATCAGGGTTTTTCTCAATAAACCGTAACTGTATACGGTTTAGTCTGGAAAATTTTTTATTATAACTATTGTTCACATTTTGTGTATTTAACAACACTTAACATCGATTATACGGATTCAGATTTTGACAGTGGTTGTTTCTATCCCTAACTCACATTTTTGAACTATTTTATAGCACTAATGCTTTCATCTGCAAATGGTAAATTATGCCTTTAAGCCATTTTCACACTACTGGAGAAAATATGAACATTTCAGAATGTCGACTTGACCCATAACCCTCTGGCCAGAATCTTTCCCAACCGAATCATTGTGTGGTACAAAATGCACATGCGATGTATATACAGTACTAAGTATAATCAAGTGTATACATGTTGAGTAATTTCAAAGGCATGGAGAGTATAGTGTGATTACAGCATATCAACCCTCCTTTGACTTGACTTCATGACCCAAAACTATCCAAGAATCTTTTTCAGGCAATACAATAAGAACTAACATTCAGGAAGATTTTTTTTTTAAGGATTTTCACTCGAATTTTGACCTTTGAGCCAATGGCCCAAAACTTTTCCTAGACAATCTCTATCTGGCAATGCATGTACACACTTGGTTTCATGAAAATACCTTAAGGCATTACAGAGATATAGGGGAATAGATGAAATGTTAGAATTTGACCTTAACCTATGACATTTGTCCTTGAGCCTGTGTACCCACTTTCATTTTGGATGTACCGTACCTAAAACAGTTCTTAATTTATGCCATTTACAAAATCAATTACGGACAGATGACTAGACAGGCCGATGGATAACCTGAAAACATGTCTCTAGTGACACTTTGTGGTGGAGGCGTGAAAATAAAAAAATTAAAAAGACTAGGAATTAGTGAACATTTGTGTGTAGGTTGAAGAGAAAGCTTTAAGGGTGATGACATCATCCTCTCCCTATATTTGCACATGTCGCTGGTCCAAATATCAGTGTTTGCTGAAACCTCTACCATTCTGTATGTCTGACATCACTCTACTTACAACCAGAGCAAAGTTGAAAATAATGTGGAATTTGCCATTTGTTCATGAACGGTTACTTTTCAAGGTGAGAGGATATGCCAATCATTCCTTAACGTATTCTTCATTCATTCATTCAAGTGTCACTTATGAATTTCAAGTACAAGTATATGCACAGATATGCATATCACAGCTAAAAGTATTACATCTCAAATACTTCAAAGAAATCACATACAGATAGCAATCAGATAATCCTTCAGAGTATTGAAAAATGTCACCCTTTTGTCATACCACATAGACTCAGGAACTATGGGTCCATCAGGGAACGTACACTATACAGCAAAATGCACTGTATATTAGTTTTCTGAAAATGGCATACTATAATACTGAGCTGGAACTTGACAGGAAGGTAGCTGGTATTAATTATGAATTGTTAACTAAAATCAAGAAACAAGTCTTGACTTTCATAGGTACATGTAAGTTGACGTGTGGCTCATTGTGGATCACTACTTTAGTTTGTTATTGAAAGAGTTTGACAATATTTTATCAACTGAAGATGTACTGCAAGCATAATGTCCTGGGTCTGTAACTTAGGAATTTGATAACTTAAAGATTGTTCTGTTTATAACCAACTAATTCTGGTGACTGCTAATATACCCCTAAAATCTAATTGGGCCACCATGAACAGCTTTGCGTAAGTTTTTAAATATTCAGCCACAAAAGTTCTAACTTCTACACAAAATTGGCTCTATTGGTACTGGATATGGGTGAAGAATTGTGCAAATCAACTAGTATTCTCACATGTGGATCATACTGGACCCTTCAGGCCACTCACCTAGACAACAGCACATCCTATCTCTTTCTGAATTATTCCTGCAAAGTCTAGCTAAATCTACATCTTATTATCAGAAAGATTGTCAGAGGATTAAGGACCTTCAAGTAGCTGAAATTGTATTACCCTGTGGGCTATTCCTGCTAAGTTTGACTGAAGCAAGGAGGTCTGGACTCAAGCGTCTGACCATGAAGAGCTTTTACTCTTCACCAGCCACAAGGCTTTGATGCTACAAATCAGTTTGGCCCCTACCACTGACATAACGCTGAAATCAGAAATGTTTTCCCCTGCACCTACGAGTACCAACAAAGGTTAAACCAGGGCTACCAATGAACAACTTTATTTCTACCTGTCATGGCGTTTCTTCACAAAAACTTCGCTGCATCAATATTTGGTCAAAAGATTTTAAATATGTATGGCAAATTTTGCTCTAAGAGCCTACCCCTGGACAACCTGAGTGGCTACTGTTAGTAGGTGATTCCAACCAAATTGGCAGAGATGCCAAGTAGTACGGATTTCCCGTAATTTCTCCGGGAAATTGGCCAATTACAGGCGGTACGATTTTCATATCATAAATCCCGGATTTTGCCGATTTGAAGTTAGCACGTACTTGTTTAGCACTTTTGACTATTGCTTTCGTACTTTTGACTATTGCAGCACATGCATAAGCAAGTGCTTATTTAGCACACCCGCTGACAGTGTATAGTGCTGTTGCATACGATCGAGCACGCATGTGTCTGTGTATGTAGGTAGTGTGCCTGCCGTGCCGGTGTCCTGTCCAGCAGAGAGAGACAGCTGCGCGGGCCAGCTGCATCGGGGTAGAATACCTCTCCTCCCGCTGTCGCGCTCGCTTATGTTGTGTGCACTGTCGGATTTCTCACAGCGTTTGCAAGTTTTGTGGCAGTCAGAATCGACAATCTGGACTTAGTTTGGTTGGATTTAATACTCTGTCATCATGTCTTCTACAAGTAAAAAGCGTACCAAGAAGTTACAGACTTTTAAAGAAGACTACAGCACGAAATGGAAATGCATCGTTTCTTCAAAAAAAGGCCCGAATTATGCTAGGTGCACCGTGTGTACATCGGACTTCAGTACTGGACATGGTGGGTCTAATGACATGCAATGGCATGTAAAGACTCAAAAACACCAATCAGCCGTTGGAGCCAGTAGTAGTAACACAACAATGGAGAAATTTCTTATTCCTAAAAATACATCGGTGATCAGAGCAGAAGTCCTAATGACAAATTTCTTAATAGAGCACAACATAGCTTTCTCTGCAGCTGACCACCTTAGTGATATTGTGAAATCAATGTTTCCCAACAAGTGACATTGCTAGAAAGTTTTCTTGCAAAAGAACAAAGGCAACAGCAATTGGGCGAACATTGGGCCAAGTAGCTAAAGGTGAGTCAAAGTTTCATCATTTTGATTTTGGTATCGATATCCATGAATTCCGTAGACCAAACTTTTTCTTCAAATCTGCCGTTGATTTGGGGAATGGGAGGGTGCATTAAACGTGGGAGTGAAACCTCGACGCTCACTATGTTGTATCAAACAACAGTTTTCAATGACTGATGAGACATCGGGAGAGAACTGTCTAAAGTATGGCAACCTTGCCAAAGTAATGTTGGCTATCCTGTCTCTGCCCCATTCAAATGCAGAGGATGAGAGACTCTTCAGCCTAGTACGGAAAAATTCGACTGAATTCAGACCAAACATCTAAAAAGCTGTCCTCTCTGATGTCCTCACTCAGAAGGCATACTCACAGTCCAAGAACTTTGTCTGTCACAAGATGGTCTTTGATGAAAAGACTTTGGACAGGTGCAAGAAGGCTGCAACAGACTACGACAAAAAATAAAGACATATTTTTAAGGGAACTCTAGCCTTTCGATACAATTGATCATTGGTAGTTATGTGTTGGCTAACATACATGAACATGTGCAAGAATGCTGCAAAAGAGTGAAAAGACTACACATGTAGCAACATATAAAGACATGTGATTGTGAGGGAGTTCATCCAACATTTCAACACTTCAATGTGAAGTTGACAGCAACTAATGAACTTAAAGGTGCAAGAAGGCCGCAAAAGTCTATAGCAACATATCAAGACATATTGATGAGGAGTTCATCCAGTCTTTCAATAGAACATACAGGTATGTATAATAATGTTAACACGATGTGCTATCGCTTGCCTGTGGGAGCCGCGCTTGCCATCATGCAGAAAAAAAAATGCGTCGCGCAAAAAAATACTGATTTTATTTCCAAATTACTGATTTTTAGCCTTATGATTACTGATTTGTGTAGAAATCTACCTTTTACAACTGCATTAGGTGAAACTGTTGGAAGTGTTGATGCATGACAGCCTTTTGTTAACATGCCTCAATACTACAAGTATGTGACTACAAAGAAAGTATTTGCATTTGATGGTACTCGTACAATGCAAAAGGTTTAGTTTTAACAATTCTTTATTTCAATTAATGATAAACAGATTAACTGTATGAATTTAGGAATTCCCCTTTGTTTTCAATTTTAAAAATCAAAAGTGTTGAACATTACAGCTCACTAAAGGCAAATCATTAGCTCCAACAAATCCAACACTACTATGCCCATGTATGAGTCTGGGTTAATCAGGCTTGTAAGATTCTAAATACACAATTTGATTGATGGCAAACCCTGCTCTAAAACATAGATATGAACAATGATATTTCTAAAAGAATTTTTGCATCAATCTTCATACCTGCAACAGAAATAAAAAACATAGCTTGGAATGCTTGCATACAGGTTTAATAAGTTTGTAGTACACAACATTGTCTGGTATCCTGCCCTTTCCAGTCCTGTGCAAAAAAATATTTCCACTGCCTACCTTACACAACCATGTCAAAGTTGATGATGGCTGATTGAAACATTAAAGGGGACACTGTGCACAGAGATTTGGAGATGAATAAACTTAGAGACAAGTGATCAGTATTCATGATGCAAGTGAATAGTTACATAGTTGAATAGTTTCAAATCACATCTAGTTAAGTCAGTAATTTCAAGTCACACCACAAAATTCATTTCGACATAACAGAATGAAACAGCACTGTGTATACAAACAAACTCCAAAATATAATTGATTAAAAAATGAGCAAAATATAAAGACAGAACTGCTAATACTTTGTCTCAAAAACCAAAGTACATGTAGTGTCTTAGACCTTGTGAAGCATCAAAAGATATCCTGTGATACATTTTCTTTTTAATCCCCTCTAAGTAACAGGAAATTGTGACATTTTGACCGTGGCCTATGATTCATGCCCTCTGGCTCATCAGTAAAGTGCCTTGTCACAAAATAAGCTATTCAATTTCTGACATCTATTTGTAAATTGTGTATCACATCAAAATCACAATGCCTCCAGCAAATCCCTTTGTGAAGGCATGAAAACAGTGATGGAAGGACATGCAACCTGACAGGCAGACAAATGGATGGTTTAAAAAAAAAGAAGAAGAATATGATGCTTTCATTGCCCTTTGTGCACAGGAATAAAGACAGAGAGACAGATATGACTTGTAGTTGGCAACATATACATTTATACCCAAAAGCTGGTATTTTCATACTGATACATTTTGGCCTGACAGAATTAAACCTTAACACAAATGTTCACTTACAAATATTGTGCAAACACATTTGCTTCTGTTAACTGTTTTGGTCTATTTTCCTAATTTTTACTACAATTTGGACTAGAATAATTTTGGAACGCAAAAAAAAACAAAATCATCTCCTGAGTATAGTTAGCTCTCTTCAGTCCATCAAATGCCTTCCTGAAAAATGAAATTAAATAAAGGGTGTTTCAGAAGCTATCTTGATATCAAATTATCTTACTGTATCATATCTTACAGACACTTCTTGCCTACTGTAATACCATTCAATATCATTTATCCCTGGACCATTTCTGAAGATCAAACTGAAACCAAAAAACTGGACAATGTCCAGCTACCTTCTAAATGCTCACAAAGATCAATGACAACAAAATATGATGTATCACTATTTACATCACAGTTCCAGTATGTACACTCCTTTACAAATGTCACTGAAAGCAACAGTTTTTGTGGTGAATGATTCCACAACTGGTGGTGCAGAGAGAATATCTGTTGCATTTATGTTCAGAGTACTATTGACAGAAACACTCTTCTGTCATGTTTCAAGTAGTGGTCCAATCACTCATCCACCATATGGTACTCCTTTTCTCCCCGGTTTCCAGTATGTACACTCCTTTGCAATATCATTCCAAATGTTAGTTTTTGTGGTCAAGTAAATCTTCAACTGCTCGTGCAGATGAAATTTCTGCTGCAATCATGTTCAAAGCACTGTTGACAGGAACACTGTTCTGTTCAGTTGAAACATGTAGTGGTCCAATCACTCATCGATATTGGGTAACCAGAATGCCTGCATAAGATTTCATAAGTGAATAGAAAGAACAAAATAAACAAGAGCATTTTATATACTACAAATTACTGTATAATTTGTATTTTAGAGCAAAATAGTGACACCCTAGTATGAAATCAATCATTACAGAAATTGTTTTAACAGTATCAGATATGGTGACTTATATTTGTATGACCTCCATGCAAAGAAAACAGCAATATCTAAACTGCTGTGGATTTAATGATTGAATGCTTTCTCTACACAATATAAGAACAAATTTCCAGCCACCCCTACATACCTTAATATTCATTCATTGTTTCTGCCAAAGAAACCGTGCAGTAACATTAACATATTTACAAGTGTGTTTGTAATTCATGGGTCAACATGTGCTCATTACTTAGGTGCATTCATTCCCCTAGTCACACATCTCATATGCAAATTGTTAAATAAAATGTAGGTGAAAAACTTGGGTTAACCATCCATATTTAGAAGTATTTGCAATGGCAAGGTATTGGTCAATGGAAAACTTTGAAATTGCTGGTAATTTGTGACTGGAGTAAAGTCCAAACATTTTGGCACAAGCAAAATTAAAATCATTAAAAAAAAAAGCAATCTGAATACCAAAACTTTTTTTTTCTTTTGAAGTTGAATAACAAAACTTACTTATTTCCTCCCATTTCCTGATCTACACTAGATATGTTCCAAAAAATCAATCACATGCGTCACAAAATGCTTTCATCAATTTTGTTAACTTATTAATACTGTTAATCACAACAATGTCTGAAATGGAATATGATGCCTGGATTAAAAAAAAAAAATAGTAACAATGATCAGAAGTATTGCTTTTGATATTATGAACAGTCATTAAAGTAATAAATAAAGAATATCCCTCCCAAACAATTAGCCAAATGAGCTAAAGTTGACAAGTCCTGAACTGATTAAACAGCATACACGCAAGGAACATTATATGCAATTCTATACATGCATTACTGTCCAATGATCCCTCACAAGATTGTTATAAAACATTTGCCTTACCATGTGCTGTGATGAGCTGGCAAGCATGAGGAACTTTGGGTTGAACTGGAGACAATAGATGGGGTTTTCCTCATGTCTAGACTCTAGTGTAGCTACTTTGTGACCATTCTCAGTGTTCCAAACGTGGATAATTCCATTTTGTGAACCTGAACATCAAGAAATTACAACAACAACAACAACAACAAAATGTATGAATGTTTTCTAATTGTGACCTTCACCTTAGGTCTCCATTCAACCTTTTGCAAAACGCAGTAATCCATCAGATGATTTGTTTGCATTATGTGATGACACAGTTGGAAAACTGTGTGAGATTGATCCTGTCATGAATATACTTAAACTTGGTACGAGTATCATGTCTCATGAAGAAATATCTCACAAGTAACCTGGGCACTCTGACAATGATTGTCAATCTTTCTTTTCAGTCTGGTATATTTCCTGCTAATGCGAATCAAGCAATCGTTACATCAATTACCAAGAAATCATTACTTGATAAAGAAGACATAAGATGTTACAAAAAGCTGTAATAGTACTTTATGCTATGTCACTAAACTTACTGAGAAAGTTGTTGCCACCCAGTTCATGGATCATCTGTCTGGGAATGAGTTGTATGGTTCTATGTAGTTGGCTATTCAGAGAGAAGCTTTTAGTCCATATGTAGTTGTTGCTGCTGCCAATGATGATATTGATGCTGGTATTGTAAATAAAGAGGGCTGGCTGTGCAAGTTTCCTTCTAACCAGTTTCCTCTTGTCTGTCATCTTTTCTTGGCCTTTGAATGATGGAACCGTCTCCTTTTCTTTTTTTTCTTGTTTTTTTTTTTACAGAATCTTCTTATAAAAAAATGTTCCTTATTCGGCTAGAGCAAGTGCTAATATGATAGCAATCATAGCATTATATGTGCCAACTAGCATACATACTGCAAACATTTGAAAAAACAAGAGACCCGGGGGTCTCGCGCTCACCCGAGTATCGCAATTTCACCTTCCATGCATTCTTGCACACTCTTACCTAAGAACATTGGAAACTTAGGTCTGCATATGGATCCCCCCCCCCCCCCCCCTCAACTCCAGGGTGGGGGGGGGGGGGGGGGGCAGGCAGCCCTGGATCTGCAATGAACAAACTTGGAACTTAAGTCATCAATGTACAAACTCATGGTATTAACTATGCTTTATCATTTCTGGTTCTAGAGTAGAAGATTTTAAATATTCCTTAATGGGGGGGGGGGGGGAGGGGGGGTGGGTGGGCCCCCTAGGCCCCCCCCCCCCCCCCCCCCCCAAGAGGGACATGGTGCCCATTTGAAGGAATTGAGATTCTATCCCCTAGGGATTCTACCTGCTAAGTTTGGTCAAAATTCATCATGAGGTTTTCAAGAAGAAGATGAACATGTACAATTCAGGCCTCATTACAACTGTAGGACTTCTCTCCATCCCCTCTCCTGGGTCCCAAGGGGGGGGGGGGTGGGGGTACCCCTGATTCGGCCAATCCCATGAGCAAACTTGAAACTACAGTCATCAATGAACTAACTCATAGTATTATCTAAGCCCTATCACTTCTGGTTCTAGGTTGTTTTTAAAGATTCCTTAATTTTAGGGAGTTGGGCCCCCCTGGGGGCCCCCAGGTGGGCCATGGTGCCCATTTGAACAAATTGAGATCCTATCCCCCTAGGGATGCTACCTGCCAAGTTTGGTGAAAATCAGACATGGGGATATCAAAGTGAAGATGAAAATGTACAATTTAAGCCCCATTAGGACCCCTCCACATCCCCCTCCCCTGGGTCCCAAGGGGGCACCCCTGATTCCCCCATGAACAAACTTGAAACTACAGTCATCAATGTACTAACTCATAGTATTAACTAAGTTCTATCACTTCTGGTTCTACAGAAGAAGACTTTTAAAGATTCCTTAATTTTAGGGTGTTTGGGCCCCCTGGGGCCCCCCAGGTGGGCCATGGTGCCCATTTGAACAAATTGAGATCCTATCCTTCTAGGGATGCTACCTGCCAAGTTTAGTGAAAATCGGTCATGGGGTTCTCAAGAAGAAGATGAAAATGTAAAAAGTTTACGCACGACGGACGACACATGACGCACGACGGACGACGGACGACGGACGCCGGACGAAGAGTGATCGCAATAGCTCACTTGAGCCTTCGGCTCAGGTGAGCTAAAAAGTTCAACATTTCCTTACCTGACAGAACATACTGCGCATCTGGGCTAAACGATGCTTCAAGCCAAGCACCCTTGCCATTTAGGTGGCCCTGTATGGAAAAAGAAAAATGGGAAAACTATATTATGCAAAATATGTGACTGTGCATCATAAAACCTATAAGAAGTGGCACGCCAAGTTTTTGCGGGAGGACTCAAAATTAGTGAAATGGGTGAACCTAGTCAATTTTTGGTTTTCAGTATTTTCTGAAAGAGCAAGTTCTTCAAAATAATTCTGAAGTTTGGGATCATAAAATGAATGGGAAGTTGTGTTTTGTTTTTAGGGGTTTTTTTCAGTTTTTCTAGAACACATTTTGTGCAAAAGTGTGATTAGGTATGTCTCCACTTCATTTCTTAGAAAGCCTTTACACATTCTTCACTTTCAACTCTAAAATGTTTGAAAAGGTAGTGCACCCTCTTTGAAAGTTAGCAATGGATTGTGTTAAATGAGCGTACAAATTTTTAGCTTCATCTGATAATCCCTTCAGAGCCTGGAGTTTTACATACTATTTTGCACAGAGCACAGCTCTTGAATAGACCCTATATTTCAAAGCCTCTTTTCTCAGTAAATACTTTTCCAGGGTACAGTATGTACTTTCATCCAATTATTTAGATAGGTTAGGAAAATACATTTGTATTATGCAGGGATGCCAGAGTTCCGGCTATAGCCGGAATTCCGGCTTTTACGTTTTTCCGACCATATGTTCCGGCTTATCCTTTTTTTTTCTGTCATTTTTCCGGTCGGACACTATTCAAAACCGGAAAAAACAAAACAAAACCAAAAAAACAACAACGAAATGTTACAAAAATAGACTCACCACGGTTAGATGTTAATGTATACACCTCGTCATATTTTACATTGTAGATTCAATGCGTATTATTATCAATTAGAGTAAAACGACTGGGTATCAAGTCTATTTCGTTTGCCTGCACATGTCTGCAAGCATGCATACCGTACTTGTTTGTGTATAGTGTACAAGGTACCGTGTGTATGAATTTGTTCAGTGGCGATATCGCGATGGCTCGCACTCGCTTTTAATACACGTGTATTATACCCGCGGTGCTGAATTCGAATATGTATGCAGTGATTGCATATGCACAGCCGTGATTGTGTGGTGATGTGATTCATGTCCGGTCGATCTTCTGTTGTGGATTAAACTTTCAAAATACTGGATTTACTGCTGTCTGCCTGGTTATGGATGTGCAAAGAGGATCAGATATCAAGAAAATAGACGGTGGAATAAAGAATAAGTTCCAATGGAAATGGATAGAGAACAAAGATGACAGTGGAACATTTTTGTCGGATTATTTCCGAAAAATTGATGTGGCCGGGAAAGTGCGGTGTACTGTGTGCAACCAAACGATTCAGTATGGAAGCAGTGGCAGGAAAGCCTTGATGAAACACGGGAATTCAGATGCCCATAAGAATGCGTCCAAAATTCTTCGAGGAAACCAATCTCTGCCTGCAGTTTTCCAACATGTGGATGCAGTTCAATCTGGTGAAGCGGGTAAGACAGTTTTGCTCCCAGGGAATCAAATGGGGCCGAAAAAGTGTAGCCTTCCCTACGGTACACCTCCTAACATTCACGAGTCATCAAACTGTTCTGGCAAAAGAGATGCACCTCTTCCCAATGTGAATTATGAAGACCGAAAATCCAATGCTGAAGCTATGGTTGTTTCCTTCATTGCTGAGAACAATTTGCCATTCACTATGACTTCAAAGGTCTTAGACCTTGCCAAAGAGTTATCCAGAGATCACAAAGTTTTGGCTGATCTTTCTTTGGACCGAACATCATGCACTTACAAGCTCAAGGAAGGATTAGCTAGTGTCTGTCATAAGCGTTTGGTGGCAGAAATGAAGAAGAACCCTTTCTCAATAAACATAGATGAATGTACGGCCAAAAATAACAAAAGGGTTTTGAGTGTTCTCGTGTCGTATTTCTCAGAAGATTTGGGAATGTCTATAGTTCATCATTATGTGTCATTACAACTGACCACTGTCAACGCAAACACTGTTTTCCATGCAGTAAAGAAAGCACTAGAGGAAGATGAGATACCTTTCACGAATGTTGTATCATCCCTTAGCGATTCTGCTGCTTACATGAGGGGAAGCAAGACTGGTTTTGAAAAGAGACTTCAGGATGTTGCTACAAACATGCTAGACATTGATGGTGACCTATGTCATCACATTCACAATGTTGTAAAAAAATATTGTCAACACTTCGACCATCAAGTAGAAGGACTATGTGATGATTTGTACAATGACTTTCATTACAGTCCTGATTTGCAGGAGCACTTAGCCACAATCAGCACTGCCCTTGGCACTGCATGTAAGGTTCCACTTGAGAGAGTTGCACATCGTTGGCTGTCTTCATTTGACGTCACCGTAAGAAATGTGGAAATGGTAAAGGCCCTCACTGTTTTCTATTATGCGTGGGTGGACAGTAACAAGCAAAGTGAATTCGAAGGCTTAGTAAAAGCAATAATCAATGAAGCCAAAGCCAACAAGAAGAATGTGTATGACGTTATCATGAAATTGAAGATGAAACAGCTGACACCCCAGGGATTAAAACGCAAGAAAAGAATTGTTCAAAAACTCTTCGTGGAAAGGAATCTCACTCTGGCATTGATGCATCACTACACCAGCATACTGCCCATGTTCAAAAGTTTTGTTCTCACTTTTGAACAGAAGGAACCTATGATCCACAAAGCACATGACAGCATCACTGACTTGTTCAGACAATTTCTTGCATGCTTTATTAAGCATGAAGGTGTGAGTGAATTAACAGCCAGGCAGCTTGCAGAATTGGACATCAGTGAAAACTTGTTGAAGTGCTCACAGGTCTATGTAGGAAAGGCCTGTGAGAAGGAACTGCTCAAAATGAGTGCGGAAGCTGCACGTTCATTTCTCTCTAAAGTGAGAAGTGCTTATCAGTCTGCTGCGCAATATCTTCAAGTGAAGCTGCCCCTGAAAAATAAACTACTTTCACTCTTGTCGGCCATAGATCCTAAGGCACAAGGGTATGCTGTAACCTGTGAATGCTTGAAAAAACTTGCTGAGGAAATGAAAGTGAATTTCTCACCATCTGAAAAGGACCAGTATGACTTGCAAGCATCTGCTCTGCAGCTAGATAAATCTTTGCCTTCAGCAGAGGAGAGAGTTGATAAATGGTGGGCAGTAGTGCTTAAGAAATATCCATCTCTAAGGCCTGTCATGTCAAGAGCACTGAGTATATTCACAGGACCAAGGATTGAACAGTCTTTTAGCATGATGAATAATGTAATCAACAAAACTACAAACAGGCTCAACATAGATACCTTCAATGCTATCCAAACAGTCAAATTTGACCTTTTGTCCACAAGCCAAACATCTATCCAAAGGTACCACAGAAAGGACAAATTGACTTCTCCTATTGATCAGTCAGTAGCTTTTCATCTACGTACTGCATACAGTCGACATAAATGTACTGTGAAAAGAAAGCAATCTGAGCAATCAAGTGCAAGCTCAGGAGCTCCAGCCACAAAGAAAAGGAATAGAGATCAAACTCCAAAGCCAACTGTTCACGAACTTGCAAAAAAAGCCAAGGAGCGTATCTATGAGCAGAGGAAAGTCAGGAAACAGTCAAGTCTTCTCAAGCAGAGAAAGAAATAAGGTAACTCAAGGTACATTAAAACCCTTCCAATTTAGTCTCATCAGGTTGGGTCTTTACATGTAATTTGCATTGTTAGAATTGTTATCAAATATCATAAAAATGTTTCATTTTATCAAAATGTTATCATTTTATCAAAATGTTATCAATGTTAGAATTGTTATCTAATGTTATCAACTCTAGTATGTCTTCTTTGCACCTTTTGACAGCATTAGACTTGAAATGTACATCTTAATTCCCTTTTCATTATCTGGATCACACATTAATTTATCTCAAATTTATCTGGAAAGTGGCTCAATTACCAAAAATATTACCCATTAACTAGGAATAAATTTTAGGGAAAAAGGTCCCTCAAATATGCTCAGATTGCAGGAGAGAGCATCTAGAACCCCAAAGCTTCCAGGGCCCTTAAGCGGGCCCTGGACCCCGGCCGATGGGACTTCGCGCTCGTGATGTGCGCTTTGCGCACATTTTAGCTCACCAAATTTTTTTCAGGCCCTAGAGCCATTTGCCACTGGCATCCCTGATTATGTTATGCATCATTTCAAAGCTTGGAGTCTGCTCTTTCAGAATCTGCCAGTAACTAAAAATCTTTATAATTTATGTCTGGCAACTGTTTGGTGGTTTTGTGATGCAGGTTTAAAGTTCGATACTAAGTGTGCATTTAGACAGATGGTAGCAATGACTGACAGTCTTCCTTTCTTCTTTTGCCTCATTTTTTTTCTCATTCCAGGGGCGGATCCAGGAATTCCTTAAAGGGGAGACACCTTTACAAAATTAAAGGGGAGGTACCTTTACAAAATTAAAGGGGGGGACCTGCCCCCCTTAAATTTTTTCTTTTTATTTCTTTTTTAACAAAAAAAAAGAGGGGGCATGCGCCCAGTGCCCCCCCCCCCTCCCCCCCCCCCCCCCCCCCCCCCGGATCTGCCACTGCATTCTTTACATGTACATTTATGATGGATGTGTGGGCGAGTGAGTTTGTGTGCAAACAAATTTAGGTATATGTTTGTTTTTGTCAACAGATGTATTATGTATGTATTAAAATTATTTCAATCTAGATTGATTTTGTATATGCTTTGGTCCATGTCACAACAAGTGATGGTTTGACTGTATTGTACTTTCTTTCTTTCTTTTTTTCAAGGGCTCCAGCTACAAGCACATAATTGCTTCTCAGGAGTCATGACCTTTAATGTTATATTTGCTTCTCTGTTATGACTTGTGTATTGTTTTATGTTTTGTCAAATAGATGAATGAATGAAGGGTCACATATATGGGTGAGAATTTTGAACGATGTACAATTGCCAATTTTTCCACTTTATGACACTCTTTCCCTTAGAACACACCAGGATGATCTAAGAAACCAGATTCTTTCGTGTCATCTCAAAGCCTGATAAATTTCCTTTCAGGAAATGTATGGTTTGGTTGACTTTTGACTGATATTTTGCATTTGACAAGGACTTAGAGCGTAAAAATACGGTAAAAACGCTATTTTCATAATAATTTTTGTTTTTCAAACCAATGATGTGCCTTTTTTATGGTACGTGGCATCTCCTATCTGACTGTGTTCTGGATCTGACATATCATGGGTAGGTACCACAAAATTATAAGAACTTTATGAGCACGTATAAAATTACAGAGAACAATTGAAAAATCAAAGCCCTAAATAGGCGAACGTCCGTGATGCTTTTATTTCCATTGCTGCTGCAAATTCTACTTTTTTGTCCCAACTGTAATGTATACGAAAATTTGGTGTTCCACCTAAAGTACATATCCTGCAAAAATTGTACGTCTGCTGGCTGTACATGGGACGTAACATTCTTTTATACAAGATTATATGTAACATTCTTTTATACAAGATTTTATACAAGATTATACTCAGTTTCCGTCACGGACGTGCATCACGGACGTGCATCACGGACGTGCATCACGGACGTGCATCACGGACGTGCATCCGCTATTTACTAATAAAGATCGTAGCCCATTAACCCTATTCTAACTGGGTTAATTGACCCCCCCCCCCCTCGACGTTTCGCGCCACGATTCTGCAACGCGCAAAGATTTTGCCGCGTCGTTTCACGACTTTTTTCATTGAAGTCTCCCACAAATTTTGAGACCAAATTTGTGACATCCGGGTACGCCGTTCTGAAGTTATGTAATGTTTTGCATATGCATGTCAACCCGAAAACAGCTCAAATTCATGATATCGTGTGCAAATCCAATGCAAATTGTGTTTTTTGGTTCAATTGATATAAATTAGATTATTTCAACTTTTAACCATTGAAATTTAACAATTCTAGTGTAGATAAGCCTGAAAAAGTGCCTGCAACAAATTTTCACAAGAAAACAATAGAAAACAAAAGGTCGAAAAAACAATAAAATACATAAGAAATTAACAAAACAATAAAAAAACAAAAGAAATTGATTTTGATTGCGCTATTTTTTTTACATGAAAATTGTTTGACATGTCTTCAGTAATTCTGACACAAAAATTTAGCAATCCTTCAGTCTTTTTGATGGAGTTATAGGTGAAAATATAATTTCATGCACAAATTTGCATAATTAATTTATTGAAAATAGAGAGGAAATATTTTTCTATTGTATGACCATGTTATCTTGTAGTTGACATCAAGCTCTATCTTTAGGCAAAATTTCGCTGCTATCGCGCGATCGGTGGCCGAGATCTGAAGGGGGGGTCAAATTGACCCCCCCCCCCCCCCCAGTAAAAACTTGGTCTCAAATAGCCCAGTTAGAATAGGGTTAAAGGGAAAGGCTAGTAACTGATCAGTGGGAATCAGTGGAAATGCTGGGAGATGATTGTTCCAATCCTTATGGGATTCATTCAAGAGTTCATTGTATATCTATTGTTGTGTGAAAATGATTTGCTTCAGAACGGTCTCATATTCAAGTAATGTGCAGATTAATGCTCCGTCACTGACCAGGGACGCTAACCTGGAAGCATTAAACTGCACATTACTTTAGTATGAGACCATTCTGAAGCAAATCATTTTCACACAACAATAGATATACAATGAACTCTTGAATGAATCCCATAAGGATTGGAACAATCATCCCCCAGCATTTCCACTGATTCCCACTGATTGGTTACTAGCCTTCCCCTTTAAATGTGATTGGCGATAATGTTCTGAGTCGTAATCAACTAAGGTCTAGCCACACGATAATATGTATGTTTTGAGTTTCTGTCCACCCCTTGTCAAATGCGAACCGAAATTACATGTTTAGACGAACCTCCGAGAAAAAAAAGAATGTCCGTGATGATTAAAACGTTATCAAGTGGGGCACCATCTTGCTTTGATGGCGAAGGTACATTTTACCCTTGGCTCTCTAGCCGAGGAGCTGCATGTCATGTTTGGAGCGGACTGGCAGTTTTTGGGCCATACGATTCACCGAAAATCAAGTAAATAATTAATATTTTCTCTGAAAATTCGCCTCCTAATCCCTCTCTGAGCAATATATATGTTGAAAGGGTGTTAAATTTCTTATAATTTGCATTGACAATACCTTTTCAGATTTTTGAAAGAGTTAGGAAGGCTATATACTCTTTGTCGATTAGTTACCCTTCCTGGAACATGACCCTAGTAGTAGAACGAACGTCCGTGACAATTTCAGCGAACATCCGTGACGTATGCAATCCGACCTATAGGGATAACTTATCTCGAAAGTGTCCTTTATTCTTTAAAACTTTTAGCTCCAATAGTGACAAATAAAGTTTTACAAAGTAAACAATGAGCTTAGAGCAGTAGTTTCCGAATTTTTACGGCGGTATGTGATCATGATGAACAAACAGTTCAAAATTTACTCGCAATTTTACGCTTGTTTTCCCTCTAATTATATAAAAACAGCTATACACTGAAAACCAAGTTATAGGAAAATGGAATTTTGCGTAATCTGTAATTTCTGTGCATTTAAATTTCTTTCTGATGAGGTTTTGGAGACAATTCGCACTGTTATAGGTTCTGAAAGTTTCGCTCACAGACGTTCGGTCAGAGAAAGGAAATTTCTGATAATTACAAATATATCAGTGTACATTAAGTTAATGTTACTTGAAAATATTACCAAATCACTGAGTTGCTCATACCCAAAAGTGAATAACGTTCAGCATTCAATTACCATAACAAAAGGAAAACGTTTTGCTCACAGATGTCCATGGATAACATAGTAGGAGATAGAGGAACAGTGCCACTTTTTAGTGACAGATGCTCCCCGTGTATATCTTTTGAGTAAGGTAGCTGCCATCTCAAACAAGAACACATCAAGTTTTGGTCTCCATCACGGACGTTCGCTGTAATTGTCATAATATTTTATGTCTTAATACATTCTTATTTCTCTCTTCACAACGATTTTTCTCTCATTCCTTAAGTAGCCTGAACATGCTGCGACCAAACAGAAAAAAAAATAAATCCGAAAAGTGCTCCACAGTCACATTCAAAATATATTGAAACAAAAAGGATGAAATGACGGAAGAAGTCTGTAATGGGCATGTGTTAAGAAGAAACGTAAAAATTTCAAAAGGACGTGGAAGCAGTTGAATGAAAATTAGAAGAAACAGAGAAGGGATCGAGCTCCAACACACAGAGAAAAGAATTGCCAGTGCAATCCCCTTACACCGAATTCCTCTGGAGGAGCTTTTTTTTGTTTGTTTATTTTTTATTAATCGAAATGTCGTCATAAGCAAACAAAAATAACGCAGTGTACAATTATTGTCTGATGAAAACACGCAAATCCCCATTTATCATGACATAGTGTTTTTTATACTCATCAATGAAAAGCAATGTTTAATTGCAATTCTGCCCCAGACGGTTTTTTTTTTTTTTTTTATTATTTAAGAGACAGAGAGATCGTCAAGTTGTTTGTGCTTTTGTGTTTACTTTGAAAACATGTTTAAAAAGTGATGATTTAGTAATAGGTTTAAGGTCGCACTTTGATACGCTCGCTCTTCCAAAGATTAATTACTCCGAATGTCCAAAGGTTTGTTATTCCGAAAATGAAATAAAAGGTTCGTAGTTAATTCAGGAGGTTTCTTATTAAAAATGTTCTTATTCTGAAAGTTTGTTATTCCGTAAATGAAATATTAAGGTTCACTATTCTTTAGGTCCATTTTTCTAAAAGTGGAATGGGCCTGATTTTAGTTTAGGTGAAAACGATTATTATGATGTTTTGAAATCTTTGGATTTGTTCCAATTAACAAACCTTCGGCAATTCCTATCATTTACCGAATAAAAAAGCTTCATGATTATACGAACCTTAATCAATTTTCGGATTGACAAACCGTACGAATAGCGAGCGTCCGAAATGACCCACTACAAAATGTATGCCATAATGAACCACATTGTATAATATCGAAGTCGCAAACATCCATCCAAGTTATATGGACTTACTGAGTCATGTTATGACGAAACTTCGGAGTATCGAGCCTCATATAATTTCTCATTAATATAATAACACAAATTCTCCTTGATAACAGTGTACAACACACAGGAGCAAACACAGAGGGATTTCTTCCTATACACAGCTAAACTTTGTATTTCGATAACGGAGCACATTTCTTTTGTTTTTCTAAGTCAATTCTTTGTCATATTTAGCTGTGACCATGTTCGCTATAAGCAAATTTTGCATTGTAGACTTTAGATAACAAATTTAGGACTTGAATCTTTACTTCGTGATTACGAAATTTTGATAAATATATTCGTTCTCAAGGATGCACTACGTCACTGAGATTACATGTATGTTTAGTACGTTCATTTACGAGAGATGGAAAAAGTGTTTTCTTTGATTCCTCAGCATGGAAAGATAAACAAGCTTTTATAATGGAGAACTGGTAATAATTATTTAGGATTTTGCAGAGGAGTTTGTTTTCGACATGAAATCGCTGTTTGTTGTGAATAGAATGCGTTTCCAACTCAAGAGAACTGCATTGTTCAATATCTTGTGTGTTCCGAACGTCCGTGAGCTGTATGCGAACCTCCATGATGAAAACTATGCTATGTTTGTTGGGTTATAGAGACTGCCTAGATCAGATACATCTTAAAAAAGTATCTTATTATTTAATAGTGAAATAAGAGGTCGAAATATTGAGTTTCTGTAAAATGCGCGTAAATTGGAGAAAGTGTTCAGCGGAAGAGTAATATTTCAACAGAAATGACGAATTTGGTTAAATGATCAGTTGTCTACCATTACGTAAAGGTTAAGAGTACAAGCTTAATATTCTGCATACATATACACATGTCCCTTAACCCTATTCTAACTGGGGGGGGGGGTCAAATTGACCCCCCCCTCCTCGACGTTTCGCACCACGATTCCGCAACGTGCAAAGATTTTGCCGCGTCCTTTCACAACTTTTTTCATTGAAGTCTTCCGCATATTTTGAGACCAAATTTGCGACGTCCGGGTACACCGTTCTGAAGTTACGTAATGTTATGCATATGCATGTCAACCCGAAAACAGCTCAAATTCATGATATCGTGTGCAAATTGAATGCAAATTGTGTTTTTTGGTTAAATTGATATAAATTAGATTATTTCAACTCTTAACCATTGAAATTAATCAATTCTAGTGTAGATAAGCCTGAAAAAGTGCCTACAACAAATTTTGGCAAAAAAACAATAGAAAACAAAAGGTCGAAAAAACAATAAAATACATAAGAAATTAACAAAACAATAAAAAAACAAAAGATATAAAAACTTGTTCCTCTGGGAAAATCCTAGTATAATTGGGTTCATATTAAAGCTTGAATTATACTCTTTCAGGTAAGATAAATGATTTGGAGAATTTCCTACTTTTTGAATTTTGCATTGTTTTGGCTCAATTGTACATCGTTCAAAATTCTGACCCATATATATATATATATATATATATATATATATATTTATTGATATATATACATGTAATGAAAACCTTCTTCTAAATTTTGATTCATTAAGCATTTTTCCTTTCTATCTAGACATTGCTGGCACATTCAATTTCGAAATACAACCATAGAAATCTTGACCTTTTTTCCCTTTTCTGTATTTCTATAGTAATCAGTATGCATGAAAATTTTTGTACTGATGTCAGCAGGAAGACAGTTAATAATTTCTCAGTGAGCAACATGGTGCCTACTTATGTGTAGGTAAATGAATAATGATCTGTCACTTTCTCATCATGACCTGGGGCCACGAGACCAGTTTGAACAAGCCCTCAACAGTAAACAGGGCAGAAAGGCAAGTTTTGAGAAATCTCTCTCTCTTCCTTTGTTGTTCCAAAGAAAGTGCCTGGCAAATTTCAACAAGTTGCCTTCACACCATGTAAGTGTCAAATAGGCGCCTGGCTCTAAAGGAAGTGTCTGGCAAACTTTGAAAAGTTGTCCTCTATAATCCTCCAGGCACCACAGGCAAGGAAAACTATTTCTAAAATCTTGAGATTCTGGGATTGTAGCACGCATCTTGGGCAACATCCAACTAATTTTGGATATGGGCCCCACCCCAGGGTCCTCCATTGGGGCACCATCACTACTCTGTTCAAATTATGACTGCTTCCCTTATGATGATTCCAACCAAGTTAGTCAAAATTCAGCAACCTATTTTCAGGACAATGAAAATGTAAAAAACTATAAAAATTAGCTGATTTTGTTTTAAGTGGGCCTTACTACAGTATACAGACCGTGGTATGGTGTGACACCATCATTTGTACAAGCTATGATCCTTTTCCTCCAATGATTATTGATGCCAGGTTTGCTCAAAATTCAGCTCCAAAGTTTTTGGAGGAAAAATGTCAGAAATCATTAGCATTTGCTAATTTAGGGCATTGGGCACTGCAGTAGGAGCCCCCTGGGGACACCACCACTATCTGTACAAACTATGACTCCCTCCCTCATTTGATTCCTCCCAAGTTTGGTCAAAATCCAGCCACCAGTTTTCAAGAAGAATATGAAAATGTGAATAAAGTTCACACACATGACATAGAGCAGATGGTGAATGACCACAATAGTTCACTTGAACCTCTTGGCTCAGGTGAGCTGATGAATTTGTCAGGTAGGCCAGCAATAAAACTGCTCCCAACTTTACAGCAAAAGCCAACTTAGACATACCACTGTGACACAAAGGTGTACTGAAATATTTTGCATTGTGAAATACCTCAAACAATTTTACAACAGTAAATCTAATCTGCCTTCCACAATGGATGACAAGTCATCAGATTTTAGGATCATCTTGTTGATTAAAAAAAAAAAAAAAAACATGATTCCAAGAAAATAATAGGAATGTCTTGTTCAAAAAAAGGGGAAAGGAAATGATGCCTTATGACATCAAAATCAGTTTGCCACATTAACCACAGGCATGGTCTAGAGTCAATTTCTGAAAACATGTCTTATTGCAGTAATGTATTGATCATTCTATACATATAAGTCATATCACAGTCAAACGACCATGACAGCCATACCAAGTGCCCAGTCGAGAGTATAAAAATATCCCAGAGGGTCATATAAATATAACTTCCTTATTATTTGTCTGATCACACCACTGTTAATACTGTTAACTGGAGTCTAATAATTCTCATAACAGACCTTTCCCCCTACAGTTGTACACTCGAGTTTGAATGACCTTGAATTAACTGTTTAATCATTAAGAATCACATTTAAGTTGTTTTTCATCCACATTATAACTTTACAGGACTGTCAGCAAAGACTACCTACCAACTCCCACACATGCTTACCATGAATGTCTGCAAGGCCTGCCCTGTGAATGCATCAATGAGTCTGATGACAGGGCCATTTGTGGTGATTAAGATCTTTCGTCCATCTGAGCTGAACTTCAGTGATGTCCAGTCACAATCCCTGTCTTGCAGAAGCTTGAAGGTGGTGAAAGGGCCCTGAAAAATACAATAGTTCACACTGAGTAATTACTTCTTGTTTTGTTTTGTTTTGTTTTTTCTCCTCTGGCAGCAATTCTCCCTATTGCATATAGCTCTCCAAATCTGAATGCGTGTGGCGCTCTAATTTTTTTACCCTTAATTCTTGGGATATAAACTTCCAGTAATGAATGCGCGATGTGTAAATGTATGCTTTTATATGCACATTGAATGCCCGAAGTACTAGTATTCATGGTAAATATCAAATTCTGTCTTATAATCTCGCGAATAATAGAGTTATTTTCTTATCTGTAACTTTACATTTGATAAATGGGATTCTTCTGCGCAGTGGCCCAATGCTGGGCCGATAATGCCAATCAAGGAAATTAAGGAAAATATCCATAGATGAAGGACATGACATGGGTGAAGCTCCAAACAAAGTTCAGCGGAGAGCATGGAAAAATCCACTTCGACCTGAAGTCAAACTTGCATTTTTGTTGGAGACATTTCCAGAAAGGAGCAATTTTAGCAGATGGCACTACAAATGCCCCACCAAAATATTTCTACTTGAACTATTTCGGACAAGATGCAGCACGAAGGGAGAGAAGTGCTCCATCTGAGCGCCAACGGATCTGGGCAGGTTCGCGATCATCGCCCACACCCAAGCCCAGCAGCCTAGCTGCACCGAACGTGGACCCAAATGCAAAGCGGCCACTTCATGGCAGCCTACGGGAAGTTACGCCCAGTCCTTTGTTTACCGGTCATAGGAAAATTTCTCTCAGAAAGTCCTTTAAACGCAACACAAACATTCTGTGCATTTTGAATGTAGAATCACAGATCCTACACTATGTAGGTTTTTTGTACGGTACGATCTTCCATAACCAGAACCCCAAACCTGGAAGTACACATCCCAAGAGCGATTGATCAGATATCGGTATCAGATGGTGATATCGCTTGATATCGGCTATATGCGATAGGGAGAATTGTTAATCAAGTACACATGTGTATACTTATGCAATGATTTCAGTGCAAGTGAAATGTTGAACAGTAGGTTCAGTTGTGGAAAATCAGTCTTCTGTCATAATGTGGAATAGCACTGCGCTGTCAATGTGAAGATAGTGCAAGAGATGACGTGCCCTTCCATTGTTCTGAAAGTGATATTTCTTTCCAATATCCTTTATATTATAGTAACAAATTTCAAGACCCATCTGATTTTTATTGCTTTCCCTTGTATTAAGCTCTTTTACAGAGAATATTGTCATTTTTCCATCAAGGTAAATATACTGAATTAAAGCCAATTTCTCCTCTCTTTCCAAAAAATAATAAAAGATAAAAAATAAAAAATACATAAATAAATAAATAAATAAATGAATAAGTAAATAAATAAATAAATTAATTAATAAATGAAATAAAAACATTTTCTTCCCGCTCAATGGTTTCTTCTCCAAACCAAAACTGAACAACAAACCGCCCTTGATAATACATGCATTATGGTATGAGGTTTGTTAGTTCAAGAAACAACTTTTTGGCCATTTCCATCACTACAAAATAGTTCTCCTCTTGATTTAATCACTCAACACTTTTACACCAGTGGTGACAGGCATGCAGTTTAGAGAACAAAACAAACAAACAAATAAACCTGACATAACATCCATTTTTACATATTCCATTGAATAAAGTCAACTTTGATTACAGAATCATATAGGACTACTCTCTTTACTTGCATCTTGCACACAGTCTGGAGTTCAACCACACATTGACAAATTGCTAGAAAGCCTAGTTCTGTAAGACCACAACTGTATTATGTATTTCCTTTATACCTGAAAGCAGTACAGCCGAATAGTAATGGTTTGTTACACACCTTGTCAAATGACCGAAGATCATAAAGTTTAATCATCTCTGAGTTGATACCACAGGCAAATATGAGGCCTTCAGGGTCAAATGAAGCAACAGGTCTGCCTTGAAGATGCATCAGTCCCTGCATGTATAACAGACAAAATGAAACACAAGCAAACAAACTAGAACTATCACTGAATAGTTACACAGCACCACTACAGCAGTCTCATGTGCCAAACTTCAAGTCAATGCTCAAAAACTATTAAGGGAGATCAATAGGTCAATCAACATATTTTTGCGTGATATGATATAAAAAAAATTGAGCATTGTTAAAACTGGTGTTGCTATGGCAACAGATTTCTTAACACTCACAAAAAGGTGTCTTGCACAACTACACATTACAGTGATCATAAGTGCCATATTTAAAGTGAAGTGCTTTAAAACTGAGAGTGTTTAACCCACAACATTTTGTATGATTTTAATGAAAATTAGCTGTTGCCATGACAACATATTACCTGGCAATAGTGACAAAAAAAAAAGGTGTCTAACACATCTACCTTGAAGATGATAATGGTCACACATACCAAATTTCAGGTCAATTGCTGAAAAAATGAGGGAGTAGTTAAATCCACAAGATTTTGCAAGAGACAAACTTACCGACCGACCAGCACACTTCTTGGCCATCCATCCTCAGAGTGATTCCTTTACCCCCATACATACTATTACACTATTGTACACAACTCGTCATGAAAATTGAGTATATATTTCTTAAATCATGATAAAAAGATGTGGTACGGATAGACAACCCGAAAACATAATGTCTCCATTGCCCTTCAGGGGCAGAGGCATAAAATTAGCTGTTTCAATTTGAATCAATGAAAGAAAAAAAAATCTGAAATTATGCAGGAAAGACTAGTCTCTGAAAGACAGGAGATACTATTTAATGATTTTTAATGGAAATTGTGAGACCTTTTTCCATTAAAATCACATTCATATAGAATATAATGGCATGCAGATTGGTCACACATACCTGGCAGCTGGGAGATCTGAGATCCCAAAGCCTGATAGTCTTATCCAAAGACCCCGACAAGAAGCTGTCATCTATGGGAGACATACTTAGACTGACGACTCTGTAAGCATGAATGGGCATTTATAAAGATTGTGTAATAAATCATACATAAATTGCCCAGGCAACACTGGTTCACTACCATAGAATCTCCCACCTAGTTCACCTTTACACAAAATTTTAAGAAAAATCCATTCTACAATGTCGCTTGTTGAGTGCACACAACATTCACCCTTTTACCTATTAATGGTGTAACAGTGAAGACATTGTCATCCCAAAGATAGGCGACTACCTGGTACATTTTCTATGATATACCTCTTCCACAATTTTGAATGAAATGCAGGAAGAAATGTGGCAGGTGAATAGCACAGAAAATATGTAATACTGAATCTTTTAGATGTTTCTAAGGGAAGAGGGATCATCTAATGCATACAATTATCACTGAAGTGTATCTTCTATGTACAGTGTCTTTAATAGCATACCATCACTTTGTGGAATTTTGTTTTCCTAGACATGTTTTCAGAGATTTTGCCTGTAATACTTCTGCTTTCATTCTTGTGAATACATTGTTTTTATATGACTTAGATAACTGTAAAACGAGGAATGTTCATGTGCAATTTAATTTTGCGAATTTTGCGAGCGCCGAGATTCGCGAAATTAAAATGCACGCGAAAGTTCTTGTCTACACTATATGCATTGATTGCCAGTGGCAGTTTGCAAAAATTTCATGCCGCAAAAAAGGCTGTCGGCTCCAATTCCCAAAAAATTCATGCTGCGAATATATCATGTTTTACAGTACCTGGGCATCATTATATCCATCCAAAACACTACTAAATTCCACCATCAGAGCTAATCACTTTATAAATCTCAATGAATTTGGCAAAATATTTCCAGTGTTTTACAGCATTAAAATAATTATGACCATCAGTACGACTTCAATGCATGTAATACAGGAATATTAGACATCCAATTATTTATGCTTTAGAATCCAAACATGTGTTTGCATGGATTACAAAGGGTTGCCACTCCATCTGCAACACCTCCCTGGTCTGAGGCAGACAATATGAAGAGAAAACACTTGAATTCTTTTGTTTCTTTCCCCCACTGCCCTTGACTGCTGCCAGCGGTGTCAAAGCAAAGAGATGATATAGTACAGGTTGTTTGTACTTGCACTGTCACTAAACTCTTTGTTCTGAAGTGAGAACCTCATACAATACAGTATACCTGATAATTTAGAAGCGATAAATATCAAAAATATGCTACAATTAAAAAAGACACACAAAAAAAGTTGCCCGCAGAATCAATATCATAGCTGCTAAATTCCATAAATGCCATAAACTATTCCTTGGATTTCTCTTCACAGGAATCATAACAATGATAAAGATATTTCATTGCCATACGTAGTGCTTTAACAAAAAAAAAAAAAATAGAAATGTCGCTATGGCGACTGGTATGCCTCCGCCATAATGCTTGATTCTCCTAATAGGTCTATAGTACATGTGGACAATGTGTGATTACATTTTCACAAAACTGGCAAAATAATTAGACCTAGGTCTAATTATCTGAATAAGAGAGCATGTATTTGGGAATTTTAGGACTTTATCTTGACTTTGACCCATTCATAAGTTTATGCATTGGGGCAATTCCGCGGTTAGTAACGTTACATTTGAACAAATTTAGATATTTGTTTTTACCACTAAATTACCATTTATTCATTTCAAGTCAAAATTATGTCAAAAACATGTTCATCCTTCCCAGGTTTATGATACAGAAAAGAATGAACACAATCCAAGAAATATTAGAAAAGCTATAGCAACTTAAAGGGCTGGTTAGTAACGTTACGAAAAAAGGACATGACAAAAAAATCAATGTCTTGTAACAAAAAGTGTGCAAAAATTCAAGTTACTTCAAACAAAGTGTTGCATTAATTTCAATTATTGCATCATGACAAATGTTCATGCAAATTTTTTTAGCAGTTCGACCGATAATTTTTTAGCTAGACCCCCAAAAGCATGGTTAGTAACGTTACGGTTAGTAACGTTACATTTGTCCGGAGTAATTCCGCAGGTCATTTCACCCTTTTGTTGACAAAATGTCACATGACTTCTGGAGTATTTAAATGTATTCATCTTTTACCCTTTAGCAAAACTTTGAGGAAAAAATTTCAAAGGAACCCACTGTAATTTGCATTTAAGTGAATTTCAGCATCCCCAGTCCCACATGTACATTTTAAATGATGGTTTTAGATCTCGCAAAATCAATAAATACGAAAAATAAAATCTACTGAATTTGAAAGACCCTAATGATTGGTGAACATCCATGGCATTAGTTGATACCTAGATCAAAGGGTAAGATAAAGAGGCACATTTCTTTTATCCATGTCATGTCCACCTAACTGCGGAATTGCCCATTGAGTAATTTTCAAGGTATGGAGAAAAAGTGCAATTTCTGTATTGAATAGTAAATTGTTACCATTTTCATCTTGCCTTTGACCCTAAAATTCATAAGATAATCACTGTCAGGCAGAACATGCATAGTAGTGTAGTAAGTTTCAAGATAACTTGAGCCACTTTTGAGATATGAAGGAAAAAGTTAGGTCAGCACTTTAACTTGATCTTTGACCTTTTGACCTTTGAGGCAAAAAAAAAGAAGAAAAAAAAAAAGAAACTTCCTAGAGAATCTCTATTGGGTTATACATGCATACACCAAGTGTAAAAAAAAATAATAATCCTGCTGGCATTGAATAAATATGAGGGAAATAGTAAAATTTTGAAGTATTGCCCTTGACCTTTGACCCCTGACCTTTGACCCCATGAACCCTAAATTCTCTAGATAATCACTGCCAGTCAGTACATGTATACACTATGTTCCATGAGGATACCTTGAACAATTTCCAAGGTACAGAGAAAATTTAAGTGAAATTTTAATATTTTTACTTGACCATTTGACCTTTGACCACATGACCCCAAACTTTCACCAGAGAATCTTAATTGCGTAATACATGTATACACTAAGTTTCAAGAAAATATCTTCAGGTATTGCATAGATATGGTGGAAATAGTGAAATTTTACGTATTTGATCTTGACCTTTTGACCTTTGACCTTGAGCATGTGCACCCAAAAGTTGATAGGCACAACTTCACCCCCTAATATACATACATGCCAAGTTTCAGTAGGATACCTCGAAAGGTTTTTTAGTTGCGCTGTCCACAAAATTCATTACGGACGGACGGACGGACAACCCGAAAACATTATGCCTCCGGCACCACTTCGTGGCTGAGGCATAAAAAAGGTCTTCTTCAGCCTGATATTCTCTTTGAATACTCCAGCATAAATTTTTTTGTTTTGTTTTTCATATTTTGTTGCAAAGTAAAATGTGCAAGCAAATGTGACTAGATTCAATTTGATACAATATTACATTGTACACTATAACACTGCATGTACATGTAACTCTATACAAAAAAAAAAAAAAAAAATCAAGGATTTTAAGAAAGAACATTCTTATTTCTAACTCAATTACAATTACTCACTTATCTGTAGGATTTAATCGATGTCAATTCATGGAATATGTACACATCTGTATCTGTATATCACATACATCATACCAATGTCATTATTGATATGAAGTTCATTTTTTCACATTTGAACTTCTGTATGCTAATAAGTATGGATGCTTACACCACTTTTCTCATATCTTGTATATCAAGGGAACAGTTTGCACTTACTTTTTAGTGTGCCCAGGAAAGTATCTCAGGTACTTGTTGTCATGGAGTGACAAATATCGAATGGTGTCATCAACCTTGTTTGATGTGTAGATAACAGTGTTCTGAGCGTGAGTAAACCGAATAAGATCAACTCCATACTTCTTGCTGTAGAGGGTCCGCTTAGGTCTGTAATGAGATACAAGTGCATTACACACAAATTTAATGACTTTTTCTTAGCTCTCAGCCAATTCAAGTCATGTTAAAGTGCATTCCACAATATATTCAAATTGACTTTAAAGAGTAAATTCTGACAAACAATGGCTGAAGTTTCGTACAAATCTTGACCTACAGTAAGTCAAAGAATTTCAAAATTTCCTACTTCCAAGATATCAGGAGCAATCACACAAATACACACACACACATTGAAGAAGACCGTGTGCTGATGTCATTACCATGCAAGCTTCCATTAACTTGCACATCAAACTACATTGGTCTCAATGACACTAGACAGAGTATATGTTGTACAACACTACCACAATCTGTCTCATCTCAGCATTTGGGTCATGCCCTCCCCCCCCCCCAAAAAAAAAAAAAACAACAACAAACAAACAAACAAACAAACATGATCACGCGAAATACAAGACCATGTTAAAGCCCAAACAAACTTCTGGTACGCCTGCAAAAGTTGTCAAATTTTGCTCCAAAATGTGAACGTATGCCTAGGAAATGTGCGGAATAGCGCTGGAATAACAAGATATTCGAAGGGTAACGACGAAAATGGGAAATATTAACCAAAAACGTTCAGTCTCAGAACTTACCCGAACGGGGTCAGGCTAAACTCGGACTCGGGGATAACTCGGCCTCGCTTTGCTTGACGGCGGGATGAGTTGTATTGATTGTCCCTCTGGATTGTACAGCGTTGTACTATGCATATGGGAGCGCGACGGCCTGTATAAACTACATTGTAGCGTTCTGGCTACTCGCAGTAATGGTCCAAGTTGTTACAACGCGCGCATCAAAAACCTCTTTGGCGCGCATGCAAAATTAGTGTGCGCCTCTCAAGCACCTCTAAAAACAATCAAAGGCACTTGATAAACAACAACAAAAATTTCAAAGACCGCGCGTCTCAGCAACTGAGGTGATGTGCGTATACTATATAGGCTTGAGGACCGCGCGCTGTCCATTTGTTTTGTACAGGATTAGCACGCACTTTCCTGTCTGCTCATCAAGGCCTCGTTTGGTCCGGATACCCGTAGTATAGAGTACTGATGAACATGGCGATCACGAACTGTGTGTAAATTGTCTGAAATAGGGTCGAGTTTTCCCTGAGACCGAGTTAGTCTGGAGCCTTCTGGAATAAAAGTCGGCCTACCGACTTTTATTATTTTTCTCAAAATACTCCAAAACGACTCATCATTCCGGCAAACCGCGTCAGCCAGGTAAGTTTCTTTGTAGACTCTTTCGATATATTGCAAGCAAATATGAAATGGTGCCAGATGGGTTCTCAGGCCCTTACCAGAACTTTGTTTTCACTTTAAAGGACAAGTTCACCTTCATAGACATGTGGGTTGAGTGAATGCAGCAATATTAGTAGAGCACATCATTGAGAGTTTGAGGAAAATCGGACAATCCGTTCAAACGTTCTGAATTCTCCATATCGCATATATAGCAAAATATTGTCCCAGAATGCATTGCGCAATCAACATCCTGACTTTTATGCAGTCAGCTTAACTTCCGGTTATCGCCAACGCGTTACGTACGCAATGCACTGCACCGCAATGCACTGCACAACCAGAAACCAACGCGAAAATAAAAGCACACATGTATGTTCCAGTAGTTCATGTCTTGATTCTGCAGAATTAAAAACATGCAAAACTCATCTTACCCGGCCGAGCGCGAAAAATTACTCAAGCAAAACTATTCACTTTTACAGAAACATTTCTCCACAATGTTACAAAGCCACTTTGGCTACACATTAACTTTATTGTCACAGACATTGCCAGATGCACTTTTCAATAAAAATCACATACTACTCATTTACTGCACTGCAAATGTTCAGCTGAAATACATGTAAGTTCAAATACTATGAATTGATTGGGATTGGTGGCTGGTAACATTTTTGAACAAGGAAAAGTAGAAATTACGCGGTGCGTAAAATATGTCCCCGCCGGAAGTAGCATTTAGTAGCAAAATGTACAATATCGGTAAAAAATCAAGGTCAAAGGTCAAAGAAGTCAAAGGTCAAAATTCTGTGTAGAAGTTTTGAAGCCCTCACCTACATCTCATGTAGTGCCATCACAAAAAGCAAATGGAATCAAAATCGGGTTAGAAATGGCGAAGGAGTAGCATTTTGTAGCCAATGTACAATATAGGTCAAAAATCAAGGTCAAAGGTCAAAGAAGTCAAAAGTCAAAATTCTGTGTAGAAGTTTTGAAGCCCTCACCTAGTGCCATCACATAAAGAAAACAGAATCGAAATCGGGTTAGAAATGGCAAAGGAGTAGCATTTTGTAGCCAATGTACAATATAGGTCAAAAATCAAGGTCAAAGGTCAAAGAAGTCAAGGGTCAAAATTCTGTGTAGAAGTTTTGAAGCCCTCACCTAGTGCCATCACATAAAGCAAACGGAAGTGAAATTGGGTCAGAAATGGCAAAGGAGTAGCATTTTGTAGCAAAATGTACAATGCAGGTCAAAAATCAAGGTCAAAGAAGTCAAAGGTTAAAATTCTGTGTAGAAGTTTTGAAGCCCTCACCTAGTGCCATTACATAAAGCAAACGGAATCGAAATCGGGTTAGAAATGGCGAAGGAGTAGCATTTTGTAGCAAAATGCACAATATACAGTGTAGGTCAAAAAATCAAGGTCAAAGGTCAAAGAAGTCAAAGGTCAAAATTCTGTGTAGAAGTTTTGAAGCCCTCACCTAGTGCCATCACATAAAGCAAACGGAATCGAAATCGGGTTAGAAATGGCGAAGGAGTAGCATTTTGTAGCCAATGTACAATATAGGTCAAAAATCAAGGTCAAAGGTCAAAGAGGTCAAAGGTCAAAATTCTGTGTAGAAGTTTTGAAGCCCTCACTTAGTGCCATCACATAAAGCAAACGGAATCGAAATCGGGTTAGAAATGGCGGAGTAGCATTTTGAAGCAAAATGTACAATATAGGTCAAAGGTCAAGGTCAAAGGTCACAACTGAAATTTTGTGTAGAAGTTTCAAAGCTCCCATGTAGTACTATCATATAAAGCAAACAGAATCAAAATTGGCTCATAAATGACAGAGAAGTAGCAAATTGAACATTTTGATCACACATGGATGCACAGACGGACGGACAGACGGACGGACACACGGACACACACCCGTACGGAGCCCATTTCATAGTCCCCTGCTCGAACTCGTTCGGCGGGGACAACAATGGACAATGGGCACAGATGTAAACTTCCGTTTATCTCTCCCTCTCTCTTTATCCTTTTTTTTTTTTTCACCACTCCTACAAAGAGACATGGAAGTGGCTGGTAATTTTATAAAAGATGCATCCATACAATATTCCCTGCAATATTCACTGAAACTGCATGTGGCTATCAGATACCAATATCAACTGTACCTGGGAATTTCACAGAATTCAAAAGCAAAAGAATGATTTGAGTGTGATCAATTGCTCAGAAATTACATTACTGATATTTAATCATTCAAAAGTCTTCCCCTTGTTAGAATTTCACAAATCCGGGAAAAGCTCTCACAGTGGTCTCCCCATTATCAGACATCTCTTTATTGGGTACTCTGCCTAATAAACACAGAGGTTGAACAAACATTTCCAATGCAAGTTATGTTTAAATGTGATTATCAGGTATGCATTTTAGTTAAGGGGATAGGAATCTTCAAAACAAACCTGATCTTTTTTCATTATTTCCTGCAGAAACTCTTTAAAATGGGTGCAAGCATAAATCTGAAGAAACTGTAGCATGATGAGAAGCAAGAGAGTGCTTAGGTTTGTTTCAACATCTTATGCGCAGAATGCACACGATATAATTTTCCAGAGCTATCGTATTAACTAGATCTCCGAATTTGAACTTCTTGGGATATAAATATGGGGTTAGACACCAAAACCATCACAATTGACCAAAAAATAGCCGAGTTATAGCCAAAAATGTGTTTTTTAAGCTGAAACAGCGGCCATCTTTGATTTTTAACGATTTCAGCCGGGGCACCCTGGATTTCGCTTTTTTTTTTTCGTTCTTTTTTCAAAAATGGTGTCAGTAGGCACAAAGTCATCAAACTAAGGTGTGAGGAGCATGTTTTGAAAATGTCACCCTCTATAGCCCACCTCTATTAATTGTAACATATCTTGCAAGCACGTATAGATTAATTCCAGTGTAACATTTACACCATCAAAAGCATTTGTGTTTGTGAAAGAATCAATAGGCATTTTCACATCAGCCCGATGTTTCGAAATAGCGCGCTATTTTCTGACTTGGGAAATTTTCCCGATAGCGAAATAGCGCGCTATTTGATAATGTGAACACAAATTAACGCGCTAGTTGTATCGCTCTGATCGAGAAAATTTCTCGAGTCCAACTCGGGAAATTTCTGAAATAGCGGGATAGTAGCGCGCTATTTGATAATGTGAAAACGACTCGAGAAATTAGCGCGATGAATCCCATCATGCCAAGCGTGTGTGACCCGATCGACCGAGGCAAACTGCACACAAATCATGAGGAATTTTTGAGAGGGCACACACATTACTGATGCTGTTTGCACATACTCGGCTGTCGAATTAGCTATTTTAAAATTTTTAAAGGAGAAGTCCGGACGATTTTGAATAAATTTCACCAAAATCTACATAAATCAAGGACCATAATGACTAAGTTTCACAGAAAAAATACCCTCCCAACTCGTCACAATCGATTTTTTAGCATCACTAATTTTGAATCAGAACTGTTCGATTTCTGTACGCCGGCGAGAAAGATCACGTGACGGCGTGATGTATTAGCCCCACATTGCTTTTTGTTTGGAGCGTCAGCTGGCTCGGGGAGCCCTGTTTGAGCAAAGGCGATACGGGCCGAGGAAGCGGTAGCGTACCGCGTGGTTCCGGCCACGCAGCGGATGCACGTGGCATCATCTATTGCTTCACTTAAAAAATGCCGATGTGTCAAGTGTTTGGGTGTTCTAATAAACTGGGCGATGGCCAGAAGAAGACCATTTACCATTTCCGTTTTCCGTTTCTTCCGCAGTTTACATGTATACTGTCGTAATTTACCACCGTCAGACATACTGTTCTCGGACAACAAGAGAGGCAATAATTCTGAAATTGACAGACTGATTTCAGATTGTTCACACTCAGAAGTTGAAAAAAAACGATCGCAGATTGTGATAGCATTTGGCAGCAGCAGACGTAAATGTATGCCTGAGCAGCCTGATCACTCTGATGGCAACAATAGCCAATGGATTGTAAATGATGGGGTGGACACTAATAAGTGCGGCAGTATTACAATACATAAATATTGCAATTAAATGAAAATGTTATAGCATTGCGACTATTTTACATTAATTTTTGACGGATATTATATAGATATATACCAAAGATAATCTGAATAAAGGAATACAGCATTTGGCAACAGTACTCCTAAATCGGTGTACGGTCTCCTGCAGTAGCGCCAACAAGGCACACCTAGGCAGGCATGCAGATACCGCGCCGCAGTCAGCAGTGCAATGGGAGATCAATGCGTAGCTGGGCTTCGCTCACGGTGCTCTCAGCTGAGGAAACTGCGCCTGATACGTCACGCGCAATGCATCCTGGGACAGATAGTACGAAGGGCTGCTCGCGACGGATTCGAACATGAAGAATTACCTTATTTTTTTTTTAAATCATAGTAAATGTATCTGATGGTCTTTTCTAGTCGGGAAAAGGGCAATAGGTTCATGAAATATTGTTCTTTACACAGGAAACGGCTGATAACCGTCCGGACTTCCCCTTTAACTATTCGGGCTACCCCCTCTTCGGGCTGATGTGAATAAGAGATGAAATAGCGCTCTAATTCGCAATCGCGGAAAATATTTCGAGGTTGGATTTATATCGGGCTGATGTGAAAACGCCTAATAAATAAGTATATAAGTATATCATGCCATAAAACACCTGTCGTGTGTGTAATTTGTAGTTAACAAATTTACAGCTATTTTTAGAAGCAATTCAACGTCAAGGGTATAACATTCATGATCAAATTGACACTAAATCTGAAAGAACACAAATAGTTTAAAACCTGAATATGATAGGCTGTCAGCTTTCATAATTCTTGAAATATTGCTCTGTGAAAAGTCTTTCAAAATACGTACATGCATTGCAATGAGGAAAGTGGAGTGATTTATTGTTTTTATCAAATTTTGGATTAAATTTCAAGGTCATTATTATGCAATAAAAGTGTTTTGTGGTATTATTACTAACAGACTATCCCTACTGCAAATATCACAGGGCTAGGGCTTTTCATCGTGAAAGCGTGGACATTTGAAATGTCCTCTTACCCCAATATGTGATATTACATGGGGATTTGGCCATTTACGACCATTTTCAGTGGGGTAAATTTGCCATTGAACATTTCGGGAGCAAAATTTCTTTGGTAACCCTTGGAAAACATAATTAATAAGTAAATGTCTATCAATACACCAAAATTGATGCCATTCCTAGGTGGGACGAAGGGTGATTCGTGACTTTGAATTTGGCACATTTTTTATATTTTTGTCAACTTTGAGAGCGCTCTCCGTAAAAACAGTGGGCACGAATGCGCTGACATTTTTTTCAAAATTACTGAGCAAGTCAAAGCCTTCCACAGTATAATATTTCAGAACCTAAGGTGATGAAATGTGGAAGATATTAGCCTCTAAAAATGCATTAAATGTTTGAAATTGACATTTAACATCATTTTCGGTGACCACGTGCACGTTGACGAAAAGTCAATTTTGCGTCACAGTCAGTTTTTCTTGCTAAGACTATGAAGTTCTCTCAATTTCCAGACAATGAACACTTTTGCATAAAAATCCACGCTACAACAGTCAATCAAAAATGCCTAATTTTCTTTTAACTAATATTTTGGAATGCACATCGGTTGCTATGTGAGGCTGTATCTTAGCAACCAATTGACCTTTGGGCAAAATATTTTGGAAATTTCTGTCAGACACTCTGGGGAACATTTGGTGCGATTTTTAAGAAAATCGGAGGGGGTCGGGTGACAACTTCTCTGAAAATTGGATGATTTGACGTGGATTGACCCATTTTTATGAGTTGATATTGACCTTTGACCCGTAACCTTTGACCCATGACCCCTAAATTCCCTACATGATCACTGCCAGTCAGTACATGCATATATATACTATGTTCCATGATGATACCTTGAACCATTACCAAGATATGGAAAAAAAGTGAAATTTTAACATTTTCACTTGACCTTTGACCTTAGACCTCATGACCTGAAACTCTGACCAGACAATCTTAATTGGGTAGTACTTGTATACACTAAGTTTCAAGACAATATCTTCAGGCATTGCATAGATATGGGGGAAATAGTGAAATTTTGAGCATTTGACCTTGACTTTTTGACCTTTGACCTTGAGTATGTGTGCCCAAAAGTTGATAGGCACAACTTTGCCCACTCATACATATATACATGCCAAATTTCATAAGGATACCTCTCACAATTGATTAGATACTCTGTCCACAAAATTGATTACGGACGGACAGACGGACGGACAACCCGAAAACATAATGCCTCCGGCGACACTTCGTGGCGGAGGCATAAAAAACTAGAAATGTCGCTATGGCGACTGGTATGCCTCTGCCATAATGCATGATTCTCCTTATAGGTTTATAGTACCAGGGTTCTCGCCAGGAATTTCTTCACGCTTGTCGGCAGTGATACGCGCTGTTCTGGGGGTGGGTACGCAAAGCGCCGCTAAAATGCCACTAAATGCGACATTTTCACGGAGATGTAGTGAACGTTGTGAGGGGCATATTCTCACAGAAACAATGCAGAAACTCCATACCTTTTGTTGCGGCAGTTCCTAAATAATAAATGAAAGAGAAGTAGGTGCCGATGGTGAAGGTTCTGATTTCTTTTAGGCCTTTGTTTCACTGTTGCAATAATTAGCCGTCTCTGCATCGCAACAACGCGCGCCGTGTACTTACTATACCCGCAGTGTTTTTGCTTTCTCGCCGTCTGCTCGACCACGTATTAGGCCTACTGCATGCAGATGCGCGAGAAGCAATCGAGAACTTTCTCGGGACATCGTTGCACTTTCCTTTCTGGGTATACTGCGGTAGTTTGGCCGTGACATCAAAGAGATATCATACAAAAATGTAATGATGGTCATTATTCCGAAGGTTTGTTTTATCATAAAATGAAACGATTCATTACTGAGTACTTCGAAGGTTTGTAATCGAAAACAACAACAACACCAAAGGTCGGTACTACAGATGAATGTTCAAAATAAACAAAACTGATTTCGTTCGAAGATTAACAAACATTTTTTTCTTTATTATTTTCCAATCAACGAACCTTCAACGAACCTATCATCGTTATTGTTTCGGAATAACAAACCTTCAGAGTAAGAGAACACTGTTTTGGGGCCGTTGTTGTATTCCAAAATTATACTGGCAGAACGTTCGAAATAACAAAACTGATTTCGTTTGGATATAAACAAATATTTCTCCTTTATCATTTTTCGATTAACGATCATTCAGAATTAAAAATGTAGAGTATTATTTTACCATTATTCTTTTGGAGTAACGGACCCTCAGAGTACGAAAACTGTAACCGCTTTGGGGCCGTCGTTTTATTCAGAAATTATACTGGCAGAATGTTCGAAATAACAAAACTGATTTTGTTTGGAAATAAACGAACATTTTTTCTTTATCGTTTTCCGATTAACGATCGTTCAGAATTAAGAATCTAAAGTATTTTATCATCATTATTCTTTCGCAGTAACGAACCTTCAGGGTAAAAGAAAACTGTAACCGTTTTGGGGCCGTCGTTTTATTCCGAAATTTCACTGGCAGAAACATTTGAAATAACAAAACTGATTTCGTTGTGAAATTTACGGACATTTTTCTTTATTTAATTTTCGGTTAACAAACCTTCAGAATAAAGAATCTACAATTTATTATCTTATCATTATTATTTCTGTCGGAACAACAGACCCTTAGAGTACGAAAACACGCTGTTTTTCTGCCATCGTTTTATTCTGAAATTTCACTGGCAGAACGTTCGAAATAACAAAACTGATTTCGTTGTGAAATGAACGGACATTTTTTCTTAATCATTTTTGGATTAACGAACCTTCAGAATAAAGAATCTAGCATTATTTTATCATTAATTTGTCGGAGTAACGAAAAAAAAAATGAACCTTGGTGGTCAGTAGAGAAAAATACAGCTTGCTCAAAAGATGCTTCCTTCTTTCAGTTTATTTTCTCCCCAGTCATTCCTATCGTTCTCCTCCCATGAACCCCTGCCATGCACGGACGATGAACAAAACCAAACGTGACAGATGCTGCCATGAAAAAAAAAAGAAAGAAACACGTGTTCGAAGCAAATTATCTACACTTTTCAAGTTGAACAAATTGATGTTCGTAATGAAGAATAAAAAAAAAAACACGACCACAAGCAGTGGGGAAACTTGATATCATGGCTTGTGGAAATTTCCACAAAATTTCCACGGAAGCCAGGTGTCAGATAAAGGAATGCCGCGCGTACTGCCACCTTGCTTCAGTGGTCGTAAACAGCGTGTACATAGCATGTAAACCAACTGGGAACACTGATGAATGATTATCCATTTATTTTCTGCCCATGAAGGCCCCCTATGAAACCCACCTGCTAACAAACCAAGCCAGAAGCGCGTGGAGCATTACGTACGTTGAACTTGAAAGACCATCATGACAGAATTACTATAAATTTCCGCCCGGAGAAGGAAAATGGGATATTCATGAATGACGTTTACAAATCCATGGAAAGTGAAAAGGCTCAAATGGAACGCATGGCTTTTTAAATAAAAAATAAAAAATAACCCGCTGAAACTACCAAAACCAAAATAACAATTTGCATTTGTTTACTCCATCACATGTTGTTTTTTCTTTTCTTTTTTTTTTTAACAAAAGATGGAGTTAATTTTCTCTCTGCGGCAATGCTTTGATCGAACGCATCTAATTTTGCGTCATTGCCGATGGCCACCTTCCTAAAGAATTGATACTAATCCTTTCAAATATACGAAACAAAGTCTAAAAATCCTGGATCCTGGCGGTGAATTCCGGTGGTATTATAAATCCTGCTCACTATCAAAATTTAATCATCTGTTCCTTGCGCCATTTTTCCAACCAACTGTTCCTGAAAATTTCATCCTAATCTGTTCCCAAATTTTGCGAATAGAGAGACAGACAGGCAGACAAACGAACAAACAAACCAAAGCAGCAAAAAAAAAAGAAGAAAGAATACAACCTTTGGCGGAGGGGGGCATGCATTTCATATCGTTTGTTTTTGCGTAACCCGACAACAAGCGTGACAACAAGCGAGCACGTGTCAGCCTTCCTCAGCCTCCCTCGGCCTCCGACCCTCTCTTTCCGTCCTCTCTTTCCCTCTCACAATACCGTCGTACACACAGGCGGCTGTCTGTGGCCGGCTGGGTGCTACCAGGGAGGTGGACCTCCCTGGTGCATGTGTGTGTGGATCCCGAATCAGAGCGCATGTGAGTGAGCAAGTGTATGATGTGGTGTGTATGCAACTGTAGTACGTCGCCATGTTGAGCCGCGTTGTTGTGATCGGTGCGGTGACTGCATGGATAACTTTTTGCGCTTGTAAACTGCTGGGACTCCTTTCAACATCTAGCTTCTTTTCTAACCAGATAATAAAGACTGAAAAAGGCGAGAAATTGGTCCGAACTGAGCTCCTCAAGCAAGTTCACGCGTGGTGTTACCCTTGTCGGCAAGTTCACACGTGGTGTTACCCTTGTCGGCAAGTTTTACCCTTGTCGGCAATTGTTTCTTCAAACCGCACGCTTGTCGGTGCCGACAAGGGAGATATACGCTGGCGAGATCCCTGATAGTACATGTGGACAATGTGTGATGACAGTTTCACATAATTGGCAAAATATTAAAATGACATGTTTGTCACAAATGTGTTGAATGTTCACCTTCCTTGACCTACAATGTAGGTTTAATTCTCGCTATCGCCAATGACGTAAAAAGTACCGGATGTTGATTTAAGCGTCATTTACGGTGCATTATGGGATAGTCCGGTAGCAAAATCACTTCCGTTCGTACGCGCGTGATACGTGACTAATGCTATTTACACACACAACCGACTGTATTCTACGTGTACTTCCGGTTTTCTCGACTTGAATTACAGCTTTAATATGATTTGAAATTTCTCCATTCTTAAGAAATTGCTGTTAATACGACTATTGGTTGTTGCTGCGAATCTGCCATGTGTTGTTCGCACGACAATAAATGAAAAAAATCTGCAGAAATAGGACCCTTACTGGCATGCGAGACGTGACGTGGCCGCGTGGATGAAGTTTGCGGGTGACTCCACAGCGCAGTACGTGCATGCGCGACTTACTAGTAGTGGTAGTGTAGGCCTAGTGCCTACAATGTACGTACTTACTTGGAAGAAATTGCTCCGGAGACAGGATAAGTTCGAGATCACGGTTCGTTCCCGATTGTGTTCGCGACATTTCGACAGAGAACAAATAAAAAAAAGATGGGCATTCCATGACGATATCCAGGTGGGTGAATATTTTCCAGCATATTTTCAGCATATGCAGAGATGACTGATCTGTGATGTGCACATCGATCGCATGATCAAGCAGTACGCTGTACCGGTATGTGTGTTAGCTTATCTATGCGCTGCGTGCAGTGGTAAAGGTGCACCGGTGTACCGGCCGCCGGCGGGGACTCAACTACAGTGTACGAGTATGACAGGCCTGGCCACTCGCTGGGGGCTCAGGCGGTACAGCCGCCTACTGTACTAGTATCCGTGGTCGGCGCGGCGCTATAGGTAAGGTACACGTACGCGCACGCTAGCGTTGTGCAAATTATGCTCCGCGCCGAAAGTGCCCTTGCTACCTAGTGCACTAAATCTTGACGAAAAAGCCACATCCGGGAACTTTTTACGTCATTGGCGATAGCAAGAATTGGATGGATGGGAGAGGATGTATTTTGGGATTTGAGGACTTTTACTTGACTTTGACCATTTTATAAGTTTATGGATTGAGTAATTTTCAAGGTATGGGGAAAAAGTGCAATTTCTGTATTGAATACAATTTTCTCATGGCCTTTGACTCTTGACCTTCGACCCTATGACCCTAAAATTCATAAGAGAATCACTGTCAGGCAGAACATGCATAAATATGTACTAAGTTTCAAGACAACTTGAGCCACTTCCAAGATGGAGGAAGAAGCACTTTCACTTGACCTTTGACCTTTGACCTTTGACATTTTGGCAAAAAAAAGAAAAAAAATCCCAGAGAATCTCTATTGGGTAATACATGTATACACCAAGTTAGAAGAAAAAATCCGGCAGGCACTGCATAACTATGAGGGAAATAGTCAAATTTTGAAGAGTTGACCTTGACCTTTGACCTTTGACCCCTGACCTTTGACCCAATGACCACAAATTCCCTAGATAATCACTGCCAGTCAGTACATGCATATGTTCCATGAAGATACCTTGAACCATTTCCAAGATATGGAGAAAAAAGTAAAATTTTAACATTTTCACTTGACCTTTGACCTTTGGACCTCATGACCTGAAACTCTGACCAGACAATCTTAATTGGGTAGTACTTGTATACACTAAGTTTCAACACAATATCTTCAGGCATTGCATAGATAGGCCCATTTACACTTGCTTGGAAAAAATTGTGATTTTTCTAAAATCGCGACATTTGGGTGCAAGTTGCTAAGCAACTACACCCAAACGCCCTCGAAACATCGCCAGAAAAATCGCCAGCCGGAGTGCGATTTTTTGAAACATCGCTAAGTTTGAGGCGAAGTTAGCGAGTGTAAACCCAAGCTGCAGAAATATCGCGATTTTTCATCACATGATTTTCGGTATCAGATTACACCGGGAGTTTACGCGCGCTCCCGATCCCTTGGCCCTCTTTGGAACGTGAGAGAGTACATCGGTCACTGGTCAGAGTACCAAGTACACGGTACAGTGTACAGGTCTAAACGGCCGATCCTCGATCTGCTCGTGGTCTCTCACCTCACTCTCCCTGATGAAACTAGTACGTGAAAACTACTACTAGTAGCAAACCTGAAGTTCTCCAACCACGTATCATCACCCCATGACGACTATTTAACAAAATAATGTTCTCCCAGAAATGCGTTGATTGTGGGAGTGCCCATACTGCTCTCGATATACGTTGTTTGTGAAATACAGGAGTACGTAACAAGTGTGAGTTCTTGCTGTCGCCTGATAAAATACGAGTCCTAACTTCCAAGTCCTACTTCTCATGCACTTTCGTCATATCGGCGAAATTTCATGATCCTCCTGAATGCTGCTGTCATCAACTTTTCCATACTTAGATGAAGTTTTACACACCTAACTACGTATGTGATCTAATATAGCAAGCTATATAGTTTTAACGTAAGTTAACAGTCTCGAGAGCACAAATTTATGCGTGCATTGGTGCATTGTACTGATAAAAGGCCAAGGCAACAGGCTTAATGTTCCAACCAGCTAGCTGTGATCAAAATAATACTGCACTGCAGTGAAAACGAACAGAATAGCGCACGCTTCCACTCAGCTACCATGTTGAAAAGAGGTAAATTACGCATGCGCACTACCGACCAAAAAATCGCAATGTTTCGTGAAGCTCAAACTTCGCATGCTTTTGCGCAAGTGTAAACGGTGGAACCAAAATGTCGCGATTTTAAAAATCGCGATGTTAGTAAGTGTAAATGCGGCTGATATGGGGAAATAGTGAAATCTAGAACATTTGACCTTGACGTTTTGACCTTTGACCTTAAGCATGTGCACCCAAAAGTTGATAGGCACAACGTCACCCCCTCCCCCCATATACATACATGCCAAGTTTCATTAGGATACCTTAAAAGGTTTTTTAGTTACGCTGTCCACAAAATTTGAATACGGAAAGACGGACGGACGGAAATATAATAATTTGTCGCAGAGGCATAAAAAACTGTCACCATTAACCCCACTGCAATGACAGCAGAATTTGCAGTGGGATTGTGGCTGCATGTCAAGCATAGGACTACAACAGAGATGCAGGAGTCGAAAGTCTAGCTGCACATAGCATATATGTTTACTAGTAGGCACATTGAGCTACTGTATGAGCTGAAATTTTCGCGGTGGTTTTATTTTCGCGAATTTCGCGAATCGCCTTTGAACCGCGAAAATAACACGCAAAAATAAAAATGCACAAATTATAACAAAGTTCAGTTAGACCCTCGCAACCGTGAAATGAACAACACACGAAAATGTCCTCCAATTAGCAAATCGCGAAAATATCGGTACGCGAAAATTTCAGCTTGTACAGTAACTGATGAAGACTTGGTTTATACAAGTTGGGTCTACCGTGTGCAGCTAGCAGATTGTTTGCACAATAAAGGCTGCAGACACAAACTCCTGCACATGGGAATTTCGGGTTTCTGGCAAAGCTTTTGGGACTTTAGTGTTTACAAGTGTCAGAATGACAAGCTGTAAACTCAGTGTGGCAGTATATTATAGTGCCCATGCCATACCGTGCTGTGCGATGCAGATACAATTGTACAATACAGGTGCATACTTAGTGTATCTGCGACATAAATGAGAGTAGATGGTCTATGGAAACACATTTACTGTAAGTCTGTACTTGGCTTTAAATTTTAATAACAGGTAAGAAATTTGTTTCTCGTCACTACCCAATAATGCAGAGACTAGGCGCTGGTGCAGTTTCGCATTGCCTTGGGTACCTAATTTCCAGTTTTATGACATAAAATTTAATTTTCAGCTCAAGGCAATATGTGAAAAAAATTTTCCTGTCCGTCTCTGAACGTGTCGTTACTTTAAATTCTCAAAATGATGAATTTTCATGTTAAAAAAAAAAACAAGAGACCCGCGGGTCTAGCGCTCACCTGAGTATCGCAAGTTCACCTTTCACGCAGTCACTAATCTAAATTATTCACAGCTCTACTAAAATTTGACCAGGCATTCTCAAGTAGAAGATGAAAATGTACAATAAGGGCCCAAATTTTTTAAGATTCCTTAATTTGGGGGGATTGGGGCCCCCTGGGGCCCTCTGGGTGGGGAATGGTGCCCATTTTGATAAATTGAGATCCTGACCCCCTAGGGATGCTACCTGCCAAGTTTGACGAAAATCCATCATGAGGTTTTCAGGAAGAAGATGAAAATGTACAATTCAGGCCCCCATTGGGACCTTCCAACCCCCCCCCCCCCCCCCCCCCCCGCCCCCAAGAGGGGCACCCCTGGATCTGCTAAGAACAAACTTGAAACTACAGTAATTAATGTGCTCACTCAAAGTATTATCTTAGCTCTATAACTTCTGATTCTAGAGAAGATTTTGAAAGATTCCTTCATTTTGGGGGGTTTGGGCCCCCCTGGGGCCCCTGGGTGGGGCATGGTGCCCATTTTACCAAATTGAGATCCTAACCCCCTAGGGATGCTACCTGCCAAGTTAGGTGAAAATTGGTTATGGGGTTCTCAAGAAGAAGATGAAAATGTACAATTTAGGCCCCATTAGGACCCCTCCCCACCCCCTCCCCTGGGTCCCAAGGGGGCACCCCTGATTCTGCCATAAACGAACTTGAAACTACAGTCATCAATGTACTAACTCATAGTATTAACTTAGCTCTATCACTGTTGGTTCTAGAGAAGAAGATTTTTACAGATTCCTTAATTTTGGGGGGTTTGGGCCCCCCTGGGGGCCCCCTGGGTGGGGCATGGTGCCCATTTTAACAAAGTGAGTTCCTAACCCCCTAGGGATGCTACCTGCCAAGTTTGATGAAAATCGGTCTTGGGGTTTTCAAGAAGAAGATGAGCCTTTGGCTCAGGTGAGCTAAAAATCAATGCTAGATCCTACACATTTTTACAGCAGCATGCAATACAGTCAATTGTTTGATCTATGTGTAGTGACCCCAGAGCAATCACAGCAAGTTTTTCTATAACTAGAAAAGCCCTCTGAGAGTGCAGACCTCCGCCAAGCAGCTACTTTCCACTGATGATCTTGCTCTTCCCAAAGAGATTTTTCTCCTCTCAACCACTGGGGGAAAGCTCTTTGGGCTCTTCCATAGAGATCAGTGATTTCCACACCCATAGGTATACATGCTGAAAAATCACCTGATTTCCCAATTTAGAAGCCTTTGTTAATGTTACGTCATAGACCCCGTTTACAGTGCGAGGCTCGGCCGCAGCTCGGCCGCAGCTCGGCCCAGCCCCGCTTCAGTGTAAACGCGCAAAAGGTCAAATGCGGGGCCAAAACTGGCCTCGCATTTGGTCTCACTCTGGAGGTGGTCTCGGCCGTGGCCGAGCCCGGCCTTTTCTCAGTGTAAACGCAAACTGGGCCAAATGCGCGGCCAATTTTAGTCTGGCTTCCAAACCCTCTGCCCTTACTATTTCGCTATTCAGGATATTAACCCCCTCAATGTCGAAAGCCATGGAATCCAGTTGGCAAAGGGTCTGAAAACCAGACTATATCAAATTGCATTTGTTCACAAGCAGAGCGCCACTACGACAAAATATTGAAAGGTTTGAATTAAAAGAGCGGCCAAGCCCAGCAGTGTAAATGGACAAAATTGCGAGGCTCGGCCCCGCACTGTTGTAAACGGGGTCATAAACCCTCAGCTGCGTGGCGCGCCTCGCCCAGCTGCAGAAACTGGAGCACACACTTTAGTGCGCATTTGAAAAACTCAAAAATGTGCAGCTTGAATTCCCAAGTTCATTGACCCTACCTGTCAAAATATGAAAAATCCTTCATAAATTCCCAAAAAATTCTCGGATCACTACCAAAATTTAATCGTTTGTTACTTGTGTCATTCTCAACCTTTCCTGTAAGTTTCATCCAAATCCGTTAACTACTTTTTGAGTTATTTTGCACAAGGACAAACAAACTAACAAACAAACAAACAAATGGTAACAAAAACATAACCTCCTCCTTGGCGGAGGTAAAAATACTTGTTTCCTCCTTTCCCTCAGCTTGTACCAAGTCTACAAAGCGCTTGATTGAGGTTTGTTGAATATTGTTCTGTGTCGTGTGTGTGTTTGAATAAACTAAAAATTTGAAAATGTGATTTTATGTGAATCTTGGAAAACAGTGAATTTTGGCCTTCTAGGTAGACTAGAAATTACAGAAAACGTGGATGAGACAAAGCAGAGAGAAGAGAGACAAGGAGATAAAGAAAAAGGATGGAACATGGGGAAAAAAAGAAAATACATGTCCAAGAATACAAAGATACTGTTAATATATAGCACTAAAGAGACAAAAATAAGAAATAAAAAGATTTGGGGGTTAGAAAGTAGCCTGTAAATGAAAAGGAAAAGAGCATAGGAAAGAAAGAAAGAAGAGACAGACGGGTTCAAAACGAAAGGAGCAAAGGAATAATATAAAGATAGATTTAAAAAGGAAACGAACATAAAGAAACAGATTGAAAATTAAAGAAAAGATGAAAAAAGAAGAAAACAAATCAAGAATTACATTGAAAATAGTGTTAAACAGTTTTGGTGGAGATGAGAACTGGGCTTTTAACTTTTTGCAAAATACCAAGAAAACGTTTATGATATAGTACAGAACATACCATTTTAAGAGGAATTCAAAGTTTATTTGACGAAAGTCAGGTTTGGAATGACTGAAACATCCAAAAACAAGGTAAAACAAAGCGATCGTAATAAAGTGTGGGTCCCACACTTTATTAGAATCGCTCTTTTTTGATATCTCAGCCATTTCAAAACCAATTTTCATCAAATAAATGTTGAATTCCTCAGAGAATTACATGCTCTTTCACATTTTATAAGAGGTTTCTCATTATCTCACCAAAAAATGTTAGAAACCCGAAATTAGGTCTCAACCATAACTGTACAATCCCTTTAAATCTTTGACCTCGATACAAAATATTTACCTCTGAAATTTTCAGCTGTCAAAAAAAAGCTCAGAAAAGGAAAGACAAAAAGATACTTCACAAAAGGATGTGGTTGGGAAAGAAAGAAAATAAGGATGAAGGGAAAGACAGATGGAAGGAAACAAAGTCAAAGAACAGATACAGCGTAAGAAAATAACAGTAAAAAGGAAATTTTTAAAATGTCAGGAGGAGACAAAATATTGATAGGAAGGAAAGTCAGTGAAGAATATACATGCACTTGAAAAATGAAAGATAAACACACACACACACACACACACACAATCATACATATATCAGATTATCAAAAAACAAATTAATTAAACATCAACTGCTCTGTAGGCCTACAATTGTAGAATACAACCACTACAGCAAGACTTGGTACAAGTTGACGGAAAGAGAAAACAATATCTTTTTAAAGATCTATACCTTCTTCTTCTTTTGTTGACTTCCTCCATTCCTGGAGAACTGCATTAGATTCGCAGAAAGAAATTTAACGATACACCAAGTATCATGTACTATTACATTGTAATGTGGTCAGGAGTCGAGCCGAAGAAAACAGACAAGAACCAAAGGAGTAAACAAAAGCAAAGAAGCGAAAAGATAAGGCAGGGGTTTGATCATGCAGGAGATAGATATGTGTGACATCACAGACAAACATATCACATGCATAGAAAAACCAAAGATATCATAGAAAAACTCCCTGTGAATTGTGTGATTATAAATATTGGATTGCTACATTCAGATCAAATGATCGACTGAATTGCGCACTGCCGTGAGAATGTTAACATGTACTGTATTCATCATTTTGAGGACTTCAAGTGATAAGCCAAGAGAGGGAAGGGGAAACTTTTCACATAAATTTGCTTTGAGCTAAAGAATGAACTTTATATATATATACATTATATAAACCTGGAATTTTGGCAAAACTACAGGTGTGAAATTACAATAGTGCCCAGAGACTGTATTTCTACATTTAAATTTACTTCTGCTCTGCACTGCATGTAGACTAGCTGAATTCTGAATTTATGAATCACTACTGTACAGGAAGACTAGTAAAAGTTTGCCAAACAAACATTCATTCTCAGATTCTGCATGACTATGGTCGGTTACACACGAGAGAAAATTTGTAACTTGAATCATCATTGTAATGATGATTGCAATTCGTCTTTAGAATTATCGGACCTTACACACGCTCGCTCGAAAACTGTGATTAGAATTCGAATTCTCGAGCGAAGGCGTTACATAATCCTTGGTGACTTGTCAATCAAAACAACGAGGTTCTATAGCACGTATTATCTACGGAAGTGCTTGCAAGGTAACGTAAGCTCCGCCCCTCAAAAGATGTTTTGGAGGTCAAGCATTACACACGCAAATTTCGCACCGTAATTCGAGTGAAACTTCACTGGAATTCACCTCCGGACTAGAATTTGAATTCGTGATTGTGATTAGCATTCGTGATTCTAATTTGCTTTCACACGTGCTAAAAATTTGTCATTAGAATTATTTTTCACTGGAATCATCATTCAAATGACGAATTTTTGACCGTGTGTAACCGCTCTGAGACACATTATTAAGACTATTATAAAATGTTAGGACTCCCACTGTCCTGTCAGTGTCAGTTTTAAGCATACTGCCTATTCCAATTTTTACACACACACACAAGTAGTGCTGTGCACCACATGCACAGACAAATCTTAATCGCGAATAACTGTACACAGCCCTGTCGCTGTACACAAGTAAGTCGAGCGACCAACACATAAGTTGTGTACAACGACAGGGCTGTGTAGGTTCCTATAAAATCGCGAATAGCCCAACCAACCGTCGACCAGACACCTTCTTCTTCTTCTTTTGTTGAGTTCCTCCAGTCCTGCTGGAGAACTGCATTAGATTCGCAGAAATTTAGTAATACATTGCCACTGGTTGTAGTGTACTTAATGTGGTCGTAGGTGAAGCCGGAGACAACAGACAAGAATCAACACAATAAGTATAGCAAAGAGCAGGAGAGATGAGGAAGACAGGATGAAAGCAACAAATCAAGCTCCGTGCTCCGCGGCCGCGTCTCCGTGCCCCAGCCCAGCGACTCGGCCGTGTACACTGTAGTGTAATATAGAGGTAGGCTAGTCGAAGTAGTTAAACCGTGAACTGAAAGCTGCTGCAGATTAAATTTACATTTTTTTTTTTTTGGGGGGGGGGGGAATACACTTTTTACTAGAACTATCTGGAAGTAGATGTCTTACACTGAGCCCAAATCGATTTAAGTGCTCAGACTCTATTTCATAGGCCTAACGTTACAAATAAGGGAAGCTGATCATGAGCAAAGCTTACTTTCCCTCGAGGCAATCGTATATAACGATCGAGTCATCTTCACTGCTTGATATGAGCGTCTCGCCGTTGTGGGAAAAGTCGATGCTGTTGATGCGTTCAGTGTTTTGATCTTTAAAGAGTTTTGCGACTTGAAAACTCTTCATCACTTGGTCAGACAACTTCATGGTGAGGCAGCCTATTCTACGGCACAAAAATACATGTCGATGATTTCTACTGAATAGAGAGCGAAGCAGCTATCAACGAGCGAGTACAGTATGCATTGCAACCGCATGTGCGTGGCATCGTCAATTATAATTGGTACATGTACGTATGCACTATGTAGGCCTACGCTTATTACAAAGCGACCGCGCCGACTCCGAAGTCAAGTTGAATGTATGGCAAGCCATAGATCTATGTCCCAAGAGGGGAGATGAACAGATTGGCATACATTTTTTTTTTTTTTTTTGATGGCCACATACTTTCGGTTTTCCCCGTCCAATTTCATCAGATTTGCATTCGAATTAATGACAAGGCGTTCAAATTCAAGGAATTTTTGTCACTGCTCTACTCTCGAGGTTCATTTTAATTCTTTGAGTATTCAATTTCATTTCATGTTATTCCTTTCAGATTTTATTTCATTCAATTTAGAGAGAAATTCATTCAATTTAACGGCTCAAAGTTGGCATTCAATTTCGCGCCAGCTGAGATGTTATAATTCGCACTAAATACCAGTTTTGATTTCATTTACAGGCATACAATTTCGACTTTTGAACGTTCAAATTCAATTAGCATAACCAAGTCCTGTAATTCTATGCAATTCTTACGAATATTCTTAGGCGTTGATGAATAGCAAATTCATCAACGTTCAGTGTTAAAATTTCAATTTCAACATCTTTTTTTTTCATTATTTTTTTCTTATTCGGCTAGTTTCACTTTATTTCCCCATCAAAACTGATACCACATTATTTTACAGAATGGTTAAACTTCGACTTTGCTAAAATAGTGAGAGATCAAATGAGAACATCAATATGTCAAGTGTGATTATAGTCGCATTACAGAATTTGTTTTCAGTCACGTTTGAGGTTTGAAATGTGTGTGAGATACATTGCATTGGGATATTCTTTCTTTTACATAATCATTCATAATTTCGATGTTCAGTCTCTCAGTCTCTTCAGCCGTCGATCTGTTGACGCGCCAGGCACCTTGGCACGTACGTCTGAGAGTGGTTGTACCATTGAGTGTCGATATTCCATTCTGTGAATTTTTCATTTGAGCTTAAATCGGGAAATCATAATATTCTAATTGGAAATTTGTGAAAATGAACATTTTCACTCAAAATTCATTCCAATTTCACTCGAAACTCACTCTTTTCTTCTTTTTTTTTCCACTCCTTCAAGATTCACTCTTCTTATTTTTTTGGAGAGTATTTTGCGTAACATAGGTGTAATTAATAGGTGAAACATTTATCTTTTATCTGCTTTGATGACGCGTTATTCAAGTTTAGTACTACCGTATCTTAATTATGGAATCTTTGCTTGGCAAAATGCATATTTGACATAGTTTGACAAACTTCTTCTTTTGCAAATAATGGCCCTCAGAATTGATTTTTAACCTCCATGTCCGAGCAATTGATACTGATGATTTGTTCTGAGAACATGAGAACATACCTATGAAAATAAAAGATTTGTGTTTATTTCAACTTGGTCAGTATATTATGTTTAATTACAACTGCAATCGTCTTTATACCTAAAATAATTTTCACGATTTATTTTATAGTAAAAGTCAAGTAGAGGATTATCCCATGAGACGATATATAATTAATTCCATCTCCCGTTCTTAATGAGAATTGTACATATCCAACATATTTGTTTATATCCATGCACTGGGCCCAGATTTTGGAATTTTAGCTTTGATTAGATAACAGCTTTCAAAAATCTGTTCAGTCAATTACATTTAGATGTAATATGGAAAAAAAAAACTTGTTTTCCATGCATACCAGATAATTACATTGTTTATGTAAATATATCAGTGCTTTCACCTGTCCTTGAGATTGAGTAGCGTGTTCACAGACCTCTTTTACTTTCTTCTTTGCTCCTCTTTCCTCGTTCTTCGTCGTGAAGTAACTGCGCATAATAAATATCTATGTCGTCTTTTGGGGTGCTGTTCGTTATTCCGAAGGTTCGTTATTCCGAAGGTTCGTTATTCCGAAGTTTCGGTGATCCGAAACACGCAAATTCCCTATACCTAGTGGTTCGTTAATCCGAACAGTGGCGTTATTCCGAAGGTTCTTTATTCCGAAGGTTCGTTGATCCGAAAATGAAATAGGGTTCGCTATTCCGAAGGCTCGTTAATCCGAAAATGACCTAGGGTTCGTTATTCCGAAGGTTCGTTAATCCGAAAATGAAATAAGGTTCGTTATTCCGAAGGTTCGTTAATCCGATAATGAAATAAGGCTCGCTATTTCGAAGGTTCGTTATTCCGAAAGTTCGCTGATCCGAAAATAAAATAGGGTCCGTTATTCCGAAGGTTCGTTAATCCGAAAATATGATAAGGTTCGTTATTCTGAAGGTTCGTTGATCCGAAAATGAAATAGGGTCCGTTATTTCGAAGGTTCGTTCATCCGAAAACGAAATAAGGCTCGTTAATCCGAAAATGAAATGAGGTTCGTAATTCCGAAAATGAGATAGACTCACTGTAATGACAAAATACGTCGTAATAAAAAAAAAAAAAAAAAATGCTTGAATATTATACGCAATGAAAATTCCATATTGTCTCTGGGGAGGATGATACACGTGTATATTTTCAGGTAAAGCTCATCGTGTTTCGTGAAGAAGTGGCGTAGATCAAGAATCTTGATTTTGATTTAGTCTGAACAATTATTTACCCGAGCGATTGGATTTAGAGCGTAGGGTATTGTGTGATTTTTTTATAGCCTATTTTCAGACACCCTCACATTTTTAATGATAATAACAGTAACGACGTCATATTGCAAGTTTGAAATTAGGTGCTTCATTATGCCCCACCTTCCCCATACTGTAGTCGGGATCTTCAACATGCAGCCGCTCCGAGTAAATATTTATGATCTCACAACCTCCACCTTCATAATGGTTATTCTTCAGCACTCGGTATCATATTTATTATGTATGATAACGACCAATATAATCGCCAACATCTATATACGTATATGTTTGTTTGTTTGTTTTTTTTTTTATTCAATTATACCAATATCCAATGACGGGGCGTGTTTTGTTTTTGTAAGGTGCTTGCAGTCAGTCTCCTTTTTCATTTTGTGTCTGTGTGTATGTGTTTGGGGTGTCTATCGATCGTCTGGGGTATTAGTGTCTTATAAAGAGATTTATTTCATACAGGCGAGGTATTCTAAAGGGATAGTATAGTTTTGTTTGAGATGAGAGATTCAAATTTTAACTTTTGCAAGATAATTAGAAATCACCTGTGAAATTTAAAATGATACAATTCTGAAATAAATTCAAAGTGTACTGTATTAAAAACGGTTTAAATGGCCGAGATATCCAAAAACATAGTAAAACATCGGGCCAAACAAAAGGTGGGTCCAACGATTTATTAGGATCCCTTTGTTTTGAATATCTGATCCACTTCAAAACCATTTTTCATCGAATAAACTTTGAATTCCTCGTAGAATTACGTGCTCTTTCATATTTCATAAGAAGTTTCTCATTATCTCACAAAAAAAGTTGGAAACCTGACGCCCCATCTCAGCCAATACTATACCATCCCTTAAATTTTGAATGCCTTCCCTTTATTTTAAGATGATGACCGCGGCCCCCCCCCCCCCCCCAAAAAAAAAAGAAGAAATTATATGTTTAAAGAAAGTGAAATCCATGCAAACTGACAACGCGGGGTTTTTTTTTTCACTTCTAACAATGGGTACACCGTAAATTGAACATCCAAACAGTACACCTAAATATGTGTGCAAAATCGGGTTTTACACAAAAAAGTTGCAGTTTCTTTTGGTAATACGTAATACAACTAGTGTCATGGCAAAGGCTATCATAATGGAGTGTAAAACCCAATTTTCTTAACTTCACGAGAGCTAGAAATGATACAAAGCACTGGCTTACATTTTGTCAGTTACCATATACGACACGAATTCCATGTGTTACCATGTCACACAAAAAAGTGGAGAACTGCATTCAACTTCTCATTGAATTCATGCAAAAATAATTTCTAACCTAGCGACTGATCGGTAGGACAAGTTCGATTACATTCCACTCTTCACAGTGAAGCTTATTAAAAGAGATGTTACATTTTGAAATCTGCTTGTTGAATATATTTGATTGTTTAAAAGCTTTTATTCTTAAGTCCAAGCATGTGTGATTTTTTTTTTTCCTGCTTGAGACATGTTAGAGTCGCAGAATTTGGTAATTATTTCTAATCATGAATGTATTACCCTGACACTGACGAAGAAATGAAGGAGTGGGAGGGGGTGAACTCATCCTCCGGAGGAGAAAATACCTCTACTTTCATCGTTAGTATACATATACTAATGAAATTATAAATTACGACGGTATTCTATATACGTCGCCGATAAAAGTTTATATGGAATTGCGTGTGTTTGTGTGTGCCTGTTTACATGTGTGTGTTCGTATGTGTTTATGTGTCCAAAGAGAGTATGAGTATGCTGGCATCCCCTTTTCAAAGTGAACATTTTTTTTTTTCCCTCACTGGGATATTTATTATTCTCTTTCGTAATACATCATATTTCAAATAACACCATACTTTTTCGAATTCAATACAATATAATATACATCAAGAAAAAAGGTGTCTAAAGAGACACCATTTTTTCTGAAACACTTGCAACTTATGATTGCAGTGAACATGCCTCTCCTGAATTGTTATGATGATGAATTTTAGACTACCGATAAACGTGAGGCTATAAGGCGACGATAATGGGGGTGAGAGCGGATAAGATGGGCAGTTAAACAGTAATTTCAAATTTTCTATGTACTTGACCTCAATACACACACTCACACATATGCGCACACGTATCAACGAACGCAAAAGACATTAATTACAACACCATATTTTGTCATAACAAGAATTTTACTCTATTTTCGGAATATTAAGAGCCTTATTTCATTTTCGGATTTACGAACCTTCATTTTCGGACTAACGAGCCGTATTTCATTTTCGGATTAACGAACCTTCGGAATAACGAACCTTATTTCATTTTCGGATCAACGAACCTTCGGAATAACGAGCCGTATTTCATATGGTGTTGTAATTAATGTCTTTTGCGTTCGTTGATACGTGTGCGCATATTGTGTGAGTGTGTGTATTGAGGTCAAGTACATAGAAAATTTGAAATTACTGTTTAACTGCCCATCTTATCCGCTCTCACCCCCATTATCGTCGCCTTATAGCCTCACGTTTATCGGTAGTCTAAAATTCATCATCATCATAACAATTCAGGAGAGGCATGTTCACTTTGAAAAGGGGATGCCAGCATACTCATACTCTCTTTGGACACATAAACACATACGAACACACACAATCACATGTAAACAGGCATATGGCGCGCCAGAGGGGAATCAAATATTTATGTTCGACACCAACTAAAAAACCATTTCATCAAGTAAAATTTCATTCAACAAAAATATATTCGACAAAATATATATTTAATAAAAGATATATTCAATAAAATATGTATTTGACAAAAATATATTCAAACAAAATATATATTTGACAAAAAAATATATAGGTTTGACCAAAATATATATTTGACAAAATATATATATATTTCACCAAAATATATTTGACCAAAATTATATTTGACCAAAAATATATTTGACCAAAAAATGTATTCGACAAAATATATATTTCACCAAAAATATATTTGACACAAAATATGTTTGACCCAAAATATATTTGACCAAAAATATCTGACGAAAATATATTCGACAAAATATATTCATTTCAACAAAAATCTATTAGACCCAAAATATATTTGACAAAAAGTGTTTTACATACATGGCTTTCCATACTTTCGAAAAAAAAATCATTCGATGAACGAAAAACCATTCCATGAAAATACATTTCATGAGCTGAAATACGTTTCATGACAAAATACGTTCGACAAAACGAGTGCGCAATATTCGCTGTGTACCAAGCTGGCCCATGCGACTTGTCTACATGCAGCGCAACACGTACGCATGCATACACTGCACGTGTACCATGCATAGCATACACTACAGCTAGCTAGCCCGTCATCGGCGCGGCGCAGCCGCCGCTGGCCGCCGCGGTGGGGTGCTCGATCGAGTGGTGGGTTTTGAGCGCGGTAGCTTTCGCGATTTCGATGTCGATCTAGCTCAAGACTTCACGCATGGGCCATGGGCTTCCACTGTTCTGAAAGTGGGAGTAGGAATGATCCCGCCATGGCGTTATGCAAAAGATTCAGCACAGCTTAATCTCCGCCATTGCCAGTTGGCGAGCGCGAGATCGGGATCAGGTCGTGGCCGTGGCAGAGCAACATCGGCGGTAACCGCATGCAGCAGCGACCCAACACGTTACTGGTTACAGCGCCCCGCGCCGGGGTTACATCATCACAATACAAATAGGACCTACATATAGTACTAGTATTTCATCACATCATCACTATACAACCAGCTCTATACCTCATCACTATACAACCAGATACATACTTCATCACTACAACCAGATACTTCATTTGATGAATCTTCAAGTCTGATTGGTTAAGAATTGGGGCATACAGTCAGCAATTACCTGTAGTTCCCACAGTACCCAAACTGACCCATATTATACTAAACTGCCCTCTTGATTTGTAGCAGCACATTCATATGCACATGTAGGGTAAGCACTTGGCTTCAATAGTGAGAGAGGTGACCAATATCCAATACGATGGCAATGCACATGAAATGGCAGCGCAGATGTGTGAATTGGCTATCCAAGAGCTATTGCCATCAACCTACTAAATTTTCATATACAATTTTCTTCATTATATAATACATGTATGTACAGATATGAACTGCTTTTCTTCAAGGCAGTTGTTGCTATCGGTGCCCCTGTAAGGTTCCTTGGGTCATAGCACAGAGCCGAGATCCCTCGTGGTAATGATATCAACAATTCCCCGAAGAGCAGTCCATATTTGCACTCTAGGAGATTGTCATTAAAAACTTCATGTCTGAATAGATGGGAGAAGTGTTGTGTGGTGGTTAGTAGAGGTGCCATTGAACTACGGCAAACATATTCCATATGTAGTATCAAAATGTCAATAAATGTTTGTAGAATATGTTGAAGGAATTGAACTACAGTCAACCTTGCCCATGTTGAATCTATTTGGACTGAAGAAATAGCTTCGATCAGAGAAAATTCAACTAATGAGGGATTAAAATTAATAGAATGTACCGGTATAAAGAGAAGAGGACTTGAAAAGGACCTTTGACTTGGGTGATTATTTGACTTATGCGAGGCCAGCTTAAGCAAGGTTGACTGTATTTTCATTTGTGTTGGAACTTTTGCAGCAGTTATCAAAGAATGAATAAAACTGGATACAAATATAGAATCCATGTTATAAAACTTGCAAGGATGATACACTAATTTCATCACAATCATAGTCATGGATTGAAAAGGAACACATATATGCTATTATGTGCCAAGTTTTTTTTTTTTTTTGTATGTGAGGGGGTGTGTGTGTGTGTGTTTTCATTTGATTGCTCTTATGGTTTGTTCACTTATAGGTCTCCATACTTTCAACACTGTTATTATTCCTCGAGTACTAGTAGTATGTTGCACTGCATCTTGTATGAAAAAAACAAACAAACACCAAAACCTCTAATTTTGCAGTCATTCACCTGGAGCATATACATTTGTACTGTACTCTTCTGAGCAGCAGTAAACTAATTTGCCCATTCACAATGAACTGGTTGTTTCCAGTCGCACAACTTACAATATATATAGAAAACTTACAGTTTGTGGGATGGCGTCATTCAGTTGTGTACACAGCTATATGATGTACGTAGTAACTATCTCACTTTTTCAGTCATAAATTTATCTTGTGTATCATTCATCCACTCACGCATTCAATCACTCCTTTCACTTTGTATGCCAAGTTAACAAGGAAAGATATTCGTGCCATACCAATCACAAGATGGAAATTTAATTGCAGTCATTAACAATTCTGGACATAAAAGAAATACAAAGTTTATGTAATAACACTGTATATTCAAATTGGCTTGCCATTATTCAACAAGACAGCTCGCACTGCTGTTGTATGTATTCCACACAACCTACTAAAGAGCTCTGAACCACACTGCTTTCACAGTAGTTTGGGTACAGTCCCTTTGTTATCAGTCCATATTTTCCATTCACAACAGACCCAAGAGATGTCACCTGTAGGCCACACAGTTTTGGGGGATAAATTGTTTCCTGTCATGAATCGCCCACTTATGGCCAGAAGTAACAAGATTTCAGAGGCTGAACTTATTTCACAGATGAGCCAGCAGGCAGTATTTCTAACATTATGGCATTGTTATTTCATGTTACTGAGTAAGATCTGAATGTTACTGAGTACATGTATTACCAGGTAAAATTTGTATGCTTACCGTTATGTTGTAAAAGTTGCATCGCAGATTACAATTTGCACTGAAATAACCCCCATATTTCTCCTGTTGAAACATGAGAGATATTGAAACATACATTTTCTTCATCAGACACTCACAGATAAAACATAATAACATATGATAACCAATAATTACAGTATATAGTGCCTTTTCAAAAAAGACTTGAAGCACTTCAACAATTACAACACTGATCCACTTACAATGTAACATGTAGGGGGCTCGTAGGCATGGCACATCCAGTCAATATTTGAAATATTACACTTTGAAAAGTCGCAAGTAATTAATGCAGGTTTGATTCATTTCAGAAGGGATCTTTCTTTTCTATCAAAAACAGATCCCTTAACTTCCAAGCTTCAATCATATTTCTTACATGTCATGTGGTTGAAGCTTCTCTGGCATTGCCAGCTTAATGCCACAGTCAAGGTGTCACAAATTCCAATCTTTCAAATTCATGAAATCAAATTCCAATCTTCTACAATCTAAATGAGGCAATTGGCACAAATGTACATGCCTTGTCACATATCTTTTTTTTTTCTATATTTTTCAAATTCATTTCATTTCAGTCTCACAATAATTAATGAATGCTAATTTTGAATGGCAAGTACAATGCTTCTGCTCTGAAATTATGCTGTATACTGTAAACCTGTTTCAATCAGAGGGGGCAGAAATTTGCTTACGACACAAGTTAGCCTTAACCCAATGAGGACTGACTGATTTCCCATAGACACCTGCCCTAGTATACTCCGACTGGTTCTCAATTGGTTAAGAGGAAACTCTGTTAAGCCAGACTTGAAGCACCTCCAGACATGAAGATTCTTACTCGCAAGTGGTACATGTACACTGATCTTTGAAGGCACTGAACACATAATAAAATTCTTGTTAACATGAAAACTTGGCTTATACCAGTGCTGTCAGCCGCCATTACAGGACAAAGATCATCAATGTAAAGTATTGTATCATCCAATGAAGTCCCATTCTCTAAATATGACTACTGCACATCAATAGTTTATACAGGATCCTGCTGTGTACTTCACTGTGAAAACAACCTACAAACAATCAGAGTTAACATGATACAGACTACAACTGTGTCAAAGATAAGGTGGATCTGAAAGTCAAGACTACACACAAGGCCCTATGAACATCAATGCTGAACTGTTACCACATACTAGTATATTATTCTGTATGTACAACTTTAATAAAGATGTGGAGTGTAAAACAGATGCATCCATCGTGTCACTGACTTCATTTGTATTTCAAGTTCCAGTGTATATTGTAAGCAATTTTGTTCAACTTTGTCAATAAACAAAACTATTTCACATTGATCACTTAAATAAACAGGATTGAAGTCAACATCCCTTTAAAATTAACTCTGAGACAAATAGAACTATGCAGATATTCATCAGTCTAGAGATACCACACAATTACACTTGCTGTAGGAAGTCTTTAATATTAGAATCTCAGATACGCTGGAAAACATGATCAAGAGAGGCACTCCTGTATGGATTGTACATTGCTAAGTAATTGAAAAATAAAAACTTTATAAGACCAAGGAGGTACTAGTACCTCCTTGATAAGACGATAATTTGTACATTTACGAATAATTTCTGAATCCAAAAGAAAGATTCATATACACTCAACAACACCGACAAACAGACAGACACACAATAAAAACTCACACACCTATGAAGGAACTTTGTTCACAATGTGGACTAAATCACATTTTTGAACTAAGGAAAACCCACTAGAACTTTAGAAGACTGAGAGCTAAACACTATCAATTCTGTTTATGCTCTTCCAGCATTATCACAGCCAATGTGAAAAACTGAATGTGGATTTTTCTTCCCAACACCAGGATGTAAATCCTGCCTTTCCACTGTAAATCTTACTGTTTTCAACAATCTACATATGGCAGTTTATAGTTTACATTCAGGGGTCCTTCAGCTCATATCATGTAATCTGACAATGTAAGTACATTTCAATTGGACCACAGTGATCAAATTAATCTATCATAAAATTTCATTCAAAGTTAAATGGGGCAGTATTTCGAGATATTTACATTGTAACCTCTGGCAATTTAAAGAGTCATGAATACTGAGGAAACACCACAGACAGTATTTTTGTACTGAGCAAGGTGATATCCAATATTCTTACAGAGCTAGACCTGCTCATAATAAAGAGGATAAAATGGGTTTACCCCTTGCATAGAGACTATAAAATCTCTATCCCATTAAAAGTGCTATTCATTGGAGTGGGTAAAAGGAAAGCGATGGAAGGTTAATGGCAGGATGATGTCACGGTTTAGGGACAATATGAAGAATGATAGGAAAATGATGTGATGTCACATTAGTGTCATGATGATGTCACAGTGTTTGGTGATGATATCACAATAATGTGAGAATGATGCTATGATGTTATAAAGGTATAAGAATTATGTCTTGATGACAATGACGATGATGATGATGATTTAGTCTTATTCATAGAGGGTAGCCACTTTAGAGATCTTTGCACTGTTCTCCTTGTGGTTCCTGTTCACATTCATGAATGTAATTCAGCTATCAGGATTCTGTCATGATAATCTAATGATGATGATGATGTGAGGATGTCATGTTGATAATGAGCTGGCGATGTGATAGGGATGTAATATTGTCATAAAAATAATACAAACATTATTATGATGTCATGATGACTGAGGATGTGACATAAACACATTGAGTGGATTAGACATTGGAATGATTGGCAATGAGCCATATAATCAATCTTTCGCCTTCCCCTAACATCATCAGCTATCAACCAAAAAAAAAAAAAAAAAAAAAAAATGGCTTGACTGAGAGTGATGGGTTGACATTGGTATTGGTATTCCTCTGAGTAACCAGTGCTATATAACTTGCAAATATATCAAAGACGATTCTGACAGAGAATGTCATCACAACTATGAAATCTGTATGTTTACCTGGGAAAGGGGAGGGAGAGAACTAACCTGAATTCAATTTCATAGGGGCATGATTTGTTTTGTCCCTTTAAGCAGCATTACACATTAAAATGTTCTTGTCATCTTATCATCATACAAATCTGTAACTGCTGAAAGACTGCAATAGTGCAGATGAAAGAGTTGGCATTCATGTACCAATTGCAAAATTTCAAATACATGAAATCAAATGCTACAGATTCAAGAAATGAACTAAATATAAATGCATTACTCAATACTGGCAACCTTCATCATCAATAAAAACCATTATCAGTCATAATTGTTTAAAGTAAATGCCCATTATAAGAACCATGAGAAACACTTAAATATAAAACCTTGTGCAAACAGGAACACTTCCATAAGGCAAAAAAAAAAAATCATTGTATTGGCGTAACCCGCCCGACCCTAGAAAACCCCCCGACCCTGAACTTTTCACACACAAAAAATAGGAAATACATCGTTTTTACTGAGAGAGGGCGCGATACGGGTTTGCGAATTATCAAAAACAACAACAACAACAACAACAACAACACCTGGTGTCGGAAAATGGCCGTGCAGTACAGCGTGTTGGCGACTGATAAGTCCGGTTCGAAGATTTTATTTAGTATTATTCAGAGAATCGATTTGTCAGTGGCGCTGGGTGATTTAGCCCAGGAATTTCTGACCGGTATGTCGTGACGGCTTTTAAACTGGTTATATAACAAATTTTTGGATGCAACAGACACTCTCTATCGAATGGGGTTTCGTTAAATATGAGTTTTACACCTAAAATACAGGTAGCAGGTACAATTGTACACAGTCTTCACTTATTAATGACTTTCACTGAGTATACCCAACCAAACAAATGTCCATGCACCAGTACATGTATGATGATTTTGACAGATTGAATGCGTCAGAAATACTGCAAAACCACATAAAATTCCTGCCAAGTATCAAGAGACCATCGTCAGGTCAAACAAGTTCAAAATCACACAGTTGCTTGATGATGTGACGCCGACTCAACCGCCGATGACCCTACTTTTAATCTCCGGCACAAGTAAGACAGAGGAAGTCAGCATCACCAAGAAACAGATATCTGAAATGAGCAACAAAAATCAGTCAATCGAGAGTAAGTCATTAAAAGGAGTTCTATGGAAAAGAGTAAAACTGTGCCTGATTGCCCCTCTAATTAAACAGACATGGAAGTCATTGTACGTAGTGCATTAGACATTAAATTAGTCAATTATACCATCCAGTCAGCAGCCTATGAAACCAAATATATAGCATTATTTTCCTACAAATATCTTATAAAGTGAAAAAAAGTATAAGAAACCTCTAATTTTCTCAAAACATGAAGCAGAGCAGAATACAAGAAATCCTACAGAAGTGCTGAGGTTTAGTTGTGAAGAAGTACAATCATAATGACAGATGTTTTACACATAGTTAACTCATTCAATTTTTTTGCTTTTAAAGGACACATTTGTACACATTAGCGTACAATGGGCAATAATTTTACAATGTGTACAATTAACAATTAGCCTGTGATATTTAAATGACGGCCCTTGGTTTCAACAATAACATGGCAAAAGTGTGCGAATACACCAGTGGGATGGGAGAAGGGGAGGGAAGTTCATGCCACACTCACCTTATACTGACAGTGCTTCCATCTGGAATATTTCCTGTAGTGGTGGGAAGTAGATAACCAACATCAGTTACATCTTGAAGGACAGCTAACCAAGGCATGATCTGCATGTTTGACAACATTACTTATCAAAATTATCACTCATTACTTTATGTTGAAACGTACAGACAAAGTCTGTACACAATTGAGTAATTTCATCACCAGTGGTGCATCAGACAGTATGTATGGTCTTGTATTCATACATGTATGCTACACGTCTTTTTATGACTTTGTCTGACACAGAGAAGGCTGAGGCAGGATTGCATCTAATCGAGAGGAACAGTCATTATTACAGTGCCATCTGGACTGCTTGACAGGCACAAGTTGATAAATCCCAGCTCAAGATAGTATCATGCTTGTCCTTATACTCTGAAAAGGCTTCATGGAGCAAAACAATTCATTGCATACTGTATGTGAAGATGAATGCTGCTACTGCATGTACTAATATACACAGCCAAGTATCTATAAAGACAATGGATAAATCTAATCAAATCAATACATGCATCATTATCTAATATTACAATCCGTATGACAAAGCATCTGACAGAAGATAGCTTGCTAAATGCACTAATGTTATCACTCGGCACAATGTAGCAAGGGCATAATATTACAATTATGTAAAGGAAGAACTTGACCAATATTAATAGAAATGTGTGTACAGTCATGGACAATAAAGGGAGCACTAACCTCTCTCCAGAAGACCCAGAGGATCAACACGACGATGATGAGGGCAGACATGACTACATAAATAAGAAGAGGTCTGGTGATCATGGGGTCACGAACCTAACGAGGAGGCTTCCTTATTACATCCTTGTCCAATGGCTCCACTCCGAGACTGGACAGAGGAGTGGGGAGAGAATGAAACATTATCATACAGTAATGTGAACTACAGAATGCACAATTTTTTTTTTTCATGTCAGTATTTGTTCATTATCCATCTTTGATAATACATGTATACACACTCTTTCTTTCTTTTTTTTAAAGAATGAACATATATTTGTCCTTTCTTCCAAATTAACAATAAAATCTGTAGCCATATAGACAGAAAGGATTTCTGGAAACAACATTAATGTGTAGAGTAGAAATAGTTGGCGTCCAGACTTTCCAATAAGAAGGGTCACAAAGAGAAGGAGAGTGGCATACAAATGAGACTTCGAAACACTGCTGATTTGAGAGGTATTGATTTTTACTTTTACAAAATTATTTCCCCCATGACTGAAGAATTATAATGGTACTCACTAAGATGCTGCTTTAGCCGATGAAAAGGTAGAATGAAATATTTTGAAACCAAAGCTTTAATGAGGTTCAAAGATATTTGCTTGAAGAAATTTGATTGATTGATTGATTAATTGATTGATTGATTGACTGATTGATTGATTGTGAATCTTTATGCAGAGTGGCCTGATTAGACTGAATCAGAATAATGACTGCACTGCCGGCATAATTGCCCTCCCCCTTCAGAATACTCTCAGACCTGCTGATGTGTGCACATTGTGGCTCACCCTTGAGCAGGTGGTCCTTCCATGATGACGTTGATCCAAAGGCTCTGCATGGCATTGAGTGGGTTGGGAAACCTCATGATGATGGATAGGGCTATCAGGGTCCAAGGCAGCTATGCTCCTACCAACACAGAGAAACAAACAAACAAACAAACTCATATGTTGCAATCTATCTTCATAGATCCTTCACTTCATACTTTTGCATTTAACCCATTAATGTGTCCATGCAAATTGGTCATTACAGGATAAGTTTTCATCAATAATTCAAATTTCAACTGATTTCTTGCAAAGTAGAAATCAATACATAATCTTATCACAATTTGTATTCATATTCGTTTCAATCAAATTACAAATGATTATAAATGATTACACATATTTACATCATTTGTTATTAAGGGGTCATTTTCAATAAGACTACGTTGTGCTTCTCATGATTTCTCCATTATCATATTTGACACAGTGCATTTTTGTTTGTTTGTTTGTGTTTTTAATACAGATTTTGTCAACCAATAATGAAAGTGAAAATAAATGAGATGAATGAATGAAATGGATGAATGAATAACGTTTGTTGGAGAATAAGCATCAACCCATTTTAATTCTTCCGTGAAAACACTGATTAGAGTCTTTAATGCCTATATTTGAATAATTATTCCACCATACAATTATTTTGAACGGAATGAAGTATACAATCTTTCGTTTTTGGCATGCAGAACTCAATTGAAGCAAAAATAGTGAACCATTTTAAGCCAAACATTTTCGTGTGTACACTGTATTCCAATTTTGCAAATTTTGTGAGATCAAAGAGTCACAAAATCAAAATACATGTACATGCAAAAGTTCTTGTTTACACTGTATGCACTGTATGCATTGAATTCAAGTGGCATGCTGAACTAGAAATGTCGCTAAGGCGACTGGTATGCCTCCGCCATAATGCATGATTCTCCTAATAGGTCTACTGTACATGTGGACAATGTGTGATTACATTTTCACACAATTGGCAAAATATTAAAATAACAAGTTTGTCACAAATGTGTTGAATATTCACCTTCCTTGACCTAAGTTTGATTGGATGAATAGGAGAGCATGCATTTGGGGATATAAGGACTTTAACTTGACTTTGCCCATTCATAAGTTTATGCATTGAGTACTTTTCAAGGTATGGAGAAAAAGTGCAATTTCTGTATTAATTGAAAAGTACATTGTTACCATTTTCATCTGGCCTTTGACGGTAAAATTCATAGGATAATCACTGTCAGGCAGAACATGCATAAATATGTAGAAAGTTTCATGATACCTTGAGCCACTTCTGAGATATGGAGGAAAAAGTTAGTTCAGCACTTTCCCTTGATCTTTGACCTTTTGACCTTTAAGGCAAAAAAAAAAGAAAAAAGAAAAAGTTTCCAGAGAATCTCTATCAGGTTATACATGCATACACCAAGTGTAAAAAAAAAAAAAAATAATCCCGCTGGCATTGCATAAATATGAGGGAAATAGTAAAATGTTGAAGTGTTGCCCTTTTCTTTGGCCCCTGACCTTTGACCCCATGAACCCTAAATTCTCTAGATAATCATTGTCAGTCAGTACATGTATATATGCTATGTTCCATGAAGATACCATGAACAATTTCCAAATTACGGACAAAAAAATATTGTTACTTGACCTTTTGACCTTTGACCTCATGACCCCAAACTTCCACCAGAGAATCTTAATTGGGTAATACATGTATACACCAAGTTTTAAGAAAATATCTTCAGGCATTGCATAGATATGTTGGAAATAGTGAAATTTTACGTATTTGACCTTGACCTTTTGACCTTTGATCTTGAGCATGTGCACCCAAAAGTTGATAGGCACAACTTCACCCCCTAATACACATACATGCCAAGTTTCATTAGGATACCTCAAAACGTTTTTTAGTTACGCTGTCCACAAAATTCATTACGGACGGAAGGACGGACGGACGGACAACCCGAAAACATAATGCCTCCGGCACCACTTCGTGGCGGAGGCATAAAAAAAAAGAAAAAAAAAGGCTGTCAGCTGTGATTCAAGAAAATTTCACACTGCAAATATTTCTTGCTTTACAGTATGCACAAAACTACTTCCATTGGGGTGTAAGAACAACATTTTGTGTAAGTAGAGAATAGAGATTGTTAAGAATTGGGTGTGCACTTTTGATTATTGCAACACAAGATAGATACTCTAGAATCTACTTTTTGAAACAAAAATCTTTACAGTATCCTGTCTTCATTTCTTTCTGAATCTACAACTCCTCAAAGATTAGCTGATTGATGTAACTACCTTTATGAGGGTCGTAAAATTTTGATATACACTGATCAGGATCCTCTGATAAAATAGTTATCGCAGCACAAGCATGGCTCCTGTAAGCAATATGTTGATTAAACAGAATTTCCCCACTAGTTAAAGTCAGGGTTAACCACTCTGGAATTGGACTCCAGCTATCACTGGGGTAACATGACTCTCACCTGGTATAGCCATTGAAGACAGCTGCTCTGGTTTGTCCAAAAGATCCACATTCTCTCGACGGAAAGACTTTGACTTGGCACCAGCAAAGTTCCTGAAAGAATACAAGACAAGCTTATCAACAAAGAACATGATACATGTACTACAAAATACCACAAATCATAAGCAATTACATCTGGTACAGAAATCCTACGACCCACCAAACAAACAAATAAACACAAACTACAATAACAGTGAACACATTCTGAACAAGACACTTTTTTTTTCTTTTAATACTGCACAATTTATTCTGACAAATGATGTATGGAATTGCGACTGATTGACAAATTGCCCCACATCGACGTAAATAAGCACTGAATTGATCAGTGTTTTAGTAGTAGCCATGATAAAAAATCATGGGCGTACATACTCGAGCAGGATTCGAACCTACGACCTCCTGATCACCGGACAGGCGTCATCTCCACTAGACCACCGAGCTTTCGCCCGACAGCAAGTGTTGGTTCTAATCCTTATAGCATGCAGCGGGTACTGCTTTGTTATTCAAATTCATGAAATTCTTCCGTCGAGATGTTTTCATTGCGACTGATTGACAAATTGCCCCACATCGACGTAAATATCATGGCTACTACTAAAACACTGATCAATTCAGTGCTTATTTACGTCGATGTGGGGCAATTTGTCAATCAGTCGCAATGAAAACATCTCGACGGAAGAATTTCATGAATTTGAAGAAGTATGGAATTGTTTGCTTGATTTTCTTCTGAACTTAATAATCTATGCTTTATAATAAGGAGCTAGTGTCAAACCTTGGCAAAACCATCACTGGATCAATAGAGATCAACACAAAGTGACTCCACGTCTTCCAGTCCTCTTCTGTTTCCCAGATCTCGTAGACGGCATAGTTACAGGTCCCCTCATGGCCTCAAACTCACACTGTAGCTGCCATTGTGTATTAGTGGAAACAACAGAAATACAATGCATGACATTACTGGGTAAATACTGTATACCTTTTGGAACATAATTTTATCAACATATAATAAACTTGATGTTGAAAAGATGAACTGAAATGTTTCCAATTAGTACCATATTGATGTACCAGTACTTGTTTCAGGTTTCTCTAGGTACTGCTATTACAGTTTGCCTACAATATATTTAGAGGCATATATATTGTAATTCTGCAAGGGGGAAAGCAATGATAAATGATGATGATGATGATGATGATAGTCATGACTAGAAACATCATTTTCATTATTCAAGTAAATAACAACAGTGATAATTCATCATGAAAATTTTATTATGATCACTACCATCACTACTTTATTATTCCTAATATTACTAGCTTTGAAAAAACACACCAAATCACTATATTCCAAGTTTATCACAAAAGTAAAAAACATTCACAATGGGGCATAAAGTCTTGACTTCCTAAACTTCATCTTTGAAACTTTAGTTTCAACACACACACACACACACACACACACGCACACACACACAAATAAATAACAATAAAGAGGTAAAATTTGAACAACAATTTTCAAACAGTACAAGTACTTGACTAAGTTAGTACTTGACTGGATTAGGCATCCAGAATTCTGCTCTGTTGAAAGATAGGGATGGCTGTTTATATCTATATCCTCTGAGAATTGTTCATTCAGCTTATTCAATCTCATAACTTTCCATAAGAAACATCACATTCATAGAAGAAAAAAAAAAGAAATAAAGTCAATTTTCCTCACTCTGTGATTAGTATAATATTACTGAAGCACTTTCCATTCAAAATATCACACCAGTGGGAATCTAGCAATGAGGACACGATGTCTTACCTCACACATCCATCATCTCTTCCTGCTGCATCAACGTATGTCCTCAGGTTGTCACGGAAACTTCATATTCTTTTCCTCCTGTACGGCGAACTACCTGCCGACAATGAATGCCTGTGGAGAGTAATCGTGATCGCGTGAATAACTGCAGTCAGCAACGCGCTGTCGTAATGATACTGACCTGTGTGACAGTAACTCTAATTGTTAGTCTCATGGGGGGGGGGGGAGAACAACTAGCAATCTATATTTCATGATGAGTTACACATTACTCCAGGTTAGAAGGCATATAACCTTGTTTTTTATGATGTCTATGATGGTTCCCCTTATTTAAAAGCCACCGTAATGTGTAAACGTTAACATTAGACAGCGTAAGCTGTGAGCGCGAGCAGAAACAACCACAACTAAGTCAACGTTGAATTCAATGCTTCCCCATGTCTCATTTAATTCAAATTTATGTGAGTGACTGGAAATGAGATACTAAGGAATCCCTGAAATTTTGGTGGAATTTGGTAGAGTGAAATTTGAGGTATATCTTCTTGCTCTTAGATACGATATTGGCTTAGGCCTAGGCCTACTGCCAATACTGGCTCACTGCATTACCATTTTACTACCGCCGGAATCTGTCTCTAAGAAGCCCATGACCGGCCGACGGCAACGAGAAGAGACAGATCTCAGACAAATTTCAATGGTCGCGCTCTGTCCACACGTAGTGCTCCTCTACAAGTTAGCGTGGATATGTCTTCCTGGACATTTTGCTGACTAAACCATACAGATACAGATCTCATCGGTCTACGACAGTTTACCAACCTGGGGTTGCTGAGGCTGAGCCCGTATCCGTAGTGCCGGTGCGGTGCCGGTGGTTGAGCCTGAGCCTATTAACAGCCTCAGGCTGTGGTCTTGCCCTTGGCCTGCTTGATGTTTGGGTTGGAGACCGGATCGTCATGGCAGGCGCTGTTCACAGCCCAGTCGCTGTACGTAGGATATTCGCACAGCGTACCTCCGTCTGGTCGGGCTATTCGTAAACGCTGCCGCTGATGTAACCCCCGCCCGGGGCGGCCGGGCGCTGTACCAGTAACGTGTTGGGGTCGCTGCTGCGGTTACCGCTGATGTTGCTCTGCTCGTGCTAACTTAGTCTCCAAGTATGTCCACGACCGGGCGACCTGATCCCGATCGATCTCGCGCTCGTCATCTCACTGGCAATGGCGGAGCTGAATCTCTTGCATAACGCCATCGAGATCGTTCCTACTCCCACTTTCAGAAGAGACAGACATCGAAATCGCTAAATATGCTTTGTATAATAGCGCGCGTACCACGCGAGCGTCTAGCTCTCACCGCACGGTATACGGGCTAGCAAGCAAGCGCGGATGTGCATGCGCAAGCAATTTGCAAATTGATGGTGTATACCACAGTGTACACGCAACGACACGTGCAGCGTAATAGCTTGCGCTGCGCTGTATTGTCATCGAATGACTTTTTATTTTCATGGAATGATTTTTTGTTCATCGAATGGTTTTTTGTTCATCGAATGATTTCTTGTCGTAAGTATAGAACGCCATGTCAAATATATCTTGGGTCTAATATATTTTTGGTGAAATACATATATTTTTTTGTCGAATATATTTTGGTCAAATATGATTTTTGGTCAAATATATTTTTTGTCAAATATATTTTGGGTCAAACATAGTTTGTGTCAAATATATTTTTGATCAAATATATTTTTGTGAAATATATTTTTGGTGAAACATATATATTTTTGTCAAATATATATTTTGTCGAATATATTTCGGTCAAACCTTCATATTTTCTTGTCAAATATATATTTTGTTTGAATATATATTTTATGAAATATATATTTTATCGAACATATTTTTGTGGAATGAAATTTAAATTGATGAAATGGTTTTTTAGTTGGTGTCGAACATAAATATTTGATTCCCCTCTGGCGCGCCATACAGGCACACACAAACACACGCAATTCCATATAAACTTTTATCGGCGACGTATATAGAATGCCGTCGTAATTTATAATTTCATTAGTATATGTATACTAACGTTGAAAGTAGAGGAATTTTCTCCTCCGGAGGATGAGTTCGCCCCCTCCCACTCCTTCATTTCTTCGTCAGTGTCAGGGTAATACATTCATGATTAGAAATAATTACCAAATTCTGCGACTCTAACATGTCTCAAGCAGGAAAAAAAAATCACACATGCTTGGACTTAAGAATAAAAGCTTTTAAACAATCAAATATATTCAACAAGCAGATTTCAAAATGTAACATCTCTTTTAATAAGCTTCACTGTGAAGAGTGGAATGTAATCGAACTTGTCCTACCGATCAGTCGCTAGGTTAGAAATTATTTTTGCATGAATTCAATGAGAAGTTGAATGCAGTTCTCCACTTTTTTGTGTGACATGGTAACACATGGAATTCGTGTCGTATATGGTAACTGACAAAATGTAAGCCAGTGCTTTGTATCATTTCTAGCTCTCGTGAAGTTAAGAAAATTGGGTTTTACACTCCATTATGATAGCCTTTGCCATGACACTAGTTGTATTACGTATTACCAAAAGAAACTGCAACTTTTTTGTGTAAAGCCCGATTTTGCATACATATTTAGGTGTACTGTTTGGATGTTCAATTTACGGTGTACCCATTGTTAGAAGTGAAAAAAAAAAAACCCCGAGTTGTCAGTTTGCATGGATTTCACTTTCTTTAAACATATAATTTCTTCTTTCTTTCTTTCTTTTTTTTTTTTTGGGGGGGGGGGGAACCGCGGTCACCATCTTAAAATAAAGGGAAGGCATTGAAAATTTAAGGGATGGTATAGTATTGTCTGAGATGGGGCGTCAGGTTTCCAACTTTTTTGTGAGATAATGAGAAACTTCTTATGAAATATGAAAGAGCACGTAATTCTACGAGGAATTCAAAGTTTATTCGATGAAAAATGGTTTTGAAGTGGCTCAGATATTCAAAACAAAGGGATCCTAATAAATCGTTGGACCCACCTTTTGTTTGGCCCGATGTTTTACTATGTTTTTGGATATCTCGGCCATTTAAACCGTTTTTAATACAGTACACTTTGAATTTATTTTAGAACTGTATCATTTTAAATTTCACAGGTGATTTCTAATTATCTTGCAAAAGTTTAAAATTTGAATCTCTCATCTCAAACAAAACTATACTATCCCTTTAGAATACCTCGCCTGTATGAAATAAATCTCTTTATAAGACACTAATACCCCAAACGATCGAAAGACACCCCCAAACACATACATACAGACACAAAAAAAAAAGGAGACTAACTGCAAGCACCTTACAAAAACAAAACACGCCCCGTCATTGGATATTGGCATAATCAAATAAAAAAAAAAACATAACATACGTATAGATGTTGGCGATTATATTGGTCGTTATCATACATAATAAATATGATACCGAGTGCTGAAAAATAACCATTATGAAGGTGGAGGTTGTGAGATCATAAATATTTACTCGGAACGGCTGCATGTTGAAGATCCCGACTACAGTATGGGGAAGGTGGGGCATAATGAAGCACTTAAAGTGCGTCTGCACTGGCAAGAAACATGTCTAGCGCCATCATAAGGCTCATTTTTCTCTGTGGTGCCCAGCATTTCCCCCATAATGCCAAGCGGCGTGCAGCAATTTAACCCTTCCACACTGAATTCTGAAATCCCCATAGACTTAACACACAGACCACCAGGTTCCCGTAGGGGATGGCCCTGCAGCACAGCGGCTTGCTTCGATCCCGCATTATGCGCAGTCCAGCGCATAGTATGTATACCATGATCGATGGTACATCCCATGGTTATGCGTACGTACGTTGTCACGTAAATCACTTCGCGATCTGTTCGGTGCTTTCAAACACTGTCTTCAACACTCAGATCGTTTATTCTGATCTTTGTGTCGAACTTCAATCTGCGTGCCATTATGTCGCGGATACGACTTGGTAAATGCTGGATCCAGTGGGAGGAGGTGCGAGCTGTTTATCGGCAAGAAATGAACAAGATAAACGTTGCCCTTCACGGCCCATCAAGCCATTCAACACAGGATGACTTTGCTGGTCATCTGCTGGATGTCCACCACTCGCACTGGGCATCAGCACTGTGTGCCAGGATTGCGGGATCAACCCGTTGTGCAAGTTTCTACATGCACTCAGACTGAGTCAGAAGCCTCTGATAAGCCAAGGTGGGTGAAACTCAACTTGTATGATATATAATTGTACCTATTTTTTATTCAGTTGCAAATGACATTCACTGAACGCTGAATTTATAACCTTCTAAATCCATGTAACGATAGCGTTACCGTTACTTGAATTACCGGTACAGTTGTACCGCAGCGTTGATCATGCAACTATCGCGATGAACGATGACACAATTTAAAACAGTCTTATTCACATTTTTTTTTTTAAATGATTATCACAATAAATACTGACGTCCAACTTACGACAAAAAGTACTATGATGACTCAATGACTAGACCTAGGCCTGATTAAGTCAATTAGTGAACGTGTACGGTCACAGTAGTAGACCCAGCCATACATGTAAATTATCACTAGCCGTATATGAACGTTTTCATTTTTAGCTTATTGTTCCTCACTAACCCAGCCTCAACAAATTGTCAAAATTTCTAGGAAGGGAAATCATGATCAATTCAAGATATGTTATCTGTTTTCCAATTGCAATCTCGAGATTGGTGTCATTTCTCACATGTGTGGTAATATTCAGGGGGACAGCACATCAGCTGTACATAGAGTCTATACTTGTAGGCCTAGATCTACAGTAGGACTAGGTCTACAGTAGGACTAGGAACCGCGTGTACATTTGCTCTGGTACTACTAGTCACTACTAGACTACTAGTGCTGACTGTAGTACTAACGTTAGATCTGTAACTCTTACCGTCTAGTTATCTTAGTACTAGCAAAGATTTATGTGCGAGAGATAACGCATCTGGAGCTTTCATCACTCATTGTGTTGGACTTCATGAAAACTCAATAAAGAGCATGAAATTTGAAGGAATATTTTTCTGCACATCGTGTAGTATATCTAAATCAGCTATTGAAAATAATTTTTGGTCGTACAAAACCTTATGGTAATAAAATGCTTGACTACATGTACAGTTGTAGCGACAGTCTTATACAGGGCAGCTTGCATGCAACGTTGCAGACAACTGGGTGCAATTGAACTCACATGGTGACCGGCAATAGATTGCGCAGACCTGCAGCCTGTGCCTCCATGGGATATGGGGGTTACCACTTATCGCACAATCCTGCAGGCAACACCTCCACTGGTTACAAAAATAAGATTTGGTATTCAAACCCTTGGACTGACTGGAGGCCCTGACTGCAGGATTGCACAATCTATCGTTGGTCAGGTGCAATTGAACTCACATGGTGACCGGCAATAGATTGCGCAGACCTACAGCCTGTGCCTCCATGGGATATGGGTTACCACTTATCGCACAATCCTGCAGGCAACACCTCCACTGGTTACAAAAATAAGATTTGGTAATGGTATTCAAACCCTTGGACTGACTGGAGGCCCTGGCTGCAGGATTGCACAATCTATCGTTGGTCAGATTTTGTGAGCTCACTTGCACCTAGTTGCCAGCGCGTTGCATTGCGAGCTGGACTGTATGAAAGACGTAGACATTAAATTCATTATGCCTTTCATACATGTACGTACCTGTACTGTACTTTTTCAAGTATGGTTACAGTTGTAGTTCCCTGTTTCGGTAGGTTGTATAATATAACAACTAAGGACAGTTGGGGCTCAGTAACTGGACACCAATTTTACTAAGATTTAAAATGAGAAAATTGGGTGTTTTTTACGTCAAATGGCCAAGGTCAAAGAGAGCATATCAGAATAAATTGATTTGATTTGTGGGCATTATTGGAAATACAAGGCCAGAACAAAAGGAAGGTACAGGCACATTTGTACAATGTATAATTGTCACACATGCAAAACTGCTATTTCATACATTTACACTGTACAGACCCTACGTGTACACGCCAATGTACACTCCCATCAAATTCAGCACCTTTTCTTTGCCATCATAATATCAATATACAGTGTAGTAGAAATACTGATTTCTTGATGTCAAGATAGCTTTGTAGCGGAGTAATTGGCTGTCCTTGAGTGGTATACCTGATCAATTATGTGAAGCCAGATGAATATTGCACGATGGACGAGTGTAATATTCGTCAAGCTGAATGCAATATGTCTGGTATACCATGAAAGGGTAGCCAATATTATGATCATTATGTAGATCTGCCCCCAAAGATGCGTGAACAGTGGTTTGGAATTCATGGAAATCGCTTAAATTGAAATTGCATTTTACACTAGTTTATGAAATGAAAGAATTCCATGTCTCATCCACCTTTACTGGTACGAAAGCACAGTCGCACGCTACTCTAGCGCACTGTCATACCATCTCAGTAGGCTACCGGGCCATGCAGTATGGTGTGTTGTTTCACAGAAATCTTTTACAGTAACCTATTGGGATTTTCATCTTTCTTCTACATGGTCATTGCTGCATGATTGGTAATAAAGGGGACAGACTACATGTTTTTAGTGTGCTGCTGAAACCTCTCATATAATATTCACTAATGTGATATGAAAAGTCTGGGGTACAGTACATTTGTATGCATGGTATCCAACTAACATTATGTTTTATGCTGCACTGCTCTTACCTTGATTTACCTTGATGTTGGGCATAAAGTATACACGATGTATAAACTTATTTGCCCCTGTGCATCTTCTTTGTGTTAGTTCTCGGTCATCAGAATAATCTGATTTACTTGTAGCCTCTGCAGCTGATAGCACAACATCACAGACAGAAACCATCTCCACCTCTGCAGTTGCTGACAAACATTGTACAGCATTGTCTTCTTTGAGGTTGTGCTCCTCTGAAATATGTAGTGCATTGTCAATCACCTCAGAATCCATAATGTCCACTGGACGATTTTGATTGCATGGAAACCTTACTCTCTGCAGGTTGATTAAAAAGGTATTTTACACACAGAGGTCAGCTACAGTGTCTAACAGAGCCCTAAGGCGATGTCAATGTTTCAAGGCACTCTTGGAATTTTGTGCCAATGGAAATACATTGTGTGGAATAACAATGAGATTTAATTTTTCTTCAAAGTTAGATGTCTTTGGTTATATTGTGTAGTACAAGCTGTCAGTTCATATGTTTTTCAGAGCAACTACTGCTGAAGATCTACCTGCAGGAAGCTCTGTCCAGATACGTCTCAAACTCCCAAGGACTCAAGAATTGGGCCAGCCGGTAGATACTTCAAGTGAGATTTCTTGAAGCGTACATTGTAGTATTGATAGGGTCCGAAATTTATTTTGTGATCATTGTTTGTTCTTACAGCATAATCCTGTCGGGATGGATAACAAAAATATCCTATAAACCCAGAGATGCCGACTATTCTGGAATATTCATTAAGCCTGTCAATAGCCCTCCCCCATACAGTTTGTTTTTCCTGAGTGGCTAATAGTAGATGGTTGCCTCTGAAGACACAGTACATGAATAGTGTAATGTATTCATACACAAACCTCCTTATCATCTGTTCGGTGATACGAAAAAAAAAAAAAAAAAGGTGACTTACAGTTACTAAGTAAGTTCAAACTCAAGACCTTTATTGGTCAACTAAAGCAGTCATGACATTGGGATGAGTTATTTTGATTTGGATAGATATGCTGATATCTAACACCAAACATGGAAAATAGCTCATGATTGGCCAATTTCTGGATACCTTGTAACGAACAGTGCTGGGAATTCATCTGACTTCTTGAGTCTTTTGCTGATTTTACCCATAAAATAGCATGCAGTATTTAGGATGTATCCTGCTGGAAACATCAAGTTATATACCGGTACTCATTGTTCCTGTTATTTCTTTCCAGAAATGTTCTGCTGAAGTGGAAGTTTACCATCAGCAAAATTAGTGTTATTTTAAGTTCTGCAGCCCAAGATATCTTCGGCCTCGTATCTCAGAGGAAAAATGCCAGCTGAAATAACTTGTGCATTGGAAGCAATGTTCTGAATAAGGAATGAAAGAATGCAAATGGCCATCCAACTGATCCAAATGTTCCTCTCAGAGAAAACATTAAAAAAAAACATGTTTTCTTTGGTCAGAATACTGCCTTTAGTATACCAGACGATGTTTAGTTTGTGAGTTATTCAGAAAAAATGTTTTTATTTCATATACCGGTATACAAATCAAATGATTTTATTAAAACTCTTAAAACCATTGCTTTGATAAGAGTGTGATCCCTCAGCTACATTGTAAAGGAACAATACATGTGTACTCTATACTCTACACAGTGTGTCCTACAGTGTATACCCATTGACCAATTACCATTCAATTTTAGGAGTTTGTTGTAAAAGAATGTTTGTAACCTTTACTTTTTGAGAAGTACACTGTATTATACTCAAGGTCATTGCTGCTGTTTGCCACACATCATACTTTTCATGGTAAATGCACTGTACAATGATTGCCTTTTCAATATGTTATTCCCATCCATATTAAAAAGACAATATCGTGATCACAAATTGTGTATAAAAGAGCATTTGCAACACCCTATATCTGCACTTTTTTTTCAGCCAATTAGCATATATTTTTGGGTACATTTTTTTTTCACGTATCCCTGAGAATTTTCTTGACCATAATACATACTGATGTGTTCTTTCTAGGAGTGTTGTGCTACCTTGCTCGTTGATAACTAGGACTCTAAAAATCTAGGATCAAACTGTAAAATTTTGTACTCGACTCGACATGAAAATGTCATTTACTGACACTCATTCGGAAAATACATATGTCATTAGTATAATTGAAAGTAATTATCAATGACTTTGTTGCATTACATGTACATGGTATGTGGTTAATTAAGTATGCTTTGTTTGTGTTTACAGCTCGTAGGAGAGCTCCTCTGCGCAGAGGAGTGTTGTTTTCACCGATCAACTCTAAGACCCTCCTGAACCAAGTCAGGTGAGTATCAAACTAAAAATTATCATTGTTATGCACAGGCTTATTGACAATAAAATGCCCACAAATTTGACCATGAATCCTTTTTATTCCTCTGTCCGATGGGTGCTTGAGGCATGATATTTTTGGGTTGTAGGTCTGTCTGTCTACTTTAGTATACGCGATAACTTGAGTAATACTGAGCGGAATTTGACCAAACATAGTCCGACTATGAAGTATGATTGGGCAATCACTTGATTAGAAATTGGTCGGAGGTCAAAAGTGAAGGTCATCTAAAACAGTTTATGCAATAACTCAAGACTGTATTGAGCAAATTTCAGCAAACTTGGCACAAGGGTAAAATATGATAGGGCACTAACTTGATAACATTTTGTGTAAAATTGGCAAGAGTCAAAGGTCAAGGTCAAATTCTAAAAATTCACTGTGTGATATTAAAACTCAAGACTGGATCAAGCAAATTTCACTAAACTTTGCACAAGGGTGAAGCAAGGTGGGATAATCACTTGATTAGACTTTGGGTAAAATTGGGTAAAACTTCAAAGGTGGATGTAGCAAATCTCAATAAACTAGAGCAATGTACAATGTACATATACCTCAAACAAACATAATGAATGTTCGATATTCTGAAGGGTCATTATTCCGAAGGTTCGTTACTCCGAAACACACATATTCCCAATACCTAGAGGTTCGTTAATCCGAAAATGAAAAAGGTTCATCAATCTGAACATTTGTGGCGTTATTCCAAAGATTTGTTAATCCGAAATGATATTTGGAAAAACAAATCTTCGGAATAACGAATCTGCGGACTGAAGAGCCTTCGGAATGACAAACCTTTGGAATAACGAGCTGTAACCCTATTGGGTACCATGTTACCAGGTCTAATAATTGGGGTCTGTGACAAGACTATACTCTTGGCGCTGTTCCCAGGCCATGACCAGATGCCAGTTAGCCTTTTGTCAAGGCCCTCTCGCTGTATGGTGAAGAGAGCCCAGCTGAGTGGGGTTGCGCTGGCGCGCTCGGCTGGGCTCGCTTCGCTCGCCCATTACAGCGAGAGGGCCTTGACAAAAGGCTAGGTGCCAGTTGTAATACGATCTCACGAAAGAATGCTTGTGCGCGCCGTGTTCCTTTGTCGGTAGCCCTTCCCAGGCCCCAACCCTGTCTAGCACTTCTGTCTCTTTACTAGTACAGTCAAACTCGGATACCTCGAATTCGTCGGGACTGAAGAAAATGGTTCGAGGTACGCGAATTTCGAGGTACGCGTACGTCGAATTTTCTTCGACGTATCCGATGTTTATCGATGTTCGACGTTTATCGATGTACAACATGGTGTCTGTTACAGTGCCTGCTGATTATTTGCATGCTTGTCAACTGGAATTGAATAAACTTTTATATGAATGAATTGAGTGAAAATTGGAAATGAAATCAAGATTTCAGAAATCAAGATTTTGGTGGCCCGATCGCGCCACCAAAAAAAAAAAAAAAAAAAAGAAAAGTCAGATGTTTGCCTTTACTTTTGAAAATGAACAGCGGTAACAATCGGCTCCGTAAGATGCTAAAATAAATGTCAGAGGTTTGCGTTTAATTGTGGAAATGAATGACGGTAATATTCGACTCGGTATGATACTAAAATAGATGTCGGATGTTTGCTCATACTTTTGGAAATGAAAAATGATAAGACTCAGCTCCGTATGGTGCTAAAACTAATGTCAGATATTTGATTTTGCGTTCGGAAATGAATAAGGATAACATTCGGCTCCGGAAGACGCTGAAATAAATGTCGAATTTTTGCTATGACGTTTGGAAATGAAAAACAATAACATTAAACTCCGTACGATGGTTAAATAAATGTCGGATGTTTCCTTATACTTTCGAAAGGAAATAGCAATATTATTCGGCTCCGGAAGATGCCAAAATAGATGTCAGATGATCGTTTTTATGTTCGGAAGTGAATAGCAGTAATATTCTGCTCCATCATGTCCATACGATGCTGAAATAACTGTCTGATGTTTGCTTTTAAATTTCGAAATGAATATCAGTAACATTCAGCTGCGTTTAATGGTAAAATTAATGTTTGATGTTTGCTTTGACGTTCGGAAAAGAGTAACAATAATATTCAACTCCTTACGATGATAAAATAAATGCTGGATGTTTGCTTTGACGTTCGAAAGTAAATTGCAATAACATTTAGCTCCGGAAGATGCTAAAATAAATGCCGGATGTGCTTTTACGTTCGAAAGTAAATGTCAATGACATTCAGCTCCGGAAGATGCTAAAATACATGTCGAATGATTGCTTTTACGTTTGGCATGTTTGGAAGTGAATAGCAGTAACATTCTGCCCCATACGATGATAAAAAAAATATTGGATATTTGCTATGGTACATTTCGAAATAAATATCAGTAACATTCAGCTATACGCTTGATGGTCCAAAATGTCTGATGTCTGCCTTGACGTTCAAAAATGAAAAACAGTAACATTCGGCTCCGTGCGATGATAAAATAATTGTCAGATGATTCATTTCACTGTCGGAAGTGGACAGCAGTAACATTCGGCTCCATTCGATAATGAAATAAATGTCGGATGTTTGAAATGAATAACAGTAATATTCTGCTCCGTACGATGCAAAAATAAATAACAGATTGTTGCTTTAACATTTGGAAATGATTAATGGCATTAATCCGCTCAGTTACATGCTAAAACAAATAGCGGATGTTTGCTTTCACGTTTGGAAATGGATTAGGATAGCATTAAACTCCGTATGATTCTAAAATGAATGTCGGTTGTTTGCTTTTACATTTAAAAATGAATAACGGTAAATTTCGGCTTTTTACAATGATAAAACAAATGTCGGATGCTAACAAATGTCAGCAAATGCTCCCATTTTCTCATTTCAAACGTAAGTTTTGACCTCCTAAATATATAGGCATCAACTTTTATAATAATCTCTACGCCTATTTGTCAAATCTTAAAACACAGAGTAAGATGATTGAATTTTCTATTCATTTGTTTTAGACATGGGCATCTGTATCACTTCAGTAATGCTTAATATCAATTTTTCTATGTTTAGTATGACCGATTTAGTTTTTCTGTTTTTTTTTTTTTGTGTGTGTCACCAGATTTTACTTTCGACCACCAGAAAATAAAAATCAATGATATTGGTGGCCCGATAAAAGTTAGTGCGGAGCCCTGTGTATTCTATTCTTCATTGTGATCGGCCTATACTTCCAGATTTTCATAATCGCATTGCTGGAAGAAAAAAAAAAGTTTCAGTGCTTGCGTTCTCGGGGAAGAATAAATGAAACAAACTTCGTGAAAGGCAAAAAATCTTCAAAAAGATTGATGTTTTGACAGTGGAGCGTGATTAATGGCAAAAACGTAAGCAGGTGCTCCCGACGGTTGAGAAATCTACGCGCACGGTATGACTATCTCGATCAAAAATCAAAACACAGTGGTTAAAGAAAAGCAGATGATGGGGCAGCGCGTAGTGCTTTCGTAAGCACTCCATTGGCACGGGTGCTATGTGCATACCATGTACGAGTGTTGGTAGGTGTTGGGGATTTTTCTTGTCAGCTGTGTACCGGGTATTTCTTTGGGCGCGCGATTATCAGATTACAATCGAGTGTGAAAACATTTGTGACATGTCTTCGCGGTCCACGCGCGCTTAATCGGAGATGCTGAGTGATGCTTGCAATTTCGATTCGAGCAACATGCTGGGAAAAACAATAAGTTAATTAAGATCGGGACATTAGATTTCCCTTCGAGGTAACCGAACTTCGAGTTATCTTTTTCGAGCTACGCGAATTTTAATACACGGAAACTCCATAGGAACAATCGGGACTTTCATGTTGCCCCCGAGGTAAGTGATATTCGGCTTATCCGACGTCGAGGTATCCGAGTTTGACTGTAGTTGGTGTTTTTGTTTTTCTGATGGTAGTGGTCTCTGTCTTGGGTCTGTGTGTGTTTTGCATCTTTCATGTGCGAGGGGAAAAAAAGAGACAGAAAAGAACTTCAAGAATTCGAGGAAGTCTTGCGGATTTTCTTTCTCGTCATTCACGCTAGGGGAAAAAGGAGGGGGGGGGGGTATTTTTTTCTGAATTGTTCATGGCAGGGGAAAGAGGAGACAGGGAGAGAAGCGTTTGTTGCTCTTTTTTCTCTTCAATCCTGTTTACATACATTTAGTTACTCTGAAGCATTGATAAAGATTTGCTGCTGTGAAGTCAATAGGACATTAAAATAAGAAGCCTCCCATTTACTTCTGTTCATCGAATCTTCACCTAACTACTGTACCTTTAGAGTATGGTAACAGGAATAGCAGAAATAGTTCTGGTTACCTTGACATGTGTTTGCAGGGAAATCGTGGATGCACTTGAAAAATAGTAGACTTTTTGAAGCTTGAAGTTTGTTATGAAGCCACATATACAGTGTACAAGTTTTGTACATGTAGGGCTCATCAGTTGTTCGATTTCGGTATGAATTTGGAAAGGTTGCAACACAGTTTAGTTAGCACAATTTCGTCAATTCCAAATCAAATTTAGGAGACAGAATCAATTTTCTAAGCCAAGTATCGGAAATCCCAATCAGAGCTGCATATGATAAATTGATATGTCGTGTTACATTGTATCTTGTAGTTTAGTAATGACCAAAGATTCAGGGTTACCTCAAGAAAATCTGATGCATTGCTAAATGAATTACAATATGGAAGATATATTGGTACAATGAAAGATTTTCTACATGATTTGACTCACAAATATTGATTAAGTTGACTGACAAAATTATGTACCTGAACCTATATGCTCAACATAAAATATTTTAGAAACGTATTTGCCATAAAACCATCATACTAATGTGACGCCTAGAGCATATAAGTCCAAAGACAATGTTTTATAGTGGTAATTTAATCGCCTGTGGCTTGTGGGGTTTGATAAGACGGGGTTTGGTTTTCCCACAGACCGTATTGAATTTGGAGGAGAAACTTGCAATCTGCTCCATAAACCATTTTCGTACTGTATCCAGATTTACACAATTATACTTGTTTCCTTCCATGCGCTCATTGACAACAATTCGAAGAACTTGTCACAGACAGTCAGAATCTTCCTTGTTCACGACGCTGTTACAAACTTCACATGAGCGCGGACAAAGTTTGTTGGGTTGTCATTATTTGTTTACAAAAATACAATCTGAATACATGAGAAACCCGTTCATTAGCATTGACAACAATTCTAGAACCTGCAACAAACAATACTGGACACAAGAGACACAATATGGTTTTATGCTCCTACTTGCTCCCGAAGCGCGGACAAGCATCGCATGAGCTCGAACAAGCTTTTAGGGTCGCCATATGGGCATCCTTTATTGCAGCAACAAGTCTTAATACATGATAATATCATCTATTACCATTGAATGTTATGATGTCTAGTCAACCAACATGCAAACAAAAACAAACAATCAACAGTCAATGAATTAATGCATGCGCATTTTGTGTTACAGTACTTTTGATGTACAGCTGTAGGCAGAATTTGTTTCATTATTTTTCTTATTTATTTCTGTCTCTCATGCGTAGGCCAAGGTGGAGGCGCTCACCAGGGATCAAGTCAATGAGCTGGCCATCACGAACTTGAAAAGGACAGCTGGACTATTCGAAGATTTCTTCGAGCAGTTTGTTCATCCACCGCCACAGCCGCCACGAGAGCCAGAGCCAGAAGCCGTGCCTCCATGGTGCAAATGTGGGCGGTGCAGGGAGATGGCGCATGACGTAGAGAAAAAATGCTGCAGAAAAGCTAACATGCAGTGTCACTCGCTCTCTGCACGATTCCGTCGCCTCTGTTTGGACCCAGCTGTACTCGACATCGTTCGCCACAACCTGGAGAACCAGCACGCCTGGGCCGCAGACAGGGGCAACAGATCATACCGTCACGCGTCATATCGCACATACATTGTACGTCCATTGGCAGCACGACAAATTGGGCGCTGGCAATCGAAGAGTGGTTCCCTCCTGTTCTGTCTGGGCCATTAGAACCGAGTACAGTACTCATCTGCTAACGGGCACTATGTAGGTTATCAGGAGGTCAAAGGGTACCGAGATGGTTATAGGGTCGAACTTTATATTCCTTCCACAACCATTTTCCTTGTATCTTGGATCTTGCAACATACTTTCAATAGACGACACTGGTTGCTCTTAGTTTGGTTAGGTCTTACGATTATTCTATGAGATGTGTGCTCATAGTACATGTAACATAGTGAAGTATCCCTTTGTTGTAGGCCTACTATCTATTACGCATGAGTGATTCTTTATGCACTTATATGCAGGTATCAATTACTGTATGAGACATTATGTTCATTTCAAGACACTAGTGATATGGTAAAATGCTGAATAGGTGAGTAAATCTAACAGAACACGCCAGAGATGACGAACTTCCTTTGTGGCTGATACATGTATAAAACTACATGTGGAAAAAAAAAATTGTACAAGACATTTTACCGATAATGTGTATACAAGTATGTATTGGATGGAGATATTTCTAAACATTTTCTTTGTATTTTTATTGTCTGCAAAGGCTGCAGATATTTCTAAACATTTTCTTTGTATTTTTATTGTCTGCAAAGCTACTTATTATGCCTCCATCTTGCGGTAACTAGTTATTTAGACTTTGTTTCACCCCATCCCTATGCTAAAACGTTTGTATGCACATTCTGCCAGCAAAACATATATGAATATGATATGCACATCCTCATTGACAGAACAGGGTTTATAGTTCGTGAGGTGGGATGCTTCTCTATATCAACACATGGCGGTCTATCTCCTACCTCCATGATAAACTGTTGGTTTGATGTAGACTGTGAAGTTCGCAACTCGACATCATCATGGATTTGAAGGTTGAAAATGGCAAAGCCTCTTATCCCCCAAAATATACAAGACAGAATATGTGCAAGATTTACATGCAAACGGGATGTGCTCACCCTTGTCAAAATCCCTGTGCAGTGGATGGTGAAAGAAATATATAATGTAAGTTGGTGTGTTGTCATTATGCCTACACATACATTAACTGTGGTAGTGAGTGTTTGGTGTATTTCCTACAGATCTCGTTTTGATAATATATTTTTCTCTGTGGTTGGTTTTCACATTAGCACAAGCTAATCCTATCCCTTTAGCATTTGTACATGATAACCATGGTACTATACATGTGTATTGAAACAGTTTCGCAATAAACACAAAGAGCAAAGAAGGAAACAATCACTCGTTTCTTTTTCTGTCCTAGGTGTCCTGAGATTTATGCAACTAACTCTGGTAAAGAAGGAAACGCGACTTCGTTTCTGAGTCCGACATCAATACTCACAAATCTTGTGTTCCACTTTGTTCCACTCACCTGCATAGCGTACTAGACCAGTTTTGTAGTGAATTTCAAGTTATATTTTCGTCCCTGCTTAGTGGCAGAAACAGCTCAGAGAACCTGTCAAAAATAGTTGGATTCAGAGTTCTGACTGAAATTCCTCCTGAATGTTGGAGAAAACACCTTATGAGCTGGAACAAGCTCTCGAATTGGTCTAGAAATCATTGGAAGTATGCATGAAATTTGAACACTAAGCCATGTCTTGCTCGACTATTTCAGTTACCACACTAAGGTCAGAATTCCTAATCACAAGTAGCCCGCATTTCATGTAGAAACATTGCGAACGACATCCGACTATACAGGTCACAAAAAGATACATTTATCGATACGATATGACCACTTTATTTTTATTTTGAGGTTATTGAGAATTTGCTAATTGATCTGTAGAGGGAATTTAGGCGTTTTATTTGCCAACCCGCACGACAGCAGAGCATTTTGTAACGTACAGTTGTATTCGAACAGACCATTTCCATAATGTATTCAAATTTATGAACATTTCCTTACCTGCACCGTGACAGAGACTATTCAACCTGTGTCAAAAACATTTGGATCCAAAAGATAGAATACAGGGTTAGAATCGGTTGCTCGCAAAGGGTTGCTATGGAGATCCTTTGTTGCAGAAGTTTGCATACAATATGCAGTACACTAATAACACGGTATACATTCCGAAATTTATCCTGTCACAAGCAGTAGACAATTTTAGTTGTGTACACGTATTAAAATTTATGGACATTTTTTCTTCCCCGAGTGATGACAGTTCATGTGACTTTTTGCTAAGACGATTACTGTCTTGAAAATCAGTGCAGATTATATTTGCTGAAAAGGGTCGGACATTTCGGTCAAAGTTTCGGACAAAGTAGAGATCCTTTGTTCAAGAATACACAAAACCTATAATATCAGGAAAGCACTGTATGTCGTATACATATTGTATTAGATTGTGTGTATCATGCATCTGTCCACATGACAAATATTCCTTGTGATGATATTCCAGCAGAATTACACCTGTTTACTGAACATCATTACTGGCGTCATGTGGGGTGTACATGCCTTTTGGTTATTTGTTAGTAATGACAAAACCTTAGTGACGGCTCAATAAACGTTCGTATTGAGTTCACTTCTACAATCATGGATTCCCTAGCAACCCTAAAGCTATAGACAGGGCTCATGTAATGTTTGTCTGAGCTTCGGGATAAACCAAGTTATAACCCTGCACTTGCATGTGCATGGATTCCGTCTTTTGAATCAAATTTTCTGCAACATTATCTTTGGATGGTACTATAAGTAGTCAGTGTGCAAAGGGACGAAATTATAAAGTTGAATTCATTACGAATCATTAGTGCTCACGGATGAAAAGTTTTGCAAGGGTACAAATTCAGAATTGGCAATATGCACCTGCCTACTGGCCTAACTAAGTCCTTTGTGGTCTGATCCTTCTGGAGATGTGTGTTTGGCAAAAGATAAAGAGTAATACATCTGAATCTCCTGTATCTCGGTATAAAAATACCTAAAATATTGTTCCTTGGTGCGATGCTTTCATAAGTTATTCAGCTGAAAACATTTTCTGTGTAAACCTTCAATTTCGCTGGATATACTGTAATTTCCATGGTCCCAAGGACTCCTTCATAATGAGTTTCTATGCAAGCCTTTCACTTGCTTCTTTCGGACAATTTCTATATTATTTGGTAGCCTTTGCTGCGCAAATTTCAAGAGGTTTGTTTTGAACAGGGAGATGGAATCCACTGAGGCCTGGTTTTATGTATGTTGCAGAGTTGCCATTTCTGAAATACTTGTCCATTAGATTTGTTATTCTGTGACAAGACTGATTAAGAGCATTTTGCAGATTGGATTTCAACGCTTCATGAAGTAATTTATCATTATTATTATTACTGTATCATTATTATTATTGTCACTACTATACTACTACTGCTTCTGCTGATACAATTACTTGTACTACTAATACTACTACTATTCTTATTCTTATTATTATCACCATTATCATCCTCATTGTTACTATCATCATTATTATAAGGACCTACTATCTTCAACCACCTACTATCGACCATCTTCAGTAACATTCATGGACACGGGTTTTAGTCGTCCTTCTCGATCTTTACTGTTTTGGTTCCTGGACTGTTTTTTTTTTTTTTTTTATTTATTGACATAATAATTCATATTTATGCATGTGATTCATGTTTACAAGCATTTGTACAGTTGTAGCCGTAGGGCCTTGACATTGATTATGATATACAACTGTACATGTAATGAAAAAATAAACAACACAAAATCAACTATGCAAAACGTACGGGAAAGTGAGGTATAGCGAAACCGTTATCGGTGTATCGCCTACACAGGGCCGGAGATAGGATACCGCGGAGATCGAGGTGGGTGATAAATTTTCGTGGAAATGTGATTGATCGTTGGTACAATACGTGTTCATGCTGTGCTACGTTTATTTACGAGCTGGAATTGACAACCAACAAACTAAATGCGATCACTAATCACATGTCATCGTAATTGACCAACCCATAATCAGGCGAATAATTATAGTTCAGAAGTTACAAATCCCAGCTCGCTGGCCCGACGAAGAAACCGACGGCCACATTACAGTACTAGTAATTCACCGCCCAGCGATGTTTTTCTGCTCGCTACGCTGGTGAGTAGGTCATTGGGCTGAGTGAGTGGATTGTCGTGGATCTCTCTCGCGACAAGTAACCCGTTCCCTCGCGATCGGCCGAAAGATCGAGGCCGCGCCGGGCGGGCCGGGCTGGGCTCTCGGTACCCCACCATAATATGCACTGCTTGTGTGTGTTTTCTCGGCTCTGCGTATGCGCACAAGCTGCTGTGAGATCGTGCGCTGACCGGCAGGCGGCGATCAGCGCAGCCACAGTATAAAATAACGATGTAACCACAGAACTAGAGTTTTGACTAGAGTTCCGTGGATGTAACCCGGCCACCGGAAGTTTTGATAGATGGCGCTCTTTACAAAAAAAGTTCTGGCATCAAAATAATGACTAGTGCAGACGGGCTTTAATTTCAAACTTGCAATATGACGTCGTTACTGTTATTATCATTAAAAATGTGAGGGTGTCTGAAAATAGGCTATAGAAAAATCACACAACCCCCTACGCTCTAAATCCAATCGCTCAGGTAAATAATTGTTCAGACTAAATCAAAATCAAGATTCTTGATCTACGCCACTTCTTCACGAAACACGATGAGCTTTACCTGAAAAATAATATACACGTGTATCATCCTCCCCAGAGACAATATGGAATTTTCATTGCGTAATATTCAAGCATTTTTTTTTTATTACGACGTATTTTGTCATTACAGTGAGTTTATCCCATTTTCGGAATTACGAACCTCATTTCATTTTCGGATTAACGAGCCTTATTTCGTTTTCGGATGAACGAACCTTCGGAATAACGGACCCTATTTCATTTTCGGATCAACGAACATTCGGAATAACGAACCTTATCATATTTTCGGATTAACGAACCTTCGGAATAACGGACCTATTTTATTTTCGGATCAGCGAACCTTCGGAATAACGAACCTTCGAAAGAGCGAGCCTTATTTCATTTTCGGATTAACGAACCTTCGGAATAACGAACTCTAGGTCATTTTCGGATTAACGAGCCTTCGGAATAGCGAACCCTATTTTATTTTCGGATCAACGAACCTTCGGAATAAAGAACCTTCGGAATAACGCCACAAATGTTCGGATTAACGAACCCTTTTTCATTTTCGGATTAACGAACCACTAGGGAATTTGCGTGTTTCGGATCAACGAACCTTCGGAATAACGAACCTTCGGAATAACGAACAGCACCCGATTAATTTAGCATGAATACATTATATTGGTAAAGTGGCGTTGCTGTTGTTTTTATAATCCACGTCCTAAAATTAAGCTTTGCTTTTTAGCGGATACTCTTTTCCATTGCCATATTTACATTTTTGTTACAACGGCGAAGTGTGCATAGAAGCTGTTCTTTTTTTTTCGCTGTACAATATCATTCATATGTATATTTTATTATATATTCAGTGATTTGACCTTCTAAATTGTTTAACAGTTGAATTGATAAATGTATCACATTGTATTATGTATTTCCTTGTATTGATGGATATAAAAAGTAAATGAATTATAGAAAAGTGTGACAATGGTATCAAGATGCTCCCAATGATATTAGACAAAATGTACAACTTGTTTTCCTGTAGAGTGTATAAGGAGCCAAAAGTCATCCTTAACATAATAATAATAATATATTTTATATATATTTACCATGGGCTGTACCACTCGTGGGTATATAATTATATACGTATTATATAAACCCCTCAAAAAAGTTTGGAAATCTGAGTTTGATCAATTATTTCTCATTTTCCTTGGAAATAATTTATTTGTGCTTATGGTACCAAACAAAGATTGTTTATTTCTCTTTAAAGTGATACCATACTTGTTATGATTATCGTATAGATGAGGTGCAGTGCTTACAAATTATGAGGTAAAGTCAGAATCTAAAAGCTGCAAAATGGCCCAACTTTTGACGTCCCTAATGGAGTTTCCTCACGAGTTATGAGTGAGTTTCCCACTGTTTCTTGGGTGTTCATTCACTGTAACATCAGCATTTTTATGGAGTGAAACATGTATGCGTTCAACCAAACAGATAAACAAACACACACACACACACACACACACACACACACACACACACACACACACACACACAAACACAAGAGGTCATGACTCAAACCATTTCATCTCACAGAACTTTCCCACATTAACCGCAACAAAGACATAAAGAAGTGAAATGGCATTGTCTTGATTTTATTGGAGTCTCATCTTTATTTTGTCTTCATTTTGTCATTGTTTTGTCTTTACTTTATGTTTACTTTGTCTTTATATTGTCAATGAACATGATCGGGGCTCAGTATCTGGTGGACGACCCAAGTGCTTGCACCACCGCCTGGCACCGTGTCCTCATGCTGTTGATTAGTTTCATGATTCGCTGCTGAGGAATGGCGTTCCACTCGTCAACCAGTATCTGACCAGGGAGGTGAGAGATCTGACGGAGTCCTGCCATCGTTGCATTTGGGCTTGTGCCGAAAGGGTGGGTTGGGTGGTGGCGCGTCGCGTTAATGGGAACACCACCCTTCGTCCAAAGCACCCCCCCCCCCCCCCCGGTTTTGCCGAAAGGGTGCGTTGGTACTTTTTCTCATGTAATATTAAAAGACGAGTTTTTAATTTATATTTAACCTTCAAACAATTAACCATTTCAAAGAGGCTATCGTCCGGATCGGTTTACATTCTATTATCACTTGGTCTACAGCCAGTTGGTCTAATAGACTGTTTAATATCAGTTGGTCTAATAACCAGTTGGTCTGGTCATCATTTCGTCCAATTACTGTTTGGTCTAATTGTTGTTTGGTTTAATTACTATTTGGTTTACAGTCAATTCGTCTAATAATAGCCATTTGATCTATTTTTGGTCAAACACCAATTTATATCATCAAATACCGATTTGGTCTATTATGAGTTGGTCTAATTCCATTTCGTCTAATCATCAAATGGTCTAAAATAAAACCAAATTTGTCCAATATAAATTTGGTGTACACATCATTAATTTTGGTCCATTGCCCAGTTGGTCTAGCCTTAGTCTGTCTATCATCATTTAGTCTACACCCATTTAGTCTAATAACCAGTGATCTTATTGTCATTTGGTCTAATAGCCAGCCTCCTGGTCTAATCAGGTACCATTTGGTCCAATCATCGTTTCGTCTATGACCAACTGGGTTATTATTATTATTACCTTTTTTTTTGGGGGGGGGGCTTTTTCTACGACTACGGACTACCCTCTGACCCTTCATTGAGGGAGAAAAAAAAATATGTTCATACACATGAAATAAGATTAGGGTAAAGTTTAGGGTCCCTCGCCCCTCCCCCATGGTGCCAGGCCAGCACCCCCAGCAGCTGGACTATAGATAAGCCACTGATTATCCACATGATCCATGCCCTGTAATGTAAAACAGAAACGGATATTAGACCAAATGGATATTGGACCAAATGAACATTGGACGAAGTAAATATTAGATCCGGACGATAGCTTCTTTGAAATGGTTGTTTGAAGGTTAAATATAAATTCAAAACTCGTCTTTTAATATTACATGAGAAAAAGTACCAACGCACCCTTTCGGCAAAAACGGGGGGGGGGGGCTTTGGACGAAGGGTGGTGTTCCCATTAACGCGACGCGCCACCACCCAACCCACCCTTTCGGCACAAGCCTTGCATTTGTGACCCTTTTCCCCACAGCTCGGCCAAGTTGATCCCAAAGATGTTCTATGGGTTGAGGTCGGGGCTGCATGCAGGCCAGTCCATTCTAGTGATGCCCTCTCGAGAAAGTTGCGCACAAGTCTCGCTCTATGTGGTCTTGCATTGTCATCTTTTTGAAGTATCTCAGTTTCAATTTGCCCTATGGCGCGGGCTTTTTGAACATTGCTTACACGTGGCATGATGTACAACCATAAAACTTGATGAGCTTTCAAAATTGCCTGCCATGGCCCAACTGAAAACTTGAATGTGTATATTGAAATTTTCCTTCATGGCTGACCAGTTGAGAACAAAAGACATAACACAAAAGAACATGTTCTCTATTTACTCTTCACGACCATTGTCATTCATAAGGACCGTTCTTGTTCATTTTGAAACTTTTCAATGCAGACCTTATCAGACACTTTTGAGTACAGCCCTTTACTTGATAGCATAATCATAATGAGTATAGGATATCATTTTAAAGAGACTTTCATAATATTTCCATTGGTGTCAAGCATGTATTGTATAGTGCTTACAAACTGGAGAAATTTACAACTGAAGTCAGATTTCCAAACTTTTTTGATGAGTTTATATATATATATATATATATATATATATATATATATATATAAGATAAGATAAAAAAAGAAAACTGGAACAAAGTTCATGCTGTATTCACCGACGGTTTATTTCTGCACACAAATTTTCGAGCGACTCGCACTTTCTCAAGTGTTGATACTGAGAGAACAATAACAAAATTATTATCTTGCCAACACGTGGACAACCTGTAGGTAAGATGTAGGTAAGTAGGTAAGGTATGTAGGTAAGATGAAAAAGTAGAGTGGTAATGCATTTTGACAGTCCAACAGTGCCAGAGATGCCAAGTTCAAAAAATTTTTATGAGTGAGATTTTCGTGACTCGGCGTCTCGGCGCTCGCGTGCATGCGCGCGCGAACGAGGGGGATGTCCGCTGTTGCGACACGGATTGTCGCCCCTACACGGATTGTCGCCTCCTGCTCGGGGCGACAATCCGTGACGGGCGCTGGCGGCACGGATTGTCGCCCCCTACACGGATTGTCGCCTGGCGACAATCCGTGACGCTTGTGCAGTTCCCAGTTTTTGACCTCGAAGGCGACAATCCGTGTTGGCAAAAAAAATTGTTGCGACACGGATTGTCGCCCCGTCACAGATTGTCGCCCCGGGCTCGGGGTGGTTCCTCCGGTGTTAAGCTTTGGTGAGATGGGTATGACTGGTAAGTTATGCGTATGTGTGTGTGTGTGTGCGTGTGTGTGTGTGTGTGTGTGTGTGTGTGTGTGTATTGTGAGCTGCATGATATGTGATGTGTATGATTTGTTGTGTGTGTGTGTGTCTGTGTGTGTGTAAATGTCTGTATGTGTGTGTGTTTGGAGTATAATAATACAATATGTAGAAACTGTGCATGTGTGGTGGTCATAGTTGTAGTGGTTTGTTTGTCTGTGTGTATACGTGTGCCTGTATGCTTACGTGTGTATGTGGAATATAGTGGTGCTACTGTGGCAATACAAACGCCTTCAGAGTGTATGAGCACGTGTTTAAAAAATTCACACCAGCGTTGATCTAAAAATAGTATGGGTGTGTGAACCAACATCAGCGGTGAGGCGGGCTAGGCGAGAGAGAGACCGAGAGAAAATACATACGAGGGAGGTACCCTCCCCAAATGTTATTTGTCTTTGTTCATTTTTCACTTCAGTCATTTTCTTCCATCAGTCTTATAAACTAGAACGTCCATACCACTATTCTTTGTCCCAGAATAGGTTTGGCATGCTTTATGCATGAGCGAATAATTTCCACACGCCGTAAAAAATTTGTCAATCGTTAGTTGATTTTAGCACAAACGAACTGCCATTGCACACCGCTAATACATACGTGATATAAACAAACACCAACAAACACTCAAACAAATCCTCATAATGCAAATAAACCAACTCAACACTTTTCCCTTGATTTTCATTGATTTCATTCAAATCATTCATAAATCGACTCATTCTGGGTGTAACATGAAAAAAAAAGTTACAAATGGCAATTCGAAACAGAAACAAATCCATTTGTCAATTCATACCACAAATAATCTCACTTCAACATAGATAACTCGATTACAGACCAACCCTACTAACAATTTCTTCACGAGAAAGTTTTGACATGTAGGGCCCTACCAAACCTATATTCCTTGAATACATTGGTTTGGATCATGTAACACCTTCTTACTTACAAGGGCATATACATAAAAAACACAAATACATTACACGAATCTAGAATGAAATCAGTCATAAAAAACCCGACCACCCCCTCCCCTCCCGATCCGAAACAAATCTAGGGCCTACATCTATCCTAAATATTAAATCCTACCAACATCTGTCATACCATTTATAACTATCCTTCTTCAAATCCAATCCCCAACCCACCAACCCCTGATTAAACAAAACCTAAATCATCCCACACCCACATTCACCAACCCAAATACACACACACACACACACACACACACGCACACACACACACACACACACACACACACACACACACACACACACACGAAGGTTCCGTTATTTTCGTTTTTTTCCGAGGCTTCATTTATCCGAAACACACAATTCCCTATACCTAGAGGTTCGTTGATCCAAAAATGAAATTCGGAATAACGAACCTTCGGAATAATGAGCCTTCGGACGAATGAGCCTTCGGACGAATGAGCCTGATGAAACGATGTCCCAATGTTGATAAATAAGACATAATGGACCGTATGCAGAAAAGCAGCATCTGCCCGCACGCAAGCTCCACTCCGAATTCATAATTATACAAATCTGCCAAACAAACTCATCAAATTCAAAGCTGCTGATAAAATCGATATCAACGTTTATGCCAGCAACAGCTTACTAGGTATCCCTCCCCACGCGCAGCTAAAAAACACATACGCAAAAAACTGACATAATAAACACATTCTTTCATCACACACACACACACACACACACACGCACAAACGGACACTAAATTATCATGTGCACGCGCACATACACACTTCCTTGAAACCTCACCATGACTTTTTACATGGCATGTTTGCATGGATGTAGCCATGTAAGTTATGTGTTAGTATTTCAATGATTATGTCCAGAACGATATTACCCAGCAAAATGTGCTTCGAGGGCGGGCGACAATCCGTGTAGGGGGCGACAATCCGTGCCGCCAACGCCCGTCACGGATTGTCGCCCCGAGCAGGAGGCGACAATCCGTGTAGGGGCGACAATCCGTGTCGCAACATCCGCCCTCCCATGGTAGGGAGTTTTTTTTTTTTTTAATTATTAGCTCTTAATGATGCGATCTGGTGCATACTTAAGTGACTATTTTTTACTAATTTTGAAAGACAAAGGGAACTATGCCTTCAATTGCAACTATCACTTTAATCCTTTGAGCTATGCGCCTTATTTTTGGCCCAAGTTGCAGACTTCAACCGATGCGTGAGAAAAATGGGTGTCATGCGTGAGGTCGTGAGACAGACAAAAAGAGCACATAAGTAGCGTTCTTAACCGGGAATGAGTGTATGAAAATGTGTTTAACAGCATTCAGGGTTACTTATGTGCTCTTTTTGTGTGTACCTATGTTCCGCTTATTCATACATACACTCCTTAATTTATTGTTATTATTGATTTCATTTATTGCCATTATTGTTTACATGGTTGCCTGCTGTGACATACGCGAGGAGTTTTACATTTGTGTTTGTGCGCACACATCTTGACAATCCATTGTGTGTATGTAGAATTTTAGTCATACGCACATTGTACTTGTAAATGCTTTTGTATGATTGTATATCTGCAAGTTGTATTATGCAAGATTGAGGCATACACTCCCACCTATGTAATTATTCCCTGCCGTCTCTGCCTCTTTCACTGTAGTTATCAGTTCCGCTATTGTTTTGATCATCATTATTATTTTCTATTTGTATATGATATCCATGTTTTGTATCTTGTCCCCAGTCTTGACAAAGGGCAGGAAGCCCGAAAGCTTGAGTAAAATCACTTGTGAGGATTAAGCAACGTCTACCGCCTCTTTACGTCTACATACACACTCCAAAAAGATGCGACGACCCAGGGGTTCATCATTAGCTGAAGACACACGACTCACACTATATATATATATATACAGGGCTCCACACTAACTTTTATTTTTGGTGGCCCAAAGGCAAACATCCGACCTTTTTTGGTGGCCCGATCAGGCCACCAAATTCTTCATTTCTGAAATTTTGGTGGCCCGACGTGCGTTTTTGGTGGCCCCGGGCCACCGGGCCACCGTTAGTGTCGAGCCCTGATATATACACTTGTATATATATTTATGTATATATACATATATATATATATATATATATATATATTTAATCATATATTGAAATCTCACATGAAGTTAAGAAAAACCGACCAGGTATCATTCACTCAGAATAGAGTATTCAGGACTACTACAGTATATTTGATCTCAACTTGTATGTAACAGGGCCCAGAGCACGAGTCCAGCGGCAGAAGGTGTTACATGATAAGCAGTGAATGTTGTGAACGCATGAGGAAGGTGGTGGCGGTGGTTAATGTGTATAGTATATGTGTGTGTGTTTGTGTGTGTGTGTGTGTGTGTGTGTGTGTGTGTGTGTGTGTGTAAATCCCGAGAGGATAGAGGAGCGATAGTCGGGGATCCCCCCCCCCCCAATATTTTTTTTTTCCGTGACCATTATAATATCCCGCGGGGTCGTATTTCACACGAATTCCCTATATCATTGCCAACTAAATTAATCATAGAGCTCCGTAATGTGCGTATCATGCTCAAAATTGAAGCTCCTTGCCATTGCGTAGTCGTAAAAAAATAGTGTACTTCCAGTCCTCATTTACTTTTCCCAGTAGAACTGTTGGGAATATGCTGAGAACGTCAGAAGATTTAGCTAACTTGACAAGAAGAGACGGACAGAGCTCTTATGTGTTGCTTTTGTACATGACTGTATTTGGCATATCATGAGGGGTCATCCCAAGAGACCGACACCCACGAGTCATACAGCCCACGAGTTCTACATTGAAAATAGGTCCAGGAGTCATAAGCCTACAGCTCACGAGTCATACAGCCCATGAGTTCGACACTAGGTGAAGACAGCCCTCGAGTTTGACCATGGAGCTACCCTAACAAAAAAGTCCTGTGGTACTCCTGTGGTACTTGTCGGTACCACACAGTGTACCACACACTTGTAATGTTACCACAGGAACTGTGTGGTACAATACCACAGGCTTGTAGAGTACTCCCTGTAGTACTAGTCGGTACCACACAATGTACTACATAAATAAATGTTACCACAGGAACTGTGTGGTACTGTTTTACAGGCTCATGTGGTACTCCTGTGGTACTGGTTGGTACCACACAATGAACCACACAAATATATGTTAACACAGGAACTGTGTGGTACTGTGTCACAAGCTCGCGTGGTGCTCTGGGATGTACCACAGGGCAGTACCACAGGACATTACCACAGGAAAGTACCACAGGACTGTACCACAAGACAGTATAAACACGAATTGTCCTGTGGTATTCTGGGACGTATACCACACGACAGTACCACAGGACAGTACCACATGAATTATCCTGTGCTATTTTGGGACGTACCACAGGAGAGAACAACAGGAAAGTACCACAGGATAGCACCACAGGACAGTACCACACGACTTGTTCTGTGGTATATTTTGGGACGCACCACAGGACAGTACCACAGGAAAGTACCACAGGACAGTACCACACGACTTGTCCTGTGGTATTTTGGGACATACCACAGGACAGTACCACAGGAATTGTCCTGTGGTATTTTGGGACGTACCACAGGACAGTACCACAGGGCAGTACCACAGGACAGTACCACAGGAAAGTACCACAGGATAGTACCACAGGACAGTACCACACGACTTGTCCTGTGGTATTTTGGGACATACCACAGGACAGTACCACAGGACAGTACCACAGGAATTGTCCTGTGGTATTTTGGGACGTACCACAGGACAGTACCAGGGCAGTACCACAGGACAGTACCACAGGACAGTACCACACGACTTGTCCCGTGGTATTTTGGGACGTACCACAGGACAGTACCACAGGAAAGTACCACAGGATAGTACCACAGGACAGTACCACACGACTTGTCCTGTGGTATTTTGGGACGTACCGCAGGACAGTACCACACGAATTGTCCTGTGGAATTTTGGGACGTACCACAGGATAGTACGACAGGAATTCCTGTGGTAATTTTCGATGTATATCACAGGAGAGTACCACAGGAACTGTCCTGTGGTATTTTGGGACGTACCACAGGACATTACCACAGGACATTACCACAGGAACTGTCCTGTGGTATTTTGGGACATTACCACAGGACAGTACCACAGGAACTAATCCTGTGATATTCCTGTGGTATGTGTCCCAAAATCCCACAGGAAGATCATAATATTGTACTGTTCCACACAGAAGTACCACACAGCAAATTAAATGCGTAATATCACACAGTCGTGCCCCATAGCAATACCACACAACAATACCACACATATACAATAGGAAGTACCACAGAAAAATACCACAGGATATTCTTTTTTTTTTCTTAACATTTTATACCAGAGGACTATCACATCAGGAGAATATCAAACAGCAGTACCACACAGGAGTACCACACAGGAAAATTGTAAGGCAGAATCAACTGAAATTTATAACAAATATATAAACAAAAAAGCACATATTAATATTCCTCAATTAATTGATAGATGAGTTATGCTGTGAATTATAGCAATTGATTTGCCATTACTTAACCTGTCCTATACTCCTACAGTATTACCTATTTAGTGAAAGTGCTGATGTAAAGCATGAGAAATTTCATAAGGACTTCTGTGGTACTCCTGTGGTACCCTGTGGTACAAATTTTTACATAGCTCATGAATATTCATAAAAAGCACTCTAGATTTTAGAAAATACATAAATGACTTAAAAAGTAAAAGTATTAATGTGGGACTTACTTTGAACTTTATGAAAGATTGTCTAATTATGTTATGTTATTCCCAATATCATAGATATTGTTATGAAAGTGTAATTTCATATCTTGATAATAAAGTATAATCTAGTTAGTAACCATGCCTTAATGCTTTACGGATAGACGGCCATATACATATATGTACTGATACGGTCGATGGCTACCTAGGAATAGGATATGACTATATAGATCTATCATAAGACTAGAATGGCACTTGGCCATTAGACTCTCGTTTGAGGTTATATATTAGGAGTAGGACAGGTTATTAAGTAGGGCCGTGTTTGTCCTGAAATCCATCACTCACCTATCAGGAATATTCCTTGATATGTGGCTAATATTCTCCCAGATTTTTTTTTTCGATCTATCCTGTGTGGTACTCTCCTGTGGTACCATGGTAATGCTGTGTGGTACTGCCCTGTGGTAATGCTGTGCGGTAATGATCGACCGGTGGTACTGTCCTGTGGTACTGTCCCAAAATACCACAGGACAGTTCCTGTGGTACTGTTCTGTGGTACTAGTCCTGTGGTACTGCCCTGTGGTACGTCCCAAAATACCACAGGAATTCCTGTAGTACTGTTCTGTGGTACTGTTCTGTGGTACCGGTCCTGTGGTACTTTCCTGTGGTACTGCCCTGTGGTACGTCCCAAAATATCACAGGAATTCTTGTGGTACTGTCCTGTGGTACGTCCCAAAATACCATAGGACAATTCCTGTGGTGCTGTCCTGTGGTACTTTCCTCTGGTACTGTCATGTGGTACTGTCCTGTGGTACCGTCCTGTGGTAATTACCACAGGAGTACCACAGGACTTTTTCGTAAGGGCGCGCATTGTTTTGTTCACATGATTTCTGTCACTGAAGAAAGTGAGATGCATATTATATTCTTATTGTCGAAAAACGGGAATAAATTTGCCAATTGAATTGAATTGAACCTGTACATACTAACAGAGACTTAGTAGCTCCATGGTTTGACAGATACAACACGGTGTCGGTCTCGTGGGCCTTGTTTGCTTATAGTGTCATGGGCTGTATGACTCGTGTGATGGCTGTATGACTCGTGGGTGTCGGTCTCGTGACGTGCACCCTATTATGAGAGTGAGTGTGAATGCAGGTATGTGTGTATCATGTGCATGCAACATCCCACTGTGTATGGATTACATAGGTCTGAGAAAAATTCTGATACTGAATTTAGACATGATTTGGACTGTGTGTGTGTTTTGTTTTGTTTTTGTTTTTTTCCTAGGGAAAGTTGATCTGGTTGATATATCAATACATGGAACAAAATCCAGACTTAGAAAAGAAAAAACCATCGGTCAAGCCGCCCATAGATTAAAATCGAATAATCTTCAGGGGGGAAAACGGCTCTATTATGAGAAATTACATCAGTCATTCCTGACCACTCGGGTCTTAGCAAATAATGAAAATGATGTTTCTTACGGGAAATTATAATGTGAAATTCATACGTTTGTGTGCGGATAAAGAGTTTGGGAAGGAGAGAACGTGGAAATGATAGTGGAAGGACGCTTTGAAAGGGATTAAAACAGTTTAAAGTTCAGTCCCTTGTTCGGGTTTTAATGAAAATGAGAAAGTGAGAAAGTATTTAAATACGCTATTAATGTTGGGTTTTTTGTTTTTTGTTTTTGTTTTTTAGTGCGAGCTCAAAGTGTCAAAGGACATAAGGAGAGGAGAGGAAAAGTGCCATACACGCATGCAAAGTGAAACACAAAACTTAGAGAATAGCGTTCATGACAAGAAACTCAAAAGATAATCTATATGGATGACTTGAAACATTAAAAATTACGATATATAACTGATTAAATCTCCAATATAGGATGATTGAGTTATGATTCCCTTGATATATTTTAAATGAAGCTATGCGAAAAGGGTATGCTGCCAGCCGCCATGGGGCCGGGGGTTTAAGATTGAGAAGAATGTTTACAGATCTATTGCGTCAACTTTTATACTTGATACGGATCGCACGGTGAAGGCGAATAAAAGGGGTTTTATGTGAAATCATTGTCTCAGACCATTGGATGAAGTTGCAGAAGCACTTCAGAAGCTAAAAATATACGACATGATTGTTCTCTGTGAAATTGCAAGAAATAGACATTTCTATACCCATTTCATTTTAAAGGTATTTTACTCAGTTATTTCAGTTTGAGCTCAATTTTGAGACAGGGTTAAAATAATCTATGTGTATAGGCTTACTTAATGGGATCGGTACAGTTGTGAACAAAATGATGGTTTTCAACCAGTTACATTACATCAAAATTGACATAAGGCACGAGTAGGGCTTCCGTATAATATTACATACTACTTTCTACAATAGTGATTTAAGTATACGTCATCTCATGGGATTAATGATGTGAATCAATCTTGATGCTTTTGAAGTGAGGCAAGTATTGTGCGCAGACATGACTCCTTTAAAGATAAAGAGTTGCTGTTCGGGAAAATATAGACAATTTACGATGCAAAGAAGAGGTTTTGAATTGTATAATAAGGAAAACGAATGTAATGAGGATATGGGTAAATGAAAAAAGGTATAAATGCAATTATTATACCTTTTGGAAATAATATGGCAACAAAAATGAAAACCATCGGGGAATGTTTTTCTTCATAATAGGAGGAGCTATATTATATCATTATAAGGCTATATACTTAGCAAAATGGACTTTTCAAATGATGGGAACAACTCGACTTGACAGTTATATACAGGGGAAATTCATTTGGTAAAGGCGTTTGCATCGTCAAAGCTGATGTGTGTTATAACAGTCCTGTGAAGGGACGGATCCAGGAATTCCAAAATAATATGTATATGGTACCACTTCCGAGTTTAATCAGCTGACAAGCAAAACACAAAAAAAGGGGGGGGGGAGGGACTTCCCGTGCCGTTTCTCGTGCCACTTCAGGGTTTCACGGCCTGACAACCGCTACAGTCGAAAATTAAAGGGGATTGGCAAGCACCACTTTTCTTTTCTTTTCTTTTCTTTTCTTTTCTTTTCTTTTCTTTGTATTTCTTTTGTTTTAAGAAAAATTAAAGGGGAGCGCGCGACCGGTGCTCCCCCGTCGCCACTGATGTGCGCTGTTCCAAAGTGAGCGTTTGCAGAAATGCAGACAATTGTTTCGAATTCACATGGAAAGGGAAAATCAGGGTTTAAGCAGGTGGTTTAAAGAGTACTGTCTGTTGCTAGTATCAGGATCTAGTAGGGAAAGGGTGGCCTCAAGATTATAAATTTGAATTATTTGTAAAAGTGCAACGTTATCTTATGCAAAGACGTCAGTTGTAATGGGGAAGCGGAGATTGGATGGATTGGATTATCACTAACCAGTAGATGATAGGCGGGGGGGGGGGGGGGGGGGGGCTGGAATTACCCTCGGGAGGTAATAAGCCATTTCGGAGTTAGCTCATGGGCACATTAGGCCGAATGACCTTTCTTTTTTTTCTTTTTTTTTCTTTTTTTTTTGCAGTCGGTTAGGGGCACTTCACTTATTTTTTTAGCGATATTAATGCGTAAACTTTATGTAACAAATATTATGGAATTCATTGAACCTGTCCAAACAAAGAATGAACTTGCGTAGACTAGATGGCTAGAATGATCCGTCAATTAACACTTGAGAAAGCATCAATTTCATTATTTTGCTTTGAATGTATTAACAATCTCTTTCTATTGATATTACCAAATACCACTTTTGCCGTCAGGTGGATGTGCCGGCAAGCAGCATTTATAGGCCCTTAGGATTACATGAATAATCATTACATCACATATGCCAACATGCTTGTTGGTACGAATGACCTTTCTTCTGCTCATGCCCAAAGTGGAACTGCGAACTGGCTTATTGCCCTGATTAGATGATACGATTGACCATCCAGCTGAACCTGCTACTTCTTTTGTCGTTAGAGGGCGTTAATATGCTAGGAAGGAAATTGGTATACGTACGAGAAGATGGTCTGGGAGCCAGACTACACTGGTGGAACCGCTTCGTTCATGTGGGATTGCCCCTCCCATCCATGCAAGCTCGCTGCGCTGCGCGACGCACCCGTACCGTACCCTCGCTCGCTCGCTTGACTGACGTAAACAATATTCTCTCGTATCTCTGATCTCCGACATGTACAGGTCCCAATCGACTCTCATCGCTCATACCACATCTATGACAGACTCCATAAGGTTTAGCTTGGAGAGGTGCACTTATGACGGCGAAATCATGTACTTCTCCGGATCCACGCCACGGATAGAGAACATTGTCTTTTCGCTAACCAAAGTTTCTAGCGCTTGAAGAGCCTTGCAACGACACCTACAGGCCGGCAGGATCAGGAGAGGTGCAACGGCACCGTCGTAGGAAAGGTGTATCGTGTGGTGACAGTCAGATTGGTAAGCAATACATAGCATGGGTATGGGTCGTAGGATCAGCTCGCTCGCAATGCAATGGTCTGACCTGACTATCCTCTATGCATGTAAAATTTACGGTTCGGAAGTAGGTTCTTCCTCTTGTCTAATACTCTTAGACCTTGCCTAAGGCGGCGCTAGTGACAGTGTACTTTTGCACCTGTTTGTCAAAATCATCTCCAAACATGCACATGAAAACTGACCCTTGCTTGTTATTCAGTAACCTAGTAAAATACATTCATCTAATATGGTTAGGTCTCCAAAGTCGAATAGAAACTTTTAACGCTTTTAGTATTTACAAATGTCGGAGAATTATTGGGAAATCTTGATCGCTTGAAATTCAGGTAAAAATGTAACCGCAGCAGCGACCCCAGGCCCAGTACGTACCGTATACTGTGTAAATTTTACAGCGCCCCGCGCCGGGGTTAGTGAAAATGTAGACAGAAAGATCCGTCTGTCCGGAGGACTCTTTTATATTTTGCCATTGACGCTGTCCTCCGTAGACAGACGGAAGGTACCAGTACCCATTGCTGTGTGGATATTCTTAACCACTGTCTCTATGGAAAATTTGGTGAGGTACCTCACCCTTCTCGATTGCGTCTAATTCACGGCCCTAGGTCGGCAAATTTAAGCTTGTATAGTTATATCAACTTCAAGAATAGACTACACTCACCAGATTAATGAATAATCCAACATATCGGTAGAATTTTCAACGTAAAACACACATCAACCAGCCCGTCGCGTCGTCACGTTCAAACTGCAGAAACATACAGTATGAATCTATTAGCCAATCACATGCGAGGTAGTTTCTACTTGTTTTTTTTTTTCACTAAACACGTACCTCGCATGTGATTGGTTTACAGATTCAAAATGGCGACTTACTGCTAGCGAACGGCGATGTTGCGATATGGATAAAATTTCTGCATTATAACCGAGTTACTGTGAGTATTTCGATTGCACAATGTGAGAAATTAACCCCAAATATTGCTGCATAATGTGTCATGTCATGTCAAACTTGTTTGAATGTAAAAAAGCAGTCTGAAATTTGGTTTATCGTAACGTTTGATCTGTGCGCGTTGCTCCACACAGGAGCTGGGATCATTGACTTCGGTCTGTATATGGAGGGGATCCGTGAAGCCAGACGCAGTCTCGGCGGAACATTCCCCGACGGACAGATACAGACCGATCTTTCGGTCAAGTGAAAATACTGCTCTGTACGCAAGCACAGTACAAATACGTTCAGCGCATGCACTTCGGGTCTATCATTTGGTCTGAATGTAGCGGCATACTCATAAAATAGGCCCCACCACCATGACCACGGGCACTGCGTGTCCGTACTCACTACGGCAGCTCACCTGTTTATACTCGTGATTTCAGCCCCACCATGTGGCGTTCATCGGTAGATAAGCACGGCGGTGGGGGTGGGGCTTTCTTCCACATATTCGTGAACACGGTCCTACCAAATGCCGTTTACGCGAGATTGACACAGCGGTGAGGCTGATTTCCACAGCATAGCATCTTTCGTCCTCCCTTTCTCTCATTTTTTTTCTTTGGTCTTCAACTTTTTATTCTCGGAAGGACTCCCTATGTCCCTCAACTAATTCAACGGTCAATTTAACCACCATAAATAGGGCGTCGGTAGCGCGATGTGCTTTGTCATCCCCTTCAAAATTCACGCACAAGTCGCGAGTTCACAAGTCATCTTTGACCTAGGTCTCTATGCATAAAGAGCATAAAACTACTTCAAAACATTTTTTTTTACAATATTAAGAGAAATCTATCATATTATTTTCGATACATATGATATCACGGAAGTCACATTTTGGTTGCAACAGCGCTAGCATTTTCAAATAAACTTACGACTTTCAGATGCGTTCAGTGCGTGTTGGGCAATGGGCAAATTTAGGGCGGGCGTTTGGTCGGAAAGGGGACCCACAATTTTGGCTGAAAATCACCTTTCAGGCATTTTCACGGGTTCATCCCGGGAACAAATCCCCATAAATTTGGTATCACATAAAAGCTTCAGCCTTGTGGTGGTCTCATTCTTCTCGTCCTATGATGAGTTCAGATATCAAGACGTATTGCTACCTAAATTCAGATTTAAGCCTAAACATCGCTATAACTCAGCTGTTCCGTCGACTGTGAAACTCACCAGGCTGGTGTTGGAGGATTCAATGGTGCTGAATCCAAAAACAGCATTGGTTTTTCGCTTATTCAACGGGATACCTTGTCAGCATAGTAACAGCATCAGCGAACTGAGTGAGGCGGGGCCTACGAGTCTTAGACACGTAGTTACACGCCATGACTCATGGTTACGGCACGCACTTATGCGAAGCTCCAGAACAGTCGAGTCGGTTTTGCATATAGGTTCAATGTTCAGCCTCCGCACAGCATAGCGCACCGCCGGTACATAATGTGAGTACATGTGCGCGTCTCCATGCAATCTGTAGACCAAAAGCTATAGCGTTGCACATGCACCACTGACTACTGTGTGCGCTTTTACTCCGCCGTGCTGTTAGACCGACGTTTATACGTACTGCATACTGGGTCATCGATCTCGTAAACCCGTGTACAGAAATATGTTCTGCGGAGACTACACTGTACGTCTAGCTTCACGGAATCCTTTCTCATGGAAGAGAACCGTTAATGTCAAAAATGAGTAAATATTCCTCCGGACCAATAAATTTTTCTGTATGCGACCTCGGTTGCTCACTTTCCGTGTTGTATTTGCCCAGCTGCTAATATTTAACCGTAAGTGCATGCAGTACGGTAGATAGCGCGATAGCACAGTACCGATTGCTGGCATGCATACATGATGTATATTATGACATCACAGAGAAAACCAGTGCGTGCGAGTGCAAGTACGTGCCGCGGGATCGAAGCGGGCCTCGCAGCTACTAGAGTAGCTGGGTAGGTGTGCAAGCTGACAAGGATGCGCGCTTAGCCTTTATAGAAACATGTGCGCTTTGATAATGTGATAAACGCAGTGAATAGCATTGCCCACTGGAGTGCGTTTGACAGTGAATTTTCATTACGCTCGCGACCCACTTTATCGCCAAGGTTTTAGCAGCGCAAGGATGAAAAATACACTGTTTTTATTTGCTCATAACTTCACCGTTATGATTATGGTGAGAAATTTTGCACATGTATTATGTTAACTATGGACATTATTTATGTATGTTTTTGTGTGAAATGACGTGTATTTCTCCAGTTGCAAAAATCTACCAGACACCCTACCATGAATACAACCCTAACCTAACCCTAAACCCTAACCCTAACCTAACCTTGCTTGCGCACGGGGGCACATGCACTCCGGTGGGGCCGATTTCACGATTTTGCCAATGTAGCCACACTGCGGCTTTTTCTATGGTGTCGTTTTTTTTTTTCTTTTCCTCGGCCAAGTTTTGCATTAGCAGTTGTAGCTTCAAAGCGGTTGAGCGGGTGCGCGAGTGTGTGCTGCCACTTATATCTTTTTCTTTCTTTTCTATCTTTTCTTCTTTCATTTTCAGGTAGAAGCTATAGTTAAATTTTTCTTTTCCTTCCTATCAATCACTTCTCTGCTATTTTATGGTTTTATTCTTGTTTAACTTTCTCAATTATCTAATCTAAACTGTACTTTCTCCCTAATTGTTCTTTGTTTCCTTCATGGGTTGTTTTCCCTCCAACTACAAGGGTCTTTCCTTTCTATCCTCTCCAGTATCTTTTTTATGTCTTTCTAATGAATCCTTTTCTTTAATTTCCTTTTCAACCAGAATAAATTTTTTCTTTCCTTCCTATTCATCTTTGGTTTTGTCCAGTTATAATTCATCTCTCATTCTATTAGTGCTCTTCTGTTTTCAATCTATAAATTTTTTCTTTGCTTTCCTCTGTTCTTTTCAAACATATCCATCTCTCCCTTGCTTTCCTTTATAATGCAAGTTTCTCTTTCTGTCCTTCCATTATCTTTTAGTGTACTCTCTATTTTGTAAACCTTTTGTTTCATTTTTTCCATTTTTTATATTTTCTTTCATTTCCTTCCCCCCCCCCCTTTTTCGAGCCATATTATTGGCTTTATAGGCCTGTTTTTTTCACCCTAGCCTTGTCTTATAACCACATTTTTCACAATCTTCTTTCGTTCACACACATACACATACACAAACACACACACCCTCACACACATGTAAGCGCGCTCATGTACACACAGACAAACACACACAACATGAACAACCCCAATCCTCATTCACTCCTGCAACTACAAGCCGCACCGAGAGAAAGGCAGAAAAGTATTATCTTTTCAAAGATACCATAGAAGAACGTGCTCTGATCGCTGTTAGCTACATTTAGATCAATCGTGGTGCTCGCTGCTGTGAATGTGTGTACACCGTGCTGCGCTGTCTACTCCTGTGTAACGCAGTTGTCGCGGAGCGTACTAGCTGCTATCGACATAATTCGACAAGTGTAAAAGTGTCAAAATGGTGAAAATTTCTTTTCTACTGGCCTTGAATCTCACTCAGATGCAAATACTCAAGGCTGTTGGACATTTAGAGTGAGTTTGTGCATGTTTGGAAATCATTTGACAAACAGGTTCGAAAGTACACTAGTGCCATTAAGGCCATACAGACGGATTCAAAATGAGAATCAAAATAAATTAAGGCCTAACGCGTAATACTGCTTTATTTTCGCATCCCACATCAGCATATTGTCTGTGCTCCTGCAATACACAGTTTATACAGCTTACCACTATCAGACATTAGAACCCTCTATGACATACCGGTAAATAAATTCCAATAGATCTGTATACCTAAATTCATGTCAACCTGGGAGTGTTAATCACAAAATTAGTTTGTTTGTTTTCAAAATTTACATTTCATTTTTATGTTTAAATTATTGGTTCTTTTCATGACATTGGATGTTTGTTGAGTTCTGCATATGCATCCTGCCACCCAGTTAAATTCAAGTTCATCTACTAATGTATGAATATTTATGACATGTCAAATCTCTTTACTTCAAAACGACTTTACTGGCAATTACTACATGGGTGTTGAAACCACTGACACTTTAACAGCTTGGCAAAAAGCTTTTATAGTAGGTGAGACTTATTTTGAAGAGGATGATATACACAGTTGTAGGTTTTCCTACATAACTTTGCCAAGATTGCAGCCAGCTTAAATGCAATCATTAAATTCTGAGGAAATTTAAATTATTACCAGGATAAACATTAAAAAAAAAACTGCAGGACTAGTTTATTCAATTTATTTATTTATTTATTTATTTTTATTTATTTTTATTTATTTTTTTTTTTTGGGGGGGGGGGGGGGCTAGTCTCGAATGGGTGCGTAAGCTAGTCTTAGAGGCCAGATTTTTTGTACCAGTCATAGTTCGCAAGGGGATTATATGAAACAGGCTCCGTACGCGCACACACACACACACACACATACAAATGCTTCTCCTAATCGACTCTGATTATTTTATCTGATAGGGTTTACTGGGAGCTACCAAACTTAACACATAATTCTGAAATTCATTAGGCCTTATGAAATTTTCTCCAAAAACATGAAAATGCTATTTCTCAAGACATTTACAGTGGATTTTCATTCTATAGTATGTAGGTCATACTTTTTCAATGCAAAATAGCTAAATTGGTTTCATTCAAACACGTGAGATTACTGTAACAGATGGATTTTTATACAATTTGGTATGAAGGTACATAATATTGACACCACCAGTCCAGTCCACCACCGTCCGCCTCGATCATCATACACAAGATCTAGATGGAGGGGCGGTCAGCTGTCCATCCCATAATACTTTTAGAGAGGTCTCATGGGCAAAGTGGGAAATCTTGACAGCACGCGTTTCTTCAATGAAAAGGATTCGTAATTTCATGAGCTACCTCACATCCGATCACCAGCGGCGTTGATCCATGTTTTGGATGGGGGGGGGGGGGGGGGGGGAGGGGGGCAAAAGCTTAAAGATAATACAAAGTTTTGGTATTACCTCAAAAGTTTCCCTGAATTTCCTTGTCAATAGCTTGTGTTTCAGGTTAAAGTACCTTTCATATAACTAACACTGTGAGACTAAGGGGCCCCAAAGTGCTCTCATGTCTTTCATGCAATAATGGTTTCGTACCAGAGCCGCCGCCGTACGGCGGTGAGGTAGTACACGTATTATACGAAACCATTATTGCATGATAACTGCGACCAGCAGCGTGCAGCCCCGTATGCATACTGAGTAGCTAACTGCGACCAGCAGCCCCATGCGCATAGCTAGATAGGGCTTCGCATTGTAGCCTACAGGATCATGACAAATTTAGTATCGCGGGTAAATATCAACTTAAAATCCAAAAATTTCTTCAATTTGAAGACTTACCAGTTAAGTTGAAGTATTGAAAACAGGCTTCGGGCAACGTTTGGTTTTGCCAATAGTCCCTTTCTGTTCGAATTGATGACTGAATGTGACTCGGTCGAGAGGACCTTGGGAGAGCTATGTACACTGAATTGACGGCCAGCGCATGCGCACACAAACATCTTATCCGTTCATGGATTTGAAATTTGTTCGCATGTGATGTGTGCGTATGTGCTGGCCGTAGTAATCAGTGTATGTAGCTCTCCAAGGTTCTCTCGACAGAGTCACATTCAGTCATCAATTCGAACAGAAAGGGACTTATTGGCAGAACCAAACGTTGCCCGAAGCCTGTTTTCAAGACTTCAATTTAATTGGTAAGTCTTCAATTGAAGAATTTTTTGGATTTTAAGTTGATATTTACCCGCGATACTAAATCTGTCATGATCCTGGATGCTACAATGCGAAGCCCCATTACGCTATGCGTATAGGGCTGCTGGTCGCAGTTAATTGCATGATTACTAAGAAATGAGAGCACTTTGGGGCGAGTGAGTCTCACAGTGTTAGTTATATGAAAGGTACTTTAACCTGAAACACGGAAATTCAGGGAAACTTTTGAGGTACCAAAACTTTTTATTAGCTTTAAAAAAAATGTATTTCATGAAAATTTTAGTGGCTTCAAAATGTATTTTGGAACATATTTTCGCATTGCGTTTTATGAATTTTACGTTGCCGAAATTATTGGGGCAAAAGGATGCTTCTACCCCCCCCCCCCCCCCCCATCGACGCCTCTGCCGCTCACTCGTTCTTACAGATAGAGGCAATAATAGGTACCGTGACCACAACAAGTCTTACCACCGTCAACCATGCCGCCAAAGTATGTTTGACAGTTTTACATTGTTTGTCTTGGTACTTTTTTTGGGGTTTTGTTTTGTTTTGTTTTGTTTTTTTGATTAGAAACAAATACAACACTACATGTATTTCATAAGTTATTCAGCAAATTACACTGGGCGTTTGTCCCCTCATTGTAGATCCCATGACGTGACATAAATTTGCATAAATTAACATAATTAATTCAGCATTCTGTGTAGATGTTTGATAGCTCCTACAATGCCCTATCAGATAAAACAAATAGAATGAAAATCCACTGTAAAATGTCTCGAGAAGTAGCATTTTCATGTTTTTGGAGAAATTTTCATAAGGCCTAATGAATTTCAGAATTATGTGTTAAGTTTGGTGGTTCCCAGCAAGCCTTGTCAGATAAAACAATCAGAATTGATTAGAAGTGCGTAGCATTTGTGTGTGTGTGTGTGTGTGTGTGCATACGGAGCCTGTTTCATATACTGTATAAGCTGTTATTTTCGCGTACAGATATTTTCGCGAGATGTTGTTTTCGCGAATTGACACCAACGCTATCTTGCATGGCATTGTTACGCTAGTGTATGGCGACACTTTCGCGTGTTGTTAAATTTGCGATCCAACTGTGATTTGCGAAATTCGCGAAAATTAAACCCTCGCGAAAATAACCACTTATACAGTAGTCCCCTCGCGAACTATGACGGGTACAAAAAGTCTGGCTTCTAAGACTAGCTCACGCACCCATTCGAGACCTTGTCTCGAACGGTAGCGTTGAGCGCTCCGCTCCGCTCCACTCCGCGCCGCACCCTTTCGAGATAAGCCAGTTGAAAGCTAGTCTGGAAAAAGGGGAAAAAAGGGTTCAGTGTGCTGACTCCCTTTAAAAAATGTCCTTGGAACCAGGTTTTTTTGTTTTTTGTTTTGTTGTTTTGTTTTTTTTTTGTTTTGGGTTTTTTTTTTGTGGTTATATCGAAATTCATAACAGTTAAACAGTTCAGTACATAAAGATGACAATTTTTGGACCTGAATATTCACTTTGTTGTAAAGAGAATTTTTTTTTATTTACATTGTAGCCATGTTTGTTATAATGGGAGTGCATTGTAACATATTCTAAGCACAGTGATGAAAATTTGATCAAAACTGGATGAAAATTAAGGAAGTTATGAAGTTTTGCTAATTTTCTCAAAACAGTTCTGAACATTCAATGTTAATTATAAATGCAAATGGCAAATTGATGATGTCATCCCCTCACAACTCCCCATACAGTTTATACAGCTTTAAATTTGTGAAATTTCCTGATTTTCATTCAGACACAATAATGCTCCAGTCTTAAAGGGTGTGTACAGTGCTGGTTGAGGTGAGGATTTAGCATATGACATTTTGCGAGATATCCAGAAACCACTCTATGAGATGTCAAAGAGCATGCAATTCTAAGGGGTATCAAAAGTTTATTTGATGAAAATCAGTTTTGAAATGGCTGAGATATCCAAAAACAAGGTGAATCAAAGAGATCCTAATAAAAGGCGTGGCCTGTCGCTTTTTTATTATTATCACTTTTTTGGATATTTCAGCCATTTGAAAACCAATTTTCATCAAATAGATGTTGAATCCTTCTTAAAACTACATGCCCTTTCATATTTCATAAGAGGTTTCTCATTATCTCACTTAGGAATATTCAAAACATGAATCCCCACCTCAACCAGTACTCACTGTAGTACTGTACAGTCCCTTTAAGTCCAGATACATGTACAAGCTCTGTATATCGGTTGATCATTCTTTGTTAGACATAAAATTCAACTAGAAATGAAATAGTTTAACCCTTTTGTACATAGCAGAAAGGTGGGATAATTTGTTAATTTCTTTTTGTTTTGTTAATACAATCAGTGGAGTATCAGAAGGAGATGACATCATCAGCTCACTCAATTACATACAATCAGTTGTCCAAGAACTGTTATGCAAAAATTAGTGAATGAGACATCTGTATGAAATGATAAAATATTTTGAAGCAGAGCCATGTAAGCCCTGGAAACCAACAAAATAGTTTACTATGTCCCTGGACTGTGTACCAGGTATAAATATTATTCTTTCATGAAGAGGTAACCATTGTCTTAGTATACTGTACGAGCTGAGATTTTCGCAGTGGTTTTATTTTCACGAATTTCGCGAATCGCCTTTGAACCGCGAAAATAACAACACGCAAAAATAATAACGTGCAAATAGTTACGTTCAGTTAGACCGTCGCAACCGCGAAATTAACAACACGCGCAAATGTCCTCCAAGTAGCAATTCGTGAAAATATCTGTACGCGAAAATTTCAGCTCGTACAGTAACCATGGAGCTACAATGTACTACTGTTAGTAGCTCCATGGTTAAACCAAGGATAGTACAGATCAAAATGCACCCCTGGGTTTCTAATACCCCTTTCAGTAACTCCTCTGGCTCTGGCCAGGCCCTAGCTAAGTCGTAAGATTTTGAGTTTATGAAAGGGTCGGGCCAAAGTGGCCCGCGCCAGGAGCGGGCTATTTTGGTGCTGCTGAAGCTAGCACCAGGTACGGATCAGGCTCGGGCCTGGTGCTGATCAAAGAGTTTATGACCGATAGCAGCGCCAGGCTCAGGCCAAAATGACTTGCATGGTCAAAGGTCACAATTACCTGGGGCCGTATTCTGAGGGCTTATTAAGTCTCTGATTAGCACTTAATTACCGAATTGGTATTCTGAGAGCATGATTAAGTAGGGGGTATATTAACTACCATAGCAACAAGCGTTTTGGCGGGAAAGCGTGCACCTCTGAGAGGACTTAATTACAAAGTTAATGATGAATTGGTATTCTGAGGGTGCAATTAACTACGAAAGTTAATGGAAAACTTAATGATACCAAAGAGTGTCATTAACTACTCCGATATCACACATTAGAGCGTATTTTCTCGGCCACAACGATGCTTACCGTCTTCGGTAACCGAGTAGTGGTTGTATCTTGTTGTCATGGTATCCATAGAATTCAGAGAGAAAAAGAAATATAGGCGATCTTCAAGGAATTCTGTTATTTTATGCAAGCTCTTCGCGTGCGTAGGTGAAGGGTTGTAATCAAAGACCGGAGTGTGCGCATGGAGCTCTTGGGTTGTAATTACAGGGGATGTGTGGAGGAGCGCTCATTGATGGCATATTTGCGCGCGTACACGTAATCATCATTTTGGCTTCTAACAACGCGTCTGATTGGATGGAATAACAATTAGATGGGAGGAACCTAAGATAATTATAGGGACTTAATCATACCTTAATTACGTCCTCAGAATACAAATTTTGCTCATGATTAAGGGTCTATTAACTTCTCGTCTTAATTACAAAGTTAATTACAGACTTAATTACGACCTCAGAATACCACCCCTGGCCATGCCCTCCCCCAGAGGGTGTTCAGTTACCATGGTAGTTATCCTTTACGTGGCAGAGTTCGTGAATGGGTCATATGGTATTGCAATAAGTAGCTCGGCTCTGCTATAGTTACTGAACGCAGTTTTTACTGCTTGGCGCGGGCCAAATTAACTCGGGGCCAGGAGCTGGCCAAAAATGCATGAGTTACTGAAAGGGGTATCTTACCCAGATGGTTCAATCTTGATGCCACACACCTGCACTTGACTGTTACTGTATGCAAGGGAAAACCATGCTGAAGTTTGAGTGGCAATACAACAAGAAACTCTGTTTGTTGTGATTTAGTTCCATTTTACAATATGCATTGTGAGCCATCCATTCACCCATCCCAGAGATGCAATACTTGATATCTAGATTAAATTGCATGAATCACACTGATTTGTCTTTTGCTATCAAATTTACCCATTTTAGAGCAGAGTAATTCTCCATGTACGTATTCAGGGCTCAACAATAAATTTTTTGTGTGGTGTCCTGTTCCCTCTAAAATCTTTAAATCCGAAAATTTGATGGCCCAAAAAAGAAATGTAGTGGCCTGAAATAAATGAAAAAAAAAAGAGAATAAATTTGGTGGCCTAACACTTCAGAATTTATAGCAGCTGTGGGCCACTGAGCCACTGCTAATGTGTGTGAGCTGTGTGTGTACTAAGTCGTGGGGATCTAGTGAATACTTCCATTAGTTGGATTTATAATGTGGACCGCGTGCCCATGGGCTGTGACACAGAGCCTTACAGGACTTTAAATGTACCAGTACCAAAGAATATTCGTATTTAATAATGATAATGATTTAATAATGTTCATCTCCTCCCATGACTTGAAAGGATTTGTTAGTAACATATGACTTCAACAATAATTTAGCAAGTAAAGATGAATCATGGCTTGTTCTCTTGATAAGTAGATGAATGCCTTGTTGTAAAGTTGACTTGCTTTTTTTATTTTTGTGTGTGTGTATGTTTGTTTGTTTGTTTGTTTGTTGTTGTTTTTTTCAATTACACAAAATATGCAGTATCTGTATTTTGGCTGTTACAAGTATTCATTAACATCCAAAATCTCATTCATCTATTTGAAGAAGAGATTGACACTCCTTAATGCACCCAGATTTGGTTAGGTCATACACAGTTATGTACAGATGAGCTGTTTACCATACATACATTGTACATATGGTTTTATGTGAAATACCAGATGTATTTTTGTACCCAAGGAACGAACATCATCCTACTCTTTCCACCTAGCTACACTCTAAGGTTAGCTCTGCCTGTCACCTGAGTGTACAAGTTGGCTAGGAGGCCGATGTTTGCATTTTATGCAGCATAGGCTAACATTAGGTTATGGACTTTGCCCTACCCGAGAGGTAATCTGAAGCCATGTACCATAACAGGTAACATACAATGTATCTTATCACAAACATGAAAGCCTATTGGCCTTACTTTGCATTCAAGTGGTTTTAGAGACCAGCAATGAAGTTACATTCAAATCCATCTGCCAGTCACCTGTTATGAACAATCACTATCTTTCGACAACCATAAAATTTCCACCACTTCAAAAACTTTTAAACTGATAAGTGTCATAGACTCCTGTAAAAGTGGAAATTTTCAAGGTGTTGAAATTTGCACGCATCTCACACAACCAGAAACTAGTGTGAAAATGCATACAAGCATGCAAATATTATTGTTTGCCATATGTTCCAGTGGTTCATGTCTATTGGACATGGATTTAAAAACATGCGAAACTTTATCTTACCCCTTTGAGCTTGAAAAATTATTAATGCAAAAATATTCGCATTTAGAGTATAGTCAAACATATGTAGCAAACAACCGTCATCACATTCCCATGATCAAAGTTTTGCCACACAAAGCAGGCAATAGTTGAATGAGTATCAGCTCAGTATTGTACACAGCAACTTAAATACGGTAGTGGTTACTTTGAAAATTATGCCAGTGAATGTATCTGCATGCAGGTTAGGACCTCTCTCTACAGCATTGATTTTATCATCTTCAGGATTGCTTTTTTTTTTATGGAATTTTGTTTTAATTTGTATCCTTAATCTTGTGTACCGGTACTTTCCATTCTTGTACATGTATTTGTACTTTGTGTATAATGTACTCTGCATGTATGATCCACGGATACAGCATAGTACAGTACATGTACATTGTATGTACAATGTAGCATTTGTAATACAAAGTAAGAATTCATAAATTTGTCAGATTTGTTCAATTCAAAATGACAAACATGACTCTATAATGGTTAGTGGTTTCCCTTGAATGGCCTTTCTATACAGATTTGGTGAGGATCGATATACATTGTATATGTAAGTTAGTGTATGAACTGGTTTTAAGGTTTATATACACGTACGTAGTTCTACACGTAGCTGTTACAAAAAACATTTCCCACTTTTGATCCTTGAAGGTCTTGTTTACCTTCAGGAGCAGTGATTTAAAAAATGTTCAAGATATCACTTGTGATGCATGTGTGTAGTTCAGTTGTATCACAAAACACCTTACAATACCATATAAATTTTTTGAGATAAAGCTTAAAATAAAAGGAGATATATCACTATAAAACATAAGGAAATATGTCACTATTTTTCTAATTAAACCGAAACTGTAGACCGTTTAGTCTGAAAACATTTTTATTATAACTACTGTTCACATTTTGTATGTTTAACAATATTTAACATCGATTGTACTGGTTCAAATTTTTACATTGGTTGTTTCTATCCCTAGTTCACATTTTAGAATGATTCTGAGGGGTTTTTATTTCATGTGCAAATGGTAAATTATGCCTTTAATAATTCAAAGATTATATATATCAGATAACACTGACATTGATAAGCAATAGATGAAAAGTGTACAATTTTGTTGGAGGTAATTTAAAAATGACAGCATAATGTCACTGGAGTGACAAGACCTTGTATCTCAAATTTTGGTGAAAATGACTTTGTTTGGATTAATGGTCAGATAATCAGTTACAGTGTAAGTGATGTCCTCTCCAAATCCTAGCTGTCTTTCCCAAAAAATGAAGCTACCACAGCATGTCAAAGGAAAGTCTGTCCCATTTGATATAGTGCTGTGGCTGCCATGTTTTTATGCCTCCGCCACGAAGTGGTGCCAGAGGCATTATGTTTTCGGGTTGTCCGTCCGTCCGTCCGTCCGTCCGTAATGAATTTTGTGGACAACGTAACTAAAAAACCTTTTGAGGTATCCTAATGTAACTTGGCATGTATGTGTATGAGGGGGTGAAGTTGTGCCTATCAACTTTTGGGTGCACATGCTCAAGGTCAAAGGTCAAGGTCAAATGCTTAAAATTTCACTATTTCCCCCATATCTATGCAATGCCTGAAGATATTTTCTTTAAACTTAGTGTATACATGTATCACCCAATTAAGATTCTCTGGTGAAAGTTTGGGTCACGAGGACAACTTAGGTTAAAGATCAAAAGGTCAAGTAAAAATGTTGAAATTTCACTTTTTTCTCTGTATCTTGGAAATTGTTCAAGGTATCTTCATGGAACATAGTATATAAGCATGTACTGACGGGCAGTGGTTATCTAGGGAATTTGGGGTTCATGGGGTCAAAGGTCAGGGGTCAAAGGTCAAGGGCAATACTTCAAAATTTTACTATTTCCCTTATGTATGCAATGCCAGCAGGGTCATTGTTTTAAAACTTGGTGTATGCATATATAACCCAATAGAGATTCTCTGGGATTTTTTTTTTTTTGCAAGAAGGTCAAAGGTCAAAAGATCAGAGATCAAGTGAAAGTGCTGAACTTACTTCTTTCTCCATATCTTGGAAGTGGCTCAAGTTATCCTGAAACTTAGTACATATGTTCTGCCTGACAGTGATTCTCTTATAAATCTTAGGGTCAAAGGCCAGATGAAAATGATAACAATTTACTGTTCAATACAGAAATTGCACTTTTTCTCCATACCTTGAAAATTACTCAATGCATAAACTTATGAAAGGGTCAAAGTCAAGTTAAAGGGTGTGTACAGTTCTGGTCGAGGCGAGGATTTAGCTTTTAACGTTTTGCGAGATATTCAGAAACCACTCTATGAGATGTCAAAGAGCATGCAGTTCTAAGGCGTATCAAAAGTTTATTCGATGAAAATCGGTTTTGAAATGGCTGAGATATCCAAAAACAAGGTGAAACAAAGAGATCCTAATAAAGTTGTGGCATGTCGCCTTTTATTATTAGCACTTTTTTGGATATCTCAGCCATTTGAAAACCAATTTTCATCAAATAAACATTGAATCCTTCTTAAAATTACATGCTCTTTCATATTTCATACGAGGCTTTTCATTATCTCACTTAGGAATGTTCAAAACATGAATCCCCACCTCAACCAGTACTGTACAGTCCCTTTAAAGTTCTTAAATCCCCAAATACATACTCTCCTATTCATCCAATTAAACATAGGTCAAGGAAGGTGAACATTCAACACATTTGTGACAAACATGTCATTTCAATATTTTGCCAATTTTGTGCAAATGCAATCACACATTGTCCACATGTACTATAGACCTATTAGAAGAATCAAGCATTAGGCTGAGGCATACCAGTCGCCATAGCGATATTTCTAGTTTGGTTTGTTTTGTTTTTTGTTTTTTTTTGCTCTCCCGAACATTTGACATTTTGTAGATATACAAGGTCTTGTCGCCCCAGCGACGATAAATCAGTTTCATTAAATTCAAGATTTATTTTTAGTTAGGGTTCAGGTTTTGGTCTATTTTCAGCCCTCTGTGCAAAACTTTAACTTTGCGCAGGGGTCAGTTGGTGCATTTTACACTTTACTATGAATTCAGACTAGGAGTGTTCAGGGCAATCCATCATGAATTATTAATAAAGTATTCATGTGCCTTGTAGCAAGAGACCAGAAGCCTAGTCAGCAGAGCTCTGAAAAAGATGGTATTCGTGGTACTGTATTCATGTCATTGTTCAGGGTTATTGTAAGCACGCACACACATACAAAATTTGTATGCACATCATTGGTTCTGTGTAAAGTTCAATTTTGTACAGAGGGTTTAAAATCTGGAACTTAACTTTGATATTAATTATGGATGTAATGAAACTGATTCAGGGCAAATCCAAGCTATTTTGCACTAGTAACGCGTGGGACATCACAAACAAATTAAGCCCTATATTTCACAGATAGTTATGAAAGCTCAATTGTTTGGTTGTTTCTGATAGTAGGCATCTACACACAAAACAACAGAAATAATGAGAACTACTCATTCCGTAATTAATTTATGCTAATTTATTCTCCAGTAACACGTGGGACCAGAAAGGGCTCTTTTTTTTCTTTTACTTTGTTTCTCAAATACTGTGAAAATACCTGTACACTAAAAAATCATTATGAACAACTTGTTACACATCTATTACTTAAGACAAAACAACATGTTTCATTCATATTCATCGCTCTGTTTTCTCTCAAGGTCAATTTTAAAAAGATGGGTGTAGTAACGCGTGGGACGAGTAACGTGTGGGACATTTTTGTCACTATGGGTAATATTCTAAAAATGGCACATCTAGTTGAGAAATTTTTAAGTTTGGTATTTATTTTAGGCAGTAAGACAGATTCATAATATTTGACCCCATTTGCTTAAAGAACGGCTTTATTTACCACTTCAAAAATAATTATCATAAACAAACTGATCCATTTAGTACATCATTTTTATGGAGGCTATGCAAATCGTCTGATGAAAATGGATACAAGTAGGCTGTTAACCATTAGTAATTCAACTGCTTGAAACTACCTGTCTTATTGCTCCCTAAAATGCCCAACACTGCCTGTGCATTTTTTTTTTTTATAGTTTTATGCTTAACTATTTTTATTGTTTTCATGTAGAATACATAATTATGTAACATATTTTGAAAGAGGTAAAAGGTCAACAAAAGTATGTCAGAATTATTTCTGTGGCACACCATTCTCTTCGTAAAGTCATAATAGGCTTTCAAATTAACATAACTTACAACAGACAAAAATAAACATGCAGTAAACTATTTTATATAATTCAGAAAGTTGTTGAAATTAGAGTAATATTGCTGTATCCTTTATGAAGCCAAAGGCCAATACACAGAATCTTCAGTTGCTAAAGGGTTAAGATTGTACTTAGATTGGACAGAGCAGTGTTGTAGAGTTACAAGTACAGCCTATTGTATGGCCTGTAGTCTCCTCCCCCCCCCCCTTTTATGCAAAGTTGTTGATTTATACTATGGTGAAAGTCTGTTGTATGACTTGTGTCACACATGTACCTATTACTGTTCAGTGACCGTGATTCATTGTTTAGTGTAAGACATAACACTCATAGTCGCATATTAAGATCAAATACAAACCCTGAACAACTTTTTATCAAGCAAGATATTATTAAAGTGACAATAAATCTTGAGTTGTTAGACAACATCAAAGTACACGTTATTGTACATACATAACACGTACAATACATTCATTTCATTTCGTGACTGGAAAACAAAATTGGGTTAGTATAGTGCAGTGTTAGGTGACACTTTATTTGTTAAAAAAGAAAAGAAAAAGAAAAAGATTAAAACTGTGATTTTTATATATTGAAGGAAAAATTAAGTCATCTCTTCAATGAATGTTGCAAAGTATATTCACAATTAAGCAAAATATGGTGAGTTCTCTGAGACCCCGTTTACAGTGCGGGGCTGGGCCGAGCCGCGGCCAAGCCCAGCCTCAATTGCGGGGTCGAGCCCGGCAATTTTGTCCATTTACACTGCCGGGTTCGGCCGCGCTTTTAATTCAAACCTTTCAATATTTTGTTGTAGTGGCGCTCTGCTTGTAAACAAACGCAATATGTTATAGTCTGGTTTTCAGACCCTTTTTCGCCGTTCGGGCAAAGGCCTTTGCCGAAGGAAAAATCCTTTGCAGGACAAAACCACCTTAAACTATACTAGTTTTCGACGTTGAGGGGGTTAATATCCTGAATAGCAAAATAGTACGGGCAGAGGGTTTGGAAGCCAGACTAAAATTGGCCGCGCATTTTGCCCAGTTTGCGCTTACACTGAGAAAAGGCCGGTCTCGGCTGCGGCCGAGACCACCTCCAGAGCGTGGCCACATGCCCGGCCAATTTTGGCCCTGCATTTGGCCTTTTGCGCGTTTACACTGAAATGAAGGCGGGCTCGGCCGCGGCCGAGCCCCGCACTGTAAACGGGGTCATAGACTATATGAAGACCTATGAAGTATACAAATTCTGTTTGTTTCAGTTTATTTTGTTTTGTTTGTTTGTTTTTTGCTTTGTACAAAACTTTTCAAAATTTACTTCCAGCTCAGTAAAAGAATGCCAGGAATGCATAAGGCCAAAATAATTAATATTTTGAGTACTGTATCTCCAAATTCATTGTTCTATAAGGTTTGGGGAAATTCTACTTCTTTATGGAAAAATTTCAACATACTCCCATTGTAATACACATGCTGTCTCACACGTTACCTACAATTTCCCACGCGTTACCAGATCTAATTAAAGATTGTGTTAATTATATTGATCAGACTAACTTTTCTTCTGGTTATGATGGAGACTAAGGCCAAAAAAAAAAAAAAGGTTGTATTGGCGTAACATGAGATTTTCAAATAGGGTTGGTCGGGCGGATTTTTTTTTTTTTTTTTTGCTACCTGCATTTTACGTGTATAACTCGTGCTCAGTAAACAGTTACAACTGCTGCACCGTATGTGCTGTGTTCATCTATTCTACAAATCATTTATGAGGCCGATATTACTCGAATTATACCCCTTCACAGAATTTAAAGATGTTGAAATCGCTATCCTGAATGTTTTCACTTCATATTTTACTATTTTGACTTAGATAAGATAGATGCAAATTGACCCATATGTACGATCTTTTCATCGCACACGGCGATCTCTATTACAGTCCCACATATACAGATTCGTGTAACACAAGAAACCTATGGCAAAACTGTGCACAATATATTGCTGTCTGAATGCTAAGTATACACTGTATAAATCTTGATAGAGTACGTGTCCGTGTTGGAAACAGATGACGTACTGATCAAGCGAGGCTATGCGAGGCACTAGCGAGATCTCTCCCTCGTACATCCGATATCCCCAGAGCCGTTTCCACTTCCGGGTTTTTTGCGATCGCGATCGCAGTCAAGAAGATACTCGATATCGATAGCAAATTAAATAATAAAAAAACATAGGGTCGGCGGAATTTTTAGGGTCGGGCGGGTTACGCCAATACAACAATTTTTTTTTTTTTTTGGCCTAATGTAGATTTGGTCTTTTGAAAGTTTCAGGAAAATTCAATTACCAGCTTTTATGCAAATGAGAAAAAAATGACCTAAAAAAGTAACGCGTGGGACATGCCAATTTTTGCACGTCCCTCATTTGCATATTTAATTAGTTGAGAAACTGGAATTCATAGTCATGATAACTCCCCATTCAGACTTTGTGGTCCCACTAGTATTGGGCTACAAAAGTGGAAAACTTTTAAGATATCTTTAGAAATGCAACAATTTTTGATGTCCCACGCATTACCCAATTTTTAATTTCCCACGCATTACCCAATTTTTAATTTATGCAAATGTATTCATTTATTACTGGCCACACACAAGCAATTTTCTGTTTTCTCATTAAAATTCATGTATTTTAACATCTTGGCTTTACAATGACACCAAGTTTGTTTTATTTGAATCATTTTGAATTTTCAGCCATGAGTGATCAAATAGTTTGGACTTGCCCTTCATGCTTTCATATTCAAATGACATTAAATTGTACACCATTTAGCTACATTGTACTTATATCAATGACAGTGTTAATATCTGATATATAATTTTCAAACTGTCTTGGATCAAAAGTGGGAAATGTTTTTTTGTAACACCTATGTAAAGTACCTGGTATGTCCCTCACCATCTACATTGTAGTTTGCACGATAGCAATTGTAGTACAGAGTAAAAGTTCATAAATGTGTCTGTTTACATTCAAAATGACCAAGCTAGATCATCTAGATGACTCTACTTTTCATATCAATGACAGTGTTAATATCTGATATATAATTTTCAAACTGTCTTGGATCAAAAGTGGGAAATGTTTTTTGTAACACCTATGTAAAGTACCTGGTATGTCCATCACCATCTACATTATAGTTTGCACGATAGCAATTGTAGTACAGAGTAAAAGTTCATAAATGTGTCTGTTTACATTCAAAATGACCAAGCTAGATCATCTAGATGACTCTACTTTTGTACAGATTTGGCGAGGATATATACAAACTGTAAGTTACTGTATGAGATAGCACATGTTTAGAGTCTGTAGTGTGTCTATCGCAAGTAGAGGCTATAGTATTACATATAGTGTACAAGTTTACCAAAATTTCACCTGCTGACACGTGTGTAAGGTTGCACTGATCTTCCATGCTGCAAGTGCTGTCATGGTGATCAGTGTTATGCCTGGTGAGCAATGTTTTAGATATGACACGATATACAGTCAAACCTGCCTTTTGCAGCCACCTGTAGCAGTCATTTGGCATATGCAGCCACTGAGAAATCCCTCCAAGAAAAAAGCCACATTAAAGACTCTGTGCATATGCAACCCATTTAACGAGGCCAGTGGCCACAAGTTTTGTCTCCCCCAGTAGATAATAAAGGTGCGCAGACCCGGAAAGCGGACTTGTGAAAATGGGTCTAAGCGTAAGCACTAAAAAGGAGTCGATAGCGTAGATGTCTTTAGGAAGCTTGCGCCATCTGCCCACATTGATGCGTTCAACTAAACCACCAGGTCTATGTGCTTTCAACCTGTGTATAGCCGCCACAGACCATAAGGAGCCATTGCCCAGCTGATAATTCAGTGTGTTTCAAAATTGCGATTTGCAGCCATGCCTGTCATGTATGGCGAATAAGTTCAGTTCAGATAGTTAATAAACAAATTTGTGAAAAGCTTGGTGCCTGTATGCACGTTAGTGTGCAATTAGCTCAATTGATAATGAGAACGGCAAAGCTCAATGCATGAAGCTTGTGCATATTTGTTAGTTAGTGTATAGGTATGTACACATTTCTATACATGGTACATGTATACAAAAGTACTTAGATGTGTACAACCATGATACATAAATGTACATGTATGCAATCCACACAAAATGTCAGATAACCTGTCTATAGCAGCCACCCGTATTTATAATGACTACTCTTTTCGTCTCCCTTGGGTGGCCGCAATAGACAGGTTAGACTGCATTTCACAAACTCTAAGAAACAAGGATACTCTGTCATGCTCAATTGTGGGTTATAATGTTCCATTATACACCATCAGCCCGATGTGATTCAGTTTCACTGTGCCCTTTGGCCTCAAAGAAACAACACCTGGGCCATGTTTTATGAAGAGTTAAAATTGATTTAATAGTTGATCATAAGTTTATGGCAGCCTGTGTAGTAAGGAAATTTATATAATCAATTTAAATATCTTTTTGCTAAAGCGGGGTCCTGCCTACACTCACATTGCTTATTCATTTCTCATACACAATGCCATACCATCAGTTTATTTCGTGTGAGATCATTCAATTTGCACTACCTACTCCTATCACTGGTGTACCTGCCAACTGCTGACAGGCACACCAGTGATAGGAATAGGTAGTGCAAATTCTCAACTTTGTAAATTTGCTTGCAAAGGTGAAATAAATGGCCACACTTTCCTTGCTACTTATATACATGCTATCTCATGTTGGAAGGAAGACATTTCAGCTGAAGCCTAGCTGAATGCCAAAATGTTACATGCTCCAAACTTTTTCATAGGTCAGTGGTAAAAGCTAGTGACATCAAGGTTCCTGATACATGTTCTTACATCTTTTATGTTTCTAAATTACACAACATGTAACATACTTTTCTGTGTGTTTTTTTTTTTCTCACCAGTGTGTGGACTATTAAATTGCCTCCACCATGGCAGATGAACAAATTGCCCAGCAAGAACCTCCCACCGGTCAGCGTCTACAGCAGAGCAGCAATGTAGTACCCCTTGAAGAGGCAGTCTCTAATGTTGACCTTCTGCAGGATATTCCAACCCCAGACCCTCAGCCTTTGATAGAGGCTAAGACGATTGCCCTCACATACCATGCCAATTTTGATACTAACTTCGGTGACAGGACTGCCTTCATCACAGGGATAGCACGGTACATGGAGGAAGCAACAGTACACTCTGAGATGGTAAGGAATGTTATTTGATCAATTTCAGTATAATTTGCAATGAACACTCTTTAAAATTATAACAGACTTTGAGCATCCCAAATATCTCATTTCCAAGCTTCCAAGCATAATGTCAATTACCCATACAAGTAAAAGCAAATGAAAACAAAAAAACAAAAAAACAGAAGGAAATAAAGAATTATGACCCAATGAATCATCTAAATTAGGTCATGGTATTTTAGCATTGTTCAATTGAGTATAAACCTCCTTTTGTAATATTTACAATGTATTAGTAATGCAAACATATGGATGATTCCTGCCACATTGGAGATGTGATGGGCTAGAAAAATAATGGAATGACCAAGATAGAGCAAAGCTGTAAAAGCACTGAAAACTATGAATCATTTACAGGGATGATACAATGTATAAACAGAGTGTCCTTGAATGTGGCAAAATAATCAACAGTTTCTTTTCAAACTCATTACTGAAATATCATGTAAACAACAGCAAACAATGGGAGATGAGTATTACGTCATATAACCAAGGCAGATGAATGAAAGCCCCTACAGGTTGCCATCATAGATGGTAGATTCTTCCATCAAATTACTCAATACTGTGCTGCTCCTTATATGTGTTTGTTTGGGTTTTTTTTTTTTGTTCAGGGTTTTGTTGATCTGTTGGTTTGTGTGTTTTTTTTTTTTTTTCATTACCGTCAAAATAACTTTCAATATGGCTTCCATTTCCTTTGTTAGACATGGAAATGAAAATAGATGGATGGCTTGTTTAATTTGTTGGATTTTAAAGCTCACCTGAGCAGAAGGCTGAAATGAGCTATTGCAATTTCTCATTGTCCGATGTCCGTTATACACTGTATGACCAAATTTGGGGTCAGTCTTCACATTTTGATCTTCTTTTTGAAAATGCATGGTCTACTGTCACAGGTGTTGATTGCCATTGTGACGGAATATTGTATTTGATAAAAATGTAAATCAGTGAACAAATGGATGGTACCCCAAAGCTCCCAAAGTTTTCTATGTGCTCTGCCAGAATTGTGGAAGATGACCTTTGCAATACTCAGGTAAGCTTAGACCAGTTTCTAATGAGTTTCTAAATAGTTTGTGAAATGTTTCTATGTTCTTTTCAATCCCATGCATGTATGAAGGGAAAAGGAGAAGAGCTATTGACAGTTATCCATTATTTTTCCTGATGAATATTTATTTTCATTTCAATTGACTTCTGAAATTCTCATATTTCTTTGCCCTGCAGAATAAAATTTTGAAAGAAGGAGAAGAGCATGCAGTCATGTTGTACACATGGAGGAGCTGTGCAAGAGCTGTGCCCTCAGTAAGAACACATTCCCCTTTGCCATGTTATGTGTAGGGCTTGTTCCAACTCTCTGAAAACTACTTGATTGATATCATGTTTAAAAAGAATTACCTTTCAAATATGAATACCATACAAATACAAACTGATGCATAATAGTTCAGGTCCTGAGGGAATATGCAGAGAAAGTGCATATTAGAAAAAGCATTTTGTAGGTCTGATGTTTTCGCTCAATTTTCACCAATCTTAATATCAAGTATGGGGAAGAATTTCAGAGAAATGGTGTGTGAAACCATTTTTTTATGGAAAGCACCTTTTCTATGCTGTCATGGTTGTTGTTGCATTTCTATGCACTTCTTGTCCAGTTATAAAGATTTTTTTCCCACATGTGAAAAAGCTCAGAAAAGGATTTGATAGATTATAGTGAAATGCCAAGATAATTTGTATTCTCATCACACTGCAATCAAATGTTATCATATCAGTATTGATATAGCGATGAAATTCAGTGTTGTTGTTGGTTTGTTTGTTTGTTTTTGTTATTTACACAAAGTGTATAGTGTCATATAATCAAGAAAATAATTCAAAACTTGAAATGTTTCTGTGGCTTTTTATTTTCAGGCTTATTACACAAGCACTTGCATCATAGACACAATGTACAATGATTAAAATCCATTGTCATCTTTTTATCATTATATTCAATGATGTCAGTGTATTCTTATTACAGTATTTTGTGTTTTGCCACTTTGGTTTGGTACCATACTGGCAATAGCTTCATGCTGTTTGCCAGCATTATATTCCTGAAATGTTCATGAATCAAAAGAGTTCTGTACAGTGTATGCTCATGCTATTTATAATTTGAAAGATGCCTGGGTTCTGAGTGAATTTGCTTGCAGTGTTATTCCTGTACAATTTTGTACATTGATTTTCTTCATATGTCGGAATTGAATTGTTCATAAGTTGATTTATGCTTTAATCAATTCCCAGGGATTTGGTTTCAAATGGTTGTCTTACAGAATCCCACAACGAAGTCAGTAGTAGGGGCTGGTATTCTGTAGGCTTGTTTTGCACATTAAATATTGCAATTACTGAAGTGACATAAATTCTAAGCTTCCCTGAGTCACGGGTGACTGCTTTGGTATTCGAAGCCATTTGTCTTGTCAGAGTGTGCTTCCATACTGACAGTAATAGAGATAACTTTATCATCGTAGTTTTTACTGCAATTCCACATCATGTGAACTAGTTGACTTTGATAAACACAGTAAATCAGATATATGTGATGTGTGTAGTTAGAATTGAGTATAAATAAGAAAGTTTTGGAATCATTTAAAGTTTAAAGTTTCATGTTAAGTAAATAGTGATGCACCTACCTAGTAGTCGAACTCTCCTTTTTTGACACTGTATATTCTATGTATTCTTTTTCAGATCAAATCAAACCTACAAGAGAACAGAAGGGAAATCAAAGAGACATTCGTTGAGATCATGAAGCCAGAGATTGCCAAGCTAACAGCATTTATGCACTTCCAGGTGAGTAGCCAGCTCTGAACAAGCTTAATTGTTGAAATTCATGAATCATCAGTTTGTGGTTTAAATCATCATAGTTGTTACAGCAATGGATCTCTGTAAATGTCACATTTTCTCTGAAACTGTTTGGGTTTATTAAATATATTTTCAAGTAAAGGAGACCTGAGGATGATTTTCAGACTTTTACATTTGAGCAAGTATAAATTGGTCATATTGTGTACAGAGTATCAGAATTTATAGTAATTGGGATGAGGAATATGAATGTTTTTCAAAATTAACACCAAATCACAATGAACAAGGATTATGACATGGCAGCTTCACAATAAGGATGCATGATTGGGGGCTCAAGGAAGCACAACAAAAAAAGAAAGCATGCCTAAATTAAAGTATTGTAATTGTAATAGAATTACATTGGTACATTTTTGAAATATGTAAGCCTTCTCTGTCATCATTCTTGCTCATTCTAGCTGTTTTGGGTTTTTCAGGGTATTGGTTTTTCTGCCTTAGGACCACAATAAATTCCACAAATCTATACATGGAGCTATTGATTTATGTACTATGTGATGTGAGATTAAGAAAATTGTCTGGACTTCCCCTTTAAGTGATCCTTGCTAGGGTGTTTTACCAGAGAAAAGAGCCTGTTTATGAAAATCTAATCATGTCTTCTTGAGTGTACTGTTAAGCCAGATACAATCGCAGATTGCAGACCATAAAAAATTTATGAGCACCTCAAGAGCTAGATGGAGATATTGTGGTTGATCGATCGAGCAGGAATTTTTATGTATCTTTGTAAGAATTCATCATTACTAAAGACCCTTAAATTTGTTTACTTTTGATACCGGTAATCAAATTCATAATTATAGCATGCGATCCACTCATTAAAGTCAAGAGTATTCATTTCTTATCCTTTATGTTCAGAGACATTCTGCACTCTTTTTGTTTGTCATTGTGTGTTTTGGTTTGTCTTGTCCTGTTCTTACATCTTACATGCCTTGAACACATTAGATAAAGTTGAATGAATAGTTTTACAAATTATTGGTCAGCTGAAAATAAGGGACACTTCCTTTCTGGCTGCTGCCTACCACAGCATACCTGTAAATTTATGTATCTAATTATCATCATAACAGATTTTTTTTTTTTCACTGTTTAGTTGATATGTTCCTACATGTAGTTGTATATGTTTGTTTTTTTATGTATGTTCCTTGCCTTGGTGAAATAAAGAAACTTGAAACTAAATGAAATTTTTACCTGACTCAGTATTATGGGGCTTTTATTAAATGAAATATCATGTCTGCATCAGAAAGTGCAAATATGCCTGTCAAACACAGTTGGGTTAAATTTGGAAGAGCAGTTGCAATCACAGTTGATTATGCACTAGGTCCAACTATTTTAGAAGTGGTGCAAATCAACTTACATATGTAGTACAGTTTACAGCATTGTACTTGCATTCAGTGCATTGTGTAGACAAAAACTTTGGTGTGTATTTTGCTTTGCGAATCTTGGCTCCTCGTTAAAGTTTCACGTTTGCAAAAATTTCTGGTTTTAAGTGTTCGTCTGCACTGGGTATGTGAGTATACAGGTGCAGTATGTTTGTGCCTGTTTGTGTGCATGTGGGTATGTGTTTGTATATGTGCGTGTTTCTTTGTCTTCTTTAAGCCTTAGCCCAGTGTGTCTGCCTCTGTCTCTTTGAAATAATTTTCTGCCATATCCATTACCCTAAAGCAATACAATTCCATCTCTGGTCTGTAAGTAATAACAATGGTATTAATATCAAGTATAAAAAATTTGCAATTTTTATGTGCTGTACACATAGTACCATAATTCTTATACAATTCTTCACTTTTTTTTCAATACAAATAAGTATGTCTTCAGATTTTCTAAAGCTATCAAGGGAAGGACATGCTCAGTCTAATGTGACATGGTATGCTATTCCATTTTAAATCTCTGTAGTGGAAACATAGTAGTACTTTAGTACTTGCTACCAACATGCTGCTGACTCCTTTTTTTTTTCTTGTTTTTGACAAAGATCTAAATAATCCACAAGGGATGTATATACCCTAACATGTTCTGAACATACCAAGATGCTGGAAGCTGAACTACCACATTCACAAAGAGGCAGAATTTAATTTGAGAAAGCCAAGAGAGCGAGTCAATAAAATTTAGAGGGATGTTTAATAGCCATCCTTAATGTTCCCTTCTTGGTCATGTGATGACCACTCCTTACTAAATAGGATGCAAACTACTGAAGAACAGTACCTAAAATGTCATTTAAGGTGATGTACAGTACGATCAGTAGTTTTGAATGCAGTACTTAAAGGACAAGTTCACCTTCATAGACATGTGGGTTGAGTTAATGCAGCAATATTAGCAGAACACATCAGTGAGAGTTTGAGGAAAATCGGACAATCCGTTCAAAAGTTCTGAATTTTTGAAGTTTCTGCTCAGTCACGGCTGGATGAAAAGGCTATTTAGCTTGTGATGTCATGTATGTGTACAACGATATAAAGAAAGAATAAAGAAAATTCAACATATTTCCATTTTTCTCGCATAACAAAAGAACACTCAACTTTTCTCTTTCAGACGGCAGGGGGAGTAATATTACCCTCAACATACATCAGTAACAAGTCGAAGAAATTATGCACTTTATTCAAAAAGTAAAGTTTTGTGAAATTTTCTTTTTATTTTCCTTATATCGTTGTACGCATGTGACATCATACACTGTAGCAGTCTTCTCATCCGGCAGTGGCTGCGCAGATACTTTAAAAATTCATAACTTTTAAACGGATTGTCCAATTTTCCCAAATTTTCACTGATGGGTTCTACTAATGTTGCTGCATTCTCTCAATCCTTATGTATATGAAGGTGGACTTGCCCTTTAAAGGTAGGGAATCCCATTTGCATGCCTTAAATGAAAAGCTGTATAAATACAGTGGTATGTTGAAGAGAGTATCATTTTAGAAACTCCCATAAAGTACTGAAAGTGGAAGGTAACATTTAGTACATTTTTATTGACTGTTAGATTTTGAATTGAATTTTTTTCGGGGCTCACCGTAAATTCCAGTACATCGCTAGGCTACCTTTGCAGACCCATGCACTGCATGTGTGTCCATCATGTATATTTTGTGAATAAAGTTCATCAAAACTTACAAACATTTCTATATACATTCTTGCCACACACTCTATATGCTATTACATCAGCTCTTATACTTTTAGATTTGTGTTTATAGATAAAAAAAATACAGAAGACTGCAACAAAAAGGCTTAAGTGTGGCTGACACACAGAACTACTGAGTAGTTGAGTTCTGTGCATTATTCAAATTGTAGATAACTGTTGACTTCCAAATTTCTCAGCAGTGGCCTAAACAAGTCCCCTGAGGTTCATATTTAATGTTTTGCTGCATTTTGGGAGGTCTGTAAAAGGTATCCCCTACCTTTAAATTAAGTATCTAAACACTGAGTTGCCTTTGTTAAATTGTGAAACATCATTTTTCAGTAGCATTATTTGGTGATAGACTTCCAAGGATCACAGAGGTTATTACACATCAGGGGAAAATGCGATTGAGAAGGCACATGATAATGTACGGCTGTTGCAGTTTACCTGGTAATCTTGCATTAAGTTGCTGACATTATTTGCAAGCAAGACATCACTTCTTATCAGCAGTTAGTCAGCAGTCTTTTGATTATGAAGTGTTTATTGGAAAGTTGTTTGAAACACAATTGTGTACATCAGGAATTGTCCTGTCCTTCAGTGTGTACACAATTGGGACTATGTTGCTATTGACCTGACAGTCTTATACCTACTGGTACTATCTGTTTGAACAAATGTGGGTGTTTCAGAGCTGGTATGAAACTTTATTTTTTAAGGATTTTTTTTCTTTGTGATGAGAGGGTATGATTAAGCTTATGGCAGGAATGGAGGGTAGTGGGAAAAGTGATGCTTTGGCAGCTTTTTACCACGCTGCCTTAAAGGCATGAATATGTATTGGAAAGTGGCATGACAAGAAAATGTGTAATTTGCATTACAAAAATAACTTTGTGATGTATTTTAAAAAGTATTGAAGGGATAAAGTATCTCTTGTGTATGAATGTGCCACGACAAAATGGGAAAACTTTGTGCAGGTGAATACTGCAAGCAAGCTCAAAGAAGTTTGATGTTGGCAGGATTACATTCAGAGTTATTTTCTCATAAGATATCTTGATTAAAGAAAATTAGAAAAGGTGTCACACAGCTTTTTCATGAAAGGCACTTTGTCGCATAATTGACACATAAAAAGAAACAAAAAGAGCCATTTGAAAGGCCCTGTTTTCTAGTGGGCATTCTAGTGAGGAGGCAAGAATGTGCCCTTTGGCATGAAATGTGCCCCATTATAACACATGTGTTTGTCCAGTACTATCTTCCCAATTTGACAAACCTGGAAGGCAAGAAAAAAAAATAATAAAATCAAAATTTGCACAGGAAAAAAGTTGCAAGCATAAGAAAAAAAAAGTCAGAATTGAGGAAGTGTAGTTTTACTTAAATCCCCTCCACCCATAGGGCACTTAATGAGAAAGAAAAGGAATTTTGGCATCATGTAGGGCAGTGGGAACATCCCCAATTTTTTTAATGCTTTTGGTAATTCTGTGTGATAGAATCAATTTCTCTTCTGTTGCTGCTGTCTGATATTTATGTTATATTATTTGTTTCCAAAGGAAACACTTCCAACACAGTCCATTTTACATGATGCCACCCTCATTGACTTAGTCCAGTATAATCAGTTGGACCAATCAAGTCACTCCATCTGTGTCTAGGGCCGAGAGTCTGCCCCCAGAATATTCAGGCCAATGTCATCAGCCCTTTTTGATAGGCAGATCAGAATGACAGACTCCAAAGACTGGGGAGTTACCTCTATATAAATTACTTTGTGATTGACTGATAGTGGAAGCAACTATCTAATGAAAAAGGAGGTTTTTATTTTTATTTATTGAGAAGTACTTATTGTCATCACTTAATCACAGTAATTTATCATTGAAATATTGCAAATATTTTTGGCACTTTCTGTCATAACTAGTTGAAAAGTACATTTAGAAATTATAAATGCTGTATTCTATTTTGTTAACATTATCAAAGTGACTGTGTACATTTCATTTGTACTGCATGAATCAGAAATGAAGATTACTACACAAAAACTGACTTGGTTATGTAATGTTGCAACAAAATATGTTCAACAATGTTGCAAACAATGCATTGTGGAACCAAAGTAGTGTTCCTTGACTGATTATCACACAGAAAATGTAGCAAGTTTTATTTCACTTTCACTTATCTTAGATCTAAATCATTGCATGAAGTGGCATGCTGAGTGATGACAGTTCATACAGAAAATCAATTTATGAGAATGGTAAACATAAACTGAAAAAAAAAATGCCCACTTCAATTTTATTGTAATCATCTCAAAATATATCTCAAGCTTCACTGGAGGCCATTTTGTCCTCTAAGTTTGTGTGATTGAGTCCCTAATGAGATGTAATAGGAATCCGACACTTTTTCTTCTTTTTTTTTCTTTTTTTTTTTTTTTTTTTTTGGGGGGGGGTCATGTTTTGATAGTAACTTTGCTGTCTTTCAGTTACAGATTCTGTAATTTTTATTACTTATTGCAATTACATCGATGGAATAAAAAAAGATGAACAAGACCGGTGGCAGATCAGGCAAATTTCAAATTTTCATGACAAAAACACCAAACAACATGCAACTTCCAGATGGGTATTCAATTCAACTCTTCAGTAAAATCCAGAATTGATTATGCACAGAGACAGATTATAAAGATAGATTTACCTATTAGCTTGTACCCTGTGTTTGTACTGACAGTGAGATTAAAGGTTTGGACAGTTTCTTTTTTTACTACATGGCTCCTGTCCAAGATTTCTTGTGTGCTTTCCTCCTCCTACACTAAGTGTCTGGTATGACATACTTTATCAGCTTCCTTATTCCCATTTCTCATGCCAAACTTCCTCAAATCAGTTCTCAAAGTCAATATCATGTACATTTTGAAATATTGTGCAGTGTAGCATATGCGTGAGCTTCAAGAGAACGCTAAAATCCAACCTTATTCAGGAAGTGAAAAAGAAAAAAGGGACATGTGCTATCTATTCACTGTCACACTCATGCTCACTACCCATTGTGTCACAGAAAGCAGGATATGCACATTAGTTTTTCTTTTCCAAACATTGACAAGGAATTACCATTTTATGCCAAGCACTTTTGCTATTTATGCCTTTGTGATGATAGAAATTTGGCCATGTCACAAGGCAGAGAATATCACATCGTTGACCAGTACTTTCAGGCTACAAGCTGCCAAGACAAAATAATGAGAAGTTGCAGGCCTTAAAGACAGAAAAGTGAAAGTCCAATGTATCAAAGGTGTGCATTGTGATTATGTTAGTTGTGATTAAGGCTTGATGAGGGTTGCTAAGAATTCATCCTCCTTGTAAATACTGACTGCTCAGAGTTGCATGATTGTTTATTCACATCATAATTACAGTACACCTATTGGCAACAATGAACTGATCACTGCTCAAGACCATTAGGTGAAAAATAATGGCTACCAGTCTTAATAAAATGTGTCTGTACAGCATTAGGCTCTTTATACAAGACCTACTGCAATTGTAACATACTACAGTACCCACAGAGCTTTGAAATGCTGTGTACAAAACCTGTCTCACCCTCTCCTGAAGTAAATAGCAATATATTGTCTTGATACTCACATTGTAATTAAAACATGACAATTTTTTTTAACAACTAACATAATGCAATTCTATTAATCAATTAATATCAGTTAAATAGCATGTGTACAAAGATTTCTTCTGAAATATTTTTGACACAAGTATGGCTTATAATCTGACAAGCATTCTAAATTTGGTAGTACTGGTAACAAGTGTCACAATTGTTTCCCACGTGAATTTTCACACCCATGCACATTTGTTCTTTGTAGGCAAGGAAACAGTGGTAGCATAGTTCAAACAAATAAAATATTCTTTGAAGCTGATAGAGTTGTAGGTAAATGATTCAATAGTGCTTTCTTTCTGATATTGATAGGAAAGAGCAATCAGTGAGTTCTGTGAGGACTTTCGTCGTCTGTGCCATATTGAAAAGAGAAATGACTTTGTCTCTGAGAGCTACCTCCTGACGCTTGGCCGTCTTATGAACATGTTTGCTGTCCTTGATGCCTTGAAAGACAGCAAAGCCAGTGTCAGGAATGACAACTCAGCCTACAACAGGTAAGAGCAAAGAAGTATTTTAAAAAAAGAAATAGAAATTGTATTTTGTATTTTGTATATTATTTTTCAGAATATTAGTTGGTTAGTTTGTTTAAAGAGAAAAGGAGGTCATCCATAGTCCTACAAATAAAAGATATGCCCTTCTTTTCAGGCAATCTGTGATCATCATCAAATATGTAGAACATACAATGGGTATTTTTTTGGTTGTTGTCAAATGTGGACATCATTTATTCAGCATTTTTTTTATTATAAAAACAAAACTAATGTATCAATAAAAGAGGAATTGGAGGTGCATGCAAAAGTACATAAAATGTCATATTTCATTTTGTAAGTCTAAATGTCAAGACTACGCATTACATGCATATGAGAATATGTGAGATCCCGCCGGTGCGCACATGTTCAATTCATTCTTTTGGTCTTTATTTCATTTTATGAGTAAGGCGAAGAGGAGAGACTATTTGCCCTCCTCTCCCACCCAATGCACTGTACCTTACTCATATCTTCATTGTGGTAAGTTCTCAGCTTTATCTCGTGTCAGAATCTTGTAAACACTTAGTCACTTGAAAGATTTAACTCATGCATGCTGGCGGGATCTCATATATTCTCATATACAGTAATTTGTCGTCTCTCCCGTTCGCCTTGTGCATAAAATAAAGATGAAATTTTGAATAGGTAAAGGTTGGTTAGTGCCATATATTTAGCAATTTTAAATTTTGGCGAATCTGGACTTGCCGACAATTTTGCGAGTGGTTAAATTTGCAGTCGTGGAGTAATGTACTGAATGGAGAAATGTATGTGTACGTCACATTCATATCGGGATCGGAGTCATTATTTTCGCATGTCTTTAATTTCACGAATACCACCTGACTTGTGAAATTCGGGAAAATAAAAACCTCATGACATTCTGTTACACCACAATTCCTTAATGCACTGTACTCCAGAACTAGAAGTGATTTAAATTTGTTCATGGCGAATATTGGGGTGACACCCCCGTGCCAGGGAGGGGAAGGGGACCAATTTGGGGCCCAATTTTCACATTTTCAGCTTCATCTTGCAAAACCCCATGACAGATTTTTACCAAACTTGGCATGTATCATTGGGTGGGTGATCGGATCTTGATTTGTTCAGATAGGCACCATACCCCCATGCTCAGACACAGTCTGTTTCATCTGTGCATCTATGACAAGAGGAGAGGCCCTCCAAAATGCAGTCACTGCTCAACAGCACAATGGTTGTGATGGGATCCCATCAAACAAGGACATCATTTGCAACATATGACCTACTAAATGTCTCATCAGTATCTTCTCACCAGGCATGACAAGTAGGGCACGACAATTAATGACCTCTGAAGTTCTGTAGTGAATGTGACAATCTTGTTTTGCCACTAAAAGGGTACTGCCAAGCTTAGGGAGACTTTGGCATACCTATTTTTGCTTTAAAACACATGCCAATAAACTATACTTTGTAACTTGACTGATTTCTGTGAAGAGAAAAACAAGAAATGATTCATTGCATTAACATATTTTATTGTGTATATAAATCCTCTTTGAGACTTTAGAGCGAGTTTACACTTCAGGATTGAAGTGCTGCGGGATGGGGAGTTTTGTGGCTGTGCTGGTAAAATGTACTGTTTCATCTCTCAGTACTTTTACATGGATGATGGAGGTGAACATACTGAGCAGAAAAAGATTAATTGAATGAGTCTGATTGCCCTTGTTGTGTCCTGCTCAGACTTTTATTTGAGCATACATTGTGTTATGTGAAAATATTGAAGACAGGTGAGCCCTTTTTGCAGACGTAATAGTTGATTACAGAACAATAAAACAGATGTCGTGATGAAATAGACTTCGCTTGGGCTAATGCCTGTGTTGTGCATTTCATTTAGTGTAGTCTGTTCAAGATCATGTACTATTCATATGATATTGCACTAGTTAATTTCAGGCAATGAGGCCTCTCATCCTTTTGCTATTAAATGGGCAGTATAAACATGTGTCCAAATCATTGTGGAAATTTCATTTGCCACATTATTTCTTATGAGTTATGTGGTATTAGATAGAAATGTACAATGTGTTCATAAAGAGCACAGCAGCTGTGTAGCTTACCCATAATGCCTTTGATCCTTTTCAGAGATGCCAACTTCCTGCGATCAAACATAGATGTAAATGCTGTGCAAGAGTCTGGGAAGATGACTCTATTCTTGGCTACCAACCAGGCCATAACCTTGAATCTCAAGACCACCTTGCTTAAAATTGAGGGTTATGAAGAGATGATTGCTGATGTGGTCAACCTCTGTGTAAGACTCTTTAACAAGGGGCAGTATGTCTTGCCCACTGAGAAACATCTTCTAGTTAAGGTGAGTTGTGCACTTGTGATCTTTTAAAGAAACATACAAGTGTATATATGCTCTAACTATATGTTTGAAGAAATAAAGTTATTTCAAGATATGACTGATTCTTGGGAGTGTTTAATGTCATTTTCTGTCTTTTCTAAATCAGCTATTGGCTGGTCTTATATCCCCTTTCAGATCCCAGTCATTTAATGTCTATTCAAATCAAAGATATTCCATGAACTTTGAGTAATTTGTCAGAAATACAAATAGTAAGACAATATCATGGTCACAAGCAATTTATATAATTTTCACTACTGGTATTCCTTTAGCATGTTGTAACTAAAATGTGTACATTGTTTGTTTTTTCATGTATTCTATATAAATGAGAAATATAAGATTCTTGGATGCATGTCCATACCACAGTGAGTGTAAATTCAGTTGTGAAGGCAATGTATGCCCATTTAATGAATGCTTTCGTCCATGGACTACAAGTTAACTATAAATTTTGAATTACACTATTTTTGTGAATTTGGGCCTGGAGGTCTACTACATGTTTTATCTCAAAAGTTTTTGTCTTGAAATTTAGTATGCTGTTGCTCTCTTTCTTTGTTTTGTTCTTCAGTATAAATGGTGAACAGTTGATTTCACAGGATATAGCTTATTTCATGCTATAAAGTTGTAATTGTCCCCGCCGAACGAGTTCGAGCAGGGGACTATGAAACGGGCTCCGTACGTGTGTGTGTCCGTCCGTGTGTCCGTCCGTGTGTCCGTCCGTGTGTCCGTCCGTGTGTGCGTCCGTGTGTGATCAAAATGTTCAAAATGCTACTCCTTCGCCATTTCTAACCCGATTTTGATTCTGTTTGCTTTATATGATAGCACTACATGGGAGCTTTGAAACTTCTATACAGAATTTCAATTGTGACCTTTGACCTTGACCTTTGACTTATATTGTACATTTTGCTTCAAAATGCTACTCCTTCGCCATTTCTAACCCGATTTTGATTCCGTTTGCTTTATATGATGGCACTAGGTGAGGGCTTCAAAACTTCTACACAGAATTTTGACCTTTGACTTCTTTGACCTTTGACCTTGATTTTTGACCTATATTGTACATTTTGCTACAAAATGCTACTCCTTCGCCATTTGTAACCCGATTTCAATTCCATTTGCTTTAAGTGATGGCACTAGGTGAGGGCTTCAAAACTTCTACACAGAATTTTGACCTTTGACTTCTTTGACCTTTGACCTTGATTTTTGACCTATATTGTACATTGCCTACAAAATGCTACTCCTTCGCCATTTCTAACCCGATTTTGATTCCGTTTGCTTTATGTGATGGCACTAGGTGAGGGCTTCAAAACTTCCACACAGAATTTTGACCTTTGACTTCTTTGACCTTTGACCTTGATTTTTGACCTATATTGTACATTTTGCTACAAAATGCTACTCCTTTGCCATTTGTAACCCGATTTCAATTCCGTTTGCTTTAAGTGATGGCACTAGGTGAGGGCTTCAAAACTTCTACACAGAATTTTGACCTTTGACTTCTTTGACCTTTGACCTTGATTTTTTTACCTATATTGTACATTGGCTACAAAATGCTACTCCTTCGCCATTTCTAACCCGATTTTGATTCCGTTTGCTTTATGTGATGGCACTAGGTGAGGGCTTCAAAACTTCTACACAGAATTTTGACCTTTGACTTCTTTGACCTTTGACCTTGATTTTTTTACCTATATTGTACATTGGCTACAAAATGCTACTCCTTCGCCATTTCTAACCCGATTTTGATTCCGTTTGCTTTATGTGATGGCACTAGGTGAGGGCTTCAAAACTTCTACATAGAATTTTGACCTTTGACTTCTTTGACCTTTGACCTTCATCTTTTTACCTATATTGTACATTTTGCTACTAAATGCTACTTCCGGCGGGGACATATATTACGCACCGCGTAATTTCTACTTTTCCTTGTTTTCAAGACATTGGGTCCAACTTTCACTCTCATTGTCAACTCATTGGCTCATAAATGTTCACTTTGTCAAATGAAAAGTGCAGCTTGCCATATTTAAAATGAACTATTATTGATTCCATAATGTGATATGTGTGCTTTTACAGGTGATGGCAATCGGACTCTTCTTGATGGACAATGAGAACAACAGCATTTACAAGATGGACCAGAAAAACAGGATCAGTCTGTCAAAGATAGACAAGATATTCAAGGTAGGGAATACAGAATTACACCTCCAAAGAATATAGAAGCGAGGTCCTGTGTGACTGCAAGCAAAAGCTCTGTATTTTGTAGATGATTATATGGTAATCGGCTTCAAGCATTCATAGCATTTTTCATTAGTGCCTTTATTGTTTCTGACAATCACAATCAAAGCAAACTGAAGCAGAGAAGGTCAGTGCCAGGGCCCTTAAAAGGGAACTCTGGCTGATTTTCAGACTTTTACTTAGGAACAACTGCATATTGGTTATACTGGGTACAGAGTTTCAGAATTTATTGTGATTGGGATAAGGAATAAGAATGTTTTCAAAATTTATAACAAATCACAATGAACAAGGATGATGACATAGCAGCTTCACCATAAGAATGCATGAGTGGGGGCTCAAAAAAAAAACAGAGCAAAAGAAGAAAGCATGCATTAATTCTACACAGGTGACCTTGTTAAACGAGGGGTATTGTAATGGAATTGCATTGCTACATTTCTGAAATATTTGAGCCTCCTAACACATTCTTATGGTTAGGCCCCATTCTTGCATTCATATAGTGAGGCTGCTTCCTTGTTCAGTGTAATTTGTTTTGGGTTTCCGGAGTATTGGTTTCTCTGCTCAAGGACTACAATTAATTCCACAAATCTAAACATGGAGCCATTGATTTATGTACGACATGATGTGAAATTATTAAAATTGCCCAGACTAAGATCTCTGAAAGTGATTATTATTTAATAATCAGAAGAAGTGCATAAGGTACTTCATCGTATGAAATTAGTATACAAAGTGTATTTGCGTATGCATCTGTGTCAATGATTGTCTGCTAGAGTGAAAATTATGCTGAAAGTGTTTTTCTTTGTTTCACTATTGTTTCACTAGAGTTTGACCTTAATACACAGCTGGTATTTAGATTAGTCATATTTTTATTTTTTTATAGCACTTAATTGTGGATTGTGTATTGCAGTCAAACTGTTCCATTTATACATTGCCCCCACCCCCACACACACACGCAAAGAATAATTATTGCACTCTCCTGTGCTGAAACCAGAGCACATATACATTGTAGCATTGCAACTAATTGACCAATTGACCTACATCGACATAAAAAGCCCCAAATTAATCAGTTTAGTAATAGCCATGATAAAAAATCCTATCTTGCGCAGGATTTGAACCTATGATCTTCTGATCACCAGACAGGCATCTTACTCACTAGACCACCGAGCTTCCACCCAACAGCCAATGCTGGTTCTGATCCTTATAGCATGCAGTGGGCACTGCATGTTTAATTATATTATGAAATTCTTGTATTCAAGATGTTTCTATTGCAACTGATATACAAATTGCCTTATTGCACTTATTTATGTCAATGTAGGGCAATTTATTGATCAGTTGCAATAGAAAAATCTTGATGCAAGAATTTCATTAATCTTCATTGTAGCATTGGTTGAAAAGTACAGATTTGTTTCTATTTTGGGGGTTCAAATGTGCTTTGCAAATATCTAATTCATGGTAATAGCACAGACTGGTATACTATAATACATGTATAGTGATAGTGACCATTACCAGGTACATTCAAAGTGAAAATAGGTAGGCAGGATATGCATAGTGAATTTTGAGCCAATGTTGCTACTGTCTAGGGAAAATCTTCACTTCTCAAACATGGTATGTAAACATATGGCATGACAAGAAAGAATTGAGCCATGAATCCAAACAGAGACATTAAATACTAGATATTAGTAGTGAAATAACCGTATGTCACCCCACTGTGCTTTATACCCTGTATAATTTGATTACATCTCGGTGTCCTTTACTGTCAATGTTCTCACCCATAGCAACTGGAAGTGGTCCCTCTGTATGGAGACCTCCAGATCTCTGTGCTGTCTTTCGTCAAGAGATGTGCAAACTATGAAACACACCAGTCATTCTGGAAAAGTGAGAATATCTCAGCCTCGGGTGCACAGTTCAATCTTCTGCAGCAACAGGATGATTTGCGAGACAAGCACACAAAATATGTGGCACAGTTGGTCAAGTACAGTAAGATGCATCCCCAGGGGAAGGTCACTGAGGTAGGTCATCAGAGATGCTGTACGCTGTAAGGCATTGTCTTACATTTTGATGTATTTTTTCCCAGCTTCCTTGCCTTTAGCAGCTTGCAAGATTTCTAAATCTGTATATATACATACACACACAGCAAAAAAAGTAGACACTTTTCAAGTTTGTATTTCTCATAAAATATTTGCTAAATATTAATGTTTGATGTACCATGTTAAAGGGACTGTACAGTACTGGTTGAGGTGACGATTTAACTTTTAACGTTTCGCGAGATATTCAGAAACCACTCTTTGAGATGTCAAAGAGCATGCAATTCTAAGGGGTATCAAAACTTTATTTGATGAAAATTGGTTTTGAAATGGCTGAGTTATCCAAAAACAATGTGAAACAAGAGATCCCAATAAAAGACATGGCCTGTCACCTTTTATTATTGTCACTTTTTTGGATATCTAAGCCATTTGATACCTGGTAGGTGAATAAAAAGGGAAATGTTATGCATGAGTGAACACATTCTTTTCCAAGGCACAAAAGTAAAAAATGCACAATTAAACAAATTGATTTGCAAAAATAAATCTATGATCTCTACAATGTCTTTATAGCCCCCCCCCCCCAAGATGAAGAAAGGCTGAAGATAATAGAAGAAAATGAAGAATCTTCTGTCAACTCTGAATTCAAATGACATTAGAGAAGAAGCAATATCAACGAAAATTGTAGAAATTTGAAATGTTATTTCAATTTAAGAAACGCGAAAATAGTTTTTTTGTTCTTGAATTTTTCTCATGAATTCTTAAATTCCTAATCAAAACATGAAATAAAGAAATTATGTCCAATTTATCAGCTTTGCGGCTTATTCCTTATGTCATTTGGAGTTTGAGTTGACAGAAAATTTTAATTTCCCCCCTTTAGTTTCCCGCTTTGGATTTGTTTGAGGATATAAAGAGATTTAAGGGAACAAAAACTTACTTTTGCTGTTTCATTCTTGTTTCTCATTGTGTTAAATCGGTCTTAGGTAATCATTGCTATTTTGAAGTGCATTTGCAAATGAATGACAAAATGTCAATTTCTGCGATTTTTGTCCCCGCCGAACGAGTTCGAGCAGGGGACTATGAAACGGGCTCCGTACGTGTGTGTTTCCGTGTGTCCGTCCGTGTGTCCGTCCGTGTGTCATCAAAATCTTCAATTTGCTACTTCTCTGTCATTTATGAGCCAATTTTGATTCTGTTTGCTTTATATGATAGCACTACATGGGAGCTTTGAAACTTCTTCACAGAATTTCAGTCATGACCTTTGACCTTGACCTTTGACCTATATTGTACATTTTGCTACAAAATGCTACTCCTTCGCCATTTCTGACCCGATTTCGATTCCGTTTGCTTTATGTGATGGCACTAAGTGAGGGCTTCAAAACATCTACACAGAATTTTGACCTTTGACTTCTTTGACCTTTGACCTTGATTTTTGACCTGTATTGTACATTTTGCTACAAAATGCTACTCCTTCGCCATTTCTTTCCCGATTTCGATTCCGTTTTTTTTTATGTGATGGCACTAGGTGAGGGCTTCAAAACTTCTACACAGAATTTTGACCTTTGACTTCTTTGACCTTTGACCTTAATTTTTGACCTACATTTTGTTGTACATTTTGCTACAAAATGCTACTCCTTCGCCATTTCTAACCCGATTTCGATTCCATTTGCTTTATGTGATGGCACTAGATGAGCGCTTCAAAACTTCTACACAGAATTTTGACCTTTTGACTTCTTTAACCTTTGACCTTGATTTTTGACCCATATTGTACATTGGCTACAAAATGCTACTCCTTCGCCATTTCTAACCCGATTTCGATTCCGTTTGCTTCATGTGATGGCACTAGGTGAGGGCTTCAAAACTTCTACACCTAATTTTGACCTTTGACCTTGATTTTTGACCCGTATTGTACATTTTGCTACAAAATGCTACTCCTTCGCCATTTCTTACCCGATTTCGATTCTGTTTGCTTTATGTAATGGCACTTGGTGAGGGCTTCAAAACTTCTACACAGAATTTTGACCTTTGACTTCTTTGACCTTTGACCTTAATTTTTGACCTACATTTTGTTGTACATTTTGCTACAAAATGCTACTCCTTCGCCATTTCTAACCCGATTTCGATTCCGTTTGCTTTATGTGATGGCACTAGGTGAGCGCTTCAAAACTTCTACACAGAATTTTGACCTTTGACTTCTTTGACCTTTGACCTTGATTTTTGACCTATATTGTACATTTTGCTACAAAATGCTACTTCCGGCGGGGACATATATTACGCACCGCGTAATTTCTACTTTTCCTTGTTACCTTTTTGCCTTGGAGGGCAAAAACATGTGTTCACTTGTGCATACAATTTCTCTTTGTATAAAATTACTTGGATGATAGCCGTGCTTTATGATACACTGATTTTTATCTTAACCTTCTATGAGAAATATGAACTTGAAAAAATGTTTACTTTCTTTCTTTGCTGAGTGTACTTGAGGTACTGATGATGATATGATGAGATATGCTGATCTCAAATTTATCTTTTAACACATATCAAATCTTTTTTTTTTTTCATGAAAACCTTGAAAAAATAAGATCATGAAACACAACATGCAGATGTATCAAAGGTTACATCTGTATGTTTGCGTAATGATATGTAGGTATTGCCATTTGTGTAATTATTGTGCAAGAGGTAGAATGAGATGGAACAGCGCACAGAACATGTTATTTCTTACAATATTCCTGTTTGAATACTCATGTTCCAAAATCAAGTATAAAGGAACTACCAGTGTATTTGTTTTGTTTATGTATGTCCAAAAAGGAGCAGAATCAGAAAGTGAAAGAAAAGAGTGATGAGGAATGCAGAGCAATCTATGACCTGGCAAGAGAGGGACTGCAACTCCTTTCAAATCTCACAGCACTTGTAACAGAGATGGTAAGACACTTGTGATTTTTATCCATTCATTTTGGCTGTATTATGCCACATGTGTTAATAGTGCTTGTGGTTCAACAATTTTCCACTTCAGTAGTAAACTTGAGCCTTTGATTCATACATAATGCTGCAGTGAATTATTGTGATGTATTGCTTTATATGCCTCCACCATGAAGTGTCACTGGAGGCATTATGTTTCAGGGTTGTCTGTCCACTAGTCCTTCTGTTCTTCCATTTGTTCATCTGTGTGTAATCAGTTTAATTTGATTTAACTAGTGTAACTTAAAACTGTTCAAGATATCCTAATAAATCTTGGCATATGTAATGTTTAGTGGACAAATTTGGTCCTTTCAACTTTGGACGCACATGCTCATGGTCAAGATCAAATTTTCAAAATTTCACTATTTCCCTCATATCTATGCAATGCCTGAAGATATTTTCTTGAAATTTAGTGTAAATATGTATTACTCAGTAAATATTCTCAAGAGAAATTTTGGGGTCATGGGGTCAAAGGGTCAAAGGTCAAGTGAAAAGGCTAAAATCTCACTCTTTTCTCTGTATCCCAGAAATTGCTCAAGGTATCTTCATAGAACTTTGTACATACACAAGTTATGCCTGACAGTGATTCTCCCTAGACTTTGGGGGTCATGGGATCAAAGGTCAAGGTCAAATTCTTACAATTTCATGCATTCTTACAATTTCATCCATGCATTGCCCAAAGGTATTTTCTTAAAACTAACCGTCTATATGTATTAACAGATAAAGATTCCGTCTACTGTATGTGTTTAATAACAGATGAAGATTCTCTGGGAAAGTTTTAGGCCATGAAGTCAAAGGTCAAGGAAAAATAATGAAATTTCACATTTTCTCCCTATCTTAGAAATGGCTCAAGATATTGTCATAAAATTAGTACATATGCATATGCTCCCTGGCAATGACTGTCTTGGGAATTTTAGGTCATTGCTCAAAGGTCTAGAGTCAAAGATCAGGTTAAAATGCTACAATTCTACTATAATGCTGAAATTACCCTTTTCTCCATAGTTACCTTTGAGATTACTCTATACAAACTTGATAAAAGTAGGCATGTATGTGTACATACATTACTGAACAATGATTCAGCAAGGAAAGTTCTTGGCCATGGGGTCACAGGTCAAGGGAAAATATTCAAATGTCACAATTTTCCCATATTTTGAAAATAGCTCATTGACAAAGTAGTGTTATGAAAATGGATGTTACCAGTTGGTAAGTATTTGAAAAATTGTGGGTCATATGGTCAAAGGGAAAGGATCAAAGGTGAAATGAAAATGCTCAAATCCCCAAATAACTGCTCTTTTAAACAATTTAGCCACCTATCCCAATGAAATCTAGATAAGGAAAATAAACATTCAAGATATTTCCTAAGCATGTCATTTAATTTTTTTGCCAATTATGTGAAACTTCTGTCTCATATTGTCAAGATGTACTGTAGATGTATTGAGAGAACCATGCATTATGGCAGAGGCATACCAGTCACCATAGCAACGTTTCTTGTTGGCATCTATTCTGTATTTTCTCATTCAAACTTTTTTATTCAGACAACTACTTTCTGAAGATGCAGGTAAAAGTTTCAAAAAGAGTCATCCTTTTTGGAAGGGAACCTCAAGTTGTTTAGATGTAAACAGTGCTCCTCAAGAGGGCATGAGGATAAGACTACAGTTTTTCTTTGTCTTTGGTTGGCAAAACCTAGTACTAGTATAATCAGCTTACTTTTCAGGAGGTGTCTTACAGAATAGTAGAGGTTAAATGTTTTTCAAATGGATTCCTAGGATATCAAGGGGTCATCCAAGGGGCAAACCTCAGTCCAACATTTGAGGTAGTTTTTCATACAAATTTACTTTTTTTGGGGGGGGGGGTAAATGCAAAACTAATAAAAGTTTAGGTGTTTGTTACAGTCTTAATGCAATTACATGGGACTTCAGTTGCACATTTTGTATTGATACACAATCTTTCCATTTGTAAAGTTCTCCTGGAAGTTGCTCCATCCCAGCACCAGTCACAAGAAGGAGGTGGAGGAGGCAGAGGAGTATGAGAAAGCCACTCGCTTCAACTACAACAAACAGGAGAAGTTTGCTCTCATTGAAATCATTGCAATGATAAAGAGCCTTCAAGCTCTCATGAGCAAACTGGAACCCTTCTTCAAAGATGCTATCCACAGAACGATCTATGCTGAGATACAGGATTTTGTCCAGCTCACCCTACGTGAACCAATGAGGGCAGCAGTTAAAAGGACTAAGAAGAAGAAGGGCCACCTTATTCTCACGTGAGTATATAGTAATATGCAATGAAAGGAAGGTTTACCAAAGCAGAACATTGTCATATAAATGCAACTGACAACAATAATGATTTTAGCAGTTATCATCTATATTGAACATTTTTGCAGCACATCAAAATGTATATTTGTGGCCGCTTGATTTTCACTGTGTAATACGAGAGCGTATTGAACAAAATGAATAGGCCAATTTATCAATTTTAGGCTACTGTTGTTAGTGGCAGTTAAAAAATACACTGTATTTTGTCTTGTCTGTTGCGCGAGTGCTTGCTGAGTGCATGAACACTTGCTACTATACTAAGTTTGAATTTTAATTGTTACAATTTACAAGCACGCAAACATCTTGCTGTGTACGCAGAAATTAATGCAAGTTGCTCCTTTCTCCGTGCAGTCGACTTCAAGTTCTAGGAGACGTGTGTGACTTTTTTAGCTCACCTGAGCCAAAGGCTCCAGTGAGCTATTGCGATCGCCCTTCGTCCGGCGTCCGTCGTGCGTCGTGCGTCGTGCGTTGTCCGTTGTCCGTCGTGCGTAAACTTTTTACATTTTCATCTTCTTCTTGAAAACCCCAAGACCGATTCTCATCAAACTTGGCAGGTAGCATCCCTAGGGGGTTAGGAACTCAATTTGTTAAAATGGGCACCATGCCCCACCCAGGGGGCCCCCAGGGGGGCCCAAACCCCCCAAAATTAAGGAATCTGTAAAAATCTTCTTCTCTAGAACCAGAAGTGATAGAGCTAAGTTAATACTATGAGTTAGTACATTGATGACTGTAGTTTCAAGTTTGTTCATGGCAGAATCAGGGGTGCCCCCCTTGGGACCCAGGGGAGGGGGATGGGGAGGGGTCCTAATGGGGCCTAAATTATACATTTTCATCTTCTTCTTGAGAACCCCATGACCAATTTTCACCAAACTTGGCAGGTAGCATCCCTAGGGGGATCTCAATTTGTTAAAATGGGCACCATGCCCCACCCAGGGGCCCCAAGGGGCCCAAACCCCCCAAAATGAAGGAATCTTTAAAAATCTTCTCTAGAATCAGAAGTTATAGAGCTAAGATAATACTATGAGTGAGTACATTAATGACTGTAGTTTCAAGTTTGTTCATAGCAAATCCAGGGGTGCCCCTCTTGGGGGTGGGGGGGGGGGGTTGGGAAGGTCCAAATGGGGGCCTGAATTGTACATTTTCATCTTCTTCCTGAAAACCTCATGATGGATTTTCGTCAAACTTGGCAGGTAGCATCCCTGGGGGGGTAGGATCTCAATTTATCAAAATGGGCACCATGCCCCACCCAGAGGGCCCCAGGGGGCCCCAATCCCCCCAAATTAAGGAATCTTAAAAAATTTGGGCCCTTATTTTACATTTTCATCTTCTACTTGAGAATGCCTGGTCAAATTTTAGTAGAGCTGTGAATAATTTAGATTAGTGACTGCGTGAAAGGTGAACTTGCGATACTCAGGTGAGCGCTAGACCTGCGGGTCTCTTGTTACAGTTCATGCCTTGATTATGGATGATAATGTTGACATTGGATGGGTTTGATTCATGGAATACCAGGGAATATTGCACTCGCTAGGGGCAGTAATCCCTGGTATCCCATTCATAGCCATCCAATATGATATAATTATGCACATAATTATCATTAGTGTTTTTTCCGTACACACATTTTTCAATATTTTACAATCATATTATGAATGATTTGAAGGGGCAAGTTTTTGGATATTTTTGAAGGTACTGAAGGACTGTTGGTCAGAAGGAATTTTGCTTACTAATTCACAGTTTTGAAGGAGCAGTTATGATTTCTCTGTCACTAAATGTGGAGATCATCCTGGGAGTTGGATGGTTCAGGGCAGTACCTTGAGAAGAAAAAGAGTGTACTGAGATGTTTGTGTGGTGGTTGTTAGTGCAGATACAATTGTATATATAAAGGAAGAGCAAGACTGTGGATGCATATGAAGGTGAGGAGTAGTATTTTTAGTGAAAAGACTGACAGACATTGAATCTCATGTGACAGAACGTTGGTGAATCTGTGGCTAGTCTGGCAATGGTATTTTGAGTTTGCTTTGATTTCTTGATGTGGGTTGCATTCAGACCATTGAGTATAACAGTACAATAATTCAAATCAGTTAAAATGAATGTACTATTGTCGCATACAGTCATATCCCTTTTCTATGGCTGCTCCTAAATGTACAGCACTCTTCACTCTTGTTATGAAATGTGTGCAGATCTGGTGTTGGATGAAATGTAGAGCTCTGAAATACCAGTGAAAGGAGTGAAACACCACTCATTTGGTTTGAAATGTTCATCTTTTCATTTGTCATGTAGTCATATTTTTGTCAATAGTACCACTAGGAATAACATTCCTAACTGAAGGTACTACTGACAAATATTTTCCCATATTTCAAAGTAGCTTCAAAGCTTGGTGTATATACGGGACCTATTCTATGGAATGATTTGCCAAATGTAATAAAGTTGTCTAATAGACTTTCAATATTTAAAAGAAGTTACAAATTCTTTCTTGTTCATAAAGATATACTATAAATTTCAAGTTTTACTCAGTGTATAAGTACCACACTCTGATGACTCTTGCCGCCTTATATGTATTGTGTGCTTTCTGTAGTATAGTTTTCTCGTGTGTATTGCATCAATGTAACTATTCTTTGCTGTTATATTTGGGATCAGCCATAGAAAGACCAACGGTCTATGTTGATCCCCCCACAAACTGAAATAACTGCTTTTATGTCGAAATTTTTGTAAGTTGGACATTTTTTTTTCCTGTATTGCCCCAATGTTCTACTCTGTATTTATCGTTCCTGTATTCTTTGTAAATGCTTTTTTATCAGGATGTGGAAAATAAATGAAATGAAAAAAAAAAAAGCTCAAAGTTTTGTCATGAAAATGGATGCTACCAGCTAGTGATTATTTGAATAATTATAGGCCATTGAGTCAAATGGAATGGATCAAAGGTCAAGAGAAAATGCTCAGATTCCCAAATACTTGCTCTTTAAAGAATTTAGCCATCCTTTCAAATGAAACCTTGTTCAAGGAAAGTAAACACTAAACACATCTATGATAAACATGTCATGTCATTTTTTTTTTTGGGGGGGGGGGTGGGAGGGGAGGGGGGCAATTATGTAAAACTGTCATCTCACATTGTCAAGATGGTCTGTAGACCTATTGGGTGAACAATGCAATATGTTGGAGGCATATCAGTCGCTATAGTGACATTTCTAGTTTTTTGTAAATCTACCAATATTGAATTTTCTTTTTGTAGTTAGATAGATTTGAAACAAAGTTAATATTCTGAATAGATATCTGAAGAAATATATGTCCCCAATAGCTGTGGTCTCATCCAGTAAATCAGTAAGAGAACAAGCCTCTGAAATGTTACTGTCACATTGTCCCACTGAAATAATGTTTACCTAATATATACAAGTTCCAATTAAGCCATGATAACTGTACTTCTCTGCAACTTCTGATAATTGATGTGCACACAAATGGTATTTTATCACATATCTTATCATCATTGCCATGTTTGTGAGCAATTTCTTATACCTCTGTCGTGAAGGGTGACAGAGGTACTATGTTTTAGTTATGTCTGTTCATCTGTCCCAGATCTCCACAATACCTTAAAAACAAAAACAAAAATAAAAAATAAAAATGTGGGGTTTTGGGTGGTCAAGATTGATGAATGTCATCAAACTGTAGATAAAGGGTCATACATAGCAAGTACTGCGTGAGACAATGGAGGCTTCCCATTTGACTGGGCACTGCTGTCAAATTGCTCTAGTCAATGGTATTGGGTGAACTGTCAGAACAAATACCTCATCTGGCATCCCTGTATTGGACACAATATCATTGTGCAGTGACATTGTCGAGAAGATCTCACTGCATAAAGTTTTCTGCTTTTGTAGGCTCTGCAAAAGCTCCCTCATTTTTATGTGGGCTTCTTGACAACAAAATCGATATGGAATCTGGATGTTGTAAACAAAACCAGTTAAATGGAACAAAAAGATTAGACTGCTTACATTGTAAGTAATGATATTATTCTTTTCTTTTGTGTTTTGATATTCAACATCTAATTCAGTGTTTATCCAGTCAATATGCAAATACATTCTGTGTACCTACCAAGGGTGGTATAGAATGCCAGTCTATCAGTCTATCCCACACTGTTGATGACAATGCTGTGCTATCATTTTGTGCATGCAAAGCCATCTCTGGTTTGAGGCAAAGGTCTCCATTGCTACTTATTGTCATTTTTAACAGACTAATTTTCATACAAACAACCATTTACGACAGACTGGTTTCCATACATAATAATAATAGTAATAATAATAATAAATACAGCATTTGTAATGTGCCTTCGATCTAGTAGCCTATTCTGAGGCGCAGAGGGACATAATTATACTGACATACCACCAAAACAAGGTGTCAGAAAATTGCACTCATGATATGGAATCTATTGTCACAAAGTTAAATGGTAGTATTAACTTTCCTGTCGGACTTTGATATTATGGTTCCATCGTAGAGAGATTGAAAAGGACAAGATGTCCTCGGATTCTATCATAATGTAATGATATCTATAGAGCCTACACTGCCACTTCCTGCAGTTGAAAGAAACGAGTAATGCCCCACTGCATTATTACCTCCGCCAAGGGAGGAGGTTATGTTTTCGTTATTGTTGGTTTGTTTCTTTGTTTCTTTGTTTCTTTGTCCCTGTGCAAAATAACTCAAAAAGTAGTTAACGGATTTTGATGAAACTTGCGGGAAAGGTTGAGAATGACACAAGCAATAAATGATTGAATTTAGGTAGTGATCCAAGAATTTGGGGGATTTTATGAAGGATTTTTGATATTTTGACAGGTAGGGTCAATGAACTTGGGAGTTCAAGCTGCGCATTTTTGAGGTTTTGAAACGCGCACTAAAGTGTGTGCTGTAGTTTCTGCTAGGGCGAGGCACGCACCGTGCAGCTGAAGGTTTGTGACGTAACAAAGGCTTCTGTATTGGGAAATCGGGCGATTTTTCAGCATGTATACCCATGGGTGGAAATCACTGAGCTATTGAAGTGCCCAAAGAGCTTTTCCCCAGAGGTGGAGAGGAGAAAAATCTCTTTGGGAAGAGCAAGATCATTGGTGGAAAGTAACTGCTTGGCGGAGGTCTGCGCTCTCAGAGTGCTTTTGTAGTTTTTCTCTTTTTTGATTTGTAATTGTTATTTCTGTGCCAATGTACGTAGATGTTATTCAACAATTATGATGGTTGCTGTCTGTTTGGCATGTTTATGTGTACATGAGTGGGATCATGTTTTGAACATAAAACACAATTTTTCCAATGAAAATCTCATATTTACTCTTTTAATTATCATTCTCTTGTTCAGCATTATTCGAGGGGTACGAGAGAGCTGCTGTGACTGGTTGAAGGGGAATGCACCCACAGATGACCCTGTCCTGAAGGGTGACAAGGACCCAAAGGGGGGCTATACACCAGAAGCAGTCCCTAGAAGAGCTGTTGCACCTTCCACTACTCAAGTAATGTCAACCATTTGAGTGGCTTGAGTGAAAGGAAATGTGAAAGATAATTTTGATTTTCTTTTTCTTTTTCTTTTTCATCATTATCAGTGTGAAATGTAGACATGAGACCAGCAAAAGCAGTTTGTAGAGTTGATGCATCCAGGATATTATCTGTGCAGTCTTAGAAGAAGGGTGTGAACATTAATTTATTATGCCTGATCAATCTCTTGACTTTTGAGCAGACATGTTTATGACAACCCAAACTGTAGAGGCATTATGAACATAACATCTTGTTCTCATGATACAGAAAAAAACAGGCATAGCAGATTGAAACAGGAACATGTAGATAAATTAACAATCTTATCTCAACCAGCAGAGTGAGTCCAACCCAAGTTCATATTAAGAACATGTAAATACTGCACATGTAGTTGAGAAAATGCCACGTGACATGTAGCAAATTACATTGGAGCATGAATTTTAGATCCCATGCAGCAGTTACATGAGAATTACATATCAATTGTGTGTGGGAAGGTATAGAAAAAGAGTTGGCTGCTTGTAGGTAGTTTCCAGCTGTGGACAAGGCATAACATGTATTGAACCTTTTTTGTCATGTGAATATTTTCCTTACATTTCCCTTGTCTTTGAGTAAGACATTTTGTCCAGATTGCTCATTTGAAACCAGCTCCATTGATGGATTGGTTGAGAGGCATAGACTAGCTTTGATCATACAGATGGCTAATGCATACAAAATGAATCTCTCATGCGGTGTACAGACATGCATATGTGTGAATATGACAATGACAACATAAACACATTTAAAGCTAAAACGTAGTTCTCAGAAGGGCTCAAAATTCATCTTCCACCATCTGGAATTTACTTGCAATACCTAGAAAGGCTGTACCAAGAAACTTGTCTGACTGATGGGATTTGCCATTATAATGAGTTGTTTTGGAGTATTTTATGATCAAACTTCAAATAATAAAAATCAGTGTACGTGACTTTTATTCCTTAAGCCCCCTCCTTCTGCAGTTGCAGGTACGTAGAACATTACTAGTATGTGATGATCTGATCATGCCCCAGCAGTAATCACACACAATAACAAGCTGCATACACTCTTGTGTGTAGTGGATACTGCTATGGCCGGATATATTGTAATCAAGTAATCTAATATAAAACAACACATATCGACCACAATTGGGTGTGCTCTGAGATTGCATTACTTCCAGCATACCTTTTTAGGTAATATTTCACAGTTCATCATTACCAATCTGAAGTTGTGTTATCACAGCATTATTTCACACATCAGAAAAATCAGCAGTTTCTACTGTCATATGGAAACTATGTTTTGCTTTTAAAAGTGTAAGGCTTTATTGGTCATAGGGGATGGATGCATGAGCCAAGGTTCAATTAAGCTGTTGCGATCATTGTCTGAATGTTGTAAGTTGTCCATATTGCATTGTTCATGAACTTTATACATTTGCATCTTCTTGTTAAAGGTCTATATGGGTTTTTTTTTTTTTTCTTTTTCTGAAATTTTGAGTTAGTAGGTCGTTACAATTTATTTACCTCACATAACTGATTATCATCAATAGTCAACTAAGGGAGGTAACATCAAGCCAGAGTTTACCAGAATCTTGAAGCTCAGCTGAGCATCAAGCTGTGGCATGTGAGGCCCTTTACCTGTTCACTTTCTGATGAAAAAAAAAAAATGTTTCTGTTATTACATTCAATTATTTCATGATTATTTTTCTCTTGTCCATTTCTCTGCCAACAGTTGTATATGGTACGAACCATGCTAGAGTCTCTTGTTGCAGACAAGGGAGGTTCAGGCAAGAAGACCATGAGGCATGAGCTGCAGGGTCTGTGCCCTGTTGAACCCTTTGAGGAATTCCTCAGGCGGTCCTTTTTCTACCTCCACATGGTCAACCTGCCAGGCAAGTAGAATTTTGAGGTACTGCAAGAACAGTATCACTGGCTGGAATGTACTATGTTGTAATGAAATGATAATTGAAGTGAAAATGAATGTTTCCATGATGAAAATTCCAATAATCTGGGTACTGATTATAAATTACCTCCATACTGCACTTTAAATGACAGCAGTACTAGTAGTAGTATGGTGGTAGTGGTAGTTATAGTAGTAGTGGTTGTAGTAGTAGTAGTAGTAGTGGTGGTAGTAGTGGTAATAGTCGTCGTCGCCGCCGCCGTTGGTAGTAGTAGTAGTAGTAGCAGCTGTAGTAGTAGTAGTAATGGTAATGGTAGCATTAGTGGTAGCAGTAGCAGAAGTAGTAGTACTGGTAGCCATTGTAGTAGTTAGTAGTAATGATGATAATGATAACTCATTGGTACTTCATTATTACTGTAGTGATTATTAACTTTGTCATTATAGTGGCGATAAGAATGATGGTGACAATCTGTGTCACACAATCTTCCATCAGCTCGTGAAAAAGTGAAGAGACAAAGCATTTTACACATTGATGGAACAGCAAGATCAAGCGAATGCATGTATGCCTTCACCCTGTTCTTGAAATATTCAACAGATGAAGTGTAATACAAAGTCTAGGGAAAGTCAGCTCCAAAACAACTGTTCTGCATGCATGAATGGCCTATCATCCCAAGTACCCAGTACCTTTAGTAAACCAGCGTGTGCAATCAAGGATGTCTCATCAAAACAATTATTGTGGGCAGAGAATCAGGTACACAGTGAGAGAAGCAACAAAAGATTGAATATAATGCAATATACAGTGGGTAACTAGAAAGAGCAGGTTGTATGCCCGAAATTTCTTTCTTCTTTATGATTGGCTGCAATTGCAGTCAGTGTGACAATTTCACCATTCAAGTTTACAGTTTTCATCCCATCGTATGTTAAAGAGAAAATACAACCTATTGAAGGAAAAAAGTGTAGGTACCCTCAAAAGCTGCAAGGAATAATCAATCTGAGAATCTCATGAAAGTGGCTTAACATAATTTGTATTTGATATATTTTCATGATAGCTGTGTTGCTTTGTTGCAGATACAATCCGCAAGTGTGGTGATCTGTCACAGCTCTGGTACAGGGAATTCTACCTTGAGATGACTATGGGAAAGCACATTCAGGTATTTCTTTTTCTTTTTCGATATAATGTAGGCCTACTGCATGGAGCAATATCAGCCATTCAGGTAAACAAATATGCAGAACATGTGAGAGAAAATTGTGAGAAGTTGTGTCATAAGATTTCATATTTAAGCAAAGTATGATTAGTCTGAAACTCACTGAAAGTTATGCTTGTTAAAACATGTATTTCCTTTTGTATGCCTTTGGATTCACTTCTCAAATAAAAGTTATATGTGCTGATACAGCTAAGACAAAGCAATGTATTAGTTTACGAGGTAAGGGTATTTCATAATAGATGCTGGTAAATGTACATGTCAACAAGGTGTCATATAAGCAGGCAAAATAAGTGCAGCATGTTCCTAGTGTGTCCTTTACCCAGTGTTAATGCTTTGAGGACAAAATATGTAGACAAGCTTCTCTACTTAAAGATCCTCACAACAGGCTCTCCCACATTGTGTTCTAGCAAAGTAATAGCCAACTCCAGGGTTAATTTCACCCCTTTTTTTATGAATTTCAAAACATTCAAACTAAACCAAGCACAATCTCATCCAAGTTGCCTCAAGTTGCTCAGATGTCAAAGTGAAGACATGTTACCCCATCTATTCCCCCCCCCCCCCACCATCTCAAAATTACTGGTACAACTGTACATGTACTACTTCAGCACCAAGGAGGTTTGCATGATTCATTAGATGCACAACTACATATTTATATTCTGGTTAGATAATTTTGCAAGCTTTACAGTGGGAATCAGTGGTAATGCCCGCAAAACATGGCAATTGTTGGTGTGCAGTCAATTTTCTATTTTTGTCTTTACTTGTCTATATATCAGTTTCCCATTGAGATGTCAATTCCATGGATCCTGACAGATGAGATCTTGACAGCTAAGGAACCAGGACTTATGGAGTAAGTTTATTTTAAGAGACTGGCACTCATATATACATAGTATGCATACTGTGAGTAAATCATTTATCCCCTTATCTTTATGTTTAAAATCAACCATGCAGTGTCTTATGTTCAAAGCTCCTGTGTAAATAGCTCATGAAAGCCCTCACATCATTAGTTTATTTTTCTATTCTATGTCTTATTCTCCTTTCCCCTGCATGTTCACTTGTATGTCTTATCTTATTCAGTGAATTACTATAATGATATTATTTTTATTGTATTGTTATGTCATTCATTGTTTTCTTTTGGTGTTTGATAAACTTCGAGAAAGTGATGATGTAGAAACAAATTCTGTATTGATCTGAACTAAGCAGCATTACCACAAACATAAAGAATGGAAATTATGTTAATTGAAGAAGAATGGAAAATAGAATTAAAGATGATTAAAGGCTAATAAGAAGAAAGAATAAGGTTAAACAAAGAATTGCAAATGTTGCTTGACTGTCTTGTGCTTTCTTGTCCAGTCTTGTTTCTAATCTTGTGAATTGCAGTGTGATTCCAAACTCTCCAGTGTCTTAGTTTGGTTGGACACCATTCAACCATAGGCAACAAATCATATTTCAAATATATATGATTCTACCCTTCTTTATCTTTTTTTCCTCAAATGCTTTTGCAGATATGTGTTCTTCCCCCTGGATCTCTACAATGACAGTGCCCAGTATGCTCTATCTGTCTTCAAAAAACAGTTCCTATATGATGAGATAGAGGCTGAGGTACATATATATATACGTAATTATTTCAATTTTTCACATTTATACTTTTTCCCTCTTTTTTTAGACTCAGATATGACTTGCCAACACCAAAGCCTAGAAAATTTGCCAAATATCAATTTCCTAATTTTAATGTCATCAAAGATTTCCACTGATTTGTGTGTTATTTATCTGACTTTATCTAACTCTTAACGTGCCATGGTCGCCGATCGGTGAATAAGAAGAGCGAGAAAAGCATTGATCATTTAAGTTCTTGCGGTACCGTAATGTGTTACACAAAGAAACTGCCTATGATATGTACTGGTAGCTGATTAGCATAGCCATCTTTTCCACTAAAAATATGAGAATGCTTACATTGGAAAATTTTGAGTAAGTACATGATTTTTCAGCTACATGTATTTTTTTCGTGTCGGGAAAATCCGCAGCGAGCGCACCCTCTGCGAGATGTGTGTGGATCAAAAGTCTCATTGGTAAACCACGCGTGTGTATGCTATTGAATCTGCGTGTATTGTCTGTACGGTTCCACTCGCATTGTTCCGCTTGGCTGCTGTCCTGCCGGAAGCTGCTTTGATTTTGTCCCTCAAAGAGGGTCAGCTTTCGTTCGTCGGTCAAGTTTTTCATCCTTTTGTTTTGGTGAACGTCACTAATCGTCCCCACGCTAGCATAGGAATTGCGCGCGGACAAAGGCCTGCCGATTTCAATAGAGTACCCCCCCCCCCCTCCCCCCACCCGCAGTCCGCTTAGACAAAAGAAGGATTAGTAGCTTCTTCCTTCTCAAGTAGACAAAAGACACTCTCCCAGGGCCCGGGACAATTACTTTAGTTTGAAATACAGGATCTGGGACTAAAGGACTCAGATTTGGGAATGAATTACTGAGGCAGAAAGAGAAATTGCTAAGAAAAAATAAATTGCTAGTATCTTTGGAATCATACAATTCTAGAAGGCAATTTTGTTATCATTTGAAAGAGGAGATGTTGCTCTAAAACTTTCTCACAGAGTCAAGGGAGCATTCTATTGAAGAAAAAACACGATTGACTCTTTTTTTCTTCAATGCAAAAAATTTCTAATATTTTTTTTGATGTATCAATTATTTCTACAATATTTCAGGTTCAGATAGATATTATGGCAAACTGACTGCATGATATGGAAGAACGATAATTTCTTGATATATGTTGTGTAGAACTCAATTCAAAACAGTCAATAGTTTCAGAGATATGGCGGTTTTAAATTTCACTGTCAGTCCAGTTTTGAAACGTTCTGGCGTTAGGTAAAAACCTCTGGCACGTTAGGGGTTTTGGGCCTGATACATTAGGAGTTAAAGCCTCCCACAAAAATGTTCAAAGATTATAACTTTTGTTATGAAACTATATTAACATAACTTTTGTATTTTAAAATAATCTTTAAAGAGTAGTAGATTTAGTGAAGCAATCAAAAGACTAGGTATTTGAACACAATAGGTCAGTTTATGATACAGTAGTGACATGTTTCTGGGGAAAAAACAAACAAACAAACAAATACTTCCATGTTCATAACAGTGTTTGAATTTAAATGTGGGAATGATGTGGATAAGAATTTAAAAAAAAAAATAGAAATGTCGCTATGGCGACTGATGCCTCCGCCATAATGCATGATTTGCCCAATAGGTGTATAGTGCAATGTCTTCACAATGTGTGATGACAGTTTCACATAACTGGCAAAGCATTGAAATGACAGGTTTGTCAGAAATATCTTGAATGTTCACCTTCCTTGAACTAGGTAAAAAAAAATTGCTATAATTGTCTATTGAGTGCAGGTACATGTATTTGGGAATTGAAGATTTTTACTTGACTTCTGACTGACCCTTTTATAAGTTTATGCATTGAGTAATTTTCAAGGTATGAAGAAAGAGTGTAATAACAATATAAAATAGATTATTTTTTTTGCATTTAAACCTGGCCTTGACCCTTAACCTTTGACCTTTGACCTTCTGGCGGGAAATTTCCGAGAGAATCTCCATTAGGTAATACATGTATATAAAGTTTTAAGAGTAATAAATGCAAGCATTGCATGTACTAGTAAATGAGGGAAATAGTAAAATTTTGAAGAGTTGACCTTGACCTTTGACCCCTGACTATTGACCCATGATCCCTAAATTCCCTAGATAATCCCTGCCAGTCAGTACATGCGTATGCACCAAGTTCCATGAAGATACATTGAACCATTTGCGAGAAAAGTGAAATTGTAACATTTTCACCTAACCTTTGACCTTTTGACCTTCGATCTTAAGACATGAAACTCTCTCTGGAGAATCTTTATGCAGTAGTACATGTCTACACTAAGTTTCAAGAAAATACCTTCGGGCATTACATGGATATGGGGAAAATAGCAACATTTTTAGCATTTGACCTTGACCTTTGACCTCTTGCCAATGTCACTAAAATCTATTCAACTAATTGCCCCATCATACATCATCCTTGACCAAGTTTGGTGAAAGCTGCTTCATCCAGTTTTGAGTTATCACGTAAACAGATAAATTTCAGGATTTGACCTTGATCTTTGACCTTTGACCTCTGTCCGATTTCACTCAAAAATTAGTCAAGTAATTGTCCCACCATACATCATCCTCCGACAAAGTTTGGTGAAATTTGCTTGATCCAGTCTTGAGTTATCGCGTAAACAGATACAATTTCATGATTTGACCTTGACCTTTGACCTTTGGCCTTTGGCCGATTTCACCCAAAATCTAATCAAGTAATTGCCCCATCACACTTCATACTTGGACCAAGTTTGGTAAAATTCCATTTAATATTACTCAAGTTATCGCGTAAACGAAAGCGGATGGACGGACGTACGGACGGACGGACGACCCGAAAACATAATGCCTCCGGCACCACTTCGTGGCGGAGGCATAAAAAATACAGGGCTGGCACAGTAATAACAATATGAAGCACATTTGTGTCGATACATTTGATGAGTATGATATACTAGTATGAGTTGTGATATCAGTCAGGTGTTTGTAGGGTATTAGTTGCTGATTAATTAGCCAGAAATTTAATAGTGTGCAGTGTTTCAATTTATGTGTTCAGAGCTTTTGAATGTTCTGTCAAGCTAGGAAAAACATCACAAGACTCATGAATCATATTTTGGAAAGGAGTGAAGCAGTGGTTTCTATTCTGTATGTAATTTATCATAAGAATGTGTTCTTATATCCAGGTCAACCTGTGCTTTGATCAGTTGGTCTACAAACTTGCAGAGATGATCTTTGCCTACTACAAGGAACTAGCTGGAAGGTACATCTTTTTATACCATTCATCAGACATGTCACAACCGCTCTTAATAATGTATAATGATATGTGATGTGTGATTAATTTCAAGGCAAGTGGAGACAGAAGAGTTGATGCAGTCTCTATTGGTACTGATAGATACAAAGCTATCAGGAATGGGACTTGTTTTCCGTCAGAGGTGTTGCATGCGTTGATTGCACCAGAACAAGCTCTGTAAATGTGTAAATTGCATGATTTAGTTTGCATCAAGACTGCGCAAGTTTGATCTGGTAGATACACATTCATTGTGCTGTAACCTGATGTACAAGTTATATTTGTTTTTCTTTCAAGCCTGTGATTATTCCTCTCTTATTAAAGTGAAGACAACATTATTTGTGTCTATCAAAGGCAACAATCAAGTAAGACAAAACATTTTAAAATAGCTACGTGTAGAAGGTGACAGTAGTGTCCCTCACTATCTTTTTTCAGCATGCTGCTGGACAAGAGGTTCCGCAAAGAATGTAAGAAGCACCACATTTACATTCCATGTCAGCCTGCCAACAGATACGAGACCATTCTTAGGCAACGTCATGTCCAAGTAAGTATCTTGAGGAGGCCTTCTGCCATCTATACTGTGGAAGAGTTGGTTTGAATACTCTCCCATGAATAGCATGGACATGTATGCATTCGATCCACATGTAAAGACTAAACAAATTTCAGTGGTACTTATCTCTTAATCGTGTTGGGTAACAAGGAGAATCATTTTTCTTGTTGTCTTTCTAGCCATCCTTCATGTTACACCTCTGTTGTGAAAAGAAGCAATATATTGTTCACATTGATGTACATTTTATTTCCCATCATTCTCACTTAATTTATATTTCCAAGAATACATATTGACAATGTTTTATCATACCTGGCCTGAGAATTTCCTCTAGATGAAGATGAGCTTATCTAATTACATTTCAAAGTAAAGACAACATTACGATCTATGGTTCACTAAAAGGAGACAAATTTCAAAGTAATGAATGTCAGTACATGTCATTGGTCATCTTGGTCACCTTGCTGTCAGGTTATATTTTATAGTAATCCACATTTGTCTTTAGTGTCAAAAATGCCATTGAGTTGTTATACACATTACATATTAAGTGCTTCCAAATATTGTGTATTTTGTTAAAATTTCTTGTGACCTTCAAGCACAGTGTGATAGCTGAAAAGTGTGTGGCAATGTCTGCATTGCATGGATGTGAAATGTGAGACCAGCTTGTGCATATATTTCATATTTCACCCTCAGCTATTAAAAGCAATCTGTTTCACTTTGGTCATAGATCCTTGGTCGGTCAGTTGACATGAGCAAGCTGCTATCTCAGCGCATCGTCCAGTCCATCACCACCAGTCTTCAGCTGGCCATTGCTAGGTTTGAAGGTCATGGCATCAATGAGGGCCTTATTGTGAGTGCTGTAACTAGTCTCTTCCTCCATGTCATATGTGGGTTGTCGACGGATGAGAACAACTGAAATTACTGAGATATTCCCCCAATAAGAAAATTAAAACAAAGCTGCATAGGAACTTTAATTAACAAATCATCAAACGGTACCTGGAGTAATTTAATATTCACACACCTGCAGTATTAGACTTGTAGTTTAAAGAAATTTATAGATGTCAAGCCTTAATTTGGAATTCTGACATTGAACTTTGTTTACCACTGTGTCAAATCACATGGTTACGTACTGCTGGCAGTCCCACACATTGTTTCTTTGTCAAAAGTGCCGCAATTGCTCTAGTATCAACAAATGCAAGAATTTATATGGTGTGCCAAAATGGTACACCCGTCCTTATTCATATTTATGCACACTATGCAAAGATGGAAGTCTGATACAGGGCAAAAATGGGGAATAGGCCTAAATATCATTTTGCACTGCATTTCACTTGAGTTTTCTGTGTGAAAGCATTGAGATATGGGAAAATAGGTTGTATGAATATGGCCTGTTCAAATCTCCATGCGGCAGTGCTTCTTGTCATGTAATCCCATTCCTGGAGCCTTTTTATTTTTACTATTCAATTCTCAGAACTTATTGTGTGTGAGTGTGAGTGTTTGTGTGTATGTTAACCCTTCCATGCATTTCTGATAACCCTCCATTCTTATAGCTTGCTTTATTTGCCTTTGAAATCTGAAGAATTTTCTTTGGTAATCCAAATATTCACTTTGCCTTTTTGTTTAACCTCTCATTTTCATCTTTATCTCTTTTGTGAATCCTTCCATTTTTAAAGCCTTTTCTTATCCAGAGTTTATTTTGAACCTTTTCATCTTCAAAGCCTTGGCACCAATAATTTGTTGCTGAAAGACCAGCCTTATTTACTTCTTTGATCCCTGCCCTTTTTATACAGGAGTTGGACTGCTTGTTCCAGATCAACCAACTTGCCCACAGCATGCTGAGTGCATACATTGTCCTTCCAACTTTCCAGTCTCTTGTCAGTGAAGCAGACAGCAATGTAGGTGGGCCATGTGGAACCATTGCCCTTAATCTAGCCCTAGACCTGAGCAGTGAGGTTCTACCAAAATACTGCTACAATGGAACCACACAGAGGTATGACTATGACTATTGATTCATTGAAATGAAGAGAAGATTTACTGTGCTAGTCATTTGGTCCCTTTAAAGGGAGACATGCTGTACATGGATGCAGACCTGAAAGTGGACAATTAATTTTCAGAGTAGTCATCACCACCTCATTTGAAGGAGGAAGAGGAAGAGGCATAGAAACATGACTGTCGATTCATAAGATGAAGGTACTAACATATTTAGGGGGAAGATTGATTTGTAATGATGAGTTTCATGTGTACAGCCTGATGATTTAAAAGCACCTCTAAATCATGGAATAATCATGTGATACAAAGTGTTTAATTTTTCATTGTGTCAAATACTGCAATGACTTATATGTTACATATTTAAATACCAAAGAAAAGGAATTGTTTGAGTGTGTGTTTTTCTTTGTTAGGTTTGTTCGCACCAAGCTTATGTTTGTAGAGGATACGGCCAAGGACAAACCTGCCACTGCCCAGCCTGCTTACTACTTTGGTAGTAAGGTGAGCATCTTGTACTTTATAGTTTACAGTGTCTGATTCATCAAAAGAAGTGCTGTATAAGCTGTTTATTTCACAAATTTCACAAATCACTGTTGGACTGCAAATTTAATAAAGTGCAATAATGTTGCCATGCACTTGGTGTCAATTCGTGAAAACAACATCTCACGAAAATGCCCATGACCTCATTCGCAGAAATAACTGTATGCAAAAATAACAACTTATATGGTTTTCAGAAGTGGCTCTCACTCAATTACAAGGAAAGTTTTTGTCTGTGCAGTCACAGATATCAGAATGATAACTTGCCTGTATTGGTGTTGTTAGTCATGGTCACTATGGGTATGGGGTGTAGATTGCCAGCGTATAACTTGCCTGTGCTATTGCAACTGATTGACAGTTGTCCTACATCGACGTAAATAAGCACTGAATTGATCAGTGTCTTTAGTAGTAGCCATGATAAAAAATCATGGGTGTACATACTCAAGCAGGATTCGAACCTACGACCTCCTGATCTTCGAACAGGCGTCATTTCCATTTGACCACTGAGCTTCTGCCTGGCAGCAAGTGTTGGTTCTCCTTTCCTTGCTGTCGGGCGGAAGCTCGGTGGTCAAGTGGAGATGACACCTGTCTGGAGATCAGGAGGTCGTAGGTTTGAATCCTGCGTGAGTATGTACACCCATGATTTTTTTATCATGGCTGCTATTATTACTATTATTATTATTATTACTATTATTTATAGTGCGCTTTTCCCACAAGGCCCAAAGCGCTTACAATCAATTCTCGCTATCGCCAATGACGTAAAAAGTACCCGGATGTTGATTTAAACGTCATTTACGGTGCATTATGGGATAGTCCGGTAGCAAAATCACTTCCGTTCGTACGCGCGTGATACGTGACTAGATGCTATTTACACACACAACCGACCGTATTCTACGTGTACTTCCTGTTTTCTCGACTTGAATTACAGCTTTAATATGATTTGAAATTTCTCCATTCTTAAGAAATTGCTGTTAATACGACTATTGGTTGTTGCTGCGAAGCTGCCATGTGTTGTTCGCACGACAATAAATAAAAAAAAATCTGCAGAAACAGGACCCTTACTGGCATGCGAGACGTGACGTGGCCGCGTGGGTGAAGTTTGCGGGTGACTCCACAGCGCAGTACATGCACGTGCGACTTACTAGTAGTGGTACAGTGTAGTAGCATAGCACTAGGTAGTAGGCCTAGTGCCTGCGTACATTGTACGTACTGTACTTACTTGGGAGAAGTTGCTTCGGAGACAGGATAAGTACGAGATCACTGTTCGTTCCCGATTGTGTTCGCGACATTTCGACAGAGAACAAATGAAAAAAAGATGGGCATTCTATGACGATATCCAGGTGGGTGAATATTTTCCAGCATATTTTCAGCGTATGCAGAGATAACTGATGTGCACATCGATCGCATGATCAAGCAGTACGCTGTACCGGTATGTGTTAGCTTATGCGCTGCGTGCAGTGATGCATGCTAATGCAAGGCGCCGGCCGCCGGCGGGACCCGACTACAGTGTACGAGTATGACAGGCCAGGCCACTCGCTGGCTCGGGCGGTACAGCCGCCTACTGTACTAGTATCCGTGGTCGGCGTGGCGCTATAGGTAAGGTACACGTACACGCACGCTAGCGTTGTGCAAATTATGCTCCGCGCCGGAAGTGCCCTTGCTACCGAGTGCACTAAATCTTGATGAAAAAGCCACATCCGGGTACTTTTTACGTCATTGGCGATAGCGAGAATTCAAAGCATGTACGACAGTATGTGTAATTGGATAAATGTTACAGCTACGAACTAGTTGCTACTAAAAAGATGCGTTGCTACTAAAGACACTGATCAATTCAGTGCTCATTTACGTCGATGTAGGACAATTGTCAATCAGTTGCAATGAAAACATCTCGACGTAAGAATTTCATGAATTTGAATTGCCTGTGCTACTTGTGGAAAGGCAGGTGGAAAGTTATTGAACATATAACATGCACTCAGTTCTGATTTTTCCTTATAAAGGAATGTGACATACTTTTAATAGTATGTGCGTGTTCCTAACATCCGTATTTTCTCTTGAAAATGGCAAGAGCATGCTTTGCCGAAACGTCCTGTAAAATGTGTAGGCCTTTTTCAGCACCACATACTACATACCAAGAAAGAATATGTGGTGCACCATTAAGCCTATTGTCACCCAGCTGATGAATAAGTCTGTTGTACAATAATACTGAAAACTGAATGAGAATGATACCAATCCCATATGATTCGCAATAGTCATCAAACTTGCATCAGCCAGGCACATTGAGCCATGTAAAAGAAGTGGATTAGGGTTGCAAAAATATGAGCCGACAAAGTGTGCAGTGTAGGCAGTAAGAGATAAAAGCAAAGTATGGTTGTAAAAAAGTAAAATGATAATGATAATGATAATAATAATAATGATAAAATATAAAAATGAACGAACAAACAAAGTAACAAACGAAATGCATGATGCTCTTTAGTACAGGGTAAACACAATCACACTTACAGTCATACACAATTATGAAAGACAAAAATAAATACACTAGCTCAGAACATTAATCTTGTTAAATGACATACATTGCTGATGCCTGGGTGAACACAAACACACATATACTCATACACAATTATGAAAGACAAAAATGAAACTAACTCAGAACATTAATCTTGTTAAGACATACATTGCTGATGCCTGGGTGAACGCAAACACACATAAACTCATACACAATTATGAAAGAGAAAAATGAAACTAACTCAGAACATTAATCTTGTTAAGACATACATTGCTGATGCCTGGGTGAACGCAAACACACATAAACTCATACACAATTATGAAAGAGAAAAATGAATATACTAGCTCAGAACATTAATCTTGTTAAATGACATGCATTGCTGATGCTTCTCATGTTCATTTCATAATAGGTCCTGAATTCAGTTTATGGGCAGTTAGCAGGTCTCTACCAGGGATATGTTGGCACAGAGCACATCCGCATTATGGTTCGTCTGCTTGGCTATCAGCAGCTCCATGTTGTCATTGAGGAACTTCTCAAAATTGTCAAAGGATGGGTAAGTACTGTCCATCAACCTTCAGTTTTAATATGCAAATAAAATAGGCCAAGTTAGTGCTCAATTAGTTTAACCTGTTCATGAATGGTACATTGATTTTTATAATTGGACACATTTGTTTACTTCAGTCTATTCAGAATGACATAAGTGACCCAGTTGGCACTGAATCAATGTGTATGTGATCTGCTGACAAATAATATTGAGAATCTTGTGTATAAGGTGCGCTTTTCCTCATCAGGAGATTCCAAAAGTGGCAGTTTGCATTATACAGGAGCACACCAGGTATATTACCTGTCCATGAATGAGCATGATCCTCGCTGTTCTAGACTAATTGTAGGGATCCTATGAAATTTGTGACTGGAGAATTTATAGTAATTGAAAACCCTGTCACTGAAACATTTTCCCATGAAGCAGGCTACATTCAAATATGTAATTTACAAGCTGCCTATGAAAAGCGGACAGAAAAATGTGCATCTTGGAAATCTGCAAACTGCTAAAGGCACACAGTCAAGAATTTATGTAGGTGGTCCTTCACTGAATTTCTCCAAAACAGCATGATAACCTGTATGGTGCTAGCTAAATGCAGAATGATGCAATCAGTTAAGAAGATGCTTGGTTGTACTGAAGTACCATGCCAATTCAGACCGTATTAATTTGGTACAAAATGCACGTATGCTCCCCTGATTTCTCATACCCAGCATCCTTCATGGACAAGATATGTCCTTGTACACTGTTTATCTTGTTACGGCATGCAACGAGACATGTCTTTGAACACTACATGTCTTTGAACACTGTTTATCTTGCTACAGTTACAACTATTGCTAAAAAATCCCTGTTTAAATCCCTGTTTTAAGTCCCTGTTTATATTGCATGTATAGAGTAGATTTGCTTTTTGCAAGTGACAAATTTTGAGGTAGATACATCAAGTTTTATTGAAGAAAATGACTTTAGAGAATAAGGAAAGTCAATGGATTTTTTTTCCCTATTCAAACTGAGATTATCACTCAAGAAATGTCACATTTTAATACCTGGCCATAACAAATCTTCCAAGTTTTCATGGAGTGCTATTATCAATCACAATTTTTGATGCTTTTGATTATTTACTTGATTCACAAAATGCAATTTCCTCATTGTGTATGTTCTAATGTGGTATGTCAATCGTGCATTATTGTTCCTTTGAATTGTTTCTCCAATTAGATTCAGAGCATGTGTGTCCCATATGTCAAGGTGTTACTCCAAGAGGCGATGCCAGCCAAATGCAAGCTGCCAAAGACAGAGTATGGAACACAAGGTATCCTTCTAGCATTCAAGTTGTTCACACACATACTTGTAATAACATGACATAACATGAACGAGGAGGTCTTTAACCCGTTGAAGACGAGTCCCGAGAATACTCAGGCAGGTGTCTATGGGAAATGCATGTTAAAGCAAAATCAGTCCGTCCTCAGCGGGTTAATGGGTTAAGAATTGAACATATAATACCAAGGAATTGTGGGACTGATAAATGAAGCAAATGTAGTGTAAGGTGATGTATTCCAGTAGTAAGAATTCCTCATGATATTTTCATTAATATTTCCATTGATAAATGCAAGTGAAAAATATCTGATTTTACATAAATCCTGCTGTAAATGCATCAGTGTTTTAATCCATAAGATCATGTGCTTTTAGCACGTCTGTTAGTAATCTTTTATAGCTCATAAACATTGATTATTCCATGCGCACATTACACTCACATGCCATATTTTCACTGAAAGTACACATATTTGTTTATCTTGCATCTTTGCCTTGCAACAAATTTTCCACAAAGCATGAAGAAAAATGTCAATGCACACTTCCATAGCAACAAGGCAACTTGCATGTTTTTTTACCTTTAATAAGTAAAATTGACTTTTGATAGCAGTTTGTTCATGACACCTTCTAGTACCTAAAGTAAAAGTTAAGGATATTTCAATGTCCCACAATGTCTCACACTTATCTTGGTTTGAAAAGCACAAAGTCACACAAAGTTTGTCCCTTCTAACTATAAAGGTCTCGTGGTGTACTACTACACTCATGTGCAAGATGTAGTCCAGTATGGGGACCTCCGCACCCACTGCTTGTGCAGCTTCCAGTCTGTGGGAAATGCCATTATCTTCTTCCACCTGTTGGACCAGATTCTGAACGTAGAAGAAGCCTTTGATCTATTCCAGGCATCACCTTTCCTCAGGATCCTGCCTAAGCCCTATTGTGCAAGTAGGTACCTGAAATCACCTCGTATGTCTTGCACTCTGACAAAGAAAAATTTGTGGTTCAGGTTTATATATTTATATATTATGCTGCAGTTTGAGTTGACTAATGTTGAATAATGCAATTACAAATTAGGTCACCAATAATGTGTAAATGTTATTAGCCAGTGTATGTGACCATAACAGTGTATCCTTTCCCAGTGTATCAGTATGAGTTCTGTAACCTGCCATATTTTTTTTTTCTGTGTTCTACATGACCTGATCAAACTCAGTGACATGATAACAGGTATGCTATAATTTTACTAATCTGTGAAGTTAACATTCTTTATCCTCAGACACTCGCATACCAAGCATAGTGTTTATGTATTTAAAGCAATTTCCCTGAAGAAGCTTGTATGATTTTGAATTTCAGTACTAATTAATAATTTTTCTGTTATTGTTAACCCATTGAGGATGAGTCCCGACAAGCGTATATGGGGAAATGTGTGTTGTAGCAAAATCAAACTGTCTTCAACAGGTTAAAGGGGCTCAGATTAGAAAGGTTATTCGTCATATCAACAAATGTTTGGTTCTGGCAGAGTATGATTACACTTTAGTTCAAGTGACAACAAAATTATCTGCTGTCTGAATTTTAGGAGATCTTTGGCCTGTGATCTCTTATATGTCTACCCAAAAATTCATGTCATAGCTTTGCATTCAACCAAGCTTGATGGACTGTCAATAAACAGTTCAAATTAATGCTTAGAATATGTATTATAACTTTTGCCTCAGCCCAGCATCTGATGACCCTTAACCCTATAACAAATCCATCTTTCAATGATCATACATTTATGTTCCAGTACCAAATTTATTTATGTTCTCAAGATGTGTATGTCATGTTATCATATTTTGTTAAATTTAGAGGTTGAATAAAGGATATGCTACATTTAAAGTTCAGTTGGAGAATTGTAGATGCAGCTTTGCATGAGTCTGCTTCAAACAGTGTCTCCCTGGGCAATGTGTCATATGACACTGAGTTAGATGTTACTGACATTGAACATTGGAAACCATGGATTGCATCACACAGCGTGTTGCATTGAACACATACCCATTCAATGATCTTTGACTTCAATGCCACCTTTTGCTCTGTTTCTGTAGAGGGAGAGAAGCAGGAGACAAAGCTGAAACAGATGGAACAGAATTATGCTGCTCTGCACATCAGTGAACTAATGCAGAGGCTTGGCACTAAGGAGGTTTGTCATGCTCAAGCTACACTTGTATGTGTCATGAAGTTCATATCACCTGAAGAGATATAAACTTCTGTATCTAGTTCACATCTCTATCACTTGCTCCCTTTGATTGGAAGCACCATTTTAGTTTGAAGGGAAAATATCTAGTGTACATATACAAGCAGTGTTTAAACAAGTATGTCCTGCCAATGCTATGCATCAGAGAGTGTGGTAAAAAGCAAAAGTTTTGATGAGCAGTTCCACAACGGGTTCAAGTTGGCTTTAATAAGCAGAGTAAAAATTAAACAAACAGAATTACAGAGATTTCATCAAAATTGGACACCAGTGAAAAAAGTCTCGGTATATTAAAGTTCTATTTGTAGAGACGCCAACTGTTACTTCTTCTTTCTTTTCTTTTCTTTTCTTTTTTTGTACTGTTTTTTAATGCAAAAAAATACTGCAGGTTTCAAGGGAAAGTATTGTTTTCCCCATAATCAGATTACTACACATGTCCATATTGCAGGAAAGGTAAAAATAACATTTTTACACCAAAAACTTACCTTTTCAGCCCTCAGAATACTGCAGTGCTGTTTACAAGGTTGGCTTCCTCATGTGTGTATTCATGAAATGATGATACTAGTAGCAACCACATGTTCAAATTACTCCTAAACTTAGGATCCAAGGCCTTTGCACAAACAGGACAGTTGTAGATTGATGACGTCATCGCCTTAGCCATTTTGTGCATTATGTTTACTTCATTTTAATCTTGTCATTAAAGTCAATTGAAAATAGTATGAATTGGAGATTAAGTTTAATTTTCACAAATTCATCCAGTAGGAATTTTCAAAAGCTGAAAAGTATGATTAGCATCTATTGTAAGTACAAGTTGAAAACTGAAGGTCTAGGGTTTTTTGTTTTGAATTTCATGTTATGAGTTTGATTCAGAAATACAAAGTATAAAGTATAATAGCAGCCCAAAATTAGGACTGATCATTTACAAGTGTTTTGAAAAATATGAGTAATATGCACATGCACAAATTTATTCAATAAGTGCCTCAAGTGCTCAAGCTTGCATATCATGAATGTGCTTTTATATTTTCCTCTTGTAGCAACTTCTCCATGTCCAGGAGAGTGAGCTTCTCTTACGGGAGCGTGGCGCCTGTGGCAACATCATCTTCAAGGAGATCTTGCTCAGGATCCAGAGCTTCCTGGATGACCCAGTGTGGAAAGGAGAGAAAGAACCAGAAAATGGAGTCATGCACATCGATGAGTCCAACATTGAGTTCCAACGGCTGTGGAGTGCCATCATGATCGTATGCTGTCTGCCATTCAATGAAAACAACATCAGTGTAGAGTGAGTTGTGAAAGTCTGAGAGTCTCCCCTCATGGATGTCATTCAAACTCAGTGTGGATTTATATGGTTGATCATTCAGGTTACCTGGTACTTGATACCTGTAGCTCTCTATGATGCTGTCCCTGTGTTCTGACCTTTATAGGCTAGCATGTGTCATGCCATATATGCGGTCTGCTGGGCACATTTTAGACCACATTTCATTCAAAACTGCTAAGGAATGTTCATGGGAAAATCTAGCTGCCTGTTGCATTTGATGACAGCACCCTCGCTGTTCTGACTGCAAACAAATATTAACCATGATGCCCCATACTCTCATGAAGGTTATAAATTGTCAAGTTTTTCAGTTTTGGCTATTTTTATGACAGAGTAATACTTCTTGTATCAAAATTCGATGTTACATTCATTGAGTGGAAATATTGTTTCTAACACGTATCACAGGTCATGTTCTTTGGACTGATTTTTTTTTTTTAAAGAAGTAGTGTTGATACTTTGAAATGATTATAAAGTTCATTAAGGTCAGCTTATCTATCTCTAGTTACAGTTGGTGAAAAATATCCCATGTAATCTGTATATCACTACTTAATACTTTTGTGCCTAATTAGTCCTTTCTTGAGGAATCCAATGATTTGCTGCACCATGAGGCAAACAGTAGCAGAAATAATAATAACATCATCACAAATTTAGTGTTCTGGCATCAAATTTAGACCCACATATCATACAGCTTTGTATTTTAAGATTTCATTAATTTTTTTAAAATCGTGTTTGTCTTATTTGTCACCTTTAGGGAGAGCTATGGAGATGGTCTGAACTGGGCTGGCTGTACCATCATGACACTCCTAGCCCAGGCCAGGAAGTTTGAGCTCCTCGACTTCTGTTCCCACATCCTGAGAGTCCATGATGTGGACGGCAAGACGGCCAGCATTAATGGCATTGTAAGTGCCACATTATGTGCAGCTCAATATTACATCTGCAATATGCTTGTTAATGATTTTGATGCATTCCACAGATGTGCAACTATTTTGTGTGAGCCCTGTGGTGGGAAAAGAGAGAGAGAGAGAGAGAGATAGGGTAGTGAGGGAGGCGTTGATACTTCTGACACGCCCATTACTATCAGACCAGCCTCTAGAATTTACTGAAGTCTGAATCTCACTGTTTTTGTCGAGCCCACCGGAGGTGAGGGAAGACTAAGGGATCGCCTGCGGCGTCTGTCCATCCGTCGTCCGTCTGTCCGTCGTCTGTCTGCAACGCTACATAAACTTCAATAACTCTTTACTCTGGGCTTCAATTGCAATCAAACTTCGAGGGAAGAGGGGTCATACAAAGTTTCACATTTTACCATAAATGAAGGTCACCTCAAGGTCAAAGCTCACAGGCAGGGTCAATGAACTTTAGGGCCCAATGTTAAGTTTTTATGGTGCGTTTCTATTATGGGTCGTAACTTTAGATCCATAACTCCATTTGTGACCAAACTTGGATGGTAGATGTCCCTTGGGGAGTGGATGGTCACCACAAGGTCAATGGTCACAAGCATGGGTCAATGAACTTTTAGAGCCCAATGTTTAGTTTTTATGGCGCGTTTCTATTATGGGTCATAACTTTTGACCCATAGGTCTGTTTGTGACCAAACTTGGATGGTAGATGTCCCTTGGGGAGTGGATGGTCACCACAAGGTGAAAGATCACAGGCAGGGGTCAACGAACTTTAAGGGCCCAATGTTAAGTTTTTATGGCACGTTTCTTTTTTGCCATAATTTTTTTTTTTTAATCTGTTACATTGTATATCTCTTTTTTTTATCTGTTATATCCCATTCACGTAGAATTTCTTGTACGCGAATGGGCGAGACACATTATGGCACTTGCCTTGTTTTGTTTTTTGTTTTTTGTTTTTTTGTTTTTTGGTAGTTTAAGTTGTTAAAGAGCAGTAAGTCTTGAAGAAGATTAATCCAAGCAGTCATGATGGCATTGTTCAAGGTAGATTTACAGATTTCCTGCGACTCCACCCACTGTTTCTTCTGTTCAAGTGGCAATTTCAGGGTGGTATCTTTTTCAAGCAAAGCTTTTCTGTCCAGACATGGGAGGCTTATTGTGTATAATTATTTTTTCTCATGTTAAAAGTCATTTTTGTTATTTATTGCAGTATGTTGACATTCACTTTGTGTTTGTGATTTCTTTTTTTTTTATATATTTGTGTAACTTAATCATTATTGAGTCTTTATCCACTGGATTACTTTGTTGCTATAGTGATAATGATAATAAAGATGATGACAATCTACATGTAAGTTTTAGCAAAAAATACAGACAAAGAAATGTTCTTATCAGAAATTGAGAGTAACTAGAGTACGATTTCATAGTTTACTTGCATTGGTTCCATGAATACCCTTTAGGTTAAAATCAGTATGTTTCTAGAAGTAACATTTGTAGAGGGAGAAATGTCTTAATGGTTATGATAATAGTATATTATTTAGATGATTTAATAAATGCAGGTGCAGTAATTTTGAAAATGTAGTAGAATGAATCGTAAATGAAAATAATTCACAGTATTCATTTGTTCTTTTTTCTCACCTGTCTTTCTTTTCTATTTGTCTTATTGAAAAAAACAAAACACCCAGAATGTAAAGAGGTATGTTGACCGAATCTCCAAGTACCAGGTCCTCAATCAGCAGATCTTCAATGTGCTGAACAAAACTCTGCAGACTGGGGAGCAGGTAGAGAAATCACCTGACAGCGTGGCACTCTACAAGCCTCCGATCCATCAGTCAATGGTCACAGGAGGACTGGTCCATGGAGACTGAGTGAAGGAGTGGATAGTCACACAAACAAAGCCATAGTAAAGAATTTTTCGGCCTCATTGTCAGGTACCAGTAACTAATGGGACAGCTTACTTCTCATATTGTTACAGATATTTAGAAATACATTTTCACTATTAAGTTTTTTTTTCAATGAGTGGAAACAATGACAGTGGATATTTACATTGGATAAGTACATGTGTACAATGATTAAAAAAGGTAGCAGTTTATGTGTGTTGTTATGGATCTACTATGTACAATCGTGGAACGAGGAGAAAGGCAAGTGCCTAATTATTGAAATCAACAGAAATAGAAGGGAAAGAACAAGGTTTTGGGATAGTGTTTTATTCTTTAACAAATGTTTACTGGGACGACCTTGTTATAGTATAATGAGTGAACATTGTCAGTGCTTTCTTTATACTGCTTTGTATGAAATATTCAAGAGACTTAACTTTTGTTAGTTTGTGTTCATGCAAATCTGTAGAGTTGTATGGTTGATTGACTGCAATGCATAAAGGAGCCAAAAGTTGCGAGTGGCTGATTCTCTGATAATGACATGTTACTATTTCCCTATTTTTTCACTTTGATTTGATACATGACATGTTTCATAAAAGTAATCCTGTGCAGGTATACACATCATATTTTATGTAACATTCACCCATCCATGCAAAATCTAACTTCTAATGAATGTCCTTATGCTTTCTACATGTGCTTAGAAGAAAATGGTTTCATTGGTAATCATCCTACTTATCAGAGATACATTTACCTTTTGCATACTGGAACAATCTCTTTGCAATATATGGAACAAACCCAGCACACAGCTAACATGTCCGTTGATTATCAGTTTGTCTTGTAAATTTCTGTACAAGCAGGAGCCACTATTTGAAAACAATGAGTGGGAAGATTTTGTCTTCTGAATAGACTGCAGTAACACAGAATTTTAACCAGAAAAATGAAGAGTTAAAGACTTCACCCTGAAAAGATAATAACATGAACAGAAATAAAAGTGTACAAGGGGGATAGTTTTTGTCTACCTCCATTAACCCCAGGAGCAACGCAGCAACACGACAGGAACAATGTGGAGAAAATACAGAGAAAACAACAACAGCTTACGCACTCACATGCATGCTCATGCAACACACCTGGGTATTTGGCTTTGTGCAAGCTTTCTCAGTTAGCAGCAATCAGCTAAATGACCAATAAGAATGCTCCCCTTGTTACTAGGGGCAGATTTTATGTGTATGTGTAGGGGAGGGGGTAATTTGCCGCTTGGGAATTCCAAGGTCTTGAAACCCTGAAACATGCAGCATAAACAAAAAAATGCTTATTTTTTGCCTTTCCTGTGATCATTTTGTCATGAAAGTTCAACATATGGTACAAAAAAACCCTTGACTACATTATCATGCTTAAAACAGAAAATCTTTGATTTTGACCAGATTCAACAATCTGATTTAGAACGTGATTTTGGTTTTTTGGTTTTTGGTTTTGGTGGGGTTTCTTTTTTGTGTGTGTGCAGCTGTTTCCAACTTTTGGCCCCTTGTATTGCGGCTGATAACATATTGATCAACAGATGTATTTTATGCTGCTTTGGAACATTTCCACAAGTAGCAGAAAAACCAGCTGAAAGCTTTTCAGAGGACCTAGGCCCACTGATAAGTTGAGGAAGTAGTGTTTCATAAATGTCCATACCAGTAGAGGGCTTTCAAGGAGGATAATTGACCACATTCTCACATCACTCGTAAGACAGGCTTGCAGCAGACTTCATTCATTGTGACGCATCAAGAATTGAAAAAGCTTGAGAATGTGACAGTATGAGCAACTTTGTGCTCATAGCCCTGTACACAGATAAGTAGTGCAATACTTCAGTCGGATATGACAGTCAACAGCAGAAATGGACATACAATTTTTGTATTAGACGTGAATTTTCACGTGTAATCATGACACCATGAGCGATACCACTATAGTGCACAGGTGTAATGTTTAATAGATTATGAATCTTCTTCAGGTTGTAAGTTGATTCCACTGTCTTGTACATCCAGAGGCCACTCTTTTGAACGATGACCAAGATTTGAGGCAAAGAGGTGTATATTAAACACATAGGCATTAAAACTAGGATCTTCCCAAAAGAGTGGCAATTACTGAAGGAATATAAGTTTTTATCTTACTTCTAACAAGCAACCTCTGGTCGGTGTGTCATATATTCAATTGAAATGTTGTTTAACCTGGGAGATATTATTATGATGGTTAGTTCGAGTTATAGAGATGGGCTTAGATATATTCCAGAGAGAATTAAAGAACATAATCATCATAGGTTTACACTGACATTATTAATTGTACCACATCACATTTCTGTTTATAATGTCCAGCTATGTATGTCAGCCTTCATCACAGTTTGTAATCAGTAAAAGAAATATTTATGTATTTTTTTGTGTGTTTGGCTTTATTAAATGTTACACATCTGCATCATGACCTAACATTGGCTGCTACAGAGAATTAATGTGAATTTATCAAAGACAATTTGTATATGAAAAGTGATGTATGATTTCATCCTTTGTACCTTAAGGTTTGTATTGTAGCCCATACTTGATCAACTCCTGCAAACTAATCAAGTGAGTGTGCATTATGGCATGCTGTGATTAATGTTCTTTTTGACTGTCTACCAATCTTGATAAAAACTGTCCACCAATGTCTTTCAAAGCTCTAGCCTGCAGAGCTTGTCCGCTTTGGTTTTCATGTGTTGTCTTGTTGTTGTTGTTGTTGGTTTTGTTTTGTTTTGTTTTTTTGGTGGGTTTTTTTTTTTTTTGGTAATTCAAGTAGAATGTGGGACAACTGTGTTTCATAATAGCCATTTCATAATGATTTTGTGAAGTTTATGACTATATAAGCTGTTCTTTTTGGGAGGGTATAATTTTTTTGTGAATTTCGCAAATTAATATTGGACCATGAATTTAACAGCACAGGAAAATATCTTAAACTGAAAGGCAATAGTGCACTTATGATAGCCTCGGTGTCAATGTCGCAAAATCAGTATCTTGCGAAAATGTCTATGACCTCCTCACTTGCGAAAATATATGTATGCGAAAGTAACAGCTTATACAGTAGTCTGTGTTGTCATTTGTTCATTGTGGACATTGGTAGGAAAAGTTGTGTTTTTTTGTTTTTGTTTTTAAAGAATATCTTTCATTAATAGCATTTTGAAACAGAGAGGTTTCAGATATCTTGTTTTCCACTGTTCAAGAGTGTATGTAAGAGTCAAATATCTTGTTTTCCACTGTTCAAGAGTGTATGTGCATCCTAGCTTTTTAGCCCATTCCTGCAGTTAGTTTACATTGCAATGAGGTCGCCTTCTGAATTAAAACAAGTTTTGTGTTAGATGTTGCCAGTAGTATATGGAACATTTGCACTGCTCTAACACCTACATACGTACTGGGATGAAAATGTGGCAAAATGATGCTTGCTTTGGTAGATGAGTCTCAGAGCACACCACAAGCAATGCAGACAATGAAGGAAGTGATGTCATGAAAAAAAAAAGCCACAGATAAGGAGCAGTGCTGACACAGGAATACAACATCATCTCAGGGGGTTAGTGCATTGCTATATGTGCAGTCTTCTATGTGCAGGTGTGATCTTTCTCCGAGTACTGCATTTAATTAGATTCTTTATGTATTTCTTCCGGTTTGGTGGTTTAATCAACGAGTGGGACTTAAATGTCAAGTAGATGCTCATCGTAGTGTAAAGGCTACTTCTAGCTCTAACTTTTTATTGATGATTTGCCTATATGAAAGTGCCTATTGTCTGTGTAAAGTTGTCATATGTTCAAAAACTCTGTTTACAACTCATCAGCTGTTTACATTGCATTCCACATGGCTCAGAGAAATGAATGCGAGGAAAAGGTAAATCATTTTTTTTTTTTTTTTTCTGTGCATGGTCATAAATTCTTAAGTGAAGTCTTTGAATGTGAACATTCCATACTACTAAAAAGATAGGAATGTTGTAGTGTCAAGTTTGATGTAGTGGAATTGCTGGGTGATTACGTGGTAATGAATCTCTCCATGTGTGAGTGCCTTATTCAAGTATATGTGGACTGGACTCTTGCCATTATCTTGAGTCAAGAATATGATCCATTGAATGGTTATTGGGTATATAGGATATCTGTGACTAGCATGCTTGTCACAATATGTCATTCACTATCATATTTCTGTTTCAGATATTTGTGTCATATTCTTACATCCTTTATTCCAGTCTGTGTTCAAGATGTGTGCATCCAGATATCTGATTTGGAAGATGTACATGTGTTGGCCAATAGACTTTAGTTATCAACTCTACTTGTGTATATCTGAAAAGTGCACATGATATTCATATGCTGCTGTTATCAGTGAAATTGTGAGGAAATGTAGTCTCGCTTCCTGACAAGTTGCTTTCCACACCCAGGAGGTTGCTCTGTTGAAAGTGTCCCCCATTTCCTGCATGACATTGATGTAGCTGGTACCCAGAAAGACATGTTGATGGCTTTCTGATATGATTATTCAAATGTGTACCATGATTGCAGATAACATGAATATTCATCTTCCACATGTTATGATAAAGATATTAAAGGATTTATGCTTCTAGAGAGCCCCCAATGTGATCAAGTGCCTATTCCACTGGGTTCCTTATGCTGTGCAGCACAAGTTGATGTGCTCTTATATTTCCACCTCCCCTCATACTGTGTCTGTACCAAGTGTTGTGTATGTATACAAGACAAATGAATACTGACATTCCTATTTAAAAGGCATGACCCATTACCCCATGGTGTGCCTATACAATGTGCTTTCAGTCAAACATCTGTATGTGTCCAAACAACATGCATCTCACATTGTCTCTTCAATTTGTTTTGTTTTTCACAAGTTTTGAATTCTTCAGACAGAAGTCGGCATGAATTGTTGGGAGTAGGAGAAATGTTCATCACTGTTATTGAGGCCAAGTTAACCTATTTTTATGTCCTTGGTTAGGATGCATTTGTGTGAAGTATGGTTCTTTGAAACATATTCATTAGGTTTTTATGGTTTGTAATGTATGTATTGTAAAGCTTGACATTCGATAGAGCTTGTAGAGTGAAATAGTTGGATATTCATAAATAGATTTATATCATTGACATATGCAATTAGTATAAAAAGGAAGTGACTTAATATCTGTACTTAAACTCAATTTTATTGATTTATTCATATCATCTGGAATATTCATGTACACCTCCCATTTTTATATAACCAGATTTACATCTCGGAGCATTTAAGTAGTTTGAGAAATGACAATTGAACTTGACTTTTAATGCTTTCCACTGTTATAAATGGAAAGTTTTACGTAATGTGTAGAGTATATGGTATAGCTCAAGTCTCTGGCTTTTGTAGTGAATGGTATGATGACCTGATACTTTGTGAAATATATGTGGGAATATGGACTTTGTGATATGTGATGTGTAATGTTTAGTGGTTTCTGATATGTGCTGTATACTGGTGTATACTGTATAACGTATACTGTATGATGTATACTGGTTTGTGAGAGTGTAATATACCCCATAGTGGGAAATGAAATAGAAATGTTAGGCTGGCCATGCAGTGAACTTTTAAGGTAGTTAGGGATTAAACTGCAGGCTTTTTGATGTGACATATTTTACTAGTCACTTATTTTATATCTTAGATTTGTATATTGGTTTACATTTGTAAATACAACCTGCATGATGCCTATTTGTAGTTTGCCAATTTAATTATCATGTTACCTCATGGATGTTTCATTATCTCTGAATTACAATGAATTCCAGAAAATCCAGAAATCTTCCATTAGCCTTGTTCACATATTTTTAATCAGAGAAGTGTATATCATATTCAAAAGATTTTTAGTACCCAAAAGTTTAGCATGTACATGAAAAATTGTCAAAACCATTGTCAAATTCCACATGCAAAATGTTTAGAATAAAAGCATCTCTGACAAAAGCAGTGTATATATTGCCATAAACTCATTTATTGTTGTACCATTTTTTATCTTACATACATATTCATTTCATTGTACCTCCTTCACACATCTCATTCATTTCTATGATGTTGTTAGTAACTTCAGACCACATGACTGTCTTTTGGATATAATTCATCCGTCAAGAAGCAATATGGACTCTACAATAGCACTTGCTCAAGATCTGCTTGGTGGAGAAAAAAACAACACCACTATTTTAGGATTTATGAGATGCTGTGTGACATGATCTGTGGTATTTTCGTATCTCAGGTATTATTGTTGTCATTGTGAAGTACTTCATCTCTCAGATATTTAGGTCATTTCAGCCAAAAAGGCAAAATCACTGATAATCCCATCCACTTCTCATGGTCAAGAAATATTAATGCCCAAGAAATATATTGTTTTTGATAATATGTATTGGTGAAATATGAAGTTTGTTCATGGCACTTCTAGGGGAAGAGAATGCAGTTATTCAAAAACGTAGTATGAAGTCTCCATGAAGACCATAGGATAGAGACCTTGGGTACAAACCTTGGGGCAGGATTTTGACAGGCCAAACCCTAACTTTCAAGCATAATCTTCCTCTATCCTTTAGTTAAAGGCATAATTTACCATTTGCAGATGAAACAAAGACCCAGCATTAGTGCTTTAAAATAGTTCTAAAATGTGAGTTAGGGATAGAAACAACCACTGTCAAAATTTGAATCCGTAGAATCATTGTTAAGTGTTGTTAAATACACAAAATGTGAACAATAGTTATAATAAAAATGTTTCCAGACTAAACCGTATACAGTTACGGTTTATTGAGAAAAACCCTGATATCTCCTTATATTCTAGGTTTTATTGCAAATATTTCATATGGTAGGATGTTTTATGATACAACAGACCTACAAATATGCATCAAATTTGATATCTTGAACATTTTTGAAATCACTGCTCCCAAAGGTAAACTGGACCTTTAATACACATAAATTGTATTGTGTGTACCTTCATGTGTAGGTACAGAAAGATATGGGTGTGATATCAAGGACTTCAGGGGAAGACGAAAATGTATTGCCTGAGCTAGGATCACATATTGCACAACTTCAGTGTGGAGCCCTAGCTCATTCAGTATTTTCTTGCATCTGATTTTGATAGACATGTAAAGTTGTTGATTATGGCTGCCTGTTTCCATACATGGCAGTATTAAGACAACAAGTAACACATATTCCCTTAAGAGGGATAAGTGATGTGGTATGGACTGCACCTACTGCATACCTGTGCCATATACATGTATTTCTTGTATATATTTTGCACCAGTGTGAAATCGGGACTTGTAGGATAATTTTGCCTCAGCAATCAAGGACTGCATTGACAAATTGAAAAGATGTGCCTCTTTTAAAGACAAAATGTTTGTGATTTCCCACCTTGGAGAAAAAACAAAATGTTATGAGTTATTTAAAATTGGTGATACCTGCGAACTTAAGACATTTGAAAAAAAAAAAAAAATTAATTTACCACATATACCAGTCTATCCAGTTGGTGGGAAATACACATCATTACTTGAATACCACTAAGATGCCTCATCTACATTTATGTTCATTTACACTATATGCTGTAAATGATAACTTCATAGAGCAAATGAATATTACTTCTGTAATCATAAACCATTACCAAATGCAAATACTGTAAAACCAGAAATATTGGCAGCATGAAACTGTCACAAATCTATTGGAGCGAACAGCCTTTTGCTTGCACGAAACTTTCGCGAATTGCCACTGGCATTCAATGCACAAAATTTTCATACATGCAAAAATTTCTGGTTTTACAGTACATGTTTTTGACAACTGCAATGTTAAGATGAAAGAGCAAATAACACACTTAAGGATGTAGTGGAAGAAATGAGGATAGGTATATGATGCTTTCGTGTACATGTACTACATTTCTGGCAAAATACGTCTGGTGATGCAGAAGTTTGATCTTTCACATGTCTTGTCAGTTTGCTGCTTATGTTTATTTGTTTGTTCCTGTTTTGTTTTCACATAATACCTGTTGAAGGATAAGACAACCTTTGGGAGACTTGTGGCATGTTTTGTGGTGTGGTAGATATGTTTGTAAAAAAGTATGCATCAGCATTCAAACCAATATGAAAATACATATTGTAGCTTGACTACAGTACGTCCACAGAAATGAGTTAACAGTCCGACCTCTGTTTTTTGCCGTGTCTGGAGCGGCTCCCGTTTGGATAAGCAATATGGCCTGATATGGGAGAAACGATGTTTATGTAGGCCATACATATGAGTAAAAGCAGGCTGCAAACCCAGTGGTACGTGTAGCTACGTTGGTAGTGTACGACACAACACTGATGTACAATGTAGGCATAATATGCTAGCCTACATGAAATCATAATTATGAATTGAGACAAATTTTCATATCATGTTCCTTTAGGTAATATCATCGGTACACTGTAAATTGTGTTTGAAATCACTTTTTTTTCACCACTTAGAGGCATCTGAATAATAGAAAAGTTCGGATAATTGAAGTCGGACTATATTCACATATGCAGGAGAAACTCACGTGTGTGTCTGTGTGTGTCTGTGTGTGTGCGTGTGTGTGTCTGTGTCTGTGTATGTGTCTGTGTGTGTGTGTGATACCTCCTTGGTTGAAGCCTGTTCCCCTACAAACACAAACACACACAAACACAAACACACACAAACACAAACACACACACACACACACACACACCCATCAAGAACTTGGGATCAAGAACTTGGGATCGATTCTCCATTATGATTCAGATATCACACACACACACACACACACAAATCTTCAGCACATACTTCTATAATTCTTTGTACACAACACAGATTTTATCATCTGCAGCAATCCCTCAAATCACAACAAATTCCTACAACAAAAGAAGGGAAGATACAAAACAAAGATTTTGATATTCATCACTCTAATTTAATATGGAACCAGAGGCAAGTAAAGAGATTTAATTATAGTAGCTGTAGAAACCCATTCATCCACCATAGTGGGGCAGTCTCAACATAATCCTCTGTCATCATGGTTTGATATGATGGATTGTGATGAATGCATCACAAGTCTGAACTACTTGCCATTATTTTCAATTAACCCAAAAAAAAAAAATACAACCCTAAGGCAAATGGAAGATGCTGCAAGTAAGAGGAATTCAAGAATTGCAGTCTTCTGTATTGCTTGCTAACTCATATAGTTACATACAGCTGATAATTCACATTTATACATCTTTCTAAACACCAACTGCCACTTTCTGACTATATTTAGTAAAAACTGCAAGATTCTACAAGGGCTGATAAGGACAGACTTGCTCATTCTATTTTGTAGAATCACCCAATAGCTAGTAGGAGGCCAGAAGAAACCATATAATTGACATATTACATTACATTCAAATGCTATCTAGCCATTCTGAAGTGAAGGTTTTCTCCATGACATTTTCCCCCAGGGAGTATCACTTAACTACTCAGTCTCAGTCTTCCCTTTATTGTGTAGGTTTCTCAGCTGCATATTTGGTACGCACCATCTCCATTTGCTAGGATTTTTCTTTGATGCCTACCACTTAAAGACAGTTGTTTTTTTTCTTTTTTAAATCAACCCAAACCAGATGGACGCCACGTGGAATGTATAATCAGGGAGGTGTCACCTCCCTGGTATAATACACTGTATTATTGACAAAACAAAATAACGTATGAGGCTCGGTTCATCAGGGGTTTAATGCAATGGTATGGAGTATTCTAATAATCATAACTCTTGAACTCCTATTGACACACACACACGGGGGGGGGGGGGGGGGGGGTTCTTTTCTTGGGAGGAAGTGCTTTCAACCAGTTCAAAAGACTTCGGTTTGACAATAGTTATGCAATAAATACAGGTTATAATATGTCAAGGGAAGTGGTAGGCCATTTGTATGCAAATAAAATCACCAACCTTTCTGAAGGCTACATAAAGTCACATACACTTGATAAGCTATCACTATGAGCATGAACTATATCAGTAAATCTAGTCAACTGGACTTATTGGTATTTTCGGCACTTTCCAAAATTCCATGATCCTGTCACGGGTCAATAACCAATTACCGCCTGATAAATCGCCCCTGAGAGGACGTGAAAACATCGCCACTCCAAAACTACAAGTCCATCCAGTTGAGTAGATTTACTGATATAGTTCATGATCTACTTTACCTGGGTGACTGACAACATCCACAGACTATGAAAAATACCACTTAAAAGGATACTGTCACTCCAACTGCTCGATTTATGACATGTAGTCTTGTGATCAATTGTATCTCAAAACACCTTACAGGGGTGTTAAATGAATGACTGCATGTAATGGGAAATTTTACAGTAAACCTACAACTTGTAACCAGATTTACTGCACTTTCTGTAACATATACAAATTCATCATTAGTCTGCACACAAGAGGGCAAGAAGAACTGCAGACTGATACAAATGATACTAAGAAATATTTTAAAATTCTGTAATTTGAAAAGGTACATCACCAGGATATCTGCTGTGCAGCCACTCAGTGTATTGCACTGTTGTAGTTTGTAGTTAGTCTTTTCCTCAAAGTAAGTGTTCATGAGGTATTTCACAGGTGAATACATTAGAGTATACTTCCCACATAAGATAATTTTCTAAGTGGTCAGCTGTGGCAATTTTTATATATGGATATGATATGATCAAAACCATTTAGCTGATATATCACAATAACATAATTTTTATGCCAAATAAAATACCACGATAAACACATACACACACACACACACACACACACACAGACAAAAAGAATCCACTATCCATTTTCTGCTTTTGCTGAAAGAGCATTGCTTCAAGAAAATGGCAAAGACAAAATTTCTGCCTCTAAGGCCATTATGAACAATGGCATAGTTTGGGTATGATGAGCTTCCATGTTGAACACATGACAAGTCTTTTCCCAGGCCAAATTTAAGGCAGATTTCACAAAACAAGTTTTCTACTTATTCACGTACCTCAGAAGGGCTGCAAACACACAGGACATATGAATACCACTTAAATCTTCATTCTATTTTAGGGGGTAATCATTTATTTCTTGTCAAGAGATGTCCAATCAAGGCCAACGGTCCATTGTGATCATAATCAAGATCATAATTAGAGTAAAATCTTTAATATGTTCAAATTAATAATTCTAGCTTCCAGTTGTTTTTCTTGCAACTGATTGACAAATTGCTCTTCATCGACGAAAATAAACACCAATCATTCACCCAGTACGTGTGTCCATGATTTTTTACCAAGGCCACCACCAAAAACTGAATAATCAGTTATTAGACATTGACAAAGTGCAATTTGTCAATCATTTGCATGAGATAGATGCTATACTCCACTTCTGTTTAGACAAAGTTAGTCATGACCTGAGCTGGATAATACAAGCTTTGATATTTCAAAAACACAAGAGAAAATTTGTCTATTAAAGCTCATACCCATTGAATGTCTTGATTTGAATACAAATTTTCAAAGAGTCTTTACCTGGTAGTTTTTCTCTTTTCTAGACATAATACATACAGGGCCATCTCACTCCAGGGCGGGGGTACTGATAGATTAACACGTGGGCACTTGAAATTAAATTATGAACATCAAAAGGAATATATATATCTCATATACAACATTATGAAAATGGCATTCTGCACGATAATACATTAACATATACACATGTAAGTGAAGCAGGGCAGAGTACAGGCAGTGGTAAAGTGATGGGGAAATGGGGCTGGGGAGGATGTAGCATCTCCTGGTCTTAACTGGGGTGATACTCAAGCACATTTAGCTACCTGTGAAGACAGTGATTCTCATACATTTACACTCATGCTGTAAGTGGGTTTCTGTATTGTTTGAAGAAGCAGCTTATGACAATATTGATCATCCATGACATCACTTAAGACCACAACATAGTTTGTGTACACATAATTACTCACTTCATTTCCTATCACAACAAACATGACAGTGGCAGGAAATATAGTGTCAGATATGAGGGGATGTATGATGAAGCACTTCACAACAATCACAACATAACAGCTGTAATGACCATAGCCACAGCAAGGCTTGCGAAAATAATGCCAAGTAAATATTTAAAAAGTACTTTCTCGTCCTCATGCACATTAGATTTGGTGCTGCATCATTTAGGGGTTTTTTTGTTGTTGTTGTTTTTTTTTTAACTATTTACTATTTTCTAAAATGTTGATGAAAATATTAAAAATCTGTTTGTTGTGCCTGTCCAAATCCATTTTTATTACTTTTTTATATTTACAACTTTTGGGCTGCCGCAAAAATATGAGAAAGTCAGCCACCGAACATGATGTCATGCCCACGTAGAATTAGAATCTTTCTAGTTTCTAAATGTAATGTAATACAGTGCACATTCACTATTGTACCTCTGGGCAAGATCAAATTACCTGCAAACCAGCCACTGTACTGTGGGCCTGGATGTGGCGTACTGATGAGAAAGCATCCAACATATACATGACAGACAAGTTGTCTTTGCACACTTGGTTTCAAAGGTTATGTGCTCGTGCCCAATATCGTATTAGGATGCAAATGTAGTTTTGCACTGCCTTGTATAACTGATTTTCAAATATTTACAAACTTATCCTCAACCTAAAGCATACACATCTGAGTCTCCAATGTCGGGCACAAGTTGAACATTAAAGAGTGTGACACTTTATGACACTTTTACACATTTAACAATAACCAAATTGCTTAATTTGAAGCTTTGTGCTGTACTCGGGTAGTTGGTTGTTATACGACACAGGTACACATACATTGTACAGAGTAGTGCAGCTGGTTCGGTATGATATTTACACGTACACAGCAGCACAGTACAGTACAGACATTCCGAAATGTATAACATGTCAAAATTAACAGCAAATATTCAAATTCCACCATACTTTGTAGACTCAGATGCAAGTATTTAAGGTGGAGAAATATTTCGGATAATTCAAAGTCATGAAATTCTTCCGTCGAGATGTTTTCATTGCAACTGATTGACAAATTAACCTACATCGACGTGAATAAGCACTGAATTGATCAGTGTTTTTAGTAGTAGCCATGATAAAGAAAAATCATGGGCGTACATACTGGAAACACTGATCAATTCAGTGCTTATTCACGTCAATGTATGTAGGGCAATTTGTCAATCAGTTGCAATATTTCGGATAAGTTTGTGCACATTTGAAAATCATCAAGCGACGTGGTACAAAACTTCACTATTGCCTTACGCTACCTTGCACCTACCCAATTATGCAGCAGCTGCATATCAGAAAAATAGTACGATATCAAAAGCAAGGACCTTCTGCATCACCTTTCTCCAAACATCACGGCAAGACACTACTTTCATTTTTTTTTTTACTTGGCCTAACCGATCGGCTGTGAGCATTTTGTTTATTCATCTCTTCATAAAAGGGACCCAAACACAGATATGAACAAAAGAAAACATTCAATGAAAGCTTTGCATATGCAGGAAAATCACATTAAACATCGAAAGGGTAGTTGGCAGGCTCCTTCCCATCACAGTCAACATTACCAAAATCCCAGAATGATCATATATCAAAGAAAATAAATATTCTGGATCCCCTTTCTACTGCATATTACAACCTCTACTTTTAAATGATAGAATCCATAGGATACATTTTTTCATCTCATTAGCTAAATAAAATTCAACATACATTAAAATTATCACAAGTACATGTATACCATTTTACCACCAAAACTACTCCTCCAGAACTAAACATCACAATGGACTCACAGCCAGTATCCACCTGCACTGCTGCTACGGATACCAAGATACTGTCCTATGCAACACTGCTATATATGCATTACAACTTTTCTGTATTAAAGAGGAACACAAACAGTCATGTCAATGAATATGGGTTGTAGCTGTACTCATTTACATGCATATGTACCTCGTTTGATGAACCCTAGATTCTGATTGTTTGAAATTGGGGAAAGAAGTACCTTCAATTGTTCAAGAATAGTTCTCGTCTGCCCTGTGGCACCCCAAACTGTCCCCATAGTACTAAACTGTCCCATAGTACTGCATCACATATTTTTGGTTTGTAGGGGTAAATGTATGCATGTACATTACATTGTACTGTAACCACTTGGCTTCAATAGCACAAAGAGGTGACCCTTGTTTTAGGTGATTGCAATGCAAACAATATATGTCAGTGCAGACAATTTCTTCATACTATTATAGTGTCTGAATCAGTCATTTATTTCCGCTTTTGCAGCAGTAAAAATGTAACATATAGCAACCACTGAAATCAGTAGAGTGAATTAACAATGCAATGTTTTTAGCTATAATTTTGCCTCAAAACTCATTACAGTAATCAATAAAGGCAGAGGGAGAAATGTAAGATTTAAGCCATTAGAAAACAGCAAACTAGAAGATCTAATTCCAGGAGCCGACAGCAAAAACAGAAAAAATGATGGTGAAGTATGCTGCACAAATTCTTCAAAGATTATGCCTGTGCAATCACTACGGACTCAGATAATGTTGCAGCACCGTCGAATACCAAATTGGATGACTCTCGTGGGAAAATTCACTGACAGAAGAATGGATCTCCTTACAACAAGAAGACCATGGTGGCCACCAGACTTGGACTCCAGCAAGATTTCCTGAATACTATAAAGAAAGTTAGATGTTGTACATCATTCTGACTTTGGACTGCTGTCAAGTTTCAAGGCCATTTTGGCAATGCTAAATAAGGGAGAATTTGCACAGCATACATTGTAACTTTGAAATTCATGAGGAACAAGAGACCCGGGGGTCACGCGCTCACCTGAGTATCGCTATTTCACCTTCCATGCATTCTTGCACACTCTTACCTGAGAACATTGGAAATTTAGGTCTGCATATGGACCCCCCCCCCCCTTCAACTTCTGAGTGGGGGGGGGGGGGGGCAGGCAGCCCTGGATCTGCAATGAACAAACTTGGAACTAAAGTCATCAATGTACAAACTCATGGTATTAACTTTGCTTTATCATTTCTGGTTCTAGAATAGAAGATTTAAAATATTCCTTAATGTGGGGGGGGGGGGGCTAGGGGCCCCCCTCCCCCCTAGGGATGCTACCTGCTTAGTTTGGTAAAAATTCATCATGAGGTTTTCAAGAAGAAGATGAACATGTACATTACATTACAACTGTAGGACTTCTCCCCATCCCCTCTCCTGGGTCCCAAGGGGGGGGGGGGCACCCCTGATTCCGCCAATCCCATGAACAAACTTGAAACTACAGTCATCAATGTACTAACTCATAGTATTATCTAAGCCCTGTCACTTCTGGTTCTAGAGAAGAAGATTTTTAAAGATTCCTTAATTGTGGGTGTTTGGGCCATGGTGCCCATTTGAACAAATGGAGATCCTATCCCCCTAGGAATGCTACCTACCAAGTTTGGTGAAAATCAGACATGGCAATCTCAAAGTGAAGATGAAAATGTACAATTTAGGCCCCATTAGGACCCCTCCCCACCCCCTCCCCTGGGTCCCAAGGGGGGCACCCCTGATTCCCCCATGAACAAACTTGAAATTACAGTCATCAATGTACTTATTCATAGTATCAACTAAGCCCTATCACTTCTGGTTCTAGAGAAGATTTTTAAAGATTCCTTAATTGTAGGGTGTTTGGGCCCCCCAGGTGGGCCATGGTGCCCATTTGAACAAATTGAGATCCTATCTCCCTAGGGATGCTACCTGCCAAGTTTGGTGAAAATCGGTCATGGGGTTCTAAAGAAGAAGATGAAAATGTAAAAAGTTTACGCACGACGGATGACGCACGACGCATGACAGACGCCGGACGAAGAGCGATCGCAATACACTGTAGCTCACTTGAGCCTTCGGCTCAGGTGAGCTAATAAAAGGGGAAAGCAATACAAAATTCTCAAAGGCCCACTTACCCAACATAACTGTGCTGTCACAGGTGGACAGCAATGCCCCACACCTTCCCTCGTACACTACACAGATAGGCTTTAATCCAAATGTCAGTGGTTCTAACAAAAGATCACTGAAGAAGAATTCATCGACATCTGGTCCATGGTATTGTGATGAAGACCACTGAAGAAGAATTCACTCCAATCTAGTGCATGGAATTATGATGTACCACTCGGGAAGACGACAATAGGTGACAAAATGAAATCCAATTCGTCCAGGGCAGGAACCTGAACCAGACCATGTGCCAACTATTGTGTGACAGCAACATCAATAACAAAGCTTCAAAATGCTGGATTTAAAGACCATGCCTTAAAGCCTGTGTCAGGCAATCACTCGGGATCTAGCCTGAAGCACTATGCTCAAACTTCTCATGAAACGAGAGAGTAGATGAGCTAAGCGATAGCTGCAGCAACCATCAATCAAGCATCAAATCTATCATTTCCAGTAAACATGGATCCACAACCCACAAATTCACAAGCACTTCTCCTCTATGGTGTTAAGTTTCACTGCCAGTAAATATTTCCTCTACCAGTACCATTAAAAACACATCAAAATTTACCTTCAAATATTGTGTGATAACTATCTATGACAATTAAGATCTTTCAATATGATCAAACCTACAAACACAGAGCGGGTAGATACATTGAATTTTACTGTTACAAACTATTTTGAAACTTGGACTTTTTAAGTTTCATCGATTTAGAATTGGAAGATTGAATATTGCCACTTCAATTTAAAACATGACATCATTGCAATTAGAATTTGGAATTGGAAGTTTAAATACCAGCAGTCCCGATTTTTGCCTTTGTTATTCCTTGAAAATTTCTTCGTCTTAGTCGACATTTATAAGTCGACAACTCGCAGAAGTCGACCTGATTTTTGAGTGCCAACTGAGCTGAAATACGTGTTAATTCCCTCATCTAAGTCGACATAATTTTTTCGCTCAAAAATCTTATCGCCATTCCCTGAAAAAGAATTGTTTTCCCGCTCCGATTCGCAGCATTTCTACTCAGTAATTCGCTATTGTACGGCGCGGTACCGTTCGCGCTATGCGTCCATTGTCTTGTACATGTACGTCAGAATAGAGAGGGCATACACTCATTTACATTGGAGAGTTACATGTACATGTAGTACCCAAAGCAGTTCACTTTCCCCTTTTTCTCCTCGTTATTCTCAAAACGCACAAATTTTGTACACCTATACGTCCTAGTAGAGAATCATTATCAGAATATGAAATAGGTGTTTCCATTTATCCGAATATTCTAACGTTAATTATTCCAAAGCGGTATTAGAAACCTGGGCCCTTTTTTAGAAAATAAATTAAAATGCAACTACATGTAATTAAATGCAACAAAAAAATCAAATGCAGGTGTATCAAATCACGAGCAACTTTGCACATAAACGCAAGTGCATTGCTGAAAAGGCTCGCGTTTGATAATCATATGAAACTAGATAATAGTTGTACGAACCTGAAACTCAATTGTGTTTAAACGAAACTCTAAAAATCGACTGAGGTCCATCAAATGACGCGCAACGCTGTATTCAAACGCAAGAGCGTTGCAAAGAAGACTTGCAGTTTTCGTGAGAAACTAGAAACTGCGTTAAAAAGCATCCCTTAACATCTACGGAGGTGCGTTATTGTTGAAAAGTCTTGCATTATTTTTTTATCTCGTACGCAAAATTAAAAATTAGACGCAACTATGAAAATCAAATGCAATTGCAAGTCCATCATATCACACGTAACGCTGAAAAGACTTGCGTTTGATAATCATACGAAACCAGAAAATTGTAAGGAACTTTTTTTTTTTTAACTCAATTGCGTTTAAACGCAATTCTAAAAATCAAATGCAAGTCCATCAAATCACACGCAACGCTGTATTTAAACGCAAGAGCATTGCAGAGAAGCCTTGCAGTTTTTATGCGAAACTATAAGAAACTGCGTTTAAACGCATCTCTAAACATCTACGTAAGTGCGTTATTGTTGAAAAGACTTGCATTATCTTTATTTCGTACGCAAAATTAAAAATTAAACGCAACCCCGAAAATCAAATGCAAGTCCATCAAATCACACGGAACACTAAAAAGACTTGCGTTTGATAATCATCCGAAACTAGAAAATTGTAAAAAACTTAAACTCAATTGCGTTTAAACGCAAATTCTAATAATCAAATGCAAGTCCATCAAATCACAAGCAACGTTGTATTTAAAACGCAAGAGCATTGCAGAAAAGACTTGCGATTTTTGTACAAAACTAGAAAATGCATTTAAATGCATAAAAATCTATACGGAAGTGTGTTGTTGTTGAAAAGACTTGCATAATTTTTTATTTCGTAACGGAACTTTCGCCGTGACCGAACTTAGTCTGCACTAGCAGGGGAAAGACATCGCAACATTTACACGTTTCAAACTACTGAAATGCATGCTGCTTCACGAAATGTCATTGAAAAAATAGCAGCAAATTATTGTTACAGTTCGCTATGTCGAAGGTTTAAATCTCAGTCCAAAGTTGAATTAGTCCAACGATGGAAAGAGATTTGTTTTTACGAAGGTTGATAATCCAAAAAGATATCGTTTTCGGATTAACAAACTTCTCTTCTTCTCTTTATTTCATACTGGCCCGCGCCGTACAAAGCTGTAATGCTGCGAATCGGAGCGCGAGAACAATTCATTTTCAGAGTATGGCAATAAAAATTTAAGCAAAACAAATATGGCGACTTAGGGAAGGAAAATCACACATCCTATTTCAACTCAGTCGGCACTGAAAAATAATCTCGACAGAATCATACGAATTTACATGCACATCTTCGCAGCAATGCACTTGAATTTAAATGGCAAAGCTGCATGCAATTTGGGGAATATGCGTTTTATTTTTCAAATCAAATTTAAAATGTACAGTGTCTAGAAATGGGTCCAGGTTTCCGATCCCGCTCTCTCAAAATCTCTCTAGAGATTTGGGAATTGTGTGTTGTCGTTACTAATCTGCGCGAGATTTATGCATGAACTAAAAAATAAGTGTTGCTAATGTCAGTATGTATGTTTTGGCGGCAAAAGGAGTAAGATTTGGGTAGCGATCCGCATCGTGATCTTACTCTGTATAGGGGAAATTAGTTTTCATTTATAAGTCGACAAAATGTCGACTTACGCGTAAGTCGACTTTCGCGTAAGTCGACGTGTTTTTCTCAGTCCCGATTATGTCGACTTACGTGAGGTTGACTGTACTATTCATTAACAAAATATTAACTGGGCTCGTAGAGGCATGTAACAGCATCCAATTTCCTTGTCCAAATACTGAAATCTTCTTCAAAGTTGTTTATCTCTATTTGCTCACTGCGTCAAAGCATTTTTATTACCCAATATCAAAATAAAAATCTGCATACATCAGCACTATAATAAAAAAAAAAAAAATCATGAACTACTCTAATATCTTCAATTGTCCAATAAACATACACACAGATATGTGTACTTTGAAGGCTTTACATATAGTATGTTTATACAATAAATGAGATAAAAATGTGCACATCCTAGCTAAAGCTGGCACTAATGATAAACACTTCTGTGCAAGTCATAATGTCATATCAGACAGCTATTTTACCCTCATAGTGTCATTATACAATTAATTCTATATCTCTGGAACAAACAGCCAATTCCAGAAATTAAGTACTCACCAAAATTACATGATGACAAGGAAACAATTTTATTTCAGTGGAAGAATTTACGATGCAAATATTTTAAAATCTTTAAGTACTGACATACTTCATGATAAGAAATTCCAACCAGTACAAAATGCCTCATACATCTTCATAAAAGTACATGACTTTAAAAAAAAAAGAAACACTTTGCATATGAAATGTACACATTTTATACATTTTCAAAAATCAGAACAAGACATATGTATTTCAAAAAATACACCTATACTTATATTCTATGTAGAGTCTTGATTCTTTCATAGGGAGGAAAAACATATAAAATTTAGCTAAAATCACATGTATGCATACAGAGCAAAACGATACTTTACAGCACCTTACCTAGAGAGTTCTTCTACTATCAATGAGGATTTTCAACAGAAATGAGATCTTTGCTTTACCTGGGACTATATCACATGACACAAAGGTGCAAGAAGTCAGAAAAGGAGACTTTAAATGCCAGTGAATGGTAATTTACAATACTAGATCAAACTTTTGGTGTACATTCAATTTCACTTAAAAAAGTACCCAAATACTTCAGAAAATGCTACCAAAATATATGATGATATAATTTCTCTATAATAGTACAATATCAACTTTGCAGTTAGTTTTAAATCATATAAATCCAAATTTGGCATATCTAGACTTCTTTTAAAGTTCTATCTATCAAAAACAAATGTATTTCATACCTTGTTGCAATATTACATAATGAGCAATACACGCATGTAAATTGTTCAAGGTACAGGGTAATTGTAAGATTTGCTTCAATGTGGCATATAAAGTTGAATAGTATGTGAGTTGGTTTAACAGCACATGCAGCATGACTTTGGAACACCATTAGAAGTTTCAATAACTATGACTTTCTTAAGTTTATGATTTGCGAGTGCGTCCCTCGCTCGTTTCCAATTCTCTTTTGTTGACGCACTCTATTTTCGTTGCCTAAGTTTTCGAGTCATAGTTACTAAGGGAGAGCCTCCTCGTGGCCCCGCCAGGCAACGTTTAACTTCCGTAGACGGCAGATCTCCCTTAACCATATCTTTTGGTGTTTGTGTGCCCTTTCCAAATTCCTTTTGTTTTTGTTATTGCAGTCCAAATTTAGGACTGTAATCGGGGGCACACACTTTTCTTTTGTTTTCCTTTGCTCGTTGTCATTTCGTTTTACTATAACCACAGTATGAGTGACACCGGTCTGGATAACGGTGCTGATGTCAACCAGGACAAATCCATCTGTCCGATTTGTAGCAGGAAATTAAAATCTTTCGCGGGTCGACATCGGCACGAGCGGAAGTCCCACCCGGAAGAATACCATTCGGGCGTGGCCGATGCCATCAGGGCACGCCGAAGATGAGGTGGGATGAGGAGGAGCTGAGACTGGCTGCGAGTGCAGAGATCTCCGCACCCGCTTCAACATACAATTTAAACCAAGTTATTTCTAAAGTGTTGCCGCATAGAACGATCGAGTCTATTAAAGGCATGCGGCGCAAAAATGCCAGATACTCAGCCCTCCTCAGGGAAATGAGATGCAAAGGGGCTTCGGATATGGGAGCAAACCCTGCCGAACCCGGGCTCGAGCAAGCCACGGAAGAAACTTCTGGCCCCCCTTCTTCCGTGGAGACATCGGTCGAGGCCGCGGCTGCGGTCTCGGCCGATACGGATGATAGCTCGGGCCCAATGCGAGCTTCGAGTGAGGGGACCGCTCCACCGGTGACCCCGAAAGAGGCCTTTGTGAGGATCTCTGGGGAGTTGGGCCTTCGGGTCCCCTCCCCAGAGGGAGCTCAGGACCTCTTGATGGGCAAGCTGGAGGAGTGGCTCCCAAGCGCCATCTCACCACGCCGCCCTGCAGCCCCTTGGGCCGACCAGCAGGGCAGGACAAAGAAAAGAAGATCCCAATGGAAGTACCGACAGACTCAGCAGAGTTGAAAGGATAGGAGCCACACATGCAGGGATATTCTGGACGGTAATCTTAGATGATATCTTAACTTCATCCAGGCTCCTTTACATCCAAGTCTTCAAGGCATAGAAGATAGCTATGTGCAGAGTGGCAACACAAGATGACGTAACTTTATCTAAGTCTGAGACAATTTAGTGTACTAAACTCTGTTTATCTTTGGCAACCTAACAAATACACTTAATCCTTGGCTTAAAGCATTTCTTGCATCAAAAATATGATTATCAATCAAGATTGATGTATAACACTGCCTACAAAATATCAACAAATACAAAACGAGCATGAAAAACTAATGAACAATTTGGCAAGTTTATTCAGTCTATCATCTCAGAGATATGGTAATTCCTTTATATTGAACACATGACATATCACCTTCCTTTATTAGTGATGTGCTAAATGCACTGCACCTATTCCTGGCTACTCTTCTTCTCTCTCTCTCTCTCTCTCTCCCTCTCAGTATAAACATTTGTCCATCCTTTTATATTGAGTACTAAGTAACATTTAATCTCTACAATTTAAAGTATCTTTAACTATCTATTCAGTACTGTTATGCAATTGTTTAAATCAACTGAATGAGGTAAATCCATAATCATCATAATTATGCTGGTCTTCTTTCAAGCAGTGTATACTGTGAAGAAAAAAAAAAATGAGTCGTGTCCTGAAGTCTTCATGAGCATCAGTGACTTAATTTGGGGCACCAAGTAAACAGTACCTCCCCGTGGTGTGCCTTGGTGACTGACAATCTATATTGTCAGGCTAAAGCTGTTTATATTTTCTCTTCTTTACTCTTTCTTAAACTTCAACTGTGTGTTTGCGGTATCGAAACCCTACTTGTATCCACACTTTGCTGCATTTAAGAGCGAGTAAAGGGCACTAGTCATGGTTTACCAATACTCGCTTCCGAGTCTGTCTTTTTCAAGACAGGCCTTATTCTTTCTTCTTTTGTCTTTATTCAGTCGTGTTGGTTGGTAATTAGTTGGTAGTTTTTGGTGAGTTATGGAGCAGCCACATTGATATCCATCTGCTTTATTCAAGAGATACCTTTCGGTTCACCTGCCCACATTGTGGGAAGTCGATTGACAGTCATACGTAAATTAGACAACGCCGGTTGTCTAATAAACATTTGTCTATCTTTTTATATTGAATACTAAATAACATTTTATCTCTACAATTTAAAGTATCTTTAACTATCTATCCAGTACTGTTATGCAATCAACCGAATGACGTAAATCCATAATCACCATAATTATGCTGGTCTTCCAGACGCCCTCGGAATTAACAACACCACTGTCATTCCAAAGGGGCATGCTGATCCATCAGACATTTCTTGTTGGCGGCCAATTACTATTGGTTTCATCCTTGTTACATGTCTATTACCAAGATTCTAAATGCTTGCCTAATGAAGGCCACTCTCATCGATCCCAAACAGAAGGCGTTTATTCCTGTAAACGTAGGCTTGGAGAATATTACTCTCCTTGATTGTTTAATGTCACAGTATCAAAGCCAGAAACACTCCTACTTCGTGATACTCTTGGATGTGTCGAAGGCTTTGGATTCTGCGGTCACATGACTTTCTCACCAAGGCCTCCCGCCGGGCTTTATTGAGATTGTCCATGATCTATATGACAGTACCATTAAGAGGATCAAGACTCAATCCAGGGTTTACAACCTCGTTCTCGAGGAATTGATCAATAGTGCTTACCAGCACATCAGTTTAGAACTCTACGGTTGTCGGCATCCCACGTTGGCATTCACAGATGACCTAGTCCTCACTGCCGAGAGTAAGGCTGGACTGTCATTCCTTCCTGACCACTGCATCAACTTCTTTGAAGCCAAACAGATGCCAATCAATGCCAGTCAATCGGCGGTTACATTTATTGAAATGGGAGGAGTTAAATATTTAAGGATTTAAGAGTAGTTCTTGGTTTTTATTGTTATTGTAATTGTTGGGGGATTTGATGTTATTTGTATTTTTTTTCCTACTTCGAACACACCCATAATTAATGCTTCCCTGGCAGTAATAGCACTGTAATTATGGAACTCAAACATTTAAGTGAGATTGTGGGCGGATTCACAGGATATTGGGTTGGGGGGGGGGGGGGCTGTTCCCTTCTGTTTGATGTGTTTGTCTCTTTTCTTTTTTATTCACATACAAAATTCTTTCTTTTTCATTCTTAGTATTGACAATGTGTAATTTATATTGTTATAATGAATTTTGTTATTTTGTCATGAATTAATTTGTATATTGTTTATATAAAAAAGAAAGAAAAATAAAATGTAGGTTTAAAGGGACATTCCATACGATTTTCATAATTTCACATCATGTAGTACATAAATCAACAACTCCATGTATAGATTTGTGAAATTCATTGTGATTCTTGAGCAGAGAAACAATACTTTGAAAAACCTTAAATTACACTGAACAAGGATGATGACATAGGAGATTCACATATTTCAGAAATGTAGCAGTGCAATTACATTACAATACCACTTGCTTGCGAGTTCACCTGTGTATAATCTATGCATGCCTTCTCCTTTTGTTCTGCTTCCTTGAGCCCCAACTCATGCATTCTTATGGTGACTCTGCCATGTCATCATCCTTGTTCATTGCAATTTGTTCTAAATTTTGAAAATATTCTTAATAAATTCTTCATCCCAATTATCACGAATTCTGAAACTCTGTCCTCAGTATAACTAATTTATAGTTGTTCAAATGTAAAAATCTGAAAATCATCCGGAGGTCTTCTTTAATGTATTGAGTTTCCCCCACTCATACAAGCTTGTCTTTTACCTGGGTCCCTCTTTTCCATTAACGCAATTATTTTACATACATTGTACGTCTAGTTTTCATTGAATTTGTGCAACAACAAACACGTGCTATTGGAAATAAAATTTCATTTGAATTGAAATATTGGCGAATATGGAGGTAAATTTATCTCTGGATACACGGTTCGTTAACCAGGCCCAACAGGCCCTCCTTCCCGACAGAAATATGGAGGCCATCAAGTACCAATGGAAGAAAGTCTCATATAAGGTTTTAGTACGCGAGTGGCAGGAGTCACTGGCTCGCGATTCAACCAGTGAGTTAGACACTGTTGGGTTTACTTCATCGGATACACCCAATTTGTACTCCGCTCCTGCAATCTCGCATCTGGAGGACATTAAATCTGTCAAGGATGTTTTGCTTGACAATATATATTCCTCTCTATCTGACTTTCTTTTTGGAAGGTTATCCAAAAAGAAAATAAACTTTGACAAGAATTTGCACACTATGGCAGAGACACTCCCATTTCTGAAATGAAATGAAAATTACTTCAACAACATTCAGGCAAACCAGGTTAATCAGCAAATGTCCAAAATGGACATGCCTTGTGAACTTGAAGCATTACAATAACCTTTCAATAGTCTACTATCTGTTACACCAATGTTATCCCAGTTGTTTATTCTCGTCTGCTACTGGCTGACACAGTCGAGATTGATCATCAGTTTTGGGATGGCATGTGTACATCAGTTAAGCACTGGAAGCAAAGGATTATTAATAATTAATGATATGTTTAAAGTTATTCCAAATGATTGAAAAATGAGACCATATGCAGGTCGACGTTCATAATTTTGGTATTAGATAAAAAATTAGGGGTCAAATAGGCACATTGTCCGATTTGAATTCTAAGAAAATATATGCTTATTTTATTTGACAATTTCAGGAAGATTATAATTAACAAATACGAGATGGGTGCAATCAAGACAATTTTGGTAAGGAAGAAATTAAGAAAATATTTTTTAGAATAAGACGTACAATAATTTGTCGTAAGTACAGGGAATTTCACTACAAGTCACTACACGGTGCCTTATATACTTAAAAACATCTTTATAGATTTGGATTTCCCTCTGACAAATCATGATCTTTTTGTAAAAAGGAGGAGGAGACGTATTCACATGTATTTCTGTTTTGTGAACGAGTTCAAAGAACTTGGCAAGAATAATAGGTTAGATCTGAGGGAAATAGACATCAGTGACAGGAATTTGATTTTTATGGCGATTCAAGGAAATTCTCACAGAATTCCATTCCATTATTTTCATTATAGAAATAAATTAGAATATATTTTTTCTGATCATACGGAGTGCTTCCTTCAATGAACAAAATTTTAATGATTATAGATTGTAAAGATCAAGAAAGGAAATTAGCAATTAAAATTGGTAAAGAAGGGTTACATTTATTGAAATGGGAGGAGTTAAATATCTAAGGAATTTAATTGTAGTACTTGGTTTTTATTGTTATTGTAATTGTTAGGGGTTTTGGTGTTATTTGTGGGTTGTTTTTTTTCTTACACATCCATAATTAATGCTTCCCTGGCAGTATCAGTACTGTAATTATGTAACCTAAACATTAGTGAGATTATGGGCGGATTCACCGGATATTGGGTTGGGAGTGGGGGGGGGGGGTGTTCCCTTCTGTTTTTTGGGGTTTTTTTTGCATACAAAATTCTTTCTTTTTCATTCTTAAAGGTTGTGTACAGTTCTGGTCGAGGTGAGGATTTAGCTTTTAACATTTTGCGAGATATTCAGAAACCACTCTATGAGATGTCAAAGAGCATGCAATTCTAAAGGGTATCAAAAGTTTATTTGACGAAAATCGGTTTTGAAATGGCTGAGATATCCAAAAACAAGGTGAAACAAAGACATCATAATAAAGTTGTGGCATGTCGCCTTTTATCATTATCACTTTTTTTGATATCTCAGCCATTTCAAAACCAATTTTCATCAAATAAACGTTGAATCCTTCTTAAAATTACATGCTCTTTCATATTTCATAAGAGATTTCTCATTATCTCACTTAGAAATGTTCAAAACATTAATCCCTTACCTCAACCATTACTGTACAGTCCCTTTAATATTGACAATGCAGAATTTATGTTGTTATAATGAAATTTATGTTATCTTGTCATGAATTAATTTGTATATTGTTTATATGAAAAAGAAAGAAAAGTAAAAGATTGGCCCCCCAAAAAAATGTAAGATTAATAATCGGGTTTCCTACATTCATACAAGCTTGTCTTTTACGTGGGTCACTCTTTTCCATTTAATAATGCAATTATTTTGAACAATTAGTTTCACATTATATGCATCTTTTTGTTGTAATACATTGTACGTCTTGTTTTCATTGAATTTGTGCAACATCAAACATGTGTTATTGGAAATAAATTGCATTCGAATTGACATATAGGCGAATATGGAGGCAAATTTATCCCCGGATACACGGTTTGTTAACCAGGCCCGACAGGCCCTCCTTCACGGCAGAAATCTGGAGGCCATCAAGTATCAACGCAAGAAAGCCTCTTGCAAGGTCGATTCCAAGGGAAGCCAGCAGTCGCAGACAGCAGGCACGTGGCTCGATTCCAAGGAAGCCAGTTAGGCCAAGATGGACCTCCAGAGCTGGCCTCTGGATTCAACGGGAGCTGGGCTCCTGGAGAGGTGCCTTCCACTTCTTCCTCCTACCTATTTCTCTATCTTTCTTGTATCCATGACCTCTTTTTTTGTTGGGTGGCTCCCGGGATAGTAGTGTGAATATATGTATCTTCTCAGTTTCAGGGCCAGCCTTGCCCAGGGCACTCCTGTGTCATAGCCTTTGTAATAGCCAACTATTTGTTCTATGTCTTTCAGTCTGTACATGAGTTGTGAGAGTCACTGGCTCGCGATTCAACTAGTGAGTTAAACACTGTTGGGTCTACTTCATCGGATACACCAAATTTGTACTCCGCTCCTGGCGGTACGGTTTCTCCTGGAATCTCACATCTAGAGGACAGTAAATTCATCAAGGATGTTTTACTCGACAATATATATTCCTCTCTATCTGACTTTCTTTTTGGAAGGTTATCCAAAAAAGAAAATAAACTTTGGCAGGAGTTTGCAGACTATGGCAGAGACACTTCCATTTCTGAAATGAAATGAAAATTATTTCAACAACATTCAGGCAAACCAGGTTTATCGGCAAACGTCCAAAATGGACATGCCTTGTGAACTTGAAGCATTACAATAACCTTTCAATAGTCTACCATCTGTTACACCAATGTTATCCCTGTTGTTTATTCTTGTCTGCTAGTGGCTGACACAGTGGAGATCAGTCATCAGTTTTGGGTTAAGAATGTGTACACTGGCCTGTGAAGCAGCTTCTTGTTGCGAGCTGTTATTTGAATTTATTTGGTGTTTATCATTCCCCTAAGAATATTCACGCCAAATTACTTATGAAATTACTTTGAATTCCAAGTTTCACCCTACATCCATTTTTATTTTATTACAAATAATTCAAAAAATAATCTATAATATGAATATCAAATAACACTCTCCCTCACTAGCCTCGATGATCATATTTTCTAGCCAGCCCGGCTTGGTACCTTGAGCAGGCTTCTCAGCAAGGAGGGGGCTGTGATTGGCTGTCCACCTGCCTAGGCCATTCCAATACACAAGAACACATATGTGCACCATGTGTTGCCTCACTGCCAGCAGGCCTACACTTACAGTGCCAAATAAAATGATGCCACAGAGATTTAGAAATAATCTGAAATTTGAGATGCCATGCAAAAATGTCACAGCATGAATGTCCTATAATACTCCTAATGCATAAAGGTGTGTCATATCACGGTAGACGTGTAGGAGTACAGGAAATCTGGAAAACTGTAATATGATTGCCTTTCAAAAAAACAAACAAAAAAATTCCTGGAGTTGCATGGAACATTCATTACACTTCTCTACAATGGGCAAGATAATCAACATCAATAATATCTATGTGCCAAGAATTTTTCCTGGTTTCTGTGTAAGAAGCTGAAAAGGCATTAACAATTACCGGTCTAGTGTTGGTTTTTGTTTTGTTTTTCAAAGAGAGAATAAATTCAACTGATATCCTTTCTCCTGGATAATAGACACTTCTCACTTAGAGCAGGAAATTAAGTTGAACAGTACTTGGATGATACTCCTGAATTGCATACCTTTAAGATTTACAATGTTCAGCAGTTCTACAACCAGTGGCCACCTTACATTCTAGCAGACTGTTAAAAACCTGATGCAAGAGGTACAGCAGGCCCCAAGGATGAAAAATGGCCTAGAGATCCTTGAGACTAAGGCAGCTTCTTTCTATTAAACTATAACAATAATTCTTAGCAATTGATGAATGATAAGGGCATGGAACAGACATGTGTGTACATCATGACAAGCTCAAAATTGGTCACCCTACAGAGTGGCTCATTACAACTACTGGACAAAGGGTCAGTTCAGCAGATTATTCTACATTTCAAACAGGAGACCATACACTGAAAATGAACAGTGTTACCACAATTTGTACACTTTGAGGAACAAGGTGTTCACTCTAACACTTGGCTCTGTCAGCATGGTAGTGACATGTCTTACTTTAATCACACACTTTCCCTACTACAGTCAATACTGGTAATTCCTGGCAGTAATCAACCACCTCTTGCAAGTCACTTGCTTGTCCACTGCATTTGACACCTTGCCTTACTTTCCAACTAATGCACAAATCAACTTGAGTTCCATGACAATATTTCTCCCCATACCAGCAACATTTCCTTTCTTCATATCACTCATTCAGGAGTATCAAGCTGGGCAACAATGAATCAAAGATCTGTATCTGTTACACACACTTGATGCATCATTTACAGCAACACTGCAACTTTAGAAAGTTGACTGGCTGTTACTATAGATGGTGCAATTATCATGTATCAAGTATTCCGACTCTCCTAAAAAACACAACACAAGGATCTCAGTCACAGAAATAATGCATAGCTGTTTAAGCTATTCTCTGCAAGAGACATATGGCTAGATATATGGCCCTTGAGAATTGCTTTGCATTATTTCAGTGCCAAATAATTACCTTTACTTCTTCATCCTTACGAATCTGGAACATTCCTGCATATTGCAGGCGTTGGTAGGTAACAACATATTGACCACAGCTGCATCTGCTTCTAGTCTTTCATTCTGGTTGGTATGAGATGCCAAGAGAGTCTAGGGTGCCTTGCTAGCTACTCATGGGGCTTGCGTCGTTGGATTCCGTGAGGCTACTCTGACGGTCCAAGCCATAGTGCTTGTTGAGTGGAATGACAAAAACTGTGATGTCATCACCTGAGCCCTGTTTGTTCTCTTTCAATGTTCTCCATCCATTAATCCTCAGCACACCTCGTGCAGCCATGACCAGCTCCTGTGCTGCTGATGCATACCTGGAGGGGGGGGGGGGGGATTAAATGCACATTTCATGTTTTCATCATCAGAAGAGGCCTCGGCCCTATTCAATAAACTGTTAATTTATCGTCTTTGCAAGCGATTTACCAAACTACAGTATCTAACACAGATGCACAAGCCTTTCAGGGTTTTTTTGTGTGTTTTTTGATGAGCAAAATCAACCAACATAACGCTTATGATTCTTCTGTTTTCAAATGTTAGATGTTGCATCAGTATGTTACCGAGTGTTTCATCAAGTATTAGTTACACATCACATGTGATTAAATTTCTCAATCACATGAAAAACAATGCCTGAAGAGCTCACTTTTTATAGTCATCTGGTGGAAAGCTGTCCAGGACTTCATTCACCACTTCAGCCACCCTTTCATTGGACAGGACATCCCACAATCCATCTGATGCCATGATAAGGACGTCTGACTCTGTGAGCTCCTTGTCAAAAAGATTAAAGACTTTGACCTGCACAAAATAGAAGGACACGTTGATGTAACTTGATAGTATACAATCATGAACGCATGACACTAGATAATAACAATGACCAATGCAAGAAAATTTGCAAATTTATTTCACATCAGCCTTTGGCCAGTGAAATATTGGCTAGAATAGTGCATGAAAGAGCATATTTACCACTGCTTTAAAATAAAATGTCTTTATAAAATTGATTTACAACCTGTATACTATTTGTTTAATACAGAATTACTTACGCAAGAACCAGAAAGTACAGATCACAACTGAACTATAACAAAGTTAAAGGTAGGGGATACCTTTTACAGAACTCCCAAAATGCAGCAAAACATTAAATATGAACCTCAGGGGACTTGTTTAGGCCACTGCTTAGAAATTTGGAAGTCAACAGTTATCTACAATTTGAATAATGCACAAAACTCAACTACTCAGTAGTTCTGTGTGTCAGCCACACTTAAGCCTTTTTGTTGCAGTCTTCTGTATTTTTTATCTATAAACACAAATCTAAAAGTATATGAGCTGATGTAATAACATATAGAGTGTGTGGCAAGAATGCATATAGAAATGTTTGTAAGTTTTGATGAACTTTATTCACAAAATATACATGATGGGCACACATGCAGTGCATGGGTCTGCAAAGGTAGCCTAGTGATGTACTGGAATTTACGGTGAGCCCCGAAAAGAATTCAATTCAAAATCTAACGGTCAATAAAAATGTACTAAATGTTACCTTCCACTTTCAATACTTTATGGGAGTTTTAAATGTTACCTTCCACTTTCAATACTTTATGGGAGTTTCTAAAATGATACTCTCTTCAACATACCACTGTGTTTATACAACTCTTCATTTAAGGCATGCAAATGGGATTCCCTACCTTTAAGGGATGTCATATGGTACTAATTTGACCAATAATAACTAGAAAAGCACTCTGAGAGCGCAGACCTCCGCCAAGCAGCTACTTTCCACCATGATCTTGCTCTTCCATAGAGATCAGTGATTTCCACCCACTGAAATATCGCCCGATTCCCCAATATAGAAGCCTTTGTTACGTCATTAACCCTCAGCTGCACGGCGCGCCTCGCCCCAGCAGAAACTAGAGCACGCACTTTAGTGCGCGCATGTAAACCTCAAATACGCGCAGCCTGAACTCCAAAGTTCATTGACCCTACCTGTCAAAATATCAAAAATCCTTCATAAATTCCCCCCAAATTCTCGGATCACTACCAAAATTTAATTATCTGTTACTTGTATCATTCTAAACCTTTCCTGCAAGTTTCATCCAAATCCGCTACTTTTTGAGTTATTTTGCACACGGACAAACTAACTAACAAACAAACAAACAAATAAACAAACAAACGGTAACAAAAACATATTACCTCCTCCCTTGGCGGAGGTAAATATTGTTGTAAATACACTATTTACTATACTGTAAATCAAGAAATTTTCATGTGCATGACATTTCACTAGGAGCAAAGATTCACGAAAGTAAAATGCACATGAAAGATTTTGTCTACACAATGTATTGAATGCCAGAACAAGGCTGTGTATGCTTCTGAAATCAACTACTAGTACCTGTACTATAAGTGTGCATTCCTCTTTGCTTTTAGGTTTTTCGTAACTACGCATGTTTGGTAGTGGAAGTTTAGTTTTGTTATGTGTTTTATATCAGCCAGAAGTGCGTATTCAACAAATCCCTACATTACTAGTACATGTACATGTACTATACTTCTAAATCTATTCAGATTTGGTAATTCGCCAAAGTTTCATGCTGCAAATGTTTCTGGTTTTACAGTATACATACATTGTACATACAGGCCTCAATATCAGCAGTGGCCCAGGCCCACTAAAAATTGATGTGGGGCTACCAAATTTTTGAAAAAGTTCTATCAGGTAACTAAGATTCAAAATGGATCATTGAATTTGCTTTTGTTTGGGGCCACCATTAAAACTTTTTCAGGCCACCAAAATTTCATATTTAAAGATCTTAGCAGCCTGAATGGGCCACCAATGAGAAAAGTTAGTGTCAAACAATTATTTGAGATATCCTTCTCTCAAGAACAAAGATAATCATACTGGGAGTATCATTTGTCAGAGAGCAAAGTGAAAGCTAACACAAGTATGAGACACTGTGACAACAACAACAACAACAAATCATTATGAGAGGACATACAGAGTCATCTTGTGCAATATAATACAAAATCTCTCCATTCTATGAATTACAATATCTTAAAACATGAATAAAATGGAAAACGTTTCACTTTCGAATGAGTGAACTCACCTCAGGGACAGGTGTGAGGAATGGTTTGATGTAGATGTCAGTGCTGTGGACTTTAAGTTCATGGTCTCCAAATCCTCTTGTTACACCTATTGTTGCTAGTACTCGAGCCTTCTTACCCTCACCATAAATGAGAGGAAATTTCAGGTCAGCCTCTGTCACTTCCTTATATGCCCTGATAGCAGATAAAAGTAGATAGAGGGCTTTTTACAGAAATTAATACATTGTAAATTAACAACTGAATATGTTACATAAAAGCATATAAATACTTTTCTAAAAAGTGACATACCTTCGTATTTACATGCATACAGTTAAACTCCCAATTGGATGAATAACAATCAGACTGGTAGTCATATATTATGTGAAGTATACCAACAACATAAACAAATTATACATTCTTATCTGATTTGCACTGAAGTTTAATTACATTGTTGGTTCACATGACACGTACCAATGATACATGAAAGTACTCCTGTGAAATGTTACATCACATTAACTTGTTACATTACATCAATATCACATTGACAACAAATTGTTGATCAGTCAGTAGCAAACACTGTGCATAAAGACAGCACACAAACAAAAAGAAGCCATGCAGACAGGTGGAAGCTCAGATGCTCCAGCCTCAAAGCAAAAGAGCAAAAAGATATAGCTTCAAAGAAAATCATTTATGATATTACAAAGAAAGCCAAGAAGTTATTATGTGATTAGAGAAGGGCCAAAGGGAACCTAAGGGGACTGGGGCTTGGACTGTGCACTTTGCACACATTCATTCTACATGTACCTCTCCAAATCTTTTTTGGCCCTTTGGTCATTTGCAAATGGCATCCTTGTGTTTATTTTGACATGTTTCCTGAATAACCAGTAGCGCATAAGCAGGAAATTATTGTGTAGTAATATTGCATATTGTGTTTCAATGACATGTGGACCTCAGGTCAAGATATGATCTATCAAGAAGGGACAAAAGGAACAAACAAATTGAAAAACAGAAACAGTCACTACAAAGTACAGTACAGTCCGACCTCTCCTATCCGGATATATCGGGATCGGCACTCATCCGGATAAGGGATTTGGCTGGATATGGGAGACTCAATGTTTCATACACACAGCTGCCTACCAAATGGTAGCTACATTATGTACACTATACATGTACAAAATGTACATGTAACCTATTGCAGGTAGCATACACTGAAACTCTTTCTTTGCTATCAGCCCCAAATTTGAGATAGTGACTGTCTGAATGTGTGTTTAATATTTAGATGAAAATTTGATGTGAATGTATGCCAATTATGTTGGGAATAATATGTAATTCATGTGAGTTTGTGTAAGAATTTTGTTTTGAATTTGAATTCCTCCTTCCCCCGTAATTATCAGAGTAATAGAAGAAAACAATCACGCCAAAATTGCATCCGGATAATAGAGAGATCCGGATAAAAGGAGGCCGGATAGGAGAGGTCAGACTGTACTGTATGCCCAACTCACCATCCTGTCATGTTCTGGTCCCGATACATCAGTTTCTTACCCAGGTCCTTTCTTTGGACCCGCTTCTGGAACTCGAGATGGGAGAACTCATTGCCAAGGAAGTGGGGGTTACAGCTAGCCACTTGTTGAAGTCTCTGTCTCTCGGTGGTGGGAGTAAAGTCTGTTGACATGGGGATGATGTCATATCCCCGACAGATGATTGCTCTATATCACAGATCAACAAATAGAAATACACAAAAGAAATACAAAATTTGTCTTAGATATATCATTAGCTGTAATAGATTAAAAACTTGATTAAATGATGTGGATGTTCTACTACTTAAAAAGATTCACAAGTTGCATACTGCAAGCCAACTACCAGAAGTGCAGACCTTCCATGCTCATGTTGTTAAAGCAGTTGATAGAGAAGGATGTCAAGAAGTTGACAGAGTTGACATGCAATGCTTCAGTGTAGATGGCACTGTAAATCAGCAAGACAAAAATGTCTCTACACAAAGAAAGCATGAGTGATTGACACAGCTGTTCATTCCACCTTATGATCAATCAAATATTATTGCCTGTAGAAATGGGAACGTGTCACAACAGAATATGATCTGTGGTAAAAACAAGTTTTAGCATATGTGCACACGCTACATGTCTTGGGAGCTCAAGAACGGCACATGAAAGAGCAATGATGATTGAAGAATCTTAAAGGAGAATGAAACCCATATACATTGAATATTTGTTATATGTGCTATTAAAATTTCATTATTATCATTATATTATGTAGATCGAATGTATGCAGAAATATTTAGTAGAATACATCAGAGAAGTTGAGAAATATTCGTTCATTCAAAGGTTATAAATTTGTAAAGTTTTGGCACAGCCATCACTGTATAACTAGAAATGTCCATTGCCGCGCAATGCGATTGTATCCCCCAGCACTTAGAGAGAGCACACAAACCATCCACCAACAACCAACCTTTGACCCTATAAAAGACGAAACACTGGGGGCAGCACTTCCAAAATCAATAGGCTTGTAGATTATATCATGGTAGAGCTTCGTACCGAATTTGAACGAAATCTGTCAAGAATTATAGCCTATAGAGTGCACACAAACCATCTATCAACAATATGACCTTTGACCCTATAAAAGACGAGACACTGGGGGCAGCATATAAACAATCTATAGGCTTGTAGATTATATCAAGGTAGACCTTCATACCAAATTTGAGCCAAATCCGTCAAAAAATGTAGCCTATTAGAGCGCACACAAACCATCCATCAACAATATGACCTTTGACCCCATAAAAGACGGAACACTGGGGACAGCACATCCAAAATCTTTCAACTTGTAGCTCATCATGGTACACCTTCATATTAAATTTGAACAAAATCTGTTAAGGAATGTAACCTATAGGGCGCACACAAACCATCCACCAACAATATAACCTAGGCTTTGCCCTATAAAAGACGGAACACTGGGGGCAGCAGATCCAAGATCTATAGGTACGGTAGACCTTCATACCAAATTTGAATAAAGTCCATCAAGAAATGTAGCCTATAGTATAGAGTGCACTCAAATCATCCACCAATGACCCTATAAAAGATGGAACACTGGGGGCAGCACATCCAAAATCTATAGGCTTGTACATTACATAATTATGATAAACCTCCATACCAAATTTGAACAAAAACCGTTAACAAATGTGACCTTTAGACAGCACACAAACTATGGACAAAAATATGGCATTTTACCCTATAAAAGACGCAACACTGGGGCAGCATCACCCAAAGTTATAGGTGTGGAGATACTACCAATATGAACCTCCATACAAAATTTCAAAGAAATCAGTCAAGGTTTGTGGCCGCGAGAGTGCACACTAGAATGTGATGCTTCGGAGGCAGTGGAGACAGTGGCATAATGCTGCTGAATCCAAAGCATCCTATGGCATACATGCCAGGGGAGACAATAAGACAACGATAAGACAACAATATAAAGAAAATATGTTGAGAATTCAACATATTTTGACTTTTCTTGCATAATGAAAGAGCACTTGGCTTACCCTTTTCCAATAGCAGGGAGAATAATATTACCCTAAACATATGTCAGTAACAAGTAAAAGGAAATGTGTGCTTTACATAAAAAATAAACATTTGTAGAATCCTGTGTTTTCTTTATATCACTGCCTATAATACTGTGACATCACAAATTGCTGTATTCTTCTTGTTCGGCCAGCTATGGTACCAAACTTTAAAATTCATAACTTTTTAATGGAGTGCTTGATTTCCCTCACATTTCTCTGTGTTCTACTGATATTTCTGCATTCACTCAATCCACACATACGATTGCATATTTGGGTTTCATTCTCCTCTTATGGTTGTAAGAATGGAAGAGTGAAGAAAAAGGCTCCATAACATGGAAGCCCAACAAAAAAAATAAAAGCGCTCCATGAATACGAGGATCTCAGAGGCTCTGACAAGAAAAGGTTTTTCAAAATGGCTCTTATGATTTGAAGGGATAATAAATATATTCTGAAAAATTCTAAGTTTAAAAAGCTTTGAGAATGGAAGACTTATGGAAAAGAAGGTGACAAAAATAAAGTATCTCAAAGGTTCTGAGAAATGAAGAGATCAAAAAAGACTCTCAGAGAGAAACGGCAACAAAACAGCTCTGAGAGCTGAAAGGTAATGATCTCAGAGTTGAAGGGTTAACAAAAAAGGCTAACAAAAATATATTGTGAGTTTTATTCTGAGACTGAAACATTATCATGTTATTCAACATGAGCTAAGATATGTAATGCCGAAAGCATATCTTACCTTGAATCACCTGCATTGGCCACATACAGTTTGCCTAGAATGAAGACGGCTACCAACACAGTGCAACCTCCAGGTATATGATACTCAAGTTTTTCCTTGCGCACCTGTTCATCCTGTGGAAATGAAAAGGATACTAACACAGTGAAATGAAATCTCTGAAGGAATGTCATGTTGTTATTCATTTCAAGAAAGACATGAATAATCAAAGGACTACTGGCTTGGCAAGTTTGTTTAAACAAAAAACAAACAAAAAGAATGATAAATTCACGACGATTTTAGCTCTTTCAGTAACAGCATTAGATGTAACCTCTCCCCTCAAGTACATGAACCATAACCTTCCCTTCAAAAATTCCCAAGCCCGTGTGAATTAACTAGGCAACCCATGGACTTCAAAAGCATGACTGTTTTCCCATTTGTGGACAATGTCTCAATAAACCGATGGTTCATTTGAAAGAAATTGTACCATTTTCAAGTTATAAACTCAGACAGCTATGACAGTGTCGTGTTGAGAATCTCCCGCTACTAAAGTCCACTTCAAGTTTTGTTGGTAAGAGACTGGCAGAACACAAGAAAAAAAAAAATCTCACTGAAGCACACTGATTCTTTGGCAGTTGGAAGCACACATGCGAAAGTGATTGACCAACACAGACTAGAGGGAGTGCACTACCTATCACATTGGTGTTGGATCTTGAACAACTCTACATAAACTGCCCCTGATTTATTTTGCCACTAAGAAAGACACAGTTCAATCTTTTTTTTCTCCTGATATAAACTTGGTTCAATCTCCAGCACAGACAACTTACCATCTCAACAAATGCAGACTCGAATGCACCAACAATGAGGCTCTCAACAGATACTTCCTTCTCACTGAAGGGCCACTTGTTGGGTCGCTGGTCCCCAGAACGTGTGAATTGCCGCTGTTCAACTGAACTACTGGCCAGGAGGTCATATACCGACTCTAGCTTGGACAGGATTTTATCATGCAGCACCCTTGATGCCATGACAGACACCCCACATCCAGCATGGCCATCAAAAATACCAAAGTATGTGAATGGAATTTGATCTAGTTCCTGAAAAGATATATATAAGAAAAAAGATATGATTCACATTTTGATACACGTATTGAGAAAACCAAGCTCACTCTGCAAACATAACAAGACAAAATTGTGCATACAATACAGTATCAACTGCAAAACAAAAACAAGCAGTAAAAAAAAAAATGAAAATGACAGTTCATACTACATGTCAATTCCATTTGGCAGGAAGCCGACTGCTACATGCAATGCACTCTAACACAACTCAAAATTTTCATTCTATAAAATTAAAGTAATATGACTACCAGTACTTTTTTTAACATTTTTCAGCACATGGCCAGAGCCCCCACATTGAAAAAAAGACATTTCACGGCCCTTCCAAGACAAACAACTTCACCTTTTACTGCAGAAAATAATAATCCCATATAACAACACAAAATACAATGTACACGTACATGGACAACCATCAAGTGAATCCATTCACCCATTTCCCATGAATTCCTCAAACCCTACCTGTGATAAATTTTTGGTGATAACTGACAACATTGACAAAAGTAGCTATAAACTCATAAACACTGTGACCAAGTGTTTCTGTTATCTGACTCTGCTGGCAAGGACTACAAAACACAGAATCTAAATATCATGTTGTGCATTTCATGCTGCACTAGAACTTGCATGAAAAAGGAAGAGATGACATGTATAAATCAGTAAAACATTCCAGTGGCATGCACATACAGTGGATACTTCTGATTTCCCTGGCTGTTTTGACATCTTCTACACAATGTTTGAAAACAAAGATGACTTGTAAGTTATGTCAATGACATGCTGAAATATGAATCATTATGCCTCTTTCATGCTAGTCACTCTCAGGTGATCACCTAGGAGCTTCAAAGGGGAATCAAACAGTGAACACTCACAAGAAATTTCTTTCACCCTTGCAAATGATCTCCCGCTTGAATTTCTGTCTCCCATGCATCTGCAGTGCAAGTGCACGCTATGGCGCATGCAAGACGTTTGACCTTCGCTTTTAACAAGAGCGTTTCACTGTGATGCCCTTTCATACTAAAACTTCACCCACATGAACTTGTGAGTTTTACATACAGCTTGTATATCAAACAAAGTACAGTCATGTTGTCAGGTTGTCCAATTCTACAGCATGGCTCACAACTTCCGGAGCATCTGGCCTCTAATGTCATCCTTTTTTATATAGATCATTTCATACCATTCATACCAAGTCCTAAATTGTCAGGTAAATGTGTCAAATCCATTACACAAGCTACAATGTACTTTTAGATGTGGTTTTCTGTGAAGTACATATTGAAGGTGAGCTCAGGTTACACTCAATTGCTCTGACAAACTATCAGGAAATAAACATACACACAAGACTGTCTCAAAAAAGCTTTCTTGAAATGGTGCAAAAATTCAACCTTTTTCTGAATCCCGTTTCCTGGGCTTGTGTCCAGCGTTTTCTCCCTGTCTTTGTGGCTAATCACCATATGCCTGGCTGCTGCCTGGTCTTCATTCCGTTTACTCTTCCCAGCATTCACAACCCTGATTGTGAGAGAAGAACGAGAAACTGAAGAAAAAAGAGAAAGCCACACATAGTATATTCACCCATATTACCTGGGTGTAGGTGATACTTCTCTACAGTAGATCTATCTATAATATACTGCATTCAGTGTAACCCCCCCCCCCTTTAATTTTGTAAAGGCGGGGCATTCCTGGAACCGCCCCTGCTATAACACATCCAAACGCAGTTCGTATTTACTTCCCACCATGCTTTTGACTAGTTTTTTCAACTTCTTGAAATTTCTACTTTTAAACATAAATAATCAAGTATTGTCATACACAGACACATTGTTGATAAGTATAAGCAGCATCACTATTTTTATAGAAGAGGAACGCATTGACACAGAAGAATAACATAAGATTTCACAGAAAGTCCCCCTACACACATTACTTCAATGGCTTGGCTACAAAATATATCATGAGAAACAGTATCTTCCAACTCTGACAGCATGCACTACCAGCTGCTCTGGCGTAAATATGCACATCATTGACATTGCCCTAAAAGATGATTCTAACAAGCATGCTATATATGCACAACCACAGGCTTATCCCTCATACTACAGAAAGAACTGCAGAGATAGGATGTGATAGACTTCCACAGCAACCACAAAACTAATAAAAACCTATATAATATACTCCATCTAGAAAAATATACACATTCCTATTAAAACAACCAGTAAGTGGTAAACAAATACATTAATTTCTAATATCATAGCAGACTTCTTTTTTGAGTGTTCACGATGAAGGCCATAAAATACAAAGAATCAAGTGGCATCTGAAACTCTCAGCAAAGGTGCATGAATGAATTTTTCTTATTCATTTTAATACATGATATCACACAATATCAAGACATGTTCATCAACTAATCAAATACCGACATTCCTCCTGGGTAATGAAACAAGAAGTCAAGATAACTACATTTCAACTACGTTAATAGTTATTACATACTTGCATTCAGATGCTTTGTAATTTTGCACTTTTCCTGCAAGTTTAGAAAGTGGGTTACTCACAACCGAAAAATATCCATATTATCTTTTTACTTGATAAGTGCATCGAAGTAAAACGTAGTATGTTACATGATTTGCGGTCATGCGGCACTCCAAGTACTATCGAGGATGACTTACTCTGCATATCCACAGTACCATGGTAACTTTGACAGATCTCTAGGAACCATAATGGGCCTGATCACAATATCCGTTGCTATTGTCACTTCTTCCGAGCTGAGCTGAAGAAACTCTGCCCTGGAGTACTCATATTTTTCCTCCTTCTCTGGATCGTCTTCTGGTGACTTTTCATTGTGCAATCTGCCAGTGTGCTGAATGGTGGCAACATTTGCCATGACATTGCTGACGGCTTGTCGAAAGCGGTGCATTGCGGCTTGGAAGATGTTTTGAAGATGTCACCGCAGTGACACAGCAAGACACAGACAGTTGGTTGAATGGCTAGTTGGATGGATGGCTGGCTGGCTGAGGTGGCAGGTGTGTAGCATAGAATACCTGGTTTAAAGGGAAATAGAAATGTACATTGTAAGAAGGCATTGATTACCATACAAATAGTGAATGGTCACGAGTGCGATGGTACAAGATTTCGCACGAGGTAAAAGATAGAGGCGCTCTATTCAACGAGGCGATGCCAAGTTGAATAGTGCGCCTCATCTTTCACCGAGTGCGAAATCTGGTTCCATTGCACGAGTAAAGACCATACACTAATTGTTTTATAAAACACCTCGAACGTCAACAGATTTGGTACTCACAGATTCTTGAATTTAGCACAGAAATGGCAACCATTTTCCGTGAAAGACAAATGAGTAGCCTCACAGTCGCAAGTCACCGTGTATGTACGTATGCGAAACGGAGTTGTTTACAAAAATGAGTGACAAAAGCATGCGCTTGTAAGTGCGCTTGTAATTGTTGAGTGCACGCGGTACATGTTTGTTTATTGTGACATCAGAGCGTGTGCAATGGAACATTTTGCTTAAACAAAATTGCACTGCTGACAGCCAGAGCGTGCAATGGAACTTTTCACTAACTGTCACAGATGGGCAATCGACCAATCGGATAGCTACATTCTAAATAGGTGTTGCATAAACATGTATATTAAATGGGTTAGTCAAATACCGGTTAGTGATTGGCTAAACACAGTCACGTGGTGGACGAACATTGGTTATGTTCGCCCATGGGAAAACATTTTTGTAATGTTCTCCCATGGGAAAACATTTTCAAATTCATTAGTCAAATACCGGTTAGTGATTGGCTAAACACAGTCACATGGTGGAGGAACATTGGTTATGTTCGCCCATAGGAGAACATTTTTGTAATGTTCTCCCATGGGAAAACATTTTTACGTAACAAATGACAGAAGGACCCGCGCACAGTGAATTTGGCTCTGCGCGAGCGATCAAGTGTGTTGTGCTGGTGGTTGACGTTGACGTATTTGACTAACCCATATTCTATAACAGATGATGACTTTTGTTGTCGGGAACATGTACCAAACGTTCCACCCGCAGGGTTTGAAATGCTATTTCAGGAGCTGGAGGCTATTAAGTCCCTCGACTTCGTCTCGGGACTTATAAGGGCTTTTTACACTTGCAAATTTTGGCTTAGTCCCGTACCAATGGTGGGGCTAAGGGGGGGCCTTAGCCCCACCGTTGGTACCGGACTTTCCTTAGCCCACTTTCTGTTTACACTTGTTTTTGCGAAAGTGGGCTAGCCCCATCGATAATCCCGTACTATCTGGCCCTGCAAAATAGCAGGGTTAGCACCGCAATTGCGGTGCTAACCCCGCAATTGCGGTGCTAAGCAAGCGAGTGTAAACAGAACGAAAAAATAATCCGGGGCTAAGCGACGGAGACGAAGTCCGACCCCCCACTGACCAATCAGAAACGAGGTAATCAAGTGCTGCCGGTGCGTGCGTGTACTTGTACAGTGCACAGCGTAATCATGAATATTCATGTGGTTTGGAAAGTACGGGGCTAAGAAATATGAGTGTAAAAAGGTCAGTTTTCTCCTTAGCCCAGGACAAGAGCTTAGTACGGGATTTATTGGCGAGTGTAAAAAGCTGAAAAAATTTGTACGGGACTAACGATAGTCCTGGGTCAGAGAAAGTACGGGGTTAAGAAACACAAGTGTAAAAAGGGCTTTAACCTCCCTCAATAGCATTTCAAACCCTTCGGGTGGAACATTCAGTATGTTCCCTCCCCCGCCAGTCATCATCTATATAATGTGTCTATCATATTGCACTTGATATTGACCCAACTGTCGTAAATTTAGGACTTTCCTCTCACATCATAATCACTGCCATTTGTTTCCAACTGTCAAATTCTATTGTGATGTCAGTAGGAAGCCTCCGACCATTCCTTTCCTTTGCAATCCAGTCACTATGGCCTGGCCCTTTTTTGAGCACTCTGCAATGGGGATTTGGCGCAATATGAATTATATACTATCATCATTATCGGTGTTTAATTCTACTCGTACATCTCTATGCTAATTTACTTGATTTGTTTGATTGGCATCCACTGCTTTGCACTGTGTAAAAATTATGTACTTCACTTTTAAAAATGGTTTAATCTCACCTCCTAAACTTGGGCTAACAGATTTAATGTAAAAATCAAACATTTTGCTAGAATAAAACTAAAGCGATTGGCTAAATTACATTGAATATATTTGCAGTAATTTGAATCATACTATCAGATCCATTCCTGACACAATGTTCGCATGACTACCATGAACAATTCTCATAGACCCCGTTTACAGTGCGGGGCTGGGCCGCGGCTCGGCCATGGCCGAGCCCGCCTTCATTTCAGTGTAAATGTGCAAAAGACCAAATGCGGGGCCAAAATTGGCCACGCAAATGGCTACGCTCTGGAGGTGGACTCGGCCTTTTCTCAGTGTAAACTGGGCCAAATGCGCGGCCAATTTTAGTCTGGCTTCCAGACCCTCTGCCCGTACTATTTCGCTATTCAGGATATTAACCCCCTCAACGTCGAAAACTAGTATAGTTTAAGGTGTTGTCCTGCAAAGGATTTTTCATTCGGCAAAGGCCTTTGCCCGAACGGCGACTTCATCGCCACGGAATCCAGTTGGCATAGGGTCTGAAAACCAGACTATACCAAATTGCATTCGTTTACAAGCACTATAAACGGGGTCTTATACTCCCGTGTCAAAAATCAGATCTAAAAAACAGGGCCGGCACCGTGTTTTTAAAAGTGGGACCCTGTTTGTATTTCTGGTACCACTTCTGGGTTTCATCTGCTGACAAGCGCAAAAAGGAAAAAAAAAAAAAAAAAAGGCCTTCAGCACAATTTTCTGTTGCCACTTTTAAATATCAGTTGACAAGTAAAAAAAAAAAAAAAAAAAAGGCCTTCAGTGGCAGTTTTCTGGTACAAAGAATGGGGGCCCAAGTGGTTAGACCTTATGTATTCCTATGTATAATGCAAACAAGGCAAGTGCCAAAATGTGTCTCGCCCTTGTGGTGACCATCCACTCCCCAAGGGACATCTACCATCCAAGTTTGGTCACAAACGGACCTATGGATCAAAAGTTATGACCCATAATAGACATGCGCCATAAAAACTTAACATTAGGCTCTAAAAGTTCGTTGACCCATGCTTGTGACCATTGACCTTGTGGTGACCATCCACTCCCCAAGGAACATCTACCATCCAAGTTTAGTCACAAATGGATTTATGGATCAAAAGTTATGACCCATAATAGAAACGCTCCATTAAAACTTAACATTGGGCTCTAAAAGTTCGTTGACCCCTGCTTGTGACCTTTGACCTTGTGGTGATCATCCACTCCCAAGGGACATCTACCATCCAAGTTTAGTCACAAATGAACCTATGGATCAAAAGTTATGACCCATAATAGAAATGTGCCACCAATAGTGATCATTCAGATATGTCAGGATTTGACACTGGGCAATATTTGCATTTAGACCAAAAATAAATAAATGAATAAAACATTTCACAATTTTATATACAAATAAATGGCAAGTTGTGAGGGGATGACAACATCAATTCACTATTTGTACATTCATGCTGACTGCTCAAGAACTGTTTTGTGAAAATTAGCGAAAATTCACTATTTCAACTTCCTTCATTTTCATCTGAATTTGAATCAAATTCTGATTGTTTTCCTTAGAAAATTTTACTCTTTCTTTTTAGACTAACTTTCTACTGGTCCAGATTTACAGAAAGTCAGCAGCTTTTGATCAGGAATATTTAGCACAAATGGAAACATTGATTGTCTTGTGTTGATTGATTACCTCTGTCGGTAGGGGAATCCTACGGTCAGCGGAGGTTAAGTTTTCATTTGCTGACAAACTAGAGAAATGCAAGTGCCATACAATCTACTCGATTGCTTCTGCCTTCTCATGAATGCACATTTCTCCAAAGTACATGTATGGGCTCTCATGACATGCACATGAAGTTCATCAATCTTGGTCTTGAATCTTAAGGACTACCCTTTGATCCACTTTGTACGAAGGATAGCTTCTTTATTCACTCTATCTCCCTTTAATACAAAGTTTCATTCCTTAGAGCAGCATGGATTTGATCTGCATTAAGTATTACAAGTGTTTGTAACCTTTGGCTGCCTACTGCCACCTGGCCATGTTGTGCATAGCAATCAAATGGAAGCCAGTTATTCAGTCTTGAATGAGTGGCTGGCAAACCAAGAGGGCAGCCACTCCCTTGCTATTGCACAGTAAGCTTCTAGTTTCAAGCCTGAAGTCAAATTTTATCACCCTACTATGAGACGATGCAACGACTGATCCAAACATTATTACACCAGCTCAACATTACAATACTGCCCAGTACTAGTGATGAAATGAGGAGAAAAAAAAAGTTCAAATGCATGATGTGGATACTGAGTCAAGATGGTCCTGCTGTGCTGACCCAACCTACCTCAATCACATTTCCTACACTTCAAATCAAAATACCATGAATATTTGTTTACATACTACGCTTTCCCAGGGAGAGTATTTAGAACAAATGCCTGCAGCTTTCTTGTGACAAACGGGTGGAGAGCATCAGTTCAGTTGCCTCATATCTTACAACCATGTCAACAATTCATGTGGTGCTTAATTCTATCAGCCTTGAGACATCTCTGAAATGTTGGTCCAGTGGTCATCATTCTTATGACATAAAAAGGGTCCAGGGTGATGTTTCACACAGAGCTATATTTCGTAAGTAGAATTACGCCTTTAAAGGTCCTGTTTACCTTTGGGAGTAGTGATTTAAAGAATGTTCAAGGTATCACTTTTGATGCATATGTGTAGGTCAGTTGTATCACAAAACATCCTACAATATAAAATTCTGCAATAAAGCCTAAAATATAAGGATATATCACTATTTTTCTCATTAAACCATAACTGTAGACTGTTTAGTCTGGAAACATTTTTGTTATTTCACATTTTGTGTATTCAACAATACTTGCATGTAACATTGATTATACTGGTTCAAATTTTTACATTGGCTGTTTCTATCCCTAACTGGTACATTTTAGAACTATTTTGAAGCACTAATGCTGGGTTTTTGTTTCATCTGCAAATGGTAAATTATGCCTTTAAGTGAGTCTTTTGAGTTGTTTTACACAATAATGCACTGACGGCCATGTACAACTTTGTTGACTTCCTATCATATCAATACAATGTACCTGGTACTGGGTGGGCGTACTTCATTCTATCGGGTGATCGCGTTCGCGTTGGGTGGTCGCTTTACTCGACCTTTCGTGAATAACATGCCCTAATCAACGAAGGGTCGGGTAAGGTTGGGTAAAATAATCACAATTAAATACAGATAGTCCTTGACATAAGGCTGATCATTTAACGCGCGTATATGTAAAAAAGTACCCTTAGAGTGACAAAGTATCGGGTGAATCAAGGATGGCGAATGCAGTGATTAAATCAAAGCAAAAGACATCAAATAAACACAAAAATAACACAAAATTAATGGCAATAACAAATAAAAGAATATCAAATATTCATATAAAAAGGATTTTATGACTGAGCAAAACAATTTTAGGATGGAGAAAATGATGTACATATATGGAAAAGCTTTGGTGTACTTGCAATCAAATTGGCAAATCTTAGCGTTTATAGGCTTATCATTGTTGGCACCTACATACCTATGTTGCCATATGTTGGCATAAAATATTTCTGGCATAATTTTAGACATGTCAGCATCTCGCACTATGCTAGGCATAATTTGGCTGTTTTTAGCATAATTCTCGCAGAATTGCTACAGAAAGGAAATTTCCAAGTGTTTTGTGTACTTTGGTACTTCTTTTTGGTTGGTTTTTAAGTTTGCGAGCTGATTTTTTGACAAAATTGACAATAAAAAGTTGTGAAGATGTGTTTTGTTTTGTTTTGTTTTGTTTTTTAGGTTTTTGTTTTGGTGACTGAGTGCTACAATTCAGCTGGGAGCATAGAATTTGAGGACTTTTTTTTTGCTTGTCAGCTTATCGGGCACTACAAATTGTACCAAACTAGAAATGTCGCTTTGGCAACTGGTATGCCTCCGCCATAATGCATGATTTTCCCAATAGGTCTAGATAGTACATGTGGACAATGTGTGATTACATTTTCACAAAATTGGCAAAATATTGAAATGACAAGTTTGTCACAAATGTCTTGAATGTTCACCTTCCTTGACCTAGGTTTAATTGGATGGATAGGAGAGCATGTATCTAGGGATTTAAGGACTTTAACTTGACTTTGACCCATTCATACATTTAGGCATTGAGTAATTTTCAAGGTACAGGTGTGGAGAAAAAGTGCAATTTCTGAATTATATAGTAAATTGTTACCATTTTCATCTGGCCCTTGACCCTAAAATTCATAAGATAATCACTTTCAGGTAGAACATGCATAATATGTACTAAGTTTCAAGATAACTTGAGCCACTTCGAGAGATACGGAGGAAAAAGTTAGTTCAGCACTTTCACTTGATCTTTGAACTTTTGACCTTTGAGGCAAAAAAAGAAGAAAAAAAAAACTTTCCAGAGAATTTCTATTAGGTTACACATGCATACACCAAGTGTAAAAAAATAATAACCCTGCTGGCATTGCATAAATATGAGGGAAATAGTAAAATTTTGAAGTGTTGCACTTGACCTTTGACCCCTGACCTTTGACCCCATGAACCCTACATTCTCTAGATAATCACTTCCAGTCAGTACATGTATATACTATGTTCCATGAAGATACCTTGAACAATTTTCCAAGGTACGGAGAATAAAAAGAAGTTTTGATATTTTTACTTGACCTTTTGACCTTTGACCTCATGACCCAAACTTTCACCAGAGAATCTTAATTGGGTAATACATGTATACACTAAGTTTCAAGAAAATATCTTCAGGCATTCAATAGATATGGCAAAAATAGTGAAATTTCATGTATTTGACCCTGACCATTTGACCTTTGACCTTTGACCTCATGACCCAAACTTTCACCAGAGAATCTTAATTGGGTAATACATGTATACACTAAGTTTCAAGAAAATATCTTCAGGCATTCAATAGATATGGTGGAAAAAGTGAAATTTTATGTATTTGACCATGATCTTTTGACCTTTGACCTTGAGCATGTGCACCCAAAAGTTGATAGGCACAACTTCACCCCCTAATACACATACATGCCAAGTTTCATTAGGATACCTCAACAGGTTTTGATAGTTACCTTGTCCACAAAATTCATTACGGACGGAAGGACGGACGGACGGACAGACGGACAACCGGAAAACATAATGCCTCCGGCACCACTTCGTGGCGGAGGCATAAAAAATGGAAGGACGATTGGGCACCATAATGCGCTTGGGCACCACAATTCAATTTGATTATTAGTGTTTGTTTGTTTTTTGGGCTTGTCAAGTCGATCAGGCATCACAATTGGTTGACATAATGTGACATAATTTCATGGCAATTTAGCATTATTTTAGGCAGCTTCAAGCATAATCCCATGTTTTTCGCTGGTCACACTGGTCCACCTACACGCACAAACAGCTTGACACTTACAGTGTACACACATAGTGATAAACACACACGCTTGCGCACACACACTATGTCCCTCTTTTTCCCTATTATCCCTTGGATTTAATACTCATGATGTTATTGAATTAATCCTTATCATTTGACTGTCTTCATGGTTTGTGTTAATTAGAGAATTCCTACATAGTATAATTCAGCCCCCCCACTGTTTTTTTTTTACCCCGGAAGTGGCACTAGAAATAGAATGAAACCTTGAAGTGTGAGCGCGGTAAGGCCTTTGTTTTTGCGCTGAAGATTTTCTTTTTTTCTTTTTTTGCTTGTCAGCTGAAGAAATCCGGAAGTGCACCTCAAGTCGCACTGAAGACCTTTTTTTTTTTTACTTGTAAGCTGATGAAACGTGGAAGTGAACGAAATGAGTGAAAAAAGAAACCATGATAATGCCAATAACAATGTTGTCAAGAGCTTCAGATGTAACAAGAAGGACAAGATCGTTGTAATCCACGAATCAACTTATCAAACCTTCGTCGCACACATACATGGACGACCGTCCACACATTAATTATACCTGCATATCGTTTTATCACACGCAAGCACATCGCTATGCCATAGTCATATTCTATTCACGGCAAGCATTTGAACTGTACTGTGCTGCTAGCCTTGTGTACAAATGCTTTAAATGATACTTTTTCAGAGTAAAAGCATAATAATACTATCGCGTAAAAGAAGCAAACACTCATAAATTTGCACTGGCTTTTTTGCAAAGATTCGGGAAAGCCACACCCGATACTTCATAAATAATAGGGGTCTAATTTTCAAATGCCTCGCCCGAACCTTCGTATATTTGGGCATATAATCTACGAAAGGTCGTGTAACAGGACCATCCGACGCGAACGCGATCACCTGATGGAACGAAGTAAGCCTACTGATCAATGACAGAACCAAGACAAACATGCAATGGGAATTCCTCTTTCCTGGTTTTGGTGGATCATCATTAACTGGAAGCTTTCATAGCCATACTCTGTTACAATTACTGCATAAGAGAAAATTTTCACCCATTGCGTGCAACCAGAAACTAGCACAAATATAAAAGCACACAAATATTTTTGCTTGCAATATGTTCCAGTCATTTGTTTTGATGCCGCGGAATTAAAAACACGCGAAACTCTTCTAACCCTGCCGAGCGCAAAAAATTAGGCGCACACAGAATATCCACTTTTACAGGAACTATCTGGTTTTGTTGGAACAGCACATACTATGTATCTATGGCTACTCAAATATGTCATGGCAAGCTGAAAACTATGTAATCAATCAATGAACAGTGCAGGTTGGCTCTGATCTAGTCAAAATGCTGATCAGGTAGACGGGACATGACAATAGGTTGATTATTCAATTACCGGTACACATTATCTTGGAATAGGTCACTTTATTTCATTGATAAAAAGCCTAATATCTGGCTAATACATTAGTTTATCTTACTTTCACTCAAAAGATTCTCGACAACCCTACGGCGTGTTCAGTCTTCCCCAGGCTTCAAATCCACAAGCTCACAAAATGAAATGCAATCTACATTGTAAACCTTGCAACAGAATGACATGGCTTTTCTATAGTCAGGTGGGCCATGCACTCAAAGTAGGGTCTGACAAATTTTCAGAAGTATTAATTTTCCTCAAGCGTGACTAACATTTCATTCATAACTGTTCAAAGTGTTATGAAATGTCAATGTGATACTTTGTACATGAACTGTATTGCAAAGTCTTGAGCACACCCATTATGTGCCCTTTCTAGCATTGTTTCGAAAAGCAATTAACCCCCGTTTATATTCATTCCTATGACCTGTAGTTATCTGCCAATATGCAGTGAATGTGAAAATGCAAACAAGCATGCCTCACAGAGGCATTTTTGTCACCTGAGACAGTCATTGAATATGTGTCTCTATACTTCCTATTCAGGCTCCCTGAAGCCAACTCCCGACTGAGATCTACAATGTACACAAGGGGTCAGAGATCAGCATGAGAATGACTTCATGAGTCATACATTGTAGATGGATAAATCAAGTGTGGGCTTGCCATTATTAAAAGAAGGTTGTAAAATACAGGTGAGGCAAACAGGGTGGGGAATTACTATTCATAGCAAAATGACAAACTACAACAGTGTCTTCACATCTACATTTTGCAGAACTACACACACATTTACACACAGTTTATACATGAAACACTTGTCACCTGGAACTACATAGGCCTGTGTCACAGCTGGTGAAAGCATGTGATGGTTTGTTGGTCCAGTGTTGACTACAGTTGAACCTCTCGTATCCGGACAAGTCGGGACCGGGGCTCATCCAGATAAGCGATTTGGCCGGATACGGGAGACTCAATGCTTTATACATGTACATATGCATACACATGTACTGATGTAGCCCATTGTAGTACAGTATTCATCGCATAATCGGGACAGGTTGGGAGTAGCAAACACGGCCCCTTTAAGCGGGGTGCCCGATTTCGCGATGAGCACTCACCATACACTAACGGCATACGACATGTACATTATGTAGTGCACACACACACACACACACACACATGCATACTGACGTACTGTACATGTACATGAATACACAACCACGCTACCCTCGGCGCGACCCTCTAGCTGTCCCTGCATTCTCGCAATGATGTAGAGTAATCGCAACCGGGTTCTTCTTCTGTCGCCTCTCTTCGAACACAAAATATGTGGATTAAAAGCTAGCACTTTCTTAAACATTCGTAGAATTCTTGGACACGTAGGGCGTTCTGTATAAATACATATCCACAACCATGGGAAATGATTACCCAGAACTGATGTGGGAACGTCAATGAAAAGTCCTTCAGTCATTCAATCATCACGGCTTGATTGTTTACTTGCCGCGATCACTGCACTGTACATGTGTTGTAGCGATCTGGCTCGCCATATATACACATGTACAGAAAAGCGAAGGCGGGCAGCGAGCTGAAATGTACGTGTACTGGATGGACGGAGGTCAAAACACACCAGTCCGAAGCTTGCTTTGTAAGTTTGATGTAAACGACAACTGATAGGGAATCTATGAAATATTATTGTGGTATTTTGGTATATTTTTTGTGTAAAATATCAACAAAATCAAAGATCGCTTGAAGAAAAATTGTCCCGTTTATCAGAGGTCCCCGCCCGATTATCCAGTGAAAATAACGTGCATTGGAAATGTTTCTGGGAAGCGTATGTCATTTAAGCGAGGTTCCCGATTATCAGATGCCCGATTATGCGATGAATACTGTACCACATGTAGTAATATGTATACCGCAACCTTTTCATTGTTACACTCAGTAACAGACCCCAAAATAGAGGTTCGTGTTTGCAAGAATGGAATCATTTTCTTTTATAAATTCTTGGGATGATTTACCTAAATCATTATTAAGAAATGTATCAAGTATATGTAATTCATGTGTGTTTGTGTAGGAGTTCTCAAGGAGTTGGGAATCCCCCTTTCCTCCCGTAATTCTTAAAAAAAGATTAAAAAATCACGGCGAGATTGCGTCCGGATAATAGAGAGATCCGGATAAAGGGAGGCCGGATAATAGAGGTTCAACTGTACTTAAATACAGTACTCAGACAAAGAAGCACAAAGTACAATGTACCAGGGTAGCGATCATTTTGATGTCTACAGAAGAAAATTTTTTCACATGCTTACAGTCTCTACTGATACAAAACCATTCTGACTCCAGTTGAGCATTTACCTTGCTTGATAATGCTCCCTACAGGGTTACAATATCCATACAAGCCCTTCAACGCTTGGCCTGAAAATAAGTAAATTTAACCATAATGCTAGTAACCACCATATATACTGTCTTCCTACAAATTCAACCCCCTTACTAAAACAGTGCAGGGGGATAACTTCTCTGCATTACAGGTCATCACATACAATATGTACATAATTCAAGCCGTTCTCGAATAGCTTGCGCTATACAATGAGAGGTGGTTCACATAAAATATCTTGTCATTTTACCAGAACCACTTTTCCTTTGCAGAGTACAGTTTCAAATAATAACTCTGTGATATTTTACAACAAAAGGGATAGAGTAAAATATCCCGTTTGCGGCAGTTTAAACATTGTTAAGGGTTTTTCCAATTTGTAAACAAATCAGGCAAATTATTTTCAACCATTTCATATATCAAAGACAAGATTATTCATTAATGCAATTGTTTTCATGAAAGAAATTTACCATTGACCAATGCAGTTTTCATGATTTACCAGGGCAAAACCCGGCACAATTTTCGCCGATAAGGGCGATATGCGACGTAGTATTTCTGCTTGCGGCACGATGTACAATCCCTATGCAATACGCGCGTGCTCCGCGATCTGTAGCTGAACGCCTTCACATGTCTCGCGAACACTGCGTAAGCGCCAATTCCCATTGCAAAAGCACGTGAAAATAGCGTGCGCACATGCATTGGCCGCAAACAAGATTGCAATTCTGGCGGTGTTGTTGATGTCTTTCTCGCGTTTTTCTCATTTTTTCCGATGGTAACATCCACTTTCCGAAAAAAATGGTGGCCCACATCGGCTCGCGAAAGTTCTATTTTACGTGAGGATATGTTTTCAAAATCCATAAACATCGAGAAAACGACAAAAAATCCAGTTTCTTGGACCATTGTTTCTTAACTGTTATGTTAAGAAGTACCGAAAATTTCATTTTGGATGCGATATGTTGTCATTTACATGAGAAAATTTCACTTTCGTCAGAGATCGTGCCCATTTTATCGGTTGGTTTTTGTTGATTGCTAGTGTGTTAGTATATGTGTAGTGTGCATGTGACATTGCAATGCCGTGTTTTTAGCTGTATATTACCGTGTATGCTGTACCTGCCGCGAACGGCTGCACGGCCGCTTACTAATGCAGTTACTCTATAATAAAATTATTCACTTACAGTTTAACTGATGACAAGAAGCTGGTGTTTCCCAACCTCATCTCGTCAGCTCAAGCCGTTACCAGCGCTGCCAACATTGGAAACTAGTGAGACTCCCATAGGCCCATGCTATAATTTAGGAGTCAAAATGCCAGCAGACCCTAGCTAGCAGTCTAGCTGCTGCAGCTGCTACAGACACTATAATAACAGTCTTGGCTCTCCAAGATGTCAGCTTCAGTTCAAGTGAAAAAATTTTCCTACTACAGTCAACTTCGGATACCTCGAATTCATCGGGACTGAAGAAAATGGTTCGAGGTACGTGAAATTCGAGGTACGCGAAATTCGAGGTACGCGTACGTACGTCGAATTTTCTTCGACTTATCCGACGTTTATCGATGTTCAACATGGTATCTGTTATAGTGCCTACCGATTGTTTGCATGCTTGTCAATTGGAATTGAATTGACTTTTATGTGAATGAATTGAATGAAAATCGGAATTGAAATCAAAATGTCAGAAATGAAGATTTTGGTGGCCCTATCGCGCCACCAAAAAAAGTCGGATGTTTGCCTTTACTTTTGAAAATGAACAGCGGTAACAATCGGCTCCGTAAGATACTAAAATAAATGTCGGATGTTTGCTCATACTTTTGGAAATGAAAAACGATAAGACTCAGCTCCGTATGATTCTAAAACTAACGTCAGATATTTGATTTTGCGTTCGGAAATGATTAAGGACAACATTCGGCTCCGGAAGACGCTGAAATAAATGTCGAATATTTGCATTGACGTTCGGAAATGAAAATCAATATTCAACTCCGTACGATGGTTAGATAAGTGTCGGATGTTTCCTTATACTTTCGAAAGGAAATAACAACATTTGGCTCCGGAAGATGCTGAAATAAATGTTAGATGATCGCTTTTATGTTCGGAAGTTCCAGTAACATTCTGCTCCATACGATGCTAAAATAGCTGTCTGATGTTTGCTTTTAAATTTCGAAATGAATAACAGTAACATTCAGCTGCGTTCAATAGTAAAATTAATGTTTGTTGTTTGCTTTGACGTTCGGTAATGAGTAACAATAACATTCAACTCCTTATGATGATAAAATAAATGCTGGATGTTTGCTTTTACGATCGAAAGTAAATGGCAATAACATTCAGCTCCGGAAGATGCTAAAATACATATTGCTTTTACGTTTGGCATGTTTGAAAGTGAATAGCAGTAATATTCTGCCCCATATGATACTAAAAAAAGAGTATTGGATATTTGCTATTACATTTCGAAATGAATCACGGTAATATTCAGCTTCGTTTGATGGTAAAATAAATTATGTCTGATGTCAGCTTCGACGTTCAAAAATGAAAAACAGTAACATTCAGCTCCGTACGATGATAAAATAGTGTTGTCAGAATGATTCATTTAACTTTCGGAAGTGGACAGCAGTAAAATTCAGCTCCGTACGATGATAAAATAAATGTCGTATGTTTGAAATGAATAACGGTAATATTCTGCTTCGTACGATGCAAAAATAAATGACAGATTGTTGCTTTTACATTTGGAAATGATTAACGGTATTAATCCGCTCAGTTAGATGCTGAAACAAATAGCGGATGTTTGCTTTCACGTTTGGAAATGGATAAGGATAGCATTCAGCTCCGTAAGATGCTAAAATGAATGTCGGTTGTTTGCTTTTACATTTAAAAATGATTAACGGTAATATTCGGCTCCGTAAGGTGCTAACAGACTAATAAATGTTGGATGATTGCTTTTACAATAAGAAATGAATAACGGTAACTTTCGGCTCTTTACAATGCTAAAATAAATGTCGGATGCTAACAGATGTCGGCAAATGCTCCCACTTTTTCATTTCAAACGTAAGTTTTGACCTCCTAAATTTTTAGGCATCAACTTTTATAATAATCTATACGCCTATTTGCAAAATCTTAAAACACAAAATACGATGATTGGATTTTTTAATTTTAATTTCGAGTAAATTCGACCACCAAAAAATAAAAATCAGTGATACTGGTGGCCCGATAAAAGTTAGTGTGGAGCCCTGTCTATTTTATTCTTTATTATGCTCGGCCTATACTTCCACATCATATTCCACAATATTTTCATAATCGCATTGCTGGAAGAAAAAAAAAAATCAGTGCTTGCGTTCTCGGGGAAGAATAAATGAAACATACTTCGTGAAAGGCAAAAAAAAAAAGTTTAAAAAGGGCACTACGCAGGAGATCAATGTTTGGACAGTGGACCGTGATTAATGCCAAAGATATACATGTACTAGTAACTGTCAACACCCAACACCTACGCAGGTGCGCCACGACGGTTTAGAAATCTACGCGCGCGGTATGACTATCATGATCAAGAATTAAAACACAGTGGTTAAAGAAAAGAAGATGATGGGCAGAGCGTTGTGCTATCGTAAGCACTCCATTGGCAAGGGTGCTATGTGCATACCGTGTACGTATGTAGGTACTGTAGGTGTTGGGGATTTTTCTTGTCAGCTGTGTACCGGGTATTTCTTTGGGCGCGCGATTGTTCTGGTCGGGAATATTTACAGTCGAGTGTGAAAAGATTTGTGACGTCTTCTTCGCTGTCCACGCGCGCTTAATCGGAGATGCTGAGTGATGTTGCAATTCAATTCGAGCTACATGCTGGGAAAAACAATAAGTTAATTAAGATCGGGACAGTAGATTTCACTTCGAGGTAACCGAACTTCGAGTTATTTCTTCGAGCTACGCGAATTTTAATACACGGAAACTCCATAGGAACAATAGGGACTTTCATTTTGCCCCCGAGGTAAGTGATATTCGGCTTATCCGACGTCGAGGTATCCGAAGTTGACTGTACTACTGTTACGTCCTTCTCAAAAATCGTGAGCTACTACTGACAAACAAAAGGGAGTTATCTTCACCTGGATAGAAACATGCCTGTGTATAGAAATCTAGAATAGCAACAACACATTGCTGAAATACTAAAATGCCAAGCTGCCAGTGAGGAGTACCCGGTAGCACCAAGGAGGTTCTAGAGCTGGAGTTCCAACTGGCCATATAGTCCATGGTCCAGGCCAGATATTGGTACCATCTGAGGTGGCAAAACCTTTTTGGTGTCATTTTGTTTGTCGGGCATAGATATGCTTATCAAGCCATGATAGCATTTCCAAATGAGTAGCTTAGTCATAGTAAATGAATTTTTAACCAATGTGGTCTCGTTGTTATATCCCTATACTTCTGAATCGAAACTAACCGCTATACAAAGAAGAGCACTGTCTTCTGTATGTTCCATAGAGCTGTAAAATGCAGCCCTGTGGTATGTTCACAGGTGTTCTGTTGTAAACGCGGTGCGCTTAGTCTTTATTCAAGGCAGCGAAGGGAATATCCAAAGGTTATGATGTCCACAGCGCTTAGTCTTTATTCTAGACGGCGAAGGGAATATCCAAAGCGTATGATACAGTGTATATCCTTTTATCTAAAAACAACAACAACAACAAAAGCAATTCCTCGTGAATTTTACCGTATCTTTCAATTATTTATCATTTTCCAGCGAAAACGCTACGGTGAAAACGCTGATACCACGCCAATGTCGCTTTATTTCCCTCCAACAATATAAGATAATGCAAAAACAATGTATCGGTACACTACGATACATTATAATGAATGATATCGTAAATGAACAGAGTGATTTTTGTTTAAAACTGATGTATTTGTTGATAGGGTAGTATAAAAACAGTATAGATAATCCCTTTTATGAGGAACTTTAAATATGGTAACGGTACATTGGTCTAGATAAAGACTAAGCGCACCGCGTGACAGCTGTGGACATCATAACCCTTTGGATATTCCCTTCGCTGCCTTGAATAAACACTAAGCGCACCGCGTTTACAACAGAACACCTGTGGACATACAGGAGGCAGTGCTCTTCTTTGTATAGCGGTTTAGTTTCGATTCAGAAGTATAGGGATATGAAAACAAGACCAAATTGGTTAAAAATTCATTTATTATGACTAAGCTACTCATTTGGAAATGCTATCATAGCTTGATAAGCATATCTATGCCCGACAAACAAACTGACACCAAAAAGGTTGTGCCACCTCAGATGGTACCAACAACCCATTTTTCGGGTCTTGGCCCATGGACTAATAATTATTCAAACAGTTGTCAGATTTCTATGGATGCACACTAGAATTCCACAGGTGGATTTGTACCTTTGACGTCCGATGTTTGAAGCCGCCATCATTCTGGGCAATCAGAAGAAGGATTTTGAACTCTAATATTATATCTGGTATATTTTGCTTGTTTATTCATTAAATGACATGAAATGTTCCCTAATGATAAAACATTTAAAACAAAGGTCAAACTCGTCCAGAAATACCTGCAAAAGTGTAAATCAAAGCTGTATGGTGTGAAAGTATTTGAAAGTACACCCTCTTTGAATGCCGATTTTAACACTTTCTGCTAAATTCCAACAAATAAAACTGATGATCTTCGATTAATAGTTCTTTATAAATCAATATGTCAGATTTGTGTCCAGACATGCCCATGTCAAGCAAACTTGATTTCCATTTCATCAATTTCTTTGTGATTTCTATCTACGCATCCCCTGCCTTTACCTTTTTTGTATTGTTCATATTCCATAAGTAGGGATAACGAAAAGTTATTACCATCATAAAGACATATCTTTCCTAGAAGGTAGCTGGTTGTTATGCAATGACACATGAATCAATTGTCTTCCTATCTGTGGGGCAGCTCCAGTTTGGTACATACTTCAAATATTTTTGAGTGGTGGCTTCAAACATGGTTTCAAAGGGAATAAGAGTTGTGACTCCATTCTCTTGAACCTCCTTGGTAGCACTGTGCTGGAGGAGCAAAGTACTGACATAGGGAAATGCTAATTATTCACAACTCTACGTGCTTTACAGAGACAATAACAACACATGCTGACTTTATGAAAATAACCTGAGTGGCTATGCATTATGAATATGAACAAATATCGGGGGAGAAATTACTATCATTTGTATTGTTTAAAACTCTTAAATAGTTAATATTAATTTGATACATATTTACTCACCCGTACATGTTATACGCACATCACATCCAACACAATGTTGACTCATGCAGATTAATATTTCTTTAAATGTGTACAGTTCTGGTCGAGGTGAGGATTTAGCTTTTAACGTTTTGCGAGATATTCAGAAACCACTCTATGATATGTCAAAAGAGCAGGCAGCTCTATGGGGTATCAAAAGTTTATTCGATGAAAATCGGTTTTGAAATGGCCGAGATATCCAAAAACAAGGTGAAACAAAGAGATCCTAATAAAAGGCGTGGCCTGTCGCCTTTTATTATCACTTTTTGGGATATCTCAGTCATTTGAAAACCAACTTTCATCAAATAAATGTTGAGTGAATGAAGTGATGTTGAGGGTATCATAAATCATCACTAATCACTATATGCATGTTTGTAGTCCTATGTCATGATGTACTTTGAAGCATTCCACATTCACGTCATTGTCATTGCCCTAGCACGTGAATGCGTACTATTGACTGCGTACTATCACACGTGTGCAAGTGTCATACTTGCCAACATTTTGAAATTCTGAAGAGGTAGATTTTGCGAGGGAGCGAAGCGACCAAGCCCGAGCGCACTTGTGCGCAAGGGGGGGGGGGGAGGGTGTGGGAGGGGGGAAACCCCAGTGCACGGTGTGGACTTTTTTTGTTTTTCAATATCAAAATATGAGATTTGGTGCATGCTTTTTAACCTTTTTAAAGGGTTCTTGGTATTGATAAAAAAAACATATAATCCATGTAAATCTATGAACTATTTTGTAGACTATGCATATAAAAATGAAATCGGACATATTGGTAAATAATTTTTGTAGGCTAAGCATATGTGAAAAAGTAATCAAACATATTGGCAAATAATTTATCCCCTTATAGTGTACTTTCTATTGTGGAGCTAGTTTGATGAATAAGACATAATGTTGCCCTCACCAAATCTAAATTAATTAGCAGATGACCTGGCTGTGAGATTCCTGTACGTGGCAGATTTTGCTCTCTTCTGCAGTGTTTGGGAGGGTTTCCATTCGTAGCATTCACTCTTGCAGAACATGAGCTACCAATACATTACATTTACTATTACGCGTGGTTCTAGCTACACGTACACGTGTACAGTAAGTCTTGCACGCACGTAGATATGATAGAGACTAGTGCGCCACTGCAGTGTGCATACATGTGTGCATATTAGAAGGCTGAATACGGCGTTTTTGAGGAACGAGTTTCTTGAAATTATTATTAGTATTCTAATTACTAGCTTATTTTAGGGAATCAACGCACAATGAAGGGAAAATATGACTTCCATTTCATTTTATGGTAGGTTTGCTACAAAATTGGTAGATCAGAAGAGAAAATCGGTAGCTGGTCAAAACCTCTAAAAAGCGGTAGAGTTGGCATGTATGGTACTGCTGACACAGGCATGTGGGACCCAGTATCTACCAAGGCATTTGAATATATAATTAGGCCTACTGTTTTTCCTTAAAATAAGTTTACTGTGAAAGCGCCTTTTATTTCTCTTTTCTTAAGGATCCTTCAAAGAGAAATAAAGTACTGTAAAAGTGGTTTCTTTCGCGTACAAATACTTTTGCGGTTTCCATCGGTGCTGAATTTTTCGCATGTGTTTAAATTCGCGGTCTGCCAAATCTGTGAATTCATAGTCGGCAAAAACTGTTTTCTTTTGCACATGAAAACTCTAACTTTAATCCAATTATTCTTTTATTTATCAAATAGAAATTAAAATTGAATGCAGGCTTACCTGAAATCCCGTCTCTCGAGTACTTTATAATATGCTTGTACCTATATTGCGCGGTATCGCTGTGTGTGCTAACCATCAATGCACTCAATGCACGGAATCTTCGTGTGTGCATTATGTGCGCAATAGCGTTGTAACAAGCGGCGAGTTCAAAACATTTTCGCGTGATGTTAAATTCGCGAATCAACCTCAAAGTGCGAAAATAAAACCACCGCGAAAGAAACCACTTTTACAGTAATGAAATCAGCCACATGTTCAATCAGAGCATGCTATTAGGCTGCATTCACATACACCTGTAGAAGTATACGGTATTCGGTGTATACGCATAACGGTATTCGCTATTCGTTATGCGCCGTCAAGTCGACCCAGTACACAATCACCCGCACCATCAACTCCCTACTTCTTCCTCCTACGCAATCATCCCAGCAATAACAATTTTTAAACTGCGTCAGAATGTCAGTCTACATGTTTATTTTTGCTAAAGGGCAAATCCAGACCAAAATTTTCATCATTTCATAAACGAAAGATGGTATACGCTGCTCAAAAATCGAACAAGTGCCATTCCCACTATGCTATACTATACGCAGCTATTCGGCATTTTCGAATAGTGCCCTCTTATGTGAACCGGTGTTAGGAAATCCTATCATTCGATTCAAGCTATTCGCGTGCCCTCAAAAACGCGCACCGAATACCCTAATAGTATACTTCTATGTGAACGCAGCCTAACGATTACCGGTACTAACTATGCCATTCAACCAACAGAACTCAATGAGTGTGACGACTATACAACTGTAACACTGTATCAGGTCAATTACCCCGAGGGCAATTAGGGTCAGGGGAAGGGTTTGGGGTAATTGCCAAGTGGGTAATTGCCCTAAACCCCTATACACTCAGCCCAACACACGCTGTGCAGAAGATGAGCGAAATCTGGTGGCTGGACATCAATTTGTCATGGCCCCTACCCACCAGGTTACCGCTAATGTCGTGCCCTGGCTATGGTACATACATTGCACAGTGTAATTACATTATATAAACAGAGTTACAATATTTAAGCTAGTATGTTTTCCATTTAATTTGACCAACAGCCAATAATTTCACGATTGTGCTCAAGACACTTCAACACACATACATGCAATGCATGCATCTTCCATCCAAGCAGGTCACAGTCACCACTTCCAGAGAGCTCTAAACATTGGTATGGTAACTGCTTACCCTACGGTAGGTATACAGTTAGTGTAAACTCCATTATACTATGAAAAAACCTAAAGCCTCCTCGAGCAGCTTCCAGCAGTCTTTCAGTTTTAGCTCAGCATGAACAGACAGAATATGGAAAAGGCGATCTGATCAGATGGGGGGGGGGGGGTGGAGAAACGGAAACAGGAAGGTGAAATAATCACAGAAAATATACCACCTGATGATACATACATATATACAAGTATGCACAAATTCATGGCAAAAGCAGGAATTCCCCCTCTCCCATTACAAGTAAAATGCAGGATGTGTTCAGGGAGGTGTTACAGAGATGGAGTGGCAACTCTTCGTAATTCATGCAAACACATGTTTGGGTACACGGCGTTACAATGGGATGTCTAGCATTCCACTACGCTTTGAAGTCATGCTCGGCACCGCTCTAGTTGCAAGACGAAGTTCGGAGACGAAGAACGCATTTCACCTTTCGTTGAATTACAAGCTTTATTTCACCGCAAAATTTTAAATGAAATACTCGAACTGATTTAGAATAGTTTAGGAAAGAATTCAATATTATTAACATGTATTTCTATTTTCTTCGTAATTCGCAAATCGAAATGAAATGAAAATTAGGCCCTCTTTAAAACCTAATATTTTTCCATAATGCACACATTTCCGCATGTTAATTTTCTATCTTTTAATAAGGGATATTTTGATCTTTCAAATAAAGTACTCCGCTAAAGCGTGTTCCAGCGTGTTTTTTCACTATTTGCTGTTAGAATTGTGAGTTTTACAATGCATTTTGATTCGCTGCTCCAATTCAAGGTACACAAATTCATTGTTGCCATCACATTGAAAGAGAGAGCGAATTGCAGTAGGAGCAAGTATTTCTAGATGTGAGAGCACTAGTCCCGATTATTGATGCTCTCTTTTGTCAAAGCACATGGTTAACACCTGTAGTTGAACGCATAACTTCTCGGCGGCCCCGCGCATGACTTCAAAGGAGAGCAATACTTGTCTCTCCTTCTCTAGCACCTCCCTGATGTGTTTACAAATCATGTGTAAATTGTAATAAAGCATGTATGACACTGTAATTATAGGGGAATATTCCAGGCTAGAAGGCATCTAACCTTGATTTTTGATGTTTATTGATAGTTTCTTGTCAATGGATGATATTTCGGTCAAAAATAGCACTCAGTTATTCACAAAGTCTTGAAAATTACAAATTCGGCAAAATTATGAAAATTATTCACTCCAATTTTTTGGAAAATAGACTTCAAATATACCCCTCTTCAAAAAGTTGTCTTTTAAAGTTATCTTTTTGCCTGGTGTAAAATTGCATTAATTCTGGACATGATTTTCGTGATAGAATAATCAACATCTTTCGCACCTTGTCCTTGCACCAGAATCACAATTCATACCCAAGATTCACCGTAACGATACACATTCTTCCCAAGCGGACGACAGAGAAAAAGAAAATGGGTAAATGAGGCTCAAATTTGGTATTTTACGGTAAAATGATTGTCTAACTTGAACATTTCGAACAGTTCACGCGATAAAACCTTGTGATAAATCAACATCTTCTTCCAAATCTGAGGTGAAATGTGAATTTCTTGATGTTCTTAAATACATTTTTATGTTGCGTTTTTTGCGATTTCGGTCCATACAACGCTCTGTGCGGCTAATCCACAAAGTCCTGCGCGTATTGAATGTCATTAGTACCGGTACGCAAAAATGCGCGTGTCTGGAATTACCATGCTGTCCAGTAATGCCATACCTGTACACAGCTGGAAATACAATTCCAACCATGTACAAAATAGGTATAGATACAGCAGGTGTATTGCTTTTTATGGTGAGAAGAAAGGGGTCTTTACTGGATTCCAGAGTCTAGCACTAGTATGGTTAATAGTAACAGGGTCAGGCAGGGTTTGGGTTGATGTTGGGGACAAATCAAGATATCCTACTCAGTATTATAATAGTTTTATCTTTTTTGTAAATTATTATGTAGGCCTACATGCATGTAATACCATGCCCCCCCCCCCTTTATTTTCTTTAGAATGCTGGAATCTTTTTAAGAATGTAGGATTTTAGGAATAGCAACAACCCCCAAATGCAATCTTTTTTAAATAAATACTCCACTGCACTGCATGCACTGCATTGAGCGTGTTTCTACTGAGCAACGAAAATTTGAGGTGATGCTACTGCGAGGCGATGCAAGGTGATTCGCGGTGATGCACAGCGATGAGCGGCAACACCTCAAATTTTTCCTCCATAGAAACAGATCAGGTAGTGGCCAATGCGCGGTGATGCGAGGTGCTCTGTCGTCCACCTTTTGAGGTGGTCAATGCGCAGTGATGCGAGGGGCGATTTTCAGTAGAAACACACCGGATAGCGAAATTTGCGGTGTATCCGAAGTCTCAAATTATTGGGAGCTTTCGCCCTGCGCTTTTCAATTGGTTCATCGCACACTTCGACACTTGTGTGTACACAGCGACTGTAGTTTTGCACGCATCAGGCCTAGTAGTACACTGTACCAACTCTACTAAATATGAGGTGGTACATGAATGTGAATTGCGTGCTTTCATCGTCTGTTTGTGTGCCCAACAGCCTATATATATACTATACTTCTATGTCTACTATACTTCTATGTCTAGGCTCTACTAGTCTATACTCTGCTCTGATTTCACACTGCATTCATTTTCCCATAAAATTGTATCGTCTCGAAGTTGTAGATTCCCCAATTCGTTTTCGCTGGAATACTAACATTAAGTATGTTGCCAATTGTTGGAGCCCCAAGAGACCCTCGACCTGCAACGATTTCAAATATTATAGTAATAACCAGGTGGCAGGAAATGTTGGTGAGGGGCATTTTGGACGGAAAGACTAAACAGTCTAAACAAAATTCAGTGGCCTACCACAAAATGGCAGAGGCAGTGGTAGCACAGGCAGGGCTTGTGATTACTGTGACCTGAAAATACGCGACTTCCGGATTCATCGCATTTAGCACGTCACCTCACTTCACCGCATATTTTATCGCTCGATCAGTAGAAACAGCTCGAGTGGTCGTAAAATACGAGGTGATGCGGGGGACAAAATTGGCTGTGATGCGAGGTGATGCGAGGTGCTCTCAGTAGAAACACGCTCATTGATGGCCATATAAAATATTATGGTCTATGCCATGGGCATGTCAATCACTCAAAATAGCCATCCATAGCCATAGGCAATCATTATGTTCTTGTACTTGTCACAGTGTGCCAGCACGGTAGTAGTCTATCCAACTAGATCTATTAGAGTTAGATCTAACAGTTAGACAATCTTACCAACGAGTTCATGAAGTGCTGCCGCTATGGACAAGAAACTGCACCAATCGATTTGTCAGGTCGCATGAGGGTCGAGGTCTTCTTTGGTAAGGTCTTGTCAGGCCACGGCCATCCCAGCCAGCAAGCATTCCGGGCGCAGATCGCAGAGAGTATAGGAAGTGGACAGCACTAGAAAATCTACTAGTCAGTAACACTAACATTAACGTTAGACATCTTTTACTTTGTTGAGACTGCAAGACCCAGACTTTACATAGAATCTCTACTTGTACAGTCATCGGGTTTACAGCTGCTGCATACTGTACTCGCTTCATGCACATTTAAGCTGTAGAAATCGGTATACCTAGAAATCTGGCTGACTTACATCTCAGTGAGTGGCGTTCGCGAAATTCGACAGCCTTGCACTTGGAAGAATACAGTACATACCCGAGGCCCCGGCCCTATATTCACCTGCTGACCCACACCATGCACCACTGTGTTGCTGCAAGACTCCCGATTTGACTCGCGTTTTGGGGCGAGCCGAGTTTGTTGACATTTCGGATGCCGATATATTGACAGTTGTCGGAAGATGGCGCTACACTAAGTAGTCATTTAATGACGACTTTGTCTAGTCATGTGTCTGCGTATACCATACATGGCTCTGAATGACGATACTACAATACCTCTCTTCTCTAAATAGGACCCTGACGGTGATTAATACTTTTACGTTCTTGAAATTGAAGTTATTCAGCATAAATTACAGTCAAACATGAGTTGGAGGCGGTACTCAACGCGATCGGACATTTTAAAGGGGTGTGGAACTCGAACAAAGCGTTCAGCAATTCACAACTTGGACATCGCAGTCGCACGCCGATTCTGGACACAATTAACTATTATTTTGCTATTCGAATTTATTATTTTGCCATTCGAATTAATATACAAATTATTTTGCCTTGAGATTTTTTGTTTAAAAACCATAGGTAGGCGGTGACTATAAAAAAAAAAAAGTAATGCTGAGGGTCGCAGCCCCGAAATGAGCCGTACTATTACTAGAGGCAGTGACAAAGTCCATTATAGTTTTAACCAGAAACTCTAAATTATAGACAGGATATGTCTGTTTTATTTATTTTTGGATCAAAAATTAAAACAAAACTGAATCAAAATCCATTCATGCAATCAAATATTATAAAACCGCACGCAAGACGCCAAACTGCACAAAATGTTAAATTCTTCTGTGGCAAGTGTTTTGGGACGCCATTTCACAAATAGTGTAGGCCTACTATTTGGAAAATGTCGTCATGAGAAGTGACATCAATTTCCAAATAGCATACCACGGAGTGTCGAACATGCCAACATTCTAAAATAGCAGGACCTATATACAAAATTTCCCTTGAGAGCTTGTTCAAAACTGTGGGCAAAGGTGACTCCAAAATAGAACTACTGATAATGATGAGGGTGCAGCCTGAAGTGAGTAATACTATTACAGTTTAAAGGGGATGGCTAGTAACTGATCAGTGGGAGTCAGTGGCAGGCCCGTAGCCAGGATTTTTCAAGGGGGGGGGGTGCGGTCACTAAAAAAACGGACCTTCGGTACCAATACCAATGATGACACACACACACACACACACACACACACACAATTATATATATATATATATATATATATATTCTTTGGACGACCGAACTACAGAAGTTGTATAAGAATTTGCGCGCGAAGCGCGCCGCAAATTGTGAATTTTGACTGTTTTAATGACGTTTTAAAGTCTCGAGGAAATTTGTATTTTTGTCTGTTGCATGCAATCGCGTTACGGTATTTCATCTAGGAAATAGTAAAAACTCATTTTGCCAGGAAGTTGCAAAGTTTAATTGTGTTCGAGAATCTGCGCGCGTAGCGCGCCGCAAAATTGAGAATAGTGATTTTCCTGGTGTTGTTTTAACTTTTATTTTTTCTATTGTATACCCGCGTTAGCAGGCCTGAAGCCTGGTATTCGAGTTTGTCAAAAACGAAAATAAATAAGAAAATTTGTAAAACAAAATGAATTGTAAATGTGAACCATTTATATTTTGCCTCCTTGTGGTAGGATATTTCCAGCATTTCCGAACTTTCAAATAATCATTTTAGATTTGAAAATATTAAAGGTAGTAGATCCGATTCGCAAACATCTTCAATATCAGTCAAATATTATTAACCATCATGCTAAGAAGGTTTTCTTTGTGAAATTTGGAGGTCAGTGAAATTCAAAAATTAAACATCCGTTAGCCATTGGAAGAGTGCAAATTCAGACCTCAGGCTTAATGCTCACATGTTTTCCTACTTGATTTGATCTGTCTTACTGTGCACACTAAGATACATACTGGAATGGTTATTTCTTATTTATTAAATTATAGTAGCATATTTGGTTACTAGCTGTCTCTAGGCATTTTCGAATTTGGGCTGCAAAGAGATCCACTACCTTTAAGTTAGAAGAGAGATAAGTAAATAATGATAAAATAAACAAACAAAAAGAATTAGTTTCTTTTGTAATACTATCTGACAAACCTTTTACTTTACCATTTTACTTCATAGCTCAGCACTTTCCATTCTCTCTCATACCCTCTTACCCATTACATTTAAATGAAATACAACTAAAATGAGTTTGCGTGCCTGCATAATACTCTTTGGAAATTATAAGTGAAAATGTTCTTAGGTTTCGGCTCACTTTAAAATGAGAACCAATAGAACTGTCACAACATGAGAAAATGTATAAGTGATAATCAACACTACATTTCCGAATTTGGCCTGCAAAGAAATCCGCTACCTGTAAGTTAGAAAAGAGATTAGTAAATAATGATAAAATAAACAACAAAAAAGAATGAGTTTCTATAAAACCGCCGTATCCAGAACAGAGCCTGAAACGGTGCAGGCTCAAGAAATCGTTTGTACTATAATACGTCTTGAAGTACTGTGTGATACTGTTGACTCAGACTTCTACAAAGCTGTAAGTGAGAATTGTAATCCAATCCGACTCATTACCTGAGATATTTATGAAAATATATCAATAAAGAATGTAAATTAAATAACGATGCGTCACAATGCAGTCTAACGCTCTCACAATGCTATCATACATAGGGTTTTTCACTGACTGTTTTTACTCCGGAGCTCTTGCAATATTCAGGCTTTTGTAATACTATCTGACAAACTTTTTACTTTACCATTTTACTTCATAGCTCAGCACTTCCCATTCTCTCTCATACCCTCTTACCCATTACATTTAAATGAAATACAACTAAAATGAGCTTGCGTGCCTGCATAATACTCTTTGGAAATTATAAGTGAAAATGTTCTTAGGTTTTGGCTCACTTTAAAATGAGAACCAATAGAACTGTGACAACATGAGAAAATGTATAAGTAATAATCAACACTACATTTCCGAATTTGACCTGCAAAGAAATCCGCTACCTGTAAGTTAGAAAAGAGATTAGTAAATAATGATAAAATAAACAACAAAAAAGAATGAGTTTCTACCGCCGTATCCAGAACAGAGCCTGAAACGGTGCAGGCTCAAGAAATCGTTTGTACTAATACGTCTTGAAGTACTGTGTGATACTGTTGACTCAGACTTCTACAAAGCTGTAAGTGAGAATTTTAACCCAATCCGGCTCATTACCTGTGTTTTTTATGAAGAATATGAATAAAGAATGTAAATTAAATAACGACGCGTCAGAATGCAGTCTAACGCTCTCACAATTTTATCATACATAGGGTTTTTCCCTGACTGTTTTTACTCCGGAGCTCTTGCAATATTCAGGCTTTTGTAATACTATCTGACAAACTTTTTACTTTACCATTTTACTTCATAGCTCAGCATTCTCTCTCATACCCTCTTACCCATTACATTTAAATGAAATACAACTAAAATGAGTTTGCGTGCCTGCATAATACTCTTTGGAAATTATAAGTGAAAATGTTCTTAGGTTTCGGCTCACTTTAAAATGAGAACCAATAGAACTGTCACAACATGAGAAAATGTATAAGTGATAATCAACACTACATTTCCGAATTTGGCCTGCAAAGAAATCCGCTACCTGTAAGTTAGAAAAGAGATTAGTAAATAATGATAAAATAAACAACAAAAAAGAATGAGTTTCTATAAAACCGCCGTATCCAGAACAGAGCCTGAAACGGTGCAGGCTCAAGAAATCGTTTGTACTATAATACGTCTTGAAGTACTGTGTGATACTGTTGACTCAGACTTCTACAAAGCTGTAAGTGAGAATTGTAATCCAATCCGACTCATTACCTGAGATATTTATAAAAATATATCAATAAAGAATGTAAATTAAATAACGATGCGTCACAATGCAGTCTAACGCTCTCACAATGCTATCATACATAGGGTTTTTCACTGACTGTTTTTACTCCGGAGCTCTTGCAATATTCAGGCTTTTGTAATACTATCTGACAAACTTTTTACTTTACCATTTTACTTCATAGCTCAGCACTTCCCATTCTCTCTCATACCCTCTTACCCATTACATTTAAATGAAATACAACTAAAATGAGCTTGCGTGCCTGCATAATACTCTTTGGAAATTATAAGTGAAAATGTTCTTAGGTTTTGGCTCACTTTAAAATGAGAACCAATAGAACTGTGACAACATGAGAAAATGTATAAGTAATAATCAACACTACATTTCCGAATTTGACCTGCAAAGAAATCCGCTACCTGTAAGTTAGAAAAGAGATTAGTAAATAATGATAAAATAAACAACAAAAAAGAATGAGTTTCTACCGCCGTATCCAGAACAGAGCCTGAAACGGTGCAGGCTCAAGAAATCGTTTGTACTAATACGTCTTGAAGTACTGTGTGATACTGTTGACTCAGACTTCTACAAAGCTGTAAGTGAGAATTTTAACCCAATCCGGCTCATTACCTGTGTTTTTTATGAAGAATATGAATAAAGAATGTAAATTAAATAACGACGCGTCAGAATGCAGTCTAACGCTCTCACAATTTTATCATACATAGGGTTTTTCCCTGACTGTTTTTACTCCGGAGCTCTTGCAATATTCAGGCTTTTGTAATACTATCTGACAAACTTTTTACTTTACCATTTTACTTCATAGCTCAGCACTTCCCATTCTCTCTCATACCCTCTTACCCATTACATTTAAATGAAATACAACTAAATTTAGTTTGCGTGCCTGCATAATACTCTTTGGAAATTATAAGTGAGAATGTTCTTAGGTTTTGGCTCACTTCAAAATGAGAACCAATCGAACTGTCACAACATGAGAAAATGTATAACTAATAATTTGTTGGAACCGTAAGCAAATGCCAGCTGAAGGCGAGTAGGCAAGTGTGTTTAAAAGCATTAGATTATGCACGGAGATCGTACAGTTACTTGATAGATGATCTTTTCTCGAATATTGGTACTAGCAAAAGGGCTAGAAAAAGCAGCTATTATAATTCGTTAGGCATGCATAATGGCCCAATGAGTGTTACAAGAGAACTGGAGTAAGACAGGTCTTTCATTTTGTTTTGTCTCTCCTGATCGTTCGTAAGAAATGCTAATTCATGACCACCTTTTCCCAATTTGATTGGAGCATGCATTCATAATGGAAAATAGTTGACATAATAATCTATCCCCAGGCATTATCATACCAACATGTACTGATATATACATGTACTATATCTTTGTGAGACGTAGATATAAAATGTCTGAGGTTTTCGATTATAGTAATTTCGAGGAAATTTCTTTAATTTTTATCATATATTATGTAAACTTAAGGCTATTAGATTTTCATCCACTTACCTCTGTTCCTGTGAAAAAATGGAAGTGTCAACCTCAATGTCATCCACGAATCGCACGTACTCGGGCGGCCAGTGGAAAAAAAAAAAAAAAAAAAAAACACCGGTCACACGCGCCAAAGGCCATGGCATGCAGTGCCAATATAATAATAGCTCGCACAAATTGATACATAACATTTGTGTTTGTGTGCATGGGGACGATCCGATGGTTCATACAACAAAAGGGTTTCGTACAATTATTTTTAACATTGTTAAACGTACTCTTCCACATTTACGTAGCATATAATGTGTCTTTATATTTATTTGGATTGTTATCTTGAGAATTGCTAAAAACAGTTATTATGAAAAAGTGGACCTTTCAGAATTTAGGGGGGTGCGTACGCACCCGACGCACCCCCCCTGGCTACGGGCCTGCGTGGTACCATTCGCTCCATTCGCTCAATCATAAATATTGTTTAAAATACGTGATTTACTATCATATTGTTTCATCGCGTTCAACTGAATTTTTCTTTTGTGTACACGTCCTTTTAAGGTTACACTTATCTGAATTTGAAGGAAAATATGAGAAAGAGAGGACTCAAGCAGAATGAATAGTTGGAAGCTCATGTACGATCTCATAAAGAATGATTTAAGTGAATAGAGGATGTGAGAGAAGAAGATTCCGACAGGGAGATATGGAGAGAGAGAGGGAGAGGGAGAGGGCGAGAGAGAAAAAAACCTACAACACACCGGTACCGTTGAATGCATGAGAGGATGTACGCAGGATCGTCGCAGGTTGGTTGCTTGGGCAAACTAACCGTCTGACGACGACGGACTGCGCATGCGCCCTGTGCGAATATTTGGCTCGGCAAAAAGCGAGGAAGATGAGGGCTATACCGACCTGGGTAGATAAAGTTCAGGATAGGGACAGAGTCGAGCAGTGGTAAGTATTATCTCTACATGCATTTGTTGGATACTATCGAATGAATATCCGTCAGTCTATTTCTGCTTGTGCAAAGAATCATGTACGCTGAATCAAATAGTGAAATAGCCTTGAATCTACCAAGTGACATTTATAATAGTCCCATATATTGGAAACTGTGAGATGAAATTTCACTATTCAGTTTGTATGGTTGGACCTACTAACGTTACTCATCGACCGCCTTGTTTATTTGCTTGATAAGAATATTTAACACTGAAATTCACGTAAAAAACTTGACCTACGTGATTGAGAAAATCCAGCACTATCAAATGCCGTTGTTCCCTTTTTGATTCGAAGTTTCAGTGCAAAAATATCGCCGTCGAACTTGCGTGGCCTCGTTCCAGCTCCCCGCGGCTTGTGTTAAAGCGACCTTATTGAGATCGACCGCTGTTTTTGCATTACCATTGACAATGCACGCAAACCGAGTTGTATTGAACACCGTGTTGTACACTGGTTGTACAAAGCTTTCTAGAAACTTCCATAGACATTACATTACGATTTGGTGAAAATCGGTCACTTATCACTAGTCACCAGCCAGTAAGTTCAACTGTCACAACACACACAAATCACACTATTACTAATTCACATACTTGCACACTCATTCACAACAGGAAACTCCCTTAGCCCCCTCCAAAAATCCATCCAAAATCCCAAATTTTACCGTAAAAAGTGCAGAATCGGCGCTACTTTCTAAAAGCGCGCGCGGATAAGGCCCAGTTTTAAGAGTACGGGTCGCCGAAAAAGCGCTAAAAATCGAGAAATACGCCGTTCTCGCGGGATTTTTTGCTTATCGCAAGCTTGGAGTGTAATGGTATCCTCAAAAACGCAAAAGAAAAACAAAATGTCCGTACGTGCCGATACAGTGTCCCAGTGTACAAGGGTTGAATGCAAGTGCCGAGGCCCCAGTATTCGGTCACCAACGGTCGCCGCAACTTCCCCGGTGCAATTTTGCGCCAACAAGGTAGCGCGCGCGCTCGTTTTTCAGCTGCCTTGAACACGCATTGACTTTGAACGCGCACATCGCGTGACCGAATACTGGAGCCGATGACCGTATACTGGGGAATTTTCAAGGTGAAATATTTCGCGATTTTGTGCAATTCTGTGAGATATTTTACGAAATGAAAGTTGAGATTAAAGAAATTTGATATATTTCACATACATTGCTGTAGATATGATGTATGTATGTATTATTTTAGTTTAAAAAATATTGCAAAAAAGCTTAAGTGACCGCATACTGGGGATGTTACCCTAACGTTAATGACCAGTGAATTTTTGCGTTTTCCCACACTATCCTCATCAACGGTCAAAACCAATCCATTTTTATGTGCTCTGTGCGCAGTGAAGTGCGTACTAAGCGCTCTGTGCGCCAATGTATACGCAGTCGGTTTCAAAAAGGGTGGTCGATATGTAGTAGGGCTACCATACATTATCATTTGAGGTAACTAATTAACCAGTATGTTATCATGGTTATTATACACAGCCCACCGCTACTACAGCAGCGACTGGGCTGTGTATAGTTACATCATGGCATGGTTAATGCTGATGGAATCCCATATTAAAACGCATCTGTAGAATCACAGGGAATAATTTTTCAACTCGGATTTGATTAGCAATTTCAGCTGATGAACAGTATTTCAAATGGTATCCTGCTGTAACCCTAACACTTCCATGCACATGGAAGAAGACTGCTACTCAATAATGCTAACGTTAGGCCAACAGTAACTACACAAAAATTAGTTTGTGAATTGTGCAGGTCTACAGCGTTAACAAACCGGTTAGTACTAACCCACTAACAGTTAGTAATACTACTAGTAGCAGTGCCAGTGCAGTAGGGCCAAGTGGTGTAAAAATGCATAGAGTAAGATACCCCGTTTGCGGCAGTTTAAACTGTAAACAAATCAGGCAAATTATTTTAAACTAGCGTTCGTCATTCAGCACTAGATGGCGCTCTCGTGCATGTACAGTACATCGTTTTCTACACGCGCAGTGTGCTCAGTTCGCGACGATCGCTAGCTGTAGCAGTTATGCACTTGTCAATGTAATGACTCACCCCACTACCCCCAGACATGGGTGCGTCATTTCCTCGTTTGGTCCGTCAAATTTGTGACCCAGGTAGACCGGGGGCCCAGAGCATTTATTCAGCTGAAAAGGGTCACACTTTTTGATGGTCTCATCATATAAGGATGTGGCCAAGGGTCGATAAAATGAATTGCTGGCATGTCACATCCTGTACCGTAAGCCTAGGGACCACAAAAAGGGACCCCGAAAAATGGATTTATTCAGCCGAAGGGGGTCACGGACAAAAGTTGGTGGATATTGTTCCTTTGGGTGTACTTATCATGAAAACAGCAATGCCAGCTATTTTATCCTGTACGGGGCCCCAGACAGTAGCCCCAAAGGGCTCTACAAATATGGTGTTATTCAGCTGAAAAGGGTCACGGCTAATTTCTTTTGCAATGGAAGTAGTTCCCATCAGAGATATCCAAAACACCAATGCCAGCCATTTTGTCCTGTACGGGGCCCCAGACAGTAGCCCCAAAGGGCCCCACCCCCCCCCCCCCCATAGGCCCTACGTACAAACACACACAAACATTGATTTTATTCAGTTGAAAAGAGTCAGAATGGCTAATTTCTTTTGTAATGGAAGGAGAACCAATCAGACATATCCAAAACACCAAAGCCAGCTATTTTATCCTGTACGGGGCCCCAGGCAGTAGCCCCAAAGTGCCCTACCCCCTATAAGCCCTACGTATAAACACACACACACACACACATTAACTTTATTCAGCTGATAACAGTAATGGCTAATTTCATTTGCAGTTAAAGTAGTACCCATCAGAGATATACAAAACACCAAAGCCAGCTATTTTATCCTGTACGGGGCCCCAGACAGTAGCCCCAAAGTGCCCCACCCCCTATAAGCCCTACGTATAAACACACACACACACACACACACATTGACTTTATTCAGCTGATAACAGTAACGGCTAATTTCATTTGCAATGAAAGTAGTACCCATCAGAGATATACAAAACACCAAAGCCAGCTATTTTATCCTGTACGGGGCCCCAGACAGTAGCCCCAAGGTGCCCCCCCCCCCCCCCCCCCCCCGACACACATACTCACACAATAGTTTCATTCAGCTGAAAAGGGTCACGGCTAATAATTTCTTTTGCAATGGAAGTAGTACCCATCAGAGAAATCCAAAATACCAAAGCCAGTTATTTTATCCTGCACGGGGCCCCAGACAGTAGCCCCAAATTGCCCCCTTACCCCCTCCCCCCTCAACCCCCCCCCCCCCCCCCCCACACACACACACATTGATTTTATTCAGCTATAAAGGGTCACGGCTACTTTCTTTTGCAATCGGAAGAAGTATTCATCAGAGATATCCAAAGCACTAAAGTCAGTTATTTTATCCTGTATGGGACCCCAGACAGTAGCCCCAAAGTGCCCCCTACACACACACACACACACACACACACACACACGCACACACACACACATATTGGTTTCATTCAGCCGAAAAGGGTCACGGCTATTTTCTATTGCAATGGAAGTAGTACCCATCGGATATCCAAAATACCAAAGTCAGATATTTTATCCTGCACGGGGGCCCAGACAGTAGCTCCAAAGTGTTTTGCTTTATTCTCTTTATTGTTTGCATCTCTTCTTCTTCTTAGATATGCGTTCCTTCGTCTTCATTTTCGCGACAACGACAACGTCCTCCTCATCATCATCAGTTTTGCTGTTCTGGCAAACATTTTCGAGCGTATCGGCTACGTTTGATTTTAGAGCGGCGAGAGCGGAAGACATGCGTAATTGAGTCTGGGAAAGCATAGCGTAGGAACAGCATAGCTAAAGTGGCTAACAGCGTTATCGAAGCAGGAATGAAGCGTCGTAGGAACAGGCCTTGATTTTATACGAGAGTAGAGAACTTAGTGAGAGCGTCGTGCTTTGATCAAGAAAGCGGCGCAGCAGCGGGACCATGTCGTTGGTGTTTAGTTTAGACTACTTCCCGTTCTTGTGCCGCTGTTCCTACGGTCAGAAAAACCTGGAATTGTTACGCTCATCCCGCGGTATTTACACTGTCACTGCTCTCTCCCCGTTTGAGCTACGATTCAATATAGGTCAATCTTGATGGGGAGATGGGGAAGAAATTTTGAACCAGTTCAAAATTTCTTCCCGATCTGTAAAATTGCCAGATCCAACCCCATCACCCGAACACTGCTGCTACGATGCTCCTGGTCCCCGTACACTTTTGCCGCTCTCTCCCGATCTGACAGATTGAATAGATCGGGATGCAGATCTTGATAGTGGAATTACATGTGGGGACACTTTAGGAACACTCCGTGGGGCTATATAACTGGTTTCGGTGTTTTTGATACCTCGTTGAGTACTACTTCCATTGCAACAGAAATTATAGCAGTGATTCTTTTCACTTAGAATAAAATAATACGGGAGCACTTTCCAGCTACTGGCTGGGGGCCCCTTAAAGAATAAAAATAACTGGATGGGTTTGTGTTTTACGTATCTCAGCTGTTAATTCCACTGCCAAGGAAAATAGGCATGCATGACTCTTTTCACCTAAAAACGCTTAATTCATACGGGGTGGGAATACCTCGGGGCTATACCTGTCAAGGGCCCTGCATCTGGGTCAATTTCGCTCCTCTTTTAATCGAATTCTTTAATGTTGAATTAAATTTAGCAAACATTTCGCCTAGATGACATGGTAGTTCAATGTCATAATCTCTTCATTCAAATTCATTTTGAAACATTCACATGACCTCTAACCTTATTCTAAATAAAACTTTTTCAACTGAAATCCATATATAAGACAAGCACCATTCCACTATCCGTTCATTCATAAATTCATAGTGATATAGTCACGTGATCACATCCTGCGCTCATTCATTCAAATTGATTTCTGGCCATCTAATTTAACATGTTCTGTAGTCAATTAAACAGATATGTTCATGCTTGACCTCTTTCCTTATTTTCTTTCATCGTAGTTATTGTTTTGTAAGCATCATAACATTTCATGTTTTCGTATTCGTTTAAGAGACTTTGACACCAGTTTTTTTTTTTTTTTAACATGCTTTTTTAATCCGAAGAAGTAAGAAGCCACAAATTATCTGGCCGTTGCGAGCGCTTTATTACGAGCGGTCGGCCAGTTCCAGGAAGTCAAGGTTATGATCCTCAAATGTTTTTTTTTTAATAATTCTTTCTATGTCTTCTAGAGATATACGTCTGTATCTATTATGCTGTCATGACTATAAAAAATGAAGTTAATCTGCATTACTGGTACACGTATAGGCCTATAATGACATGTATATGAAAGAGAAGGAGCGTTACAGAACAACCAAATCCAGTTATACTAGATTAAAAAAAATATGATACTTTTACTGCTTTAAACGAAAGCACACATAGAAAGACACGTTAAAATGATCTGAAACAAAGAAATAGCATGATTTGAATTTGAATGAACATGTTTGGAATTTGACTGTCTTTCGCGAAATTTAATGACTGAAATACCCTTTTCGGCAAGTCAAGGCGAATTTGAATGAACGTAGGGTACTAGCCAATTTGAATACCCATTTTACGAATTTTACAAAAGTGCGAAATTGGCTGGGAAAACCTAACTGGCTTTGATGTTTTGGGTATCTATGATGTAAACTAAGGCCTACTTCGATTGTAAAAGAAAAACAACACTATGACTCTTTTCAGCTAAATGATATCATAATAATTATGTGGGGGAGGGGCACTTTATGGCTACTGTTCTAGGCCCAGTACAGGATGAAATGACTGGTTTTCGTAATATGGTCATCTCGGTTGCACACTATACAGAAGTATGTTTCCTTTGCAAATTTCTTGGGTGTTTTGCTACTGTAACCTATAGGACCCCGTATACAGGATAAGATGACTTGCTTTGGTGTTTGTGATATCTCTGTTCAGTAGGCCCTGATATTTACGTTACAAAAGAATTTGTAAGACCATTTTCAGCTGATTCACAGTACATGTATAATGGATGGGACACTGTGGAGCTACTGTCTGGGGCTCTGTACAGGATAAAATAACTGGCCTTTGTGTGTTGAATATCTCTGATAGGTAATTCTTCCAGTGCAAAAGAAATTACCCTTGTTTGGGGCTATACTGTCTGGGCCCCGTACAGGATAAAATAACTGGCTTTGGTATTTTGGATATCTCTGATGGGTACTACTTCTATTGCAAAAGAAATTAGCCGTGACCCTTTTCAGCTGAATGAAACTAATGTGTGTGTGTGTGTGTGTGTGTGTGTATGTGGAGAGGGTGGGGGACACTTCGGGGCTACTGTCTGGGGCCCCATACAGGATAAAATAACTGGCTTTGGTGCTTTGGATATCTCTGATGGGTACTATATACTTCCATTGCAAAAGAAATTAGCCGTGACCCTTTTTGGCTGAATGAAACTAGTGTGTGTGTGTGTGTGTGTGTGTGTGTGTGTGTGTGTAGGGGTGCACTTTGGGGCTACTGTCTGGGGCCCCGTACAGGATAAAATAACTGGCCTTAGTGTTTTGAATATCTCTGATGAGTATGCCTACTACTTCCGATTGCAAAAGAAAGTAGCCATGACCCTTTTCAGCTGAATAAAATCAATGTGTGTGTGTGGGGGGGGGGGGGGGGGAGGGAGCAATTTGGGGCTACTGACTTGGGGCCCCGTGCAGGATAAAATAGCTGGCTTTGGTATTTTGGATATCTCTGATGGGTACTACTTCCATTGCAAAAGAAATTAGCCATGACCCTTTTCAGCTGAATGAAACTAATGTGTGTGTGTGGGGGGGGGGGGCACTTTGGGGCTACTGTCTGGGGCCCCGTACAGGATAAAATAGCTGGCTTTGGTGTTTTGGATATCTCTGATGAGTACTACTTAAATTGCAAAAGAAATTAGCCGTGACCCTTTTCAGCTGAATAAAATCAATGTGTGTGTGTGTGTGGGGGGGGGGGAGGGGGCATTTTGGGCTACTGTCTGGGGCCCCGTGCAGGATAAAATAACTGGCTTTGGTATTTTGGATATCTCTGATGGGTACTACTTCCATTGCAAAAGAAATTAGCCGTAACCCCTTTTAGCTGAATGAAACTAATGTGTGTGTGTGTGCCGGGGGGGGGGGGGGGGGGGGCCTCCTTTGGGGCTACTGTCCGGGGCCCCGTATATACTGGATAAAATAGCTGGCTTTGGTGTTTTTTGATATCTCTGATGGGTACTCCTTCCATTGCAAAAGAAATTAGCCGTGACTCTTCTCAGCTGCACGAATAAAATCAATGTTTGTGTGTGTTTGTACGTATGGCCTATGGGGGTGGGGCACTTTGGGGCTACTGTCTGGGGCCCCGTACAGGATAAAATAGCTGGCTTTGGTGTTTTGGATATCTCTGATGGGAACTACTTCCATTGCAAAAGAAATTAGCCGTGACTCTTTTCAACTGAATAAAATCAATGTTTGTGTGTGTTTGTACGTAGGGCCTATGGGGGTGGGGCCCTTTGGGGCTACTGTCTGGGGCCCCGTACAGGATAAAATAGCTGGCATTGGTGTTTTGGATATCTCTGATGGGAACTACTTCCATTGCAAAAGAAATTAGCCGTGACCCTTTTCAGCTGAATAACACCATATTTGTGGGGCCCTTTGGGGCTACTGTCTGGGGCCCCGTACAGGATAAAATAGCTGGCATTGCTGTTTTCATGATAAGTACACCCAAAGGAACAATATCCACCAACTTTTGTCCGTGACCCCCTTCGGCTGAATAAATCCATTTTTCGGGGTCCCTTTTTGTGGCCCCTAGGCTTACGGTACAGGATGTGACTTGCCAGCAATTCATTTTATTGACCCTTGGCCACATCCTTATACGATGAGACCATTAAAAAGTGTGAACCTTTTCAGCTGAATAAATCTTCTGGGCCCCCGGTCTAAGGTGTTCATCATTTTACCAGCTTTGTCCGTCAAATTTTTGACCGAGGGGTGCGTCAAAATCACATCATTGTCGGTCAAATTTTTGACTGAGGGGTGCGTCATGGTACGTCACTTGGCTATGGAAAATAACACGCATGATTTTGAACCGAGGGGTGCGTCATGGTACATTACTTGGCTATGGAAAACCGCACACATTTTTATTGCACGCTACCAGTACCGGATACACGTACCGCGAGTGAAATTACAGTGAGCGCTTTCCCGCGGCAAGTGAAAATCAAAGTCGGGAAGCGTTTTGGAATAAGAGGGGAAAATGCTTGCCAGAATCTGGCAAGCAAATAATTTAAAAGCCACCCTTTCTCCTCACATTTTCCCTCCAACAAACCCATGAAATCATGCATACTCAATCTCAAACCAGGGACTGTTCAGCGATGTAACAATTTCAACCTTACTGTTGAACACTTAGTGCCTATTGCATATTGCGATGCAACACCAACACACATTGCTATCGAAGAAAGTTTGTTTATATTCCAATACAATGTGCATCTAAATAATGTTCTGTGGTGACAAAGGCGAATTTTTGACAGTAAAAGAAGCGGCAGCAGAAGAAACTGCCTGCCGCATGCCATTTTCTGCTCGCGGGATAGCCCGATCAGACGCGCGACGCTGTTATAGTACGCTGTGCGAATCTCTACGTACAGCGACTGGGCTGTACTGTATATACAGTAGTTACTCGTGGGAATGCCGTGGCGTGGTGTGTACCTGCGCTGCAGTATGCATCCACCGGACTAGCAATGGCCGCGCACACACAGCGCATCTGCACAAATGTGATTGTCATGTATGGATTGCATGCACAGAATACATGCTACTGTACGGAATATCGTAGCAGCAGCGTGATGTACGGTGAATGACGGTACGGTGCTTACAGGGCCAGGGTAAGGGAAACTCGCCGAAACTTTTACAAATTATGTTTACGAACCAAAAGAAAATGAAATTGCTTGAATAAAACGTATGCAAAAATCGTTTCAGTATTTTTGGGGGTCCGTCAAATGGGCCATCCCGTCAAATGTAACGAGGATATCCGTCAAAAAAGTGACCGATGTGTGCGTCACTTTCAACGTGTTGTCCGTCAAAAAAGTGACTGTGGTGTTCGTCACTTGCAGCGTTTTGTCCGTCAAGAAAGTGACTGTGGTGTCCGTCAAAAACCCCGTGTGGTCAGTCAAAAAATGACCATGACGCACCCATGTCCGGGGGTAGTGGGGTGCGTCATTACATTGACAAGTGCATTATGACAGGGGTGCATTGATATCATTCTTTTCAAAAGTAATACGGCCGTACTGCAAACAACATGTTCGAATCACAAACCTGAACTACTTTTGCCATCCTGTATGTGGGTTTGCGTCTGCTACATACCGCTAGTAGCCCGAGGAGGACGATCTGTTCGGCATGCTAAGTCGTGACCTTTGTCGTGACCTTGGGTGTATTTTTGTACTTAATCCACATTGCGCAAAATATGGCAGTATCGAAACTTCACTTTTTTCAAAATTGAAGTGTTTTCTGATTTTTTGAAAGGAAAATTTATCGACCTCACGTAGGCTCAGTATGTTACAACGGTACACGAAATGGACCTTGCAATGCCTGTTTCAGTGAAATTGGCTGGCCCGATCGGAGCCCATGAAGAGCTTTGCGGTTGCTGCCGCGGGAGTCGCTATGGGTGTTGTGTGATATACGACTGCCCGCGGACGCCGCGCGCTGGCTCAGCTCTCTACTTACGATGATTGGCAAATCAAAGCCACTAGGGCCGCTAGCGGCTGCTAGGGCGCTCACTACTACAATGGGAAAATCATAAACGTGAAAAGTTATTAAAATGCAAGATTTTTACAAGACAACGAAAAAAGCGGCTGATTTCAACACATTTCATGTGTATATTACGTATCAATCTACGGATAATTGATCTCATTTCATGGCTTGGTGTACATCTGATTTTTATATGAAAACCGCTACTTAAACCTTTTCACATATCATTTATAAACGCTATTGTTATCATTTAAAAAAAATTGACGAATGACAAATGCAGTTTTCATGATTTACCAGGGCAAAACCTGGCACAATTTTCACCGATATGCACTGTAGTAGCGTAGCTCTGCTTGCGACACAGTGTACAATTCCTATAGATGCAATACGTGCGTGCTCTGCGATCTTCAGCTGAATGCCTTCACATGTCTCGCAAACATTGCGTAAGCACCAATTCCCATTGCGAAAGCACGTGAAAATAGCAGGGGCACATGCGTGTACCGGTGGCAAACAGGGATTTCAATTCTTGCGATGTTGTTGATGTCTTTCTCATGTTTTTCTCATTTATTCTATGGAAACATCCACTTTCCGGAAAAAAATGGCGACCCACATCAGCTCACGAAAGTTCTATATTTCGTAAGGATATATTTTCAAAATCCATGAACATCAGGAAAACAAAAAAAAATCCACATTCTTAGACCCTTGTTTCTTAACTGTTATGTTAAGAAGTACCAAAAATAGAATTTTGGATGCGATATGTTGTCATTTAGGTGAGAAAATTTCACTTTTGTTGGAGATTGTGCCCATTTTATCGGTTGATTTTTATGCCTCCGCCACGAAGTGGTGCCGGAGGCATTATGTTTTCGGGTTGTCCGTCCGTCCGTCCGTCCGTCCTTCCGTCCGTCCGTCCGTCCGTCCTTCCGTCCTTCCGTCCGTCCGTCCGTCCTTCTGTCCGTCCGTAATGAATTTTGTGGACAAGGTAACTATCAAAACCTGTTGAGGTATCCTAATGAAACTTGGCATGTATGTGTATTAGGGGGTGAAGTTGTGCCTATCAACTTTTGGGTGCACATGCTCAAGGTCAAAGGTCAAAAGGTCAAGGTCAAATACATAAAATTTCACTATTTCCACCATATCTATTGAATGCCTGAAGATATTTTCTTGAAACTTATTGTATACATGTATTACCCAATTAAGATTCTCTGGTGAAAGTTTGCGTCATGAGGTCAAAGGTCAAAAGGTCAGGGTCAAATACATGAAATTTCACTATTTTCGCCATATCTATTGAATGCCTGAAGATATTTTCTTGAAACTTAGTGTATACATGTATTACCCAATTAAGATTTTCTGGTGAAAGTTTGGGTCATGAGGTCAAAGGTCAAAGGTCAAAAGGTCAAGTAAAAATATCAAAACTTCTTTTTTTTCTCCGTGCCTTGGAAAATTGTTCAAGGTATCTTCATGGAACATAGTATATACATGTACTGACTGGAAGTGATTATCTAGAGAATGTAGGGTTCATGGGGTCAAAGGTCAGGGGTCAAAGGTCAAGTGCAACACTTCAAAATTTTACTATTTCCCTCATATTTATGCAATGCCAGCAGGGTTATTATTTTTTTACACTTGGTGTATGCATGTGTAACCTAATAGAAATTCTCTGGAAAGTCTTTTTTTTCTTCTTTTTTTTGCCTCAAAGGTCAAAAGGTCAAAGATTAAGTGAAAGTGCTGAACTAACTTTTTCCTCCATATCTCGAAGTGGCTCAAGTTATCTTGAAACTTAGTACATATTATGCATGTTCTACCTGAAAGTGATTATCTTATGAATTTTAGGGTCAAGGGCCAGATGAAAATGGTAAGAATTTACTATTCAATTCAGAAATTGCACTTTTTCTCCACACCTGTACCTTGAAAATTACTCAATGCCTAAATGTATGAATGGGTCAAAGTCAAGTTAAAGTCCTTAAATCCCTAGATACATGCTCTCCTATTCATCCAATTAAACCTAGGTCAAGGAAGGTGAACATTCAACACATTTGTGACAAACTTGTCATTTCAGTATTTTGCCAATTTTGTGAAAATGTAATCACTCATTGTCCACATGTACTATCTAGACCTATTGGGAAAATCATGCATTATGGCGGAGGCATACCAGTCGCCAAAGCGACATTTCTAGTTGTTGATTGGTAGTGTGCTAGTACATGTGTAGTGTGCATGTACAGAGTGTGCCGCTGTGTTTAGCGGTATATTACTGAGTATGTTGTACCTGCCATGAATGGGCGCACGGCCGCATACTGCCACAGTTACTCTAGTATTAGTAAATTGAGATGCAATACCAGGAAAATTATTCCCTGGAATCATCCATTCTTAAAGATATATTCATTAAATTTTTACATAGAGTCTATAGACTAAAGTTCCACCCCACTCTCCCCAGACATGAGTGCATCATGGTTGTTTTTTGGACGACCATACAATGGTTTTTGATGCACCCCTCATGCTACCTCAGTTACTTTTTTGATGGACAAAAGTGCTGCACACCTCAGTCTCAAATATAAAGGCCATCCTTGGTGAGATGATACGCACCAGAGTCAAAATTTTGACGCACATCATCCGTAAATAAGGGAAATGATATTTTCATGCATTTTATTCAAGCATTTTCACTTTCTTTTTGGTTCGTAAACATAACTTCCTCTTTATATCCAAAATGCTGAAAGTGTTGATAAGTGTAAATCATTGAGACTGAAAACTTATCTATTTACTCAATCCTATCTTTTTTTTTATGCTGTATTTTAATTAAATATTTTTTTTTGTGTAATAATGCTCTTAGAAACATCATTGTTAAGCTCTACATTAATAAGTGTTATTTATTATTATTATTATTATTATTATTATTATTATTATTATTATTATTATTATTATTATTATTATCATTATTATTATTATTATTATTATTATTATTATTATTATTATTATCATTATTATTATTATTATTATTATTATTATTATTATTATTATTACTATTATTATTATTATTATCATACTCCCACCCCCACATAGTGTGTATGGGGGTATATAGGAATCATTATTATTATTATTATTATTAAACATAATTGTTAAAGTTCCAGTTTCCCTTAATGCCCTGCATGTACCGTAATAAGTCATTCTGCCACAATGACAACAATAATCCCTATTCTGTGTAATCCATATACATGTATGCCAGTGTGTGTGCTGATGTGCAAAAGGCATGCCTTTTGTGTGTTTCTTGCTAGGTTGAAAGCAATATGTTCGATGTTTATGGTCAACAAAACTGCATCTTTGGAGCAAATTTGGGGCAAAATTATCTCTCGTTAATGTTCTGAAAGATGGTATTGTACATGTATTGGGGGTAATGCACATTGAAAACAGAAGATAAAGCAACATCCCTGAAATGTAATCTTCTATTGTGGAAATGCCCACATCTTGCTCCGAAGACATAGTGCCTAGAGGTTGACTCATATGTTTTGGAGGAGGAGGATTAATGACAAAGGAGAGGCAGGTAAAGGGAAGCTGTAGAAACAATGTTCACAGGCAACCATTTTTTTGATATGCCTCCGCTAACGAAGTGGTGCCAGAGGCATTATGTTTTCGGGTTGTCCGTCCGTCCGTCCGTACATCTGTCCGTATGTCCGTCCGCATTTGTTTATGCGATAACTTGAGTAATATTGACTGGAATTTTACCAAACGTGGTCCAAGTATGAAGTATGATGGGGCAATTACTTGATTAGATTTTGGGTGAAATCGGCTAAAGGCCAAGGTCAAGGTCAAATCATGAAATTGTATTTGTTTACGCGATTACTCAGGACTGGATCAAGCAAATTTTACCAAACTTTGTCGGAGGATGATGTATGATGGGACAATTACTTGAATAGTTTTTTTAGTGAAATCGGACAGAGGTCAAAGGTCAAAGATCAAGGTCAAATCCTATGATTTAACTGTTTATGTGATAACTCAAAACTGGATGAAGCAACTTTCACCAAACTTGGTCAAAGGATAAAGTATGATGGGGCAATTAGTTGAGTAGTTTTTTAGTGAAATTGACAAGAGGTCAATGGTCAAAAGGTCAAGGTCAAATGCTAAAAATGTTGCTATTTCCTCCATGTCTATGCAATGCCCAAAGGTATTTTCTTGAAACTTAGTGTAGACATGTACTACTGTGTAATCATTCTCCAGAGAGAGTTTCATGTCATAAGGTAAAAGGTCAAAAGGTCAGAGGTCAGGTGAAAATGTTACAATTTCACTTTTCTCGCAAATGGTTCAATGTATCTTCATGGAACTTTGTACATACGCATGCATTGACTGGCAGGGCTTAGCTAGGGAATTCAGGGGTCATGGGGCAATAGTCAGGGTCAAAGGTCAAGGTCAACTCCTTAAATATTACACTTTTTCTTCATTATACCTTGATACTTAGTCAATGCATTAACTTAAAGTCAAGTAAAAATCCTCAATTCCCCAAATACTTGTACATGTACCTGTGCTCTTAGACAATTAAAGCAGACCTAGTTTAAGGAAAGTGAACATTCAAGACATTTCTGACAAACCTGTCATTTCATTGTTTTGCCAGTTATGTGAAACTGTCATCACACATTGTGAAGACATTTTACTATACACCTATTGGGCAAATCATGCATTATGGCGGAGGCATACCAGTCGCCATAGCGACATTTCTAGTTGTCTTTATTTTATCTGATAACTGATCGGTTAGTAATCATTGACAAATCACACAAGCTTGCAGTGTTGATGTGAATTTTCTGTTTCAGGACATTATCATGATTTGGAATCATTTCAAAACTATCTTAAATACTATTTTAATTGATTCACACTTGTAAGGTTTCAACTTCATGCATACAATGTATGAATGTGTAAAAAAAGGATTGCCACTTTTGGCATATAATCATAATCAATACTGGTCTTTTCCTTTCACAGTATATATGACCTCGCATTTAGACCTGATGGCTCACAGTTGATTGTTGCAGCAGGAAACAGAGTGCTAGTAAGTCAGCATTGTAATCTGCTTAATTTCTATGTTATTTGAGCTCACATACATGTACAATGTAGCTGCTGTGTGAAATTATGGAACAGACCATTTGATATTACAATATTTACTTTTGATACTTAATTATACCTAAGTGACAGTATACTGTAATAGATGTCTTTATCTTCGATTTTCCAAAATGTGACATAATGTATGTGTTAGAATGTTCATGTTCTGAAACTCAATAAGGGTGACATGCTGAAATGTAATAAAGGGGAGCTCTGACACGTTCTGTTGACCTTGTCTTATAGAACAAGAACCAAGTCAAAGAAACTAAACACCAAAAACTGGATAGAATCAGACAAACAGCAAAGAGGAAATTGGATTTTTATATTGAACATGTTTTGTTGTTGTTGTTTTTTTAAAGTGATATTCAATCCATCAAGATATATATACAAATAGGCAAGTCTGTGATATTATTCCCTCAAACTCTCCCTTTCGTGTAGTTCATTTATGTCCACTTTAAAACAAGATTAGATTTACCAAAAAAAAAAAAATATATATATATATATATACATAGAGTACAGTGTCAAGTATGATTTTGCCATCATTGAAAAATGATATGTAGACAAATGCCATAATGTAAAAACATGAAATTAATGATATTGATTTTGCAATTATTGTGAAAGAAGCATAAATTATACAGTAGGAGCATTGAATTCATAAGAAAAGAAAGGGAAACTCTCTCTCAGGCTATTTATCTATTTGTAACTTAATTACATCAATGAAGTGTTTATGTGATCATTTAGATTGCCTTAACTGCTCATAATAGTCTTGTGAGAATATTTCAAATTATTCCAGAAAACAGGAGCTTTATGAAATATAGAAGATTGCCTAAAAGATGTGCATTTTAGTGAGAGATGGACATTGCTGGTGTTATACAGTGTAGTTGTCAATGGAACTACGTAAAATAATAAAATGCTTAGTAATTCAGTAGGTCTCATTTTTTTCCCCTTCAAGAAATCATCTTTACTGAATTATTGCAAACCCAGAACAAATTTGATTTGAAGGATGATGCCACCTTGAATTCTTGCCCCCCCCCCCCTCCCCCCCCCCCAAAAAAAAAAGTAAAGATTTGTGTGTGAGAGTGTATTTAAGATCTGTTACATTATGAATGTAATTAATCATTATTTTCTGTGTGAATTATGCAAAAAGGAAAATTCTATAACTCACTTTTTTCTTCTTGGTCTTATCCTAATGAAACCTTTACTGGTCTGTTTATTTGATTCCACTTTATCTATTGAAATCAACTTAAACAAAGGAGTATTTTTTGTTGTAAGTTTGTTGTCTAATGTGGAAACATGCATGTCTTATGTATTATTTTGGTTGCCCGTGGTCGATTTTCACATCGATGCCACACTGCCTGAACAGAAAGTTGCAGCTTCGTAAAGGTCAGTAAGTTGCCAATGAGGTGCCCTTTGGGAAGTTGCCATTGAAAAGTAGTGTTCATTTGTATTCATTTGCTTCCGGGTTGATATGATTAATATAAATGACCTGTCTTTTCAAAGATGTGTTGTAACATAGAATTGATGTTTACTGTTTGTGACAGGTGTATGACACAAATGATGGAACCCTCATCCAGCCCCTGAAGGGACACAAGGACACAGTGTACTGTGTCAGCTATGCAAAAGATGGCAAGAGATTTGCTTCAGGCTCAGCAGACAAGAGTGTCATCATTTGGACCTCAAAGCTGGAGGGTATACTCAAATATACGTGAGTACCTAATTGCCTACAGGAAGAGGTAGCCGGCAGCCTATTTTACAGTACTTCTACTGTACATCACTACATAGTATTTCCTATTGAAGAAAATGAAACACTTACCCTAGTAACCATATGCAGCTTTCATGCACCTTGTGTACTGTCTGTCATAGCCAGGTGTCTAACTTCTAACTTCTATCCTCCAGTGACGAGTCGGATATTTCCAGCTAGCAGTACTGAAAGATAAATAACTTGTTATAAGCAAATGTCATGGTTCCATTCAATTCCCTTGCCTTGTCAGTGCAGTGAATTATGTTATCTTGCAATGAGATGTACTGATAACTTCATGTTTTGCAAGCGGCAGTGGGCTGTTTTGTTGACTAACGGGAATACCTATTTGGTACATGAAGGAGGACTTTGAGATATTCATACAGTGACTGTTTGACAATTACGTCTCAATCATGTACAAATGTTTACAAAACTTTTTGTTTCTATTTCACAGTTGTTGTTTTTTTTTTTCCTTCTCATAAAAATCAGCCTTCTTGCTATCCATGTCAATACCAATGTTGAACTTAGATGTTTGTCAGAAATAATCTTCAACATCTGTTCACATCTGTTCACATCTGTTATTTCAAAAGTCAGTTTAAATGTCATATTTTTGTTGGTTTGTTTTGTTTGTCTCCAAATCAGTCACAATGATCCCATCCAGTGTTTGTCATTCAACCCCATTACACATCAACTGGCAAGCTGTGCATTCAGTGACTTTGGTGAGTAATATAAAGTGCATCAGCCAGACATATTCTCTCAGTGTAGTTACTGCCTATTGCTACATATGCATAGCTTATGATCAGAAGCCGTGCAAATATCATCAGATGCCTACAACAGTGTAGAAGTGTCTTGTGTCCATTAAATAATGAAAAAGAAAAAAAAGGAACACACTATATGATTGATAGATCTGAAAATGAAAGACTTGCTTCATCCTTAGTTAGATGTGAGTGTGTGTGTGTGTAAACTTCTTTATGTTTGATAGCCCTAGGGTAGCTGTCATTTGTATTGATGATGGTACTGCCAAAGATATTGACTTCCTGCATCATATGTTGGCTGTGCTGGTCAGCACTGCGTATGGTAGTCACAATCACTGTGCAGTGTGATGACATCATTGAGATATTGTTTGCCTCATTCATTGACACTTGATATTATGCATGGGCCGTATAGTTTCTCATCTTCTCAAGAAAACATGTTCTGTTTCATGCATGCCATAAAACTTCAATGGCCTTCGATTGTGGCAATACAAATCTATACATGGTGATTAGACTCTTTCTATTTTCGAGCTGTAACATCAGCTGGTAAGAAGGGTAGAAGTGAAAAAGCAATTAGTTGCTTGATATGACAAGGGTGAACGTCAATGGTCAAGGTCAAAGGTCACCAAAATTTTTCCCGCCATAACTTAAACTATGTATGTCCTGTACAAATATTATTTGGCATTATACCACTATACCAGGTAGTCTCCCCAGTTAGTGGTCAAGATCAATGAGCTTTATCAAAATGTATTTGTGAGTGATCATGTATATGGCTAGATAATGATTGTGTGAGACACTCAAGTTGACAGTGCGCTGCAGTGGATATATTCTAGTTTACTGGCACAGAGAGAGAGAGAGAGAGAGAAGGATTAGAATATCAAAAATGTTAGATTGTGTTATACTGTGCTCTTGTACAAGTGTAGGTCATCATCGTTTGTGGATAAATCATTTGGCTAGAGACACATTGTATTCATTCAACATTACAGATTTAAGCAGTCATTATATGTCTTGTGTATTGTTACACATTAACACTTTCTTTAGGCATTGTTGAAATATACATTGAAATATTACCTCCCTTAATGCAAGTGCATTGAATATCGTAGCCAATGGGAAAATCGCCTATTTTTCTCTTGAATAATGATGATACTGCTTTCTCTTTCTATCATCGTGGTTCTAGATAGCAAATTTAACCCTTCCAAAATAGTTTTACAAGTTCAAATTCATGAAGAATTATACTAACAAAATATATGATGTATGCACGAGTGCTATTTCTATTTTTTTAAGCTATTAACAATTAATATGCTTTTCGAACAGGTCTGTGGTCCATGGAACAGAAATCTGTATCTAAACACAAGATGGCCAGCCGCATCACCTGCTGTTCCTGGACCAATGATGGTCAATACCTGGCACTTGGAATGTACAATGGCTGCATTAGCATCAGGACCAAGGTATGATGAACCATGGTCTTTTGCATCACCATAACCTCCATTCTTTGGGGGGTCTTTCTTTTTTTGTGTGTGTTTGTGTGGGGAGGGGGAAGGAAGGGGGAGTAAAAGGCCCAATGATGTGGATCACACTTTACTTTTAGAGAATTTTTACCTTCACTCTGTAGAGTAAGAACAACTTTAGGAGACTTATCAACCATCAACCCATTTACACTATTAAGCAGAAGTCGCGTTCTTAAACTTTCTTCAGCAGCCTTTCAGCTCAGTATTTATAAGTAGACAGAATACAGCAAAGGTGATCTGATCCAATCAGGTTCTGAAACTACCTACTGGGGGTGGTTCAGGTACAGTATGAATGCTACAGGTTATGAATTAGAAACAACTCTTTTGCAGACCCGGACGATATCACTGCAGGTCATTGCCTGCTAACATAAATAAACCAACCAACTCGACCAACTACCACCGATAAACATTGCACAGCGTGCACATTTTCACACTAATCAGTTTGTGACTGTGTAACAAGTAGTAGTCAAAAGTATACTCCATTTATTGAAGGTGAATTCTGTTACCATAAAAATGTAGCCAGTCAAGTCCTGCTTTGTCAAAATCAGAGCAGGTGGTGCAAGCATTCAATTTTTTGAAAGGGTACTGTGGTCAGAATTTCTCATTATCTATCAGTCTAGTACAGGTAATGTATTTTTTCAGAGACCCTTTTTATGCATACTCATGGTTATTTGTATTGCTCTGTGCATAGGTATTATCTAGTTCATGGCAAGGGGCACAACAGGGAAGTTATATCAAGGTAGAATCTATATTAATCTCATTTGGGCAACAGGGACTGTAGGGTCTTGTTTCTGTCTACAAAGATACCCGATTTGTTGTGATTTTGCTATAGTGACTTGAGAAGTGAATCAAACTATAAAGACTGTCTACAAGCGTATTTGATAAGTTGCAAAATATGCTATCTTGAACAATGTTGTGCAATCAATAAATACAATTGTCAGCATACAGATATCAATAATCTTTTCCTTGCCTTAACCTCCCTTCAGTTTTCCATTTACAGTACCAAATTTGTTCACTGGGGGAATGTATGTTTAGCTATTTGTGTGCACAACTGATTTCAGGTTAGAAAAAGACTTCTAGGTCAAACATCATTGGGCTTACAAAGTAAAAAGTATAAAGTCATATATTCATATTAAGTCATATTTTTGTGTGACCAAATTATGGTTTATTGTTTTGTGATTGATTTACACAGAATGGAGAAGAGAAAGTAAAGATTGAAAGACCTGGTGGTGGCCTTAGCCCAATCTGGAGTGTACAATGGAATCCATCAAAGTGAGTAAAAACAAGCAGGTGCTTGAATTTATGCTATAGGATCTCTCTCTCTCTCTCTCTCTCTCTCTGTCTCTTTTTGCCTTTCTATAGGTTTGTTTGTTTGTTTTAATTATTGTTTACAGTTAAGCACAGTAGCATGGCCGCAAAACATTACTGCAAAGTTCCAAAGCAGTGATTGCTAATGATGAGATGTTCTTCAGATCAAATTAGGACACTTCTTCTGGGGGTAATATGCCTCTTTCAATCCTGAAGAATCTGGCAGATATCCCCCATTCTTTGTTGTTTTTGTTTGGCCACAACAGCCACTCAATATCCACTCTTGTGGGTATTGTGTGTGGATGTGAAAAAGATATATATGCTAGTTTCTGAGGTAGCTCCATTGATGCAGTTAGCACTATCATCATTTTCTCAAAAGTACATTCTGATAAGCTTTGGCAGGATCGCCCTTGGGGGTAAGAAGTGCAAAGTTAAAGGGACTGTACAGTACAGGTTGATGTGAGGATTCAGCTTGTAACGTTTTGCGAGATGATTTTAGAAACCACTCTATATGTTAAAGAACATACAATTCTAAGGGGAATCAAAAGTTTATTTGATGAAAATTGGTTTTGAAATGACTGAGATATCTAAAAACAAGATAAAAGAAAGAGATCCTAATAAAAGTCATGGCCTGTCAATTTTATTACGGGATCGCTTTTTTGGATATCTCACCCATTTCAAGGCCAATTTTCATCAAATAAAAGTTGAATCCTTCTTGAAATTACATGCTCTTTCATATTTCATAAGCAGTTTCTCATTATCTCACAAAAAAAAAAAAAAAAAATGTTATAAACCTGAATCCTCACCTCAACCAGTACTGTACAATCCCTTTAAAAGTGTACATGTGGTCCTCATGGGGCAGGGCTATTGAGGGTCAAAACTTTGTAAAGTTCAATCATGATATCTCAGTCCAGTAGAACATGAATTTGTATTTTGTGTACAAACCCTTAACCCTATTCTAACTGGGGGGGGGGGGTCAAATTGACCCCCCCCTCGACGTTTCGCGCCACGATTTCGCAACGCGCAAAGATTTTGCCGCGTCGTTTCACGACTTTTTTCATTTGAGTCTCCCGCATATTTTGAGACCAAATTTGCAATGTCCGGATACACCGTTCTTAAGTTATGCGATGTTTTGCATATGCATGTCAACCCGAAAACCGCTCAAATTCATGATTTCGTGTGCAAATCCAATGCAAACTGTGGTTTTTTGTTTAATTGATATAAATTAGATTATTTCAACTTTTAGCCATTGAAATAAATCAATTCTAATGTAGATAAGCTTGAAAAAGTGCCTCCAACAAATTTTGGCAAAAAAACAATAGAAAACAAAAGATCGAAAAAACAATAAAATACATAAGAAATTAACAAAACAATAAAAAACAAAAGAAAATGATTTTGATTGCGCTATTTTTTTACAAGAAAATTGTTTGATGTGTCTTGAGGAACTTTGACACAAAAATTTAATAATCCTTCAGTCTTTCTGATGGAGTTATAGGTGAAAATATTATTTCATGTGTTAATTTGCATAATTAATTTATTAAAAAATATGAAATCAAAATTTTTCTATTGTATGACCATGTAATCTTGTAGTTGACATCCGGCTCTATGTTCAGGCAAAATTTTGCGGCGATCGCGCGATCGGCGGCCGAGATCTGAAGGGGGGGTCAAATTGACCCCCCCCCCAGTAAAAACTTGGTCTCAAATAGCCCAGTTAGAATAGGGTTAAGGTGAAGGGTGATACATAGTAATTGTTTTTATTACCTTGGAGATGTACAGCAATGATTTAGGTACATGTAATGGCATACCATCAAGGGGCATAACAGGGAAGTTTCATCAAGGGTGAATTACTGGTTCTGAAGCACAGATGTGCATCAAGCTACCATTGTTTTTATTTGTATACAAAATCAGTTTAGTTTGTCACATATGAAATCATTTATTTCTTAATATTCCTTCCTGAGGAGCAAATAGTATAGTAGGCACTAACACAAGCATTGTACAAGTATAACCTGTTATATGTGCATGCCTAAAAATATCAAACATATCATCACTGGAGCGACAAGACCTCGTTTCTACAAAATGTCAAATGCTCAGGAGAGCCAAGAAACATGGCGGCCAAAGCACTATAGCGAATGGGATAGCCTTTCCTTTGACAAGCTGTGGTGGCTTCATTTTTGGGGTATGATAGGTAAGATTCGGGCAGGACATCCCTTAACCGATTATTTGACCATTAATCAAAAAAAGTCATTTTCACCAAAATTTCATATACAAGGTCTTGTCACCCCAGCAACGATATGTACTTTACACATGCACTACTACATTATGTGAAATCACACTGATAGGCTGTAGACCCTTAATAGATACCTTCCGTTCTTGTGTGTATGTGAAGGTAATGTTTGTATTTGATACAAGAATCTGCATTATTGTGGTATTTAAATAATGACAACAAAATTGAACACAGCTTGTATCTAGTTCAAATGAACAGAATTGCATCTGTGAAGGAGAACAAGATGTGTGATTTGACATGATGATGATGCCAGATGATGAATAGCATTTATATAGCACCATTTATCTGTAGAACATTCAAAGGCAACATGATAAATGTTTTAATAAGCTGCTTTATAAGATATATTTATAAAGCGAATTCATGTATGTAATTGTAGAGAACGTTGCATGACACTTTTTTTTCATGGACTGAAATGGGTATCCAACTTTAAGAAGTAGAATTATTCCCTACATTATATATAAACTGTTTGAGAAATCTCTCTCTAGAAAGACTTATGAATCATGCTGATGCAATACACCTTGTTATGTTTTATAATAAGTATGTGCCAAGGTTTCATTGGGATGTCACAGTGGTGCATCATCATCATGTTGTAATTCTCTTTGGCAAACCTGAGTGCTGCAGAGAAAAATTGCTATCACTTAACAGAGTATTTGCTATCAGATAATAGAGTTTTTTATCTTCTCGTACAGGGAGGAAGCCTTTGATATCCTGGCTGTACTAGACTGGGGACAGAAATTATCCTTCTACTATCTCAGTGGAAAGCAGGTATGTACAATGAAGACTTGAGTTGAACTCACCTCGTTGTAGTACTCAATGATTATCAAGTTCTTCTGAACTGTATATAGTGGATGAAATATTTGTACCAGTATATAGCGGAGGTATTTCCAAGACTTTTGGGTCAATATTTACTGCGTACAAAAGTTGAGAACAAATGATTTAATATCTCATTGAGTGCAGTTTTGTATATTATGTGCATGAAAGCTATGAAATGACATGTAATAATTTTGGATTTTAAATGTTCTGGCATCTCATGGCCATTGATATTGGATATTGTAGATACAAGGTGTACAGTACTGAGGTACTTATCAAGTAGTGTTTCTTCTTCTCATTTTGATAATTGTGACCCGCTACAACAAAAGGATCCTAAAGTCGCTGACGGGTGACCAGAGAAAATCGAGTTTGAAGTCAGATCATCAAAATCCGTCGAAACATTTGGATTTCTGTTTTTGACATAATTTTGTAGTCTAATGTATCTTCTATCATCTGCTGAAATTTTGAAGCTAAATGATCAAAGGAAAGGCAAGAAAATAAAATTTTTCTGGGCCATGATTTTCCGATTTTCAACGGAACAGAAGCATGTCCGAAGATTTGGATTTAGTGCCGCAGCTAGACTCCGCTCCTAGCAACCAGGGAGTGATCTCATTGGTCAGTGCGTGGCATCCTGGTTACTGATTGGTTGTGCGTAGACCGCTGGCGCTAAGCTTGAATGAACATCGGGGAGGTTGCTAGGAGCGTACCTTCTATTGTCAAACGGTGAAAAATGTCTTGTTTCCCCTTGATCATGATAGCGTCGGAAGGAAAACTTTGAAGGCGGTTTTCTTGTTAGGCTGATTTCTTAAACCACTCGACATGCGCTAATAAAATCATCCATATCTCCACAACCGAATATTTTTATGAGTCATGTTATATGACATTCAAGTGGAAGAGTAAGGAAATAATGTCATGTCAATTGTCATTTTCAGAAAATTGTCCACCCCCGACTTTCGGATCGTTTTGTTGCAGCGGGTCACAATTATTATCAGTAGTTCTACATGTTAATATGAATGTCATATGATGGTATCAATGTTTGAACAAAGCAGAAGTAAATTGACAATTATCTGCCTGAACATATTGGTGATAGGTCAAAGGTCAAGGTTAAAGTCAATGAGCTTTTGTTAAATGTCATTCTCTAGCCTTATCTTTAGCTAGAAATGTCCATACATGATATTATTCAGTTGGAAGTGTATATATGAATGAGCACTTTATTGCTTGTAGTGGCAGTGGTGCAGGTTCAAAGGTAAAGTTCATAAGCCACCAAAAGTTTTATAACACTGTCAGTAATTCAGGATAGATGTCATGTTTGTGAATACAGATGTTCGAAAGCGCATTAAATGGGATGGCTAGTAACTGATCAGTGGGAATCAGTGGGAATGCTGGGGGATGATTGTTCCAATTCTTGTGGGATTCATTTAAGAGTACATTATGTATCTATTGTTGTGTGAAGGTTATTTGCTTCAGAACGGTCTCATATTCAAGTAATGTGCAGTTTAATGCCCCGTCACTGTACAGGCATGCTAGCCTGGAACCATTAAAATGCACATTACTTGAATATGAGACCATTCTGAAGCAAATAATTTTCACACAACAATAGATATATGATGTACTCTTAAATGAATCCCACAAGAATTGGAACAATCATCCCCCAGCATTCCCACTGATTCCCACTGATCAGTTACTAGCCATCCCCTTTAAAAGTATTTCATGTAAATAAACATGGATTTTACTTTTTTCCTATTGTTATATGTGTGTTTGTATGGGAGTGAATGCTTGTGTTTGTGATATCCATAGGCACAAAGCTCTTGCCTCTCAGTTTTTTATCGCTTCCCTGTGCTTTTAGTTGTTCTCATCTGTGATTTTGTTATTGTTTTTGCAAGGTTGGCAAAGAGCGCAACCTGAACTATGACCCTTGCTGCCTGTCCTACTTCTCCCGTGGGGAGTACCTGATCATAGGAGGGGCCAACAAGCAGGTGACATTGCATACAAAGGACGGTGTGCAGCTTGGAGTGGTGGGAGAGCAGAACTCATGGGTTTGGTGTGCCAAAGTCAGGCCTGATCAAAACCATGTCGTAAGTCATCTGTCCAGTTTTGCAACATTTAAGATAATCTCAGGTTACTTTGTTTTCTGACCTACTGTTGCCATGTTTGCTATTTTGAAATAGAACTGCAAATCCAGTGCCTGCTAGAATAATTCAAATTATTATATTGCTTAAGTGTTGAATCTATGCTAAGGATGGAAAGGATAAATGTTGTACTAAAGATTTTTGTAATCTTTTTTATTTTGTTCTGTTTTGCTTCTTTTATTCTACATGTAGGCTGTGGGCTGTCAAGACGGTACCATTGCACACTATCAACTCATCTTCAGCACTGTCCATGGCCTGTACCGGGATCGATATGCCTTCCGTGAGAACATGACTGACGTCATTATCCAACACTTGCTGACAGATCAAAAGGTCCGCATCAAATGCCGGGACCTTGTCAAGAAGATTGCGATATTCAAGCATCGCCTGGCTGTGAGTGAACAAGAATTGATATGCCATTTCTCATTGTTATGTCATATGCTGCCATATGCTTCTATGCTGGACTCTCTGTCCAGCATAGAATGTCCTGGATTGGTGATTAGGTACTTTTGCATCTCTTGATTGTGTATGGGGTACAACGCTCTGTAAAAGATATCTGGACTTTAGTTTTAGCCTCTGCATGTACAAATTGTGAAAAGTTTATGAAATGTTATCATCATTTAGTACCATGAATAAAGCATCAACTCATATTTGCTTCTCACACAAAGTTATGCCAATTGAATTAGTGAAATTCTTCCGTCGAGATGTTTTTTCTTTGCAACTGATTGACAAATTGCCCTACATCGATGTAAATAAGCACTGAATTGATCAGTCTTTTAGTAATAGCCATGATAAAAAAATGGACTGCACCAAGAATGTCACATGTTTTCATTGCAATTATGTGCAAATTCATGCTGAATTGCCAAGCTTAAAAGGCAGTTGTCAAGAATAATGTTACTATCTTTTAATTCATATGCTGCAACTACTGTGATGATGTAGATGTGGAAATCTTCCCTCATTTTGTGTCTGTACTGCATTTCTTGAATCTCTTTGCTGTGGCAGATGTGCAGTCAGAGGCAGTAACTGAATCATGGTGCTTGATAATGATTACATTCTCTCTCAGTCTTAATATTTATATGTGGAAACTGCCATTGACATTTACTGTTCAAGTCAAATGTAAGTGATAAGCGGACTTCATTGATGCATGCTTTCATAATACATCAGGTAGTATAGTTTAACCATAAATACTATCACATATTACTCTACTTCAATGTTACATTGTCTTATGTTGTCTGTCAGAAGTTTGTAAAAGGCTTCTTCTTCAGTACTTTGTGACCAAGTGTAGTCTTTCTTTTGTTTCAGAGGACAAGGGTTATGGTCTAAACATGGATCAAAGAAGTTTTGCCACCAATCTTGAATGTAGAACATGTACTACTCATGTTAATATTTATAAGTCAATTTATTGAAAAAAAAAAGATTAAAATCATATATTCAATTATAATTGAAAACAAACAAACATTAAATTCTCCAATAAGAAATCATCTGAGCATATTAACTTCCCCATTTATGTGTAGGAATTTATCTGAACTAATCTCACAGTCAGTCCTAACTGAGGAGCATGCATGGCAAGTCAGTAATTCCTGTCATTTCCCACATCCAGGTTCAACTCTCAGACAAGATTGTGGTGTATGAGTTGTACTCAGATGATGCCTCCGACATGCATTACAGGGTGAAGGAGAAGATCAACAAGAAGTTTGACTGCAACCTGCTGGTAGTCTGTGCAGACCACATCATCTTGTGTCAGGTAGGTTGACTCAGTGTCATTTCTGTCATTTCTGTCATTTCTGTCATTTCTTTGCTCTAGAATCAGCCCCACTGGACACATTATGATTGGCTGACAGTGCACCATCCCAAAACTGGTTTTACAATGATGATCATTGTGTCACTTGTTTGCCATTTGCAGCTGGTCAACACAGACTCAAATGAATGTGATATTTGCATATAAAGCTAGATATCCAAATACCACGGAACAGTGACTGTACATAACAAGAATACTCTCCAAACCATTCATAATGTCACTGCTATAGTGTTTTCATTTTGGATTTTACGGTACTTGAAAATCTTCATACTTATAGACAAGAGATATCGTGTCAGCTGCTGCTATCATGACGTGAGGTTTCAGCAATTTCTTGAGCATGAAAGTTGTGTGATGAATTAGTCTGAAGTTTCCTTGGGTAGCTAGAGGAGATTCTTTAGTTTGAAAGAGAAATATTGTAATATTTGCTGTGTAGGAGTAAATATTTTTGAGTTTATCTTTACCTATGCATCTTATGTCTTATCTCAGATTTTAATGATAGTTAGTAGTCAGGACTCAAGATTACTGTGATCATTAATATTATTTAGATCATTAACATGCATTTTGTTAACATGATTGTCGTGGATATCACCAATAGCATAAATGAGATTATGAGTTAAGCAATTTCTGATCCTGTTAACTTGTCAGAGCAAAAGATAGAAGCACAGGCAAAAAAGGTGTGTACATTTTAAACGAACTTCAAACAAATTAAAGCTGTGCTGTGATAACCTTGGTGCATCTGCTTGTAAGCATTCAGGAGTAATAAAATCAAGCCTTAACCTCTCTTTACTTACCAGGAGCGACGTCTGACGAGCCTGACCTTCTCTGGAGTCAAAGATCGTGAGTGGGTGATGGAAGCTCTGATCAGATACATCAAAGTGATTGGAGGAGCAGGTGGCAGGGAGGGACTGCTTGTTGGTCTCAAGAATGGCCAGGTGAGAAGAAATACCATTCCCAGCAGCTCATGTTTAATTTATATCATTCTTAATATTTATGAGGGTGTTATCTTCCTTGTAGACCAGTGGAAAAGCTATTCAAGTTTATTCAGCGACTTATGGCATTGCCTTGACAGATTTCCAAGGGCAGTTATTGTTCCATTTCTATGCCATATATGACCACACTTACTACCCTTTGCCAATGCATAAAGCTGGTTGAATGGGTAAAAGTGAAATGAGTGCAGTGTGGAGGGACCAGTGTATGCTTTTATGTAGACTTGCATTGCAAAGTCCCAAATGTTCTTGTGAGCAGTTTTGGTGTGTGTAGATGTCTTATGGTAGAGTTGGATGTTATTATCTTCTTCTTTTTTTCTTTTTTTTTGTTGTTGTTGTTAAATATTTCACAAAGTAAAAAAATTTCACATTGTCAAAGTTTTAGTTTTTACTTTTAGTTTCAAATATATATAAATTCTCATTTGTATTTCCAATATTAATAGTACTACTATGGTTAACCCTTTGATATGTTACTTGATAGACCAGGACAAAATTGCAAATCCATATGTTATATGATTTTTAAACTTCATCTTTTTGCCTTGCAGATTTTCAAGGTGTTTGTGGACAACCCATTTCCTATCCTGATCCTGAAGCAGCAAACATCAGTGAGGTGTCTGGATATAAGTGCCTCAAGGAAGAAACTAGCTGTAGTAGATGAACACAACACATGCCTTGTCTATGACATCAACACCAAAGAACTTTTGTTTCAGGTACCACATGCTATTGATGATTTTCAACTACATTGTATATTTATCAACTATATCACCATGGCTTTGTTTATGACCCCGTTTACAGTGCGAGGCTCGGCCGCGGCTCGGCCGCGGCCGTGCCCAGCCCCGCTTCAGTGTAAACGCGCAAAAGGCCAAATGCGAGGCCAAAATTGGCCTCGCATTTGGCCTCGCTCTGGAGGCCTTTTCTTGGTGTAAACGCAAACTGGGCCAAATGCGCGGCCAATTGCGCGGCCAATTTTAGTCTGGCTTCCAAACCCTCTGCATGTATCTTTCGCTATTCAGGATATTAACCCCCTCAACGTCGAAAACTAGTATAGTTTAAGGTGGTTTTGTCCTGCAAAGGATTCTTTCCTTCGGCAAAGGCCTTTGCCCGAACGGCGACTTCGTCGCCACGGAATTCATTTGGCAAAGGGTCTGAAAACCAGACAATACCAAATTGCATTTGTTTACAAGCAGAGCGCCACTACGACAAAATATTGAAAGGTTTGAATCAAAAGCGCGGCCGAGCCCGGCAGTGTAAACGGACAAAATTGCGGGGCCCGGCCTCGCAATTGAGGCTGGGCTCGGCCGCGGCTCGGCCCAGCCCCGCACTGTAAACGGGGTCTATGTGAATGCACAAGATTTGTCTAAGAGAATCTCATAAAATATGTTGTTTTCATGAAGTATGACATAGCAATGACATATACTTACTCAAGACTAAATTCTGATGTTCTGCCAGTTATAAAGTTCTTTGACAAACATTAGTAGAATGCCTACCTGCCATAATGTCTGATAACCCTTGATATATAGAAATATATATGTTTCCCCCTTAACAGGAACCAAATGCCAACAGTGTGGCATGGAACACACAATATGAGGATATGTTGTGCTTCTCTGGTAATGGCACACTGAACATCAAGGCCAGCAACTTCCCGGTGAAGCAGCAGAAGCTGCAGGGATTTGTTGTTGGATTCACTGGCTCCAAGATCTTTTGTCTCCACATCTATGCTATGACTACAGTGGAAGTACCCCAGTCTGCGGCCATGTATCAGTACCTGGAACGAAAGCAGTTTAAGTGAGCTCATTGCATGATCAGATTCAGTGCAGTTTAAACACCTGGGGGGGGGCATTTCATGAAGCGTTTTGGTCGGATATTTTTCTGACAAACTGTTACAAGCTACTGAAATTCTTGCATCTGATTGGCTGAGAGCAAATTTGTCCGACAACTTTGTCGGACAAAATGCTTCATGAAATGCCCTCCAGATTGTGACATGACGATACGTGATTTCCACCTACTTTTCAAAGTTACAACTATGAATATATTATAACTCAGTATAAGTACCGTGATTTAATCTCTGAAAGTTGTGTTTATTTCAATTACCTTTTATACACTCTATCAAGTACTACTAAGTGTAGAGACATATTGCATTTTGCTGATTTTAAGATTCAATGGAAGAGAGCTTACAATTCTTACTCAGATGAATCTTGTATTTTCTCTATTTTATATGCTGTGATTGACATCTTTTTTTTTAATAGGATGAGTAAAGACAATATTCATAGCAGTGACATTCATAGCATTTCAGTGAAAAAAAAAATGCTTCAAGGTGACAAGACGTATTCACAAGAATCTTGTAACTTCTTTATAACCTCCGCCAAGGGAGGAGGTTATGTTTTTGTTACCGTTGGTTTGTTTGTTTGTTTGTTTGTTTGTTTGTTTGTTTGTTTGTTTGTTTGTTAGTTTGTTAGTTAGTTTGTCCGTGTGCAAAATAACTCAAAAAGTAGTTAATGGATTCGGATGAAACTTGCAGGAAAGGTTTAGAATGATGCAAGTAACAGATGATTAAATTTTGGTAGTGATCCAAGAATTTGGGGGGAATTCATGAAGGATTTTTGATATTTTGGCAGGTAGGGTCAATGAACTTCGGAGTTCAGGCTGCGCGTATTTGAGGTTTACATGCGCGCACTAAAGTGCGTGCTCTAGTTTCTGCTAGGGCGAGGCGCGCCGTGCAGCTGAGGGTTTATGACGTAACAAAGGCTTCTATATTGGGAAATCGGGCGACTTTCAGCACACAATGCAATAAGTACGTACGGGTGGAAATCACTGATATCTCTATGGAAGAACAAGATCAGCGGTAGAAATGAGCTGCATATGCTTGGCAGAGGTCTGCGCTCTCAGAGTGCTTCTCTAGTTTTATATGCTGTGATTGACGTCTTGTAAGCAACAGTTTGTATACAAACGAGTATTGCACAAGCTCTATTATACTGATGTGATAAGACCAATCTTTTGAATGATGTAAGAGAAGATTTACTGAACTTGTCATTGATTAACTTTTTAATGGTGTGCCACATATTGCCAATTTACTTGTTTCTTTTGTTTCTCTGCTATTATGCAAAACAAGATTTATGTGCTGGTAATCGCATGTGAATGCAGAAAAAATAACAGATATTCCTGTTTTGCACATAAAATTGTTACAAGATCATCTGTTTTGTAGTAAGAAATTGCAAAACATAAATCTATTATAGTTTTATCTATTTGCAGTAGGAAATGACAAATATGTTTTACCAAGTTGCTGTTGTAAGCCCAAAGGTCATATCTGCAACACTGATGCATACCTTTTGCTGTACTGTGTAGTTATATGACTTAATAATCTGTACATCTCCTTCTAAAAATTGATCATAGCAGTTTGTTAGTGTAATTGTTATTCAAGCCATATTTTTTTTGTTCACTGGCAATTTCAGAGATGCATACAAAGTTTCATGTCTCGGGGTGACAGAGAAGGACTGGACAGCCCTAGCTCATGAGGCACTCCAGGGTCTTGACTTTGATACAGCCAAGAAGGCCTTCACACGAGTCAGAGATCTTAGATATCTAGAGCTCATTCACAGTATCGAGGTAAACCCTGCTTGCATGAGTTTATCTGTTCACATTCATGACATATATGTTATTGTTCTTCAGTGTTTTAATGTTAAAGTGACAAGTTCCCCCATCCCCATAAGAACTTGTGAACTTGAGAGTGGAGTTACTTTCATGCAGTGAATAGTGTGTCATTTGACAAAGTCATCATGTGAATACATTGTGGCTTGAGAAGTGACTGAAGGCTATTTGTGATCAGAAATAAGGGATGGGCAATTGAATTTAACAAACATTGAAATTGGTTCCTTGTAGGCCACACTAAATTCATTTTTTGTAATGTGGGCATGCCTGTGCACACATTGCGTATTGACTGAATGTCATACACTGTTCACATGCATGTTAGAGGTGTTCCATGTTGTGCTTTGATAGTGCTGAAACATTTTCAAGGTACATACTATCACAAGTGATGGTTGTATGCTTAATACTCAAGAACAACTAAAATACCATACTGGAGTAGACTGAAGGTTGTGATGCACATAATTGAATTTACTCCATGCTGCATGCTCAGATCATGCTAATGCCACTCCATGCTGCATGCTCAGATCATGCTAATGCCCCAGTCACATATAAACACGGATGCTCGAGGATCTACACGGTGATCCGAGGACGTCCGGGGATATCCGGGGAGATCCAGGATTTTGGTATGACTGTACACACGGTATCAACACGGCAGCTACATGGATAAGGCCGGAAGAGCGCGGCGTCTACACGGACAAACACGGCATCTACACGGATCAACACGGCAGCTACACGGCAGCCACACGGACCACCCCGGATTGCCAACACGGCAATCCCCCGATGACGCCGGATGTTTTTGACCTCCAGAAGTTGCCGTGTTGGCCTCCTGGCGTCAACACGGATCTCTCCCTGGATCAGATCCGGGGTGGTCCGGGATGATCCGGGATGTCTATGTGACTGGGGCATAATCTGAAGGAATTTGTTTTTGAGTGACAAAATTTGAAAGGGTTTAACTCTCTAAACTGGACAATACACTGTGAATACCAGTGGCTTCTGTAAAAGCAATTTTTAGAGTTCATATTTGGATAAAAACACAATGAAAGTCAAATGTCAAGGTTCGTGGCTGAATTTTGTTCCATTGTTTACAATAACTCAAGAAATCATTTGTTAAGATGCTATCACCAGACATAAACATTTGTAGTGTGCTATCAAAGTGAAATTCCACTTCATACCCAAATTGACTATGTGTGCAATGAGTACAAGGAAATCAAATGAAACTGCAGAAGTGTCACGAATACTGGACATAAATGTTTATTACAAAAACAGTAATATTGCTCAAAGTGATTTATGAAACTGAATTAGGTGGTGATGTTATTACCTCCCAAGTCATCCATTGACCTTTTACAAACATCTTTATTATTCTCTTGTTTCAAAGTATTTAAGATTTGTTATAAGTTTTCATTGTTGACCTTTGAAAATGAAATGGGTAATCATGTTGTCAGTGATACTCTATACCTCTGGGATATCTTTATTGATTCAAGTGACACTTTCTATATCAGGTCCAGGAGAATTGGATTTTAGATGACTTATTGCCAGTAAACCATACATGTTTGTGTTTCTTTGTCACAGGAGAGGAAGCGTCGAGGTGAGGTGGATGACCAACTGTTCCTGGCTGACATCTATGCTTACCAGGGCAAATTTGGAGAGGCAGCAAAGCTGTACAAGAGGGCTGGGCAAGAGCAGAGAGCCATGAATATGTATACAGACCTTCGTATGTTTGACCATGCTAAGGTAAGACACTCTCAGCTCACAAATACCCTCATGAGCCTTAAGGTAGTCCTATTGATGTTCATCTCAATGATATTTTGATATTTGTGGCACAGTGCGGAAACATTAAGTTTTGTATGCGTAGTGTTGGTAGAAAGAGTAAAATAGAAACAGTTTGCTTCCATGGCATACTTCTTTCATCCTTCATCAGGAATTCATTGGTTCAGGTGATCCTCAAGACAAGAAACTTCTCATCACGAAGCAGGCAGACTGGGCCAAAAATATCAATGAGCCCAGGGCAGCAGCTGAAATGTACCTGTCAGCTGGCGAGCATCTCAAGGCAATTGAGATCATTGGTGACCATGGCTGGGCAGACATGTGAGTAATGTACCATGATTGATGTGGCTTTGAGTGTCAGACAGTCTATCATTCTTTCTACACCAGGTTAAATGACATGAGACTGTAATCAAAAAGAGGTAAAGTTTAAGAAGAAAAAAAAAGTGTGCTTTATTCAAAAGTGGCAGTTATTGGTCACAAACAAAACTAGCAAAAAGGCAATTCCTTGCAATTTATGCATATATAAATGTGTAAAAATGACAAATATGTGAGTAAGAAATTTTAGTTGAGACTTTGGGAGACATCCTTCCCGGTTCTTTAATTGAACAAACAAGGCAATGCAGATTTGAGCTGTCAGGTTTTATTCAACTCACACAGTGTACACAGCTGAGACAGACAGTTGCAAAGAACTACAACCAAGATCAAGATTTAAAACACACAAGGAATCTGTGATATGTGTCAATAGTTAAATTATATACAGTTCTCAAAGAAAAATGCCTGACAGAAGTTATGGAATTCCATTGGGCAGAAACCAACAGAATTTTGTGGAAAGTGTTCACAAAAAACACATTTTTGTAAAACATGTCCAGCGTTAATCTGCAAATTCGTCAAGATAATTGAAAGTGCTTTTCCATTGAGATCATTAGATAGCTCTATCTTTGCCTTATATCTGAACATGGATGACCAAACAAGTCGAACAGGAGAAAGCTAAATCTTAAGTGGGAGAAAATACATCTTAGGCAGGAGGCACACAGCTAGAGGAGGAGAAATGTACAGGCAAGTGGTGGAGTGGGAGATGTTGAGAAAATTTCCTCAAAGCAGGAGAGTTAGATTTTCTGCAGAAAGTACTCTCTTTTATTAACACTTTGTCAACATCCTGGAACCAATTCATGGGGAAAGTCGAATACAGTGTGGGTCTCCATGGCACTAGATTATTATTCATTGATACTCATTGAAACGCACCATTAGTACAATGTTACTACTGTTAGCTGTAACTTGAGCATCAGTATTGGAGTATTTAATATAAAAATGCACTTTTAGTGATTGCACCATGTTATGTCTTGTAGCTCAAGAATGTAAAAGATACTTCATGTTGTGACAAGTGCAGAAAGGTATTTATAAATGTAAGTACAAATACACATCATGAAAGCTTTGGTATCAAACATTGTCACTAAGATGCATCTCTCTGAGTGATTATGATAATCACACTACTAGCAACAGGACATTCAATGTCAGGAATAGTGTTTACATTTAACAATTCTTTTCATATTGGTATCTCTCAGGTTGATTGATGTTGCACGAAAGTTGGACAAAGCAGAGAGGGAGCCTCTGGCAAAGTGTGCTCAGTACTTTAAGAAGATGGAACAGTTTGCCTATGCTGCTGAGACCTACACCAAGATGGGGGACACCAAGGCTCTTATCCTTCTTCACGTAGAATCCAGACATTGGGATGCTGCATTCACACTGGTGGAGAAACATCCAGATTTCAAGGTGACATCATGTTTTATAGCATACATACACTTTGTTAAGCCCCAATGCAATCACTGTGTATGTTTATGAATGCACTGTCACACAGTCTTATCCCGCTGAGGACGGACTGATTTTGCTACAACACGCATTTCCCATAGACACCTGCCCGAGTATACTCAGGACTCGTCCTCACCGGGTTAATAATGGTGAAAGAGAAAAGGTGATATGCAAAAAGTGAGACTGCTCTGACCGTGTGTGTGTGTGTGTGTGTCTGTCTGTCTGTCTGTACGCCTGTGTGTCTGTGTCTGTGTCTGTGTCTGTGTCTGTGTCTGTGTTAGTGACTGTTAGGCTGACAATAAGGCCTTCTCCCTAGCATACTGTGTGAGCCACAGCTTGCACACAAGTGTGCCTTAGACTTGTAGGATAAGTTGTGACAGCAGTCTTCTCTATTGTAGTCTAATGCATGTATGAATTTGTAATTGCAAAGAAATGCAAAGGAAACAAACTTTGAAGATGTTATCATCATGCTCCATGCATTCTGATATTCTGAATAACATTTTGGATAACACTTCATGCTTGTGCACCTTCCATGCCAAAGCATTGTTATGGTGATATGCGAGGTAAGGTAAAAGAGTTTGGACATGTCTTTCTTGCTTTGAAATGGGTAGTTTATGAATAACTATTATTTCCTGCCGATGGAAATACTTATATGTAGCTCTTTTATTGGATTACCATACCTCAAAGAGAAAAGAAACAATGGTAATCACATTGTGTATGGCTCCTCTTGGCCTCCAGCAATTCTCATTCCTAATTCCAGTCTTAGATTACCAGGGAACTATGTAAATTCAGATTGAATATAAAGTAGCAAGGACTGAAGTTTTAAATATTTCATGCAGAATGTTCATCATCATAAGCCCACTGCCTTGGCATGTTGTTGCACACTAATGACTGTCTGGAAAGTAATACAAGTATACTCAAATTGAGCATCAATGCTACTATATATGTAATTGATATGTTAATGTTTGTTTTGTTCATATTATTGTTTGTTCTTCAGGATGATGTCTATGTTCCATATGCCCAGTGGTTGGCTGAGAATGACAGATTTGAGGAAGCTCAGAGAGGTAAAACATGCTGCTTATATGAATGTAATGATAGCAAGTGGTTGCTGATTTCAAAGCCTCTAGAACTACATTATATTTATAATTTATGTCTACATGCAGATCTGTCATTTTGCAATGTCTCATGCATTCTCACTGACACCTACCCTCTAATGTCGACACACTTGTTTGCTTGCTTCTTTTTTTTTTCTTCTTCTTCTTTTTTTGGCATGCAGAGAAATGTATGGTGGTACACAACTACTAGAACAAGTATTATTTGGGATAATTCTTGTAGAAATTATATTGATGTAGATATTTTGGATAATTCTTTTAGAAATTGTTACATTCTCTGAGCTATGGGCATTATTTAGAACACCTGAATACCTTTCACAAGTATTGTCTTTCTGAACTATGATGACAGCCTTTGAGAGGGATGAATGATATCAACAGTTAACAGTTTTGATGCAAAAACTGATAGTAAGTAAGGGGTGTTTGTATAACAGATATTGTTGGTAAGCATGTCCTTGAACACAGGAGTTTGGATTTTGACAAAATTGTTTAAATTTTGTACAGACATTAGTAATTGTTTGCAAAAACTGGATTCCCTAAGTCAATAATTCTGCAAGAGTCAGAATGTCTTGACATTGACTATACAATCCTTGTTATTCTTAGTCATGTATTGTTTACTGGCACACTCACACAAACACACATACTATTATACTCTACCCAGCATTCCACAAGGCAGGAAGGCAAGATGAAGCTGTCAGGGTACTAGAGCAGCTCACCCACAATGCTGTGCTAGAGAGTCGCTTCAACGATGCTGGCTATTACTTCTGGATGCTGTCCATGCAGTGTCTTGAGATAGCAGGAGGTATGTTTTCGTTGAAGGAGTGAATCATCTTTTGTGTAGTCAATCAACCTGAACATTCTTAATTTTTTATTATTCTTTACATGATAACAGATGATAAATGTATTACAAATGTAGAAGAGGAAAATATAGAAAGTACTTGAGACATTCTCATGCAGTGGTGAATCAAATATGTACAAACTCGAAAGAGGAATTTGATGACAGACTTACACATGAGTCAGGGATAATGTAATTGCTCTAAACTCCTCTTGTCCTGTTCTGTTGTCATAATGCCAAGTGCAAAAAAAATACAATTTTGATTTTGCATCTTTCAAAGAAAGTCCAGTTCATTCTAACTTTGTGAGACACAGACAATCAGAAAGACAATGTCCACATAATATTTGCTTGCCAAGAGGTGAACATAAAGCTATGTTTCATGAGGAAGGTAATACAATGCTGGAGTGAAAATAATCTCGTCTAGAGGAGGGCAATAATTTATTTTTTTAAGACAGATCATGGCAACAACTTGTTGGAGGTAAGGCAGCTGATATCCATTATCAAACATGTAATATCGGTGCTCATGTTTGGGATACAGTAAAAGACAGAAGAGAGTGATCATGTACATGGTCTACAGCTGTGTTTCAATAGTAGTATAGAAATTGTTGCATAAAACGTCAGTGTTTCAAACTAACCTGCTTGCATTCCTGAATATCATGTCTCATTTCTATGTTCTATTTTTTCTGCTTAATGCATATTTCTCTCACATTCCTTGAAGATGACCGTGATAAAAGTGAAGAGATGTTGCGCAAGTTTCAGGAGTTCCAAGCCAAGGCTGAAATGTACTATGTCTACCACTCCATTCAGCGCTACACTGATGAGCCATTCACCTCACATCTTCCAGATGCCTTGTTTAACATGGCCCGGTACCTTTGGCATACCATCCTGAATGACATTCCTTATGGTATCAGCAAAGTGTATCCTTTCTAACAAAAAAGGATTTCTTTATCAATGCTCCACTTTTGAATGTAAAGAGTAAAAGAAGTTGCATGAATGAAACAGCAAATGCAGCAAGTATAAGGTAGAAACTTTAAAGGATACTCCTGTTCTGTTGGCAGTGCAGTCCACTTTTGTAAATTCATTTCAGATGATAAGGCTTTGCAAAGGTGATATTGCAAATGCTGGTTACTAACACGACTGCTCAACATGCGAGTACTATCTTGATGATACTTTTGACTTGTTAGCTATCTCAAATCGATCCACAAGCTCAAGAAAAACTTAGAGATACAAGTGTTCCTTGCAGCTTGAATAACAATATATGTTTAATAGAAATAAATTTTGCTAAAATTTGAATAGTAGGAAGCATTCCTGAAAGTCATTATCATGGTTCAATGATTTACCTTTGAAGAACCCAATATGATTTGCAGACTACTCACTGAAATATATAATGTATGATTAAAAAAAAAAAACCCAAAACAGTGCTACATATTTTTAGTTAAGTAAGTTTCCTGGAGACGGAGCAATTATGTGTTTTCACTCATTTGCTTTCTTACATACATATTTAAGTGAATTAAACATATAATTGGTACAGCATGGTAGCTTTCATCACAATGTCTATAAGAATAAAATGTATGTTCCCCTGTGTTGTCATTCTATTCCTTAATGGAGTGAATTCTGACCACACAGTAACACCCTGTATGCCCTGGCCAAACAGAGCCGCAATCTGGGGGCTTACAAGCTAGCTCGCTTTGCTTTTGAGAAGCTCCAGTCTCTGCGTATCCCACCCAGGTTCCAGGAGTCCATTGACCTGGGCAGCATCACCATCAGGTCCAAGCCCTTCCATGATGCCGAGGTCAGCCTCACACATTTCATTTCATTACCTCCGGCATGGGAGGAGGTTATGTTTTCGTTACCGTTTGTTTGTTTGTTTGTTTGTCCGTGTGCAAAATAACTCAAAAAATAGTTGACGGATTTGGATGAAACTTACAGGAAAGGTTGAGAATGACACAAGTAACAAATGATTAAATTTTGGTAGGGATCCGAGAATTTGGGGGAATTTATGAAGGATTTTTGATATTTTGACAGGTAGGGTCAATGAACTTGGGAGTTCAAGCTGTGCATTGTTGAGGTTTTCAAAAGCGCACTAAAGTGCATGCTCTGGTTTCTACTAGGGCGAGGTGCAGCTGAGGCGCAGCTGAGGGTTTATGACGTAACAAAGGCTTCTATATTGGGAAATCGAGCGATTTTTCACCATGTTTATCTATGGGTGGAAATCACTGATCTCTATGGAAGAGCCCAAAGAGCTTTTCCCCAGTGGTGGAGGGGAGAAAAATCTCTTTGGGAAGAGCAAGATCATCGGTGGAAAGTAGCTGCTTGGCGGAGGTCTGCGCTCTCAGAGTGCTTTTCTAGTTTCATTTATTTCCACATTAAAAAAATACAGTCAACCTCGCTTACCTCGACGTCAGATTAGCCGAATATCACTTACCTCTGGGGCAAAATGAAAGTCCTGATTGTTCCTATGGAGTTTCCGTGTATTAAAACTCGCGTAGCTTGAAAAAACTAACTCTAAGTTTGGTTACCTCGAAGGGAAATCTAATGTCCCGATCTTAATTAACTTATTTTTTTTCCCAGCATGTTACTCAAATCGAAATTGCAAACATCACTCAGCATTTCCGATTAAGTGCGCATGGACTGCAAAGACATGTCACAAATCTTTTCACACTTGATCGTGCGACCAAAGAAATACCTGGTACACAGCTGACTAGAAAAATCCCCAACACCTGCCTACACACGTACAGGGTATGCTTATAGCACCCGTGCCAATGGAGTGCTTACGAAAGCACTACGCTCTGCCCCATCATCTTCTTTTCTTTAACCACTGTGTTCTGATTTGCGATCATGATAGTCGTGCCATGCGCATAGATTTCCTTTTTTTTTCACCATCGTGGCGCACCTGCTTAGGTGTTTACAGTTATATCTTTGGCATTAATAACGGTCCACTGTCCAAACATCATTCTCCTGCTTCTTGTTTCCTTTCACAAATTTTGTTTCATTAATTCTCCCCCGAGAACGCAAGCACTGAATACTTTTATTGTTTTTTTCAGCAATGCGATTATGAAAATAGTGTGGTATACCCTAGCATAATAAAGAATAGTATAGATATGATTTAACAACAGTTTATTCTGATAAATTTAGATGTTACAGAATGACACGCTGTACGATTTTCAGACAGAAAAAAAAAAACATTATTTACTTTACCCCTCTTTTGACTTGAATGTTATTTGAGTTTTCGGTAATCTATTTTTTTTTTTCTTTTCCAGCACAATCGTATAGGCCCCCTATTGTTTCTCCTTTTTTATGTGAACAGTCCTCTCCGGTAAATGTTTATGATTACAGTAATAGCACTGTACTCAGAAGCCGTAGCCCGAATCTGATATTGCAATATTACTCACTACTGTTTTTTGGCAGCCAAGTAGCCCATCCTTCATGTGCTGCACTTATTCAGGGCTCGACACTAACCATGGCCCGGTGGCCCAGGGCCACAAAAAAAGGCACGTCGGGCCACCAAAAAAAGTTGGATGTTTGCCTTTACTTTTGGAGATGAACAGCGGTAACAATTGGCTCCGCATGATGCTAAAATAAATGTCAGATGTTTGCTTTTAATTTTGGAAATGAATAACGGTGATATTCGACTCCGTATGTTACTAAAATAAACGTCGGATGTTTGCTTATACTTTTGGAAATGAATAACGGTAAGATTCAGCTCTGTACGGTGCTTGAATTAATGTAAGATATTTAATTTTGCGTTCAGAAATGAATAAGGATAACTCCAGAAGATGCTGAAATAAATGTCGAATGTTTGCTTTGACGTTCGGAAATTAATAATAATAATATTCAACTCCGTATACGATGATAAAGATAAATGCCAGATGTTTGCTTTTACGTTTGAAAGTAAATTGCAATAACATTCGGCTCCGGAATATGCTAAAATAAATGTCGAATAATCCCTTAGGCGTTCGGAAATGAATAACAATAATATTTAACTCCGTATGATGATAAGATAAATGTCTGATGTTTGCTTTTATATTCGAAAGTAAATAGCAATAACATTCAGCTCCGAAAGATACTAAAGTAAATGTTGAATGTTTGCTTTGACGTTTGGAAATGAGTAACAATGATATTCAACTCCGTACGATGATAAAATAAATGCCGGATGTTTGCTTTTACGTTCGAAAGTAAATAGCAATAACATTCAGCTCTGGAAGATGCTAAAATAAATGTCGAATGATCCCTTTGACGTTCGGAAATGAATAACAATAATATTCAACTCCGTACTATGATTAAATAAATGTCGGATGTTTGCTTTTACTTTCAAAAGTAAATAGCAATAACATTTGGCTCCATATGATGCTAAAATAAATGTCGGATATTTGCTATTACATTTCAAAATGAATAACAGTAACATTCAGCTGCATTTGATGTTAAAATAAATGTCTGATGTCTGCCTTGACGTTCAAAAATGAAAAACAGTAACATTCGGCTCCGTACGATGCTATAATAATTGTCAGATGATTCATTTCACTTTTGGAAGTGGACAGCGCAGTAACATTCGGCTCTGTATGATAGTAAAATAAATGTCGGATATTTGCTATTACATTTCAAAATGAATAACAGTATCATTCAGCTGCATTTGATGGTAAAATAAATGTCTGATGTCTGCCTTGACGTTCAAAAATGAAAAACAGTAACATTCAGCTCCGTACGATGCTGTAATAATTGTCAGATGATTCATTTCACTTTTGGAAGTGGACAGCGCAGTAACATTCGGCTCCGTATGATAGTAAAATAAATGTCGGATGCTTGCTTTTACATTTGGAAATGAATAACGGTAATATTCTGCTCCGTACGATGCTAAAATAAATAACAGACTGTTGCGTTTACGTTTGGAAATGATTAACGGTATCAATCGGCTGACTGTGAGTGCTGCTGGTAGACACACGGAAGACCAGTGCGTAGCGGTGCGACATTGCCGTCACTCCCTGTAGCTCTAGATTTTCTTGGTGAGCTACATGTACACCCATAGTTGTGTGAAATATTAATAGTTTGCAAAGCTAAGAATGTGATTCTTGTGATTCTTGTGTAACTGTGTGCTTGGTAAATTTAGTTTGTGTTTCGACGGGTTTCTCCACATGACGTGTGCGAGTATTACGCAAATGCATACACAGTATTCCGTAGACACACCACGGTCATCCACACGCAATGTACATTCAGCACGCATGTTCTGCAACCCCGTCTTGCACTCGATTACGTAGCGGTATTATCTTTTTGTTTTTATGGTGATAAGTGATTTAATTGTCCACCAGAAAACAGTGTTGAAAGAAGAACATCGATTTTCATTCAATTCATTCATATTTAAGTCGATTCAAATCCAAGTGACAAGCATGCAAACAATCAGTAGGCACTATAACAGATACCATGTTGAACATCGATAAACGTCGGATAAGTCGAAAAAAATTTGACATACGCGGACCTCGAAGTTTGCGTACCTCGAACCATTTTCTTCAGTCCCGACTAATTCGAGGTATGCGAGGTTGACTGTACAAATGTATGTCAAATACATAGTAAAATTTACATTGGTTACAGTGAGGGACCAATAGAAGCCAGGAGGCTTGTTTAAAAAGACCCATGTACAATGTACCCCAAAATGCTCTGATTGATAGAATACACATGAGTAAGCATGTAATAAAACATACTGTGCAAGTATGATATAATAATGGTTATTTAGAGGAAGCATGATCGATGAGAGAGAGAGAAAGAGTGGAGAGGAAGAGAAAGGAAGATGGGTTGAAAGAAGAAAACATAGCAAGAATTGTGTACACAATTAGACTTTTAGCTTAGACTGTGGCTTACTTTTACTAAAGATGAGACTTTAAATTAATTTTTAGTTTTTTCTGTGATTTAAGCTTTAAAATCAATGATCAATTGTTCCATTGTACCATTACCCTGGTAAAAAAAAAATTGATGCTTTAGAAATTACTGTTCTCAAAAGAGGTGGATGGAAAATACAAGTACTTGTTCTCCTTGTGTTTGGACATTTGAATTCAGTTCAAAATTATCCTGAACAGAAACTTGAATTAAGCCAATATAACAAGTATGCATGAAAATACCAGTTTGGAAAAAAAAAAAATTATGGTTGTATATACAGGCAAAAATGCTCAATAATGGAAACACTTTGACAATAGTCCCTGTATGAGTTTGTATTCAAAACTAGAATAAACATAATACTTCCATAATACTGCCAGTGGAGAACTTGAAGAGGTTTGATTCTGAACAGATGTGTCTTGGCAGACATAGCTCTTACTCTTCATTTTCATCTTTATAGCACCACATGTAAGTATGTATTGCACTTATAGCACTGAGTTTGACCTTGCCAGAAGTCGTTATCATGAAGCATAGTGAGAATGTCCCTGTGTACGCCATGTGCTTTCAGGTGGCTTACAATACACATACAGTACCAATCTCTTGAGTGCCGGGACTGTTTCCTTGAACACTGCCCCTTTTAATTAACTATTTCTTTGTGTCTCATTCAGGATGTTCTGCCAATGTGCTACCGCTGCTCCACAACAAACCCCTTACTCAACAACCAAGGCAATCAGTGTATCAACTGCAGTCAACCATTTATCCATTCTTTTGCCTCATTTGGTGAGTATTCAACTCTTTATATTTGCCATGCATTACATGCCCCTTGTAAGTTTTATTGGTAATAATGATGAAATTAAATGCACTCATATGGAGCATGGAAATTCAAACAAATTGCACTGTCCTTGTGCATCACGCCCATAATCTCTTTATTCCATCAATGGCAGTTGGTAATTAGGAAGCATTTAAGAAGTTTCAGTTTCTGTGCCTTCTATTTTTTAAGGTGTGCTCCTTTGTCATGTAGTTGTCTTAAGCTAAAGGGCCTTATTTTGTGAGATAATGGTTTATTAATGATCATGACTTCAGTGCTGTGATACCTCTAGCACAGGAATTGTGGATTTACACATTTTCAGAATATTGTTTAAACAGATTTACAAGGCTGTCCAGTTTCTTTTGAAATGTTGCCAAAGACGGCATTTGGCATCAGTGCAGTAGTTGTTGGTATGCAGATTGCACTTCTCTTCAGTTTAGAAAGAAGATATGAAACTGACCAGAAATTTCATTTGTACTTCTTTGATCCTCAGATTTTCTTTTAAGACTATATGACTAAAGAAGTTCAATTCTTATGTCACCAAATAGTGAACCTAATTATGTTAAATAGGGTTAAGTGATACACTGCCATTATTGCACTGTAGAACAAGAGTATCTGAATCTTAGCACAGCTGCAACTTGTTCTATGTTTTAACTACTTGACCTACTCCACCATTACAATCCAGAGGTTCTGCCATTGGTAGAATTCCACTTGGAAGAAGGCATCAGTGACGAGGAGGCAGTACAGCTCATTGAGATGGAGCCCCTGAAAAAGGGACGTAACCAGGGAGACAAGTGGCGAGAGTCCAACTCGGGCAACATCCAATCCATGAGACTTGATGACTATGGCACAGATGATAATGATGTGCAGGATGACCCTTTCATGGCTCGGCTTCTGAGTTTTGAGGTAAGTCAAACTGTTTCTCATCCGTCAAGTCATTTATTCAGTGAGTCATGACATCAATCAGCTCAGTTGTTAGTACCTAGAGTTTTCTCACATGTTTGTCAGTAATTCATATCTCTCATTTACCCATTTCACTCTGCTCTCATGAATGTAGTCAAACAGTATTGCGTGGGAACTTCAACTTAATTTGAAGATGAATTAAGATATGTCACTCTTTTGAATACATTTTGAATCAACCAGCAAGTGATTTAATGATGCATCTAGCAAAGATTGCAGATCAAGGTTCAATTGCATTATGAGGGAGCAAATCATGACATGGTATTTAGTGACTTGATTTATGCTACACCTTGCATTGATCAAAGACCATGGAAATCTGAAGTTTATCTCCAGAGAAATATTAGACTTGATTCATTCCAGTTTGCCACATGAATAAGTTATACAGGAATGTGTACTCAATCAGCATTGAAAGAAGGTTTTCATGTCCCTGTATGAGAAATTATCATCAGATCAAGATATTTACAACCGAAGTAAGTGGTAGACTGCAAAAAGCCATTTTATATCACCTGCAGTTTGTTTTCTTTTCTTTGATCATGATGCTAGTGAAATCACTGAGATTACTACTGCTTAGTCCTTGTGTCCTTGAATTAATACCACTCATTTGGATTCACTTGCAAGTAAGATGCACATTTTGAGATTATGACGAAGAACATTGTTGCTGTAGAGGATGTGACTAGAAAATAGTTCTCTTTGTCAATACCACAGCAAGGAGGCAGTGAGTACATCCCTGTAGTGGTCAACAGGTCAGTCTTGAAATCACTGGACAGGAGTCATGTTGTGATCAAGAGATGGCCATCCCCTCTCCATTACCAATACTTCAAGTCCATCATGCCTGATGTATCAGTCACTGTGTGTCCTTCATGCAACCAGGTAAGAATCCACTAAAAATTCCCAATGGTTGCATTTTTTTATGAATCCGCCAACGAAGTGGCCGGAGGCATTATGTTTTCGGGTCGTCCGTCCGTCTGTACGTCCGTCCCGTTTTGTTTTTGTCGATATCTCAAGAACCATGAGGTGGTTTTGCATCAAACTTGGTATGAGGGTATATCCTGGGGGGATAATACTTTGTTTGGATTTTAGGGTCACGGGGTCAAAGGTCAAAGGTCACAGGTTATTTTGTGAAAAAAAGATTGAAATTTCATGTTTTTCTCCATATCTCGCAAATGGTTCAAGGTATCTTCATGGAACTTAGTATATATGCATGTACCGATGGGCAGTGATTATCTAGGGAAGTTGGGGGTCATGGGTCAAAGGTCAAGGTCAACTCCTCAAAATATCACTGCTTTCCTTATGTTTATGCAATGCCTGAAGGATTTTTTTTTACTTGATGTATGCATGTATAACCCAATATATATTCTGTGGGAAGTTTCTTGCCAAAAGGTCAAAGGTCAAAGGTCAAGTGAAAGTGCTAAATTGCACTTCTTCCTCCATATCTCAAAAGTAACTCAGGTATTATCATGAAACTTACATATTTATGCGTGTTCTACCTAACAGTGATTCTCTTTGGAACTGTGAGGTCAAAGGTCAAAGGCCAGGTTAAGATAATACTATTTTACCATTTGATACTGAAATTATACTTTTCTCAATACCTTGAAAATTACTCAATGCATAAACTTATAAAAGGGTCAAAAGTCAAGTAAAAAAATAATCAGTTCCCCCAAATACCTGCACTCTGACGTTTTAATCATTCATCCAATTAAACCTATATAGTTCTAGGAAAGTGAACATTCAGCACATTTGTGGCAAACCTGTCATTTTAATATTTTGCCACTTGTGTGAAACTTTCATCACACATTGTCAAGACATTGTACTATAGACCTATTAGGAGAACCATGCATTATGGCGGAGGCATACACCAGTCGCCGTAGCGACATTTCTAGTTTAAAACTTAGTATATTGTATGAAAACTGTTGCAATTGTTTGTCTTTTATTATCTAAAATAGATTATCTTGAATGTAAATTTACAGGTGATCTGGTGATTGTCCCTAGAACATGCGGCAGTGATGTCATTATTGAAACAGTGTATGCATGATGCTGCAGTATCACACTCAAATTTGTCAGTGTATTTCAATGTCTGTTCTTGTTTTCAGTTGTTTCACACTGATGAATACGAGATTCAAGTGCTTCAGAAGAATCACTGCCCTTTCTGCCGCAAAACATCCTCAGAAGCATGAACATCCATCAACACACAAGATGAAGATTGATGGCATGGCTCCCACAGTGTAACCTGCTTTTTGTGTAAGCTTGTGTACAGAGACAATCATGTTACCAACATATACTTTGCTGCCGCATGTGTGTAGAAGACCCTTCGTCAGCCAGTACAAGAGTGTTTTCATCAATTAAGGATTGTTCAAAGTCTGAAGTTAATTGAAATGAATATCATCAAAGCAAAATACATATCTTCAATTTGAATACACATATTGTTTTTGATATTTTATTGTTTTGTAGCTTTCTATTGGTGTAGTATCAACTCTACCAGATGTATGCAGTTCTTTTTTGTCAGTGTGAAGAATCTTTTGATATCTTCAATTTCTGCACGTCTAAAGAGTTACTACAACCTCACATAGTCTGGTAGTGAATGTCCGAGACTATGTTGAGTGTTTTCACCACTTATTCAAGTTTGTAGCATGTTTGTACCACCAAGGATTCCCATGACCAAGACCAGAGCTTGCATGAGGTGTCCTTGATGTACTTTCAGGATAGATCCCGGATGCAATTACTGCCACGCAATATTCTATCTTATGGATATGTATTTGGCTTATTGGGCCGAGTATACTCGGGCAGGTGTCTATGGGAAATGCGTGTTATAGCAAAATCAAACCGTCCTCAACGGGTTAAAAGGTGACTTTAGCTGTACTTTACCTTGTTATTAGAAGAAATTAATCTATGCTACCCATGACTATTGAACCACAATATACTTGGTCCAATCATTACACTACATTTATGACATGATTCATGTATCCAAGCAAATTTTGCAGTTGTTTATGTGCATAATGATGTGAGACCCTAGCAGCTGTCAGTATGTCAAATGTAATAACATCAAATTAATACATTTTTGAAAAGGAAATTGTACCATAAAATTCTAATGATAAAATGAGTAAAAGGCTGTTCTACAAATGTATGTTTTTACACTCTGTATCATGCCTTAACACTCACTCTCAACAGAGACATAAAAATATTTCATCATTCATGTAGTTCTGGATGGAATCTAAAAGTTCAAGACATTATTTTGGTAAGATGCTGGAGCTACCCGTTATGTGAGTTTGTTAGGTGTTAATCAATGTCATGTATCAAGGATTGATTTAACAAATGATATCCACACCTTTCTATTTCATGTTTATATATCTATCAGTCATACATGCCACAACAGAAACTTGTTAACTATTCAAGAATGTTTCTTTGCTGTAATGGTCAGAAAAATGAGGGACTCTCTTAAATTATTATTCATTGCTTTAAACTTGCACTTTACAGAAGAACACTGCTGCTGTCGGGGAAAGAAACAAGTAATCATACTTGGGCAAAGAATGATTTCCCACGTTAATTGAGAAGTCTCACGAATCCAGGCTTTATAACAAGTTAATTGAGAAGTCTCACGAATCCAGGCTTTATAACAAGTAGAGCTGAGATACAGAAGTAAACAAGTATTTCTTTCTCCTTTTTTTTTTTCTTTAGTTGGGATGCACAACAGCACACTGTTGAGGCACTATGGCTTCTGGAGTGTGCATTGAAAACAGTCTGATTTGTCCTTTTTCTCCAAAGACCTCATTTTCATTATCAAGAAGAACAAGTCATCCAGTTGGTACAGACATTTTACATGTAACTGGGAACTTAGAGTGGCATGGGCAAAAATCAAAGTTTGCAAATTGTGTTGTATCACGTGAGTGCCTCAAAATGGCTAACTGCTAGTCAACTGTACAGCCACATGACACTGCATGTTGATGCTGCTCCAATGGATGTAGATTCTATTTAATGAAAGATGTGTACAATTACATTGTCTCAAGGCATGCTTATTCAAGGACTTAAAACTTGCTATTCTTTTTTCAGTTTTGTTTTTTACTAAATGAGTCTTATGTTGATTTGAGTTTGTAAAATGTGATTTACTATCACACTTGTCAATTTTATTGGAACCGGTAATGTGTTGTTAGTTTGTCTTACAAATCTGAACATTGCACAATAACCCAAGTAAAAGTCCAAAAGACTGTTTTTGGAAAAACACGGCTTCTTAAAATGTCTGCTATCACTCCAGCTCTGTAACCTTGCAAAAATCAAGTGCAGTGCCTTCAGTCTGCAATGACAACTGCTCCTCTCTGAATTTCTACAGAGGCATTGTTCCCAATCAGCAAATTTCACTATTCATTCTGTGTATTCACACTGCAACACTTGTCAATATTGGTGAGTGCATGTTGTCACATAGGCATCAATTGTATTCATGTTGTGATCAGTTGTACAGACAAAGTCAATTTACCTGTGTGTACATTTGTATGGCCAAGATTGTATAATTGTTTATTTACCTGTAAATAAAATCAGTGACACCTTGAATGTATTCTTTACATTATTTTCTACAGAAATCTTTATTAATCATTTTGTAGAATGTTGATATAAAGTAAGTATATGGAGAGAAATGTTAGGTTTGTCCTGAACATTTGCTATCAAAGTGAGTGATAACAAACTTCAAAACCACTTCCATAACCATTTGTACATAGCACTAATTTTTGAGACACAGAATGTGACTAAGCTGATAGTTGAATATGTCATTCAAATACTCTTCAAGCCAGTCTTCAAGTCCTCTACGAAAATTACAATTTTCAAATCAGATGCCTCAACTCATCTGATGTAAAAGGAATTATAGGTTTTGTTTTGCTTAAGTCATGCATGATACCCCATTAACCTTTTGGTCGTGGTTGCTGAGAGAGCAAGTGTGTGTTCTTTTTCAGAGGCAAGGGGTTTTAGGTGGAACTACACTTGTCTCTGCAATCCAACAATCAGCAACACTCTCTTATTCCTGGTATAAGGGCATTGTTTTTGTGGGGAGTAGCAAGTAAAGATGTGTCAAAAGCTTACTGCAAAAATTCACTGAGCAATAGGGATGTATTGTCATGAGGTGATGGGAACAGGGAGCTGGTATTCTCTGTAAGCTGTTACCTTTGCGAATGAGGAGGTCACAGACATTTTTGCGCAGTGTTTTCGCGAATTGACACCAAAGCTATCGTAAGTGCACTAATACCCCAACTAGGGCAGGGCAAAATTTTTGTGTGTTGTTAAATTCGAGGTCCAACAGTGATTTGAGAAATTTGTGAAAGTTAAACCCTCGCAAAATAACAGCTTATACAGTAGATGGGAAGCTCACTGTTATGTGAGTGTGTGTGTGTGTGTGTGTGTGTGTGTGTATGTATATATTGTGTATCTATTTGATGTGTTTGTCTCTTTTCTTTTTTTACATACAAAATTCTTTCTTTTTCATTCGTAATATTGACAATGTGGAATTCATATTGTAATGAAATTTGTGTTATTTTGTCATGAATGAATTTGTATATTGTTTACATGAAAAAGAAAGAAAAGTGACAGACTGACAAAAACAAAAAGTATAATTTATGTAGAAAAGTGTAAGGTGATACAACATCCAGTCACAGGACAAGAGGACAGACACAATAGCCAAGAACAGGCACGTCTACAGCCGTAAATAAATTGTGCGATTGGCAAGCTACAACTGTGCATCACTGGATGCATTCTACTTCATCCGTACACGTTTGTACAATGACATCATTGCCCAAACTACTGTGCTAATTAAAGGATCAGAATCACTATGCAGTGAAAACATGAGTCCCTGTAAAATGTCATAACTTGATTTCAATGTTCCAATTTTGTTGAAACAACTAACCATTCTGTATCTTTGCTTTTCCTCTGTTTACTTAAGTCACCCTGAACGTGGTGTGGCACTATACTTATAATTATTCCTTGTCTGATTTTAATGAAAGTTATAATTTCTGTCAGTTGGATTTTCTTTCCTTGATTACCCTTTAGAGAGTACCCTTGATTACCCTTTAGAGAGCACTTTCTTTCCTTGATTACCCTTTAGAGAGTACCCTTTAACATGGTGTTGAATTCCATACTACCTTTGCCCATCTGCTTTCCATTATCAGTGCAAATGATATACAGATACTGTAAACATCAACATTTTCGCGCGATTGATTCTTCGTGCTGAGCGGCTCAAATATATATTCCTGTTTCATCAATCCATGCTACACAATTGCTTTATACTCGTATATTTTCATCCATTCACAGAAAAGATTGTGCTGCCTGAACCATTCAAATGTACAGCCTGCACAGAAACTACAAATAATGGTGCATGGTACTGCACACGCTCACAAGCTCAGATAAATAAATTGCGCGCACACACACACACACACACACACACACACACTTGTACCAGGGAGGCACCAGTGATGAAGCCCACGATTCGACTCGATCAAAATGTGCAGAAAAAATTGTACAGATATTTTTGTGTGTTCTACAATTCATGCTAGCCAAAAGTACTGCAAAATATGTACATGAAAATTATTTTACCGCAAAATATTTTGTGTTTACTGTAGGGCTTTGACATCAACTACAATGCACACACAGTAAATGACGAAGGCCCTGTACCTATCAGAGCAAATGAGGTGACCTTATTGTTTTGTGTGATCTGCACTCTTGATTGATTAGGATGTTACATACTTCATCAACTCTCGATCGCCTAGCGTCTTCTAAACCTGACAAAATGCACATGGTTATTTATCTTTCAATCATGAACAATAGGGGGCAACACCAGCAGCAACTTTTTATCTCTCCTTGTCAGTTAATAAAGGGCTGAGCATTCAATTAAAACTCAGTTTATAACAGTAATCTGAAAATACTGTCGCTTCTTGCTGATAATACAAAGTTTATTTTATGGTTATTTCACTCGATCATGATGTTCTCTTATATTTCTCGAGACAAAAGTCTAACCCTTTCCTTTACATGACCACTTTTTGCACCCACTTCCTGTTGTTGTACATTCTCCTCTCAAGCAAGGAGGTATCACACACAAGTAATATGAGACATGTAACCAAGGAGATTTACACAGTGCCATTGCATGGCACACACACGTACATGTATTACTGAGTGTTACAAGATGCTGGTTGCTGACTAAATTCTATGGGCTATAGGTATGGAAGTCTGTGTGTTTGTACAGCATGTGTGTACTGTGTGATTGTGCAAAGCTTCCTGCCCATACGACAAAGTACATTTTATCTTCTTTACACTGGGGTAACAATGTGGCAGCCATGGGTTGTGGAAGGGGCCATCTCAACCTGACCAAGAAGAAAATAACACAAAATGTGCAAAGTGACAATCCTAATCTGGCTTCTTTATCACAGCTTGCCGATTGTGTCAAACATGACAGGTCCGCCAATCTAACATAAGCAGCCTTGTGCAACACACATAAAGAACAGGCATGCATTTACATTGGTTATCCCAATGATATGCAAGTTGAAACTGTCAATAACTTTCCACTTTCCTGTTATGTGACTGGGGCCTCTGAAGGACACGCAAGGCCGAAAATAGAAGCTCAATGAATAATACAGAAGCACTGAAATGTTGCATGACAGACCTTACCCACATGATTATTACAAGCCTTGGGTTGTTTGAAATTCTCTAGTACCCTCAAAATCAAGAGGGATAGTAGACAATAGATGCAACAAAGGTACATTGTGTATGACCACTTGAATGACTAGGTCAGTTGTTATTCTTTGGGCAACTGAAATTGCAGCATTGTTCATTGTGTAGTGCCATCTGCAGAAAATTCCCCCTGCTTGCCTGTCATTTTGGCTGAAGCTGAATTTTCTTCAAGAATACAGTTGTATGTGTGATAAATTATCATCATATACAAAGGCCATTACTTCAAACTGATAACAGAAAAAAAGTAGTTCAAGTCTGCATTTCACTTTGTTTTTGTCATGTAAAAAGCAGACATCATGCAGTCATGAAATCACAATTCAATACCCATTTGTCACACCACAGAAGAGCTCATGCTTTGATGAATGAAATGAACTGCTGCCACTAAATGTTACAAGTCATATTTCAGAGATAATAGCTGAAGCTTTACTGCAAATGGTGGCTAACAAAAGCGGGACTAACTCTCCCACTATCTATATCACCCCTCCCCCAACATTTTGAACACGTGTACTTGGAGTGGTATTCTGACTATGAAAGGAGCACACTAAACAGGACTGAAGAAAGTATCAGAACTTGTATGAGTTTTGACTTGCATGAGAGTCAGTGTCTTTCTGAGTCACAAGTTTTTCACCTTTTTTTTTTCAGCTTGTATGCACTGTTATTGACATGTACACATGTGTATGTAATAGCTGTTTAGGCATGTTTCTGTATGGATTTTGTCCATGAATTGTATAATTACACTTCACATCGAGTTGGATTGATGGTATATTTTACATGGAAATACACTGCACTAATATTCCAGAAAGCAACAGTGGACACAATTGAAGTCATGCATTTATCTTTGTGTGTGCCATCGCTAATCATTGCTGTTTCACAAGCAAATACTCAGTTTAGACAGCAGGGCTAAACATAACTAGGCAATCCTCATCATCCACCAGCGATCACCAGAGCCATCCAAACTTCATTGTCTTCACGATTAAAATACAGCATGTAAAATAATTACATGTCAACATGAGGGAAAATACCAAATGCACTACAGTTGTTACACTGACTTTACTTATCTACACCACGCATTTTACACCATGGCAAATGAACACACACTAACACACATACATACTGTAGAACATGATAAATTCGCAGCATGAAATTTTCACAAATTGGAGCCGACGGCCTTTCTCATGGCAAATTTTCGTAAATTGCCACTGGTGTTCTATGCATGTAGTGTACACAAGAATTTTCGCATGCATTTTAATTTTGCGAATCTTGGCTTTGCGAAATTTGCGAAATTAAAATGCATGCGAACATTCCTCATTTTACAGCATGTGTACTCCTTTGGCTTACTATCAGGACTGACTCGTCACACTGGGTTACTACTGACATGTGCTTATGCAGAAAACAAGGAGAACACATTGGAGTTGTATGTAGATGAGTGCTTGATGCTTTGTCATTAGGAATAATGTAAACAGGGTCTAGAAGTAAAACAGAATTAAAATGAAGGACAATATGTAGACTGTACAGAAAAGCATTTATTAAATGTTCAGGCTCCTATTCAAAAAAAAAAAAAAAAAAAAAAGATAGAGGGAGAGAAAAAGCCCTTGCGACTGACGTAATTCATATACACAGACAGCATTACATTACTTGACACTGAACAAAGAAATAACCCACAATCTACAGACTTACAAATGCATTCATTATACACATCTTCCAATTATCCTGAAATTGGACAGAAAAAGTTTTTTCCCCTTATTCCTTCATATTCCTCCCGTTACAACGAAGTGCATGTATTGTTTCTAGATTATTATCTAATATTCTTTACTCTGTTGGAGAGAACATACCAGACTTTTTTTCTTTTTTTTAAAATCTTCAAAGAAAGTATAACTTGTGAGGTTTTAATAGTCCAGTTTACAAATTATTTCAAAATGTTCATCCATGCCTTTCTCACAATGGTTCTTCTCAACAACCTGAAAGCTTGCCTACGGTATGCCTGATGTAGTAACAACTTATGTATGCAAACTGGATTCCCAGGAGTAAGTGTATTTGAGGTGCAGGTTAATGCAACAGCTTTTTACTCCATCGGACGGAAGAAACATCCATAAAGTTGAAAATGGTAGTAAACTAGTGTATTGTGCAAAGAATGAATGACACTTCAAATTGAGCGTAAGTGCTGATGTTTCACAAAAAAAAAGAAGCCATATTACATACTTTTTCACTGCTGTATTTCTGCATTGTTTTCTCCTTATATGATAATTTGTACATTGTTTTGTGTTGTACCATGACTTTTACTTCTCACAAATTGTTAAACAATATGCATTGCCAAATGTATACTTTGTATAACTGGTATGGATTACTTTGAGTTAGATGGAAGTGAATTGACAAATTCTTCGGAACATTTCTGTAGCCTGCACACACAGTATAAAGCACATGTCTGGATATTCTGATTACATTTGCACATCGTCTGTTGAGAATGAGAAGGGCGTTAAGTTGTCCCGAACACTATGGGTTTAGAGGCAACTTAACGCCCTTATCATTCTCAACCGACGACATGTTCTGAGGGTTGTTGCTCCCGAGATTGTAATCAGATAATCAGACAGGATCAAAGTAGCTGCTGTTTGCTAGATAAATGATTCGGGACAAAACTGCCACTGCAACTTGCTGGTCCTGACAGAAACAATATCCTTGTTACAGGAATAAGAATGTACTGCTTATCGTTGATTTGCAGGGACGAGGGTAGGCTTTTAGCTGCAGTTATGTCCCGAATCATTTAAAACCTACCCTCGTCCCTGCAAATCAACAATCAGCAATACATTCTTATTCCTGTAACAAGGATATTGTTTCTGTGGGGAGCAGCAGGTAGAAAGGTGTAAAAAGCTTCCTGCAAAAATTCACTTGCAATATAGCACCAACTCATTCCAAACATAAGCTGTTGTGCTGATATTGCAAAAAGCCCACAAGAATTAGAGGGCATATACCTCTATAAATTATGTTCTGATAACTGAGGAGCAAATTTGAAATATCCCTTAATATTCAATTCCCTTTTAACAGCTCTACACAGTCATAAAATTCAGATCTTTACGAACTGTAACAAATGACCACAAATGTATTCTGGGAGGTATTTTTACCTGCACGGTGATAAAATGATGTGCAAATGTCTATAAAGGAACTGATCTCACATTTATAAAAACTGTAAAGCAAAGCACTTTATCAAAGTAAGGCCCACTGTTTTAACAAATTTATTCAAACATAGTAAATGCCATTTTAAAATCGGTATCTCAACATTTCAAGTAACTTACATAAGAACATTTTATAAATGAGTCATATTCAGCTAACAGAACTAGCCTAGCATATTGTCATCACAAGATTCCTGCTGCAGGTAAGGGATATAGGACTGAAAAACAAAACTATTACTATCTAAGATTTCTTAAACTACAAAACCTTTCCGCAACTTCAGCTGCTAATAAGCAACAGCTCTGGTTTTGCAATGAACCCTTGAACGTCACCAATATTTACAAAGAAATAATTGATAAATTAAATTAAAAACCAATGCAGGACAATCATTATGACAACACACAAAAACAATTAAGATAGTAGTGACAGGGAGGTGGGAAGAGTCTCTTCCCACCTCCCTGGTAGTGATAACCATGATTCTAATAACAGACACAAAAAAAGCAAAACAAAACAAATCACAGAAAAAAAGAGAGTGAAATGTACATAAAGCAAGTCTTGAATAATTCAACTGTACTAGTATTTGACTCATCCAAGATTTTTTTTGTTTTGTTTTTTTTGTTTTTTTGACAAATCTTGGTGCCATATTTCACAGCACTAAAATATGTCTGGTTTCCTCCCTGCAAGTTAAATGAAACAAGAACTACTTCCACACATTGTACATGTACAAATACATTTTCCTGATTGCTAAAGTTTACATCTTACATGTGTAGGAAGCTGGCAAGCATGGTTCACTGCATTTACTACAATCATGAATGTCACATTTCACAACCATTCTCATTTCTCTTCCATAACACACCCGATTAGCAATCATGGTAAAAACCTATTGTTACGCTGGATGATACAGGTTTATTGTTGCCTGGAGATTGGGGGAGAAAAATTGTGTCCATAAAATCACATTTCATTCCTTCCCTCCCTCCCCCCCCCCCCCTTGAATTAATGCCATTTTTTGTATTCACACATTGAAGCTTCACATGAGAAACAAGTATTACTGTAAAAGTGGAATTTTCATGTATTTTGCGCAACCAGAAACTGCGTGAAAATAAGGGCACACAAATGTTTTCGCTTGTTACTGGAACATGTACATGTACCACTATGTAATGTCTTGATTCCGTGGAATTAAAAACATGCAAAATTTATCTTACTCGGCAGAGCGTGAAAAGTTATTCAGACTACAATATCCACTTTTACAGTATCTTGTCAGTGAAGGCAGCTTTACAGTGGTTTGCACATGAAAAGTCATTGCTAGTTATTTTGCGTGTGTTGTTTGGAGGAATTCTGTTAAAATAATAAAAAATGACAAGCTATTGTTTGATTCCTTCAAATCAAAATAGCACTATTACAAAAACACACGAACACAATGATTAACAAGCAATGAGTATATATATATTATATATATATTTATATTCTTATCCATATAAATTAAGAAATAATCATGTAATAACATAACATTAAGATAAGAGATTATACATGTGGAAGAGCATGCACACATACATAAGATCAAAATAAAAGCCAACTATGCATGCTGATACTGATTACATGTCATTACCTGTAACAATAATTTTAAAAAAATGTATGAGTTTATAGCTAAATTGTAAAAATTATGTGGAGTGCAAACCTTTAAAAATAACAACCAAAATTTTCTCCTGATAGATCTTACAATTTGTAACTAGCAGTGAAGACTATTATTCCAAGCTACAGATAAATATATACAAAGTGCTATATCAAAGAATTAAGGGCGGGGGGGGGGGGGGGGGGGTGTAGAGTGGATCCTGATTATCTAGAGCAATAATGTACAGAACACAACACTCAAATAGGAACATCAAGAAAGATAATTAAATGTGACACTGACATGAAGGTTGTGAAAGCATAAATACCACACATAACCAAAGTTTGTTGCCACTTATTTGGTGAACTATTTCGTATTAACATTACGATACGTGAGATTGCCATTTTCTCTATTTGTCAAACATGCAAGAAATACCATGACATGATGTACACAAGTTTACAAAACATTGCAGAGTTGAAGGCTTTTGTTGACTTTAATACACTATTTATTTATTCATTTTTTTTTTCATTTCTAACAATACTGGTCCCAACATAAGACAAAGCATTGGCATGCACATACTGAGTAGGCATAGCTGCTAGTCCTATTGATTACAATGCCTGCCCCATCATGTTCATCTCCATTCCAAGAATTCATAGTGCCTGATCAATTCAATTTTGTATCTTATGGCATGGCTTAGACAGTTCCATGTAACATTTGAGATCACTTTGTAGAGTGAATGAATAACAGGATGGACATGGCATTTCTGGTTCATTCATACCATTTATTACAATTTGATGGTGCATCCATCTACTTAATTTTCATTCCTAGAAATAGAGGAATGTTGCTTCAGCACATCAACATTCCTAAATTCCAATTTCATCAAATCTGCACATGAAATCTATAAACTCAGTCTGGAAAAGACTCACAAGGAATTTATAAATTCTCTTCACAATGGCCAGGGTTTGTTAGTGAGCCGTCATATTAAAAAGTGAAACACAGTTATGATTCCCAGAATTCTGCACATCTTGTCTCTAGCACCAATCCAACTCTTGACTTCATTACTATTACCACCTGTCATGTCAATATAAGATGGACCCCCTTTATTATTCCTTTGGACAAATGATCACATTAAACAATTACACATCTCTTGCCATCCTTTTTGCCTTTGCCCTTGTTCTTCCGTGTCTCTGGTGTCAGTCGATTGATCTGTCGTACCAGGTCATAGAAGATTTCGTTGACATTTATTTTGGCCTTTGCGGATGTCTCCAAAAATGTGCTGCAAGACAAGTATAAAATAACAGTTAAAGGTAAAACATAGTTTAGATACACTTACAGTAACTCTTGATTTTTGCTCTGAATTGGACACATAATGCATAAGAAATGTGTGAAATAATGCTGCAACACTAGTATTTAAACATGATGTTAGTTGGGTAAAGACAAAAATGCAAAATATGAGCCAAAAAAGGTATGTCAACAGTATTGCAATCTGAAAACAAATTTGATTTTGGTTGCTACATAATGTTTAACCTGTTGAGGATGAGTCCCGAGTATATTCGGGCAGGTGTCTGAGGGAAATGCATGTAGTAGCAAAATCAAACCGTCCTCAACAGGCTAATAATCAATTATCCATAATCAACACATTGGGTCATAGCAGTATTCATTGAATTTCTGTGTGATGGTGACTCGCATGCACTCTGTCGGGCTAACACGACTGCTAGGGCATGATGGATCATCATTCAACATTCTACCTACCTATTTCTGAATGGGGAGGGCCCTTCAAAAAGGAAAGTTGTATGCTACGATCCAAATCATTTTACACTTTTGATCTCAAAATACTCCAAAACAATTCATTATCCTGAAAGATCATGTCAGCCGGAGAAGCCTTTTGATATACAAATTGAAATCATGGAAAATGAATTCTGAATTTTAAGAATTTAAAACTTTGCAATGGATTATCCAATTTTCCTCAAACTTTGTGATGTGATCTACTAATATTGCTGCATTCACCCAATCCAAGGTAAGGTGGAATTTCATCATATTGTTCATATACTGTATGTATATTGAGATATATTTACAAGGATACTGTCATAAGTTTTAATAGTGTGCTAGGTCCTATGGAGGATAACCATTGAATTTTCTTGTACTTTTTGCATATTATGCTTTGGTAGCACCAATAAGATTTGAATAACACATTTATAGAGGGAGTGCCTACAAATTCATATCCAAGGTTTTATATGTTCACACCTCAGATATGCTATCTTTAAACTCACCAGCCACTGAACTGCCTAGCAAGGCTCCCTCCCTGGTCCTTGCCAACCACTCTCTCATCTTCCAAGTCACATTTGTTGCCTACAAGTACCATGGGAACCTTCAGAGCAAATGAATGAGTGAAGAAAAAAAAAGTAGTTACCACACAATAAAGAACAGAAAGCCATTAGTTTCTGCATCTGCTATAGATACATTTTCAACTGCAAATATCTACATGCTGTAAACACCATTATCATGTGGAAAATGTATGGCTGTTATTCAGAAAGAAAAAAAGACTGACATTTTAGATGTAACATTAAGCACTAACAACCTCTCAAGTTTGAATTCACATTCTCTTTAAAGATCACTTCATAATAAACCATTAAGAATATCAAAACATGCTGAGTAAAACTGCTGTGAATTGGTGATTATACTCTGACATTAATTTTTTTCCCCTCATTTTTTTCTGCTGATATTCTAAAGTTGTTTTGGTTTTTCTTTTCTTTAAATCATTGATGAACATTGATGGTATACACATACATGTTTTGCCACAATGTCACAAATTGAATTTAACTTTGCTACCCACAGAATGAGATTCACATTCATGAGCGATCTAAACTTGCATAACTAAACAGTGCAAAACCATCCAGCCCTTGGCATTCAAACTGAACACACACTGTGCATTCTCCCATCATCAACCAATGCATTTCCATTTGGGTAGGTTCTCAGTTTGTGGAATCAGCTTTCACAGTATACAGTCTAAGCTCTAATAGCACATATGGCCTATGACTTACATCTTCTGTGTCTTTGACTCTGAGAATCTGCTCTCGTAAATCGTGAAGGTCGTTAAATGTGGATTGTGCTGTGATGGAGTAAACCAACACAAAGCCCTGACCATTCTTCATGTACAGATCACGCATGGCTGTGAATTGTTCCTGCAGGCAAGAAGGGAAGATGAAAATGTACAGAAGATATGATTCATGACTGACATGGTGGCTGTCAATTTACAATGAATCCTGTTAATCTTGTTAGCAAAATCATTACTTAATGTCAACACATTTATAGGCACTAACAAGAGTCTTTCAATAAATAGAACACAAATTCATGTCTGTGACTTTTAACACTTCATAAAGATACTCATCACAATGCAATGTACACTAATAATACATTGTCATGAAAACTAAAGTGATAAAAATGAAATAATATACAAACTTCGAAAAATGGAGGGACCCGCTAAAAAGACAAAAGCAGGGTCAAGCAAATATCAGAACATTGCAGGGAAAAGATTCGATTCAGACCACTACCACTGAAACACACATTGTACATGTACCTGTGCACCTCTAAATATTCTTTACACATTCTGTTGTTAAAACCACATTCATTACTAAGAAGAAATTATATTAGATTTCTACAAACAGATGTGAACAACTAGATCATATAACTGCAATGATGTTCCTTTTCATGCTTGTATCAGTATGTATGTGTGATGGTGTATCAAGTTAGTTTCTCAAGGAAATGCTGGTATATCAAAACAAATGAATCAATACCAAAGACCAAAATGGAAAAAGAATAAATCTGTGGAATTAAGTCCAAGCTAGTACTATAAATGATCATGAGTTTCCATCCAATGTCTCTAGTTGACGCTTAACAGCGTGTTTCATAACGTATGCATTATGCGGACATGTCACTAGCATTGATAAAGAATATCACATTTCCTCTACTTCCTGTTAGCACCAGTGTAACTTCCGCTCTAAACAACACTTTGAACAGTCCAGCTTGGTTTTAATGCTTGCCAAGACAGTAAGCGGAGGTATAATTGCATTTGTACAGCAGTTTTAGAAATACCAGAAGGGATTTTTTTTTTTTCATATGGACAACCCAGCCTTTAGGATGAACTCATTGCTAATCTAGACCATACTTACTGTGCCTGCTGTATCTAGAATTTCCAACATGCATTGCTGTCCATCAACTTCCACTTGCTGTCAAAAAAAAGAAAACAAGAATATGAATACAATAGCATTGTTCAGTTTCAATTGTCACATGAAAAATCTTCATTTCTTATACATGGAAGCAAACCTTAAAATCACATTAAAGGGATATTTTTTTTTTCCCTCGCAAAGTTGACTACTGTAATTGTAATACATGTTATCATATATATATATATATATATGTATATATATATATATATATATGCTGAAAAGTAATCATTTTACATTTTGGGTTTAGTTGGAAAGGAGTACAGGTACAAATGTACTTTCAATAGATTTTCATCACATACTCCTGGTGTAATACTGTATGCTGGTAAGTAACCATTTAATACTGTGGCTTTAATCAGGAGGGAAATCCTGTTCAAGTCAATGTTAAAACTCGCCAAATGATAGACGCATCATGGAATGTCCTTATTACCCACAATAAAAACAGAATGGACATACCAGTAAAACTACGAAAACATGTGGGCATGCATGTGCAAATCATGTGGTCTGCCCCCTTCTTTAGGGAAACTATCGATTTCAGACTGTTATGAATATGACCCCACTTTGAGTCTGTTTTAAAACAGTTATCTGTACAACATGTCAAATTAGAAAAATGCAACAGACTCTCTTTTTAAATCAACATGATCAACAGCCAATAGATAAGCCCCAACTTATATCTATAGGATCATTTCAAAATTGCCTTCAAAGCCCAGGAAAGGCATCTATATAAACTACACTGAAGGCTTAGCCTGATGTGATATCTGCATGTATACTAGTATACCCATTCATCTGAACAGACTGTGTATCTTGAAGGGTACATGTTTTGAGACTGATCATAGAAAGTGTCCACTACTATGTCTGCACTATCCCAAATGCTTAAGGCATAATTTACCATTTGCAGATGAAACAAAAACCCGGCATTAGTGCTTCAAAATAGTTCTAAAATGTGAGTTAGGGATAAAAACAACCAATGTAAAAATTTGAACCAGTATATATACACAATGTGAACTATTGTTCTGAACAATAGTTATTTGATAAAAATGTTTCCAGACTAAACCCTCTACAGTTATGGTTTACTGAGAAAAATAGTGATATCTCCTTTTATATTTTAGGCTTCATTGCAAAAGTTTTATAATGGTAGGATGTTTTGTGATATAATCTGCATCAAAAGTGATATCTTGAAAATTTTTTAAATCACTGCCCCCAAAGGTAAACAGGACCTTTAAAGGTAGGGAATCCCATTTGCATGCCTTAAATGAAGAGTTGTATAAATACAGTGGTATGTGGAAGAGAGTATCATTGTAGAAACTCCCATAAAGTATTGAAAGTGGAAGGTAACATTTAGTACATTTTTATTGACCGTTAGATTTTGAATTGAATTTTTTTCGGGGCTCACCGTAAATTCCAGTACATTACTAGGCTACCTTTGCAGACCCATGCACTGCATGTGTGTCCATCATGTATATTTTGTGAAGAAAGTTCATCAAAACTTACAAACATTTCTATATAAATCTTGCCACACACTCTATATGCTATTACATCAGCTCTTATACTTTTAGATTTGTGTTTATAGATAAAAAAATACAGAAGACTGCAACAAAAAGGCTTTAGTGTGGCTGACACACAGAACTACTGAGTAGTTGAGTTTTGTGCATTATTCAAATTGTTGACTTCCAAATTTCTCAGCAGTGGCCTAAACAAGTCCCCTGAGGTTCATATTTAATGTTTTGCTGCATTTTGGGAGGTCTGTAAAAGGTATCCCCTACCTTTAATAGTCTCTGTAACAGGAAATTCACATGCCAGCAACTGAAACAATGTGGGAGGAATATTATGTTTTCTTTCTTGTAAGTTCAAGGCAGTGAATGTGGTAAATGAAATATGCCATCTATGCCTGCAAACATTTTCTCCATACAAATTTGTAGTTCCAATGCATTTAAAACTTTCCTTCAGGCACCCCATGACCAGATTTCTTTTCTTTCTTGTTGTTGCTTCACAAGTTTCCTGTGAACGTGGCACTCTAATGCCCTAGAAACTTGCATACAAATACATAGTAGAATGCCCTAAGAAAAATTACGCAAACAATCATTTACATAGTTGAAGTACATGTAGCAATGTCCAAAAAACTGCAGTTCTAAGTACACCTATCATCTCAAAAGCACCTGGTGAAGTTCAAATCAAGTTAAATATTTAATAAATTTATATACCACACTGCACTGCACGTGTGTGTTGTTCCTTGCTATTTTACCAGTTGTGGCATGCTGCAGTTATTGAATTGGCATTGTGACATAATAAGCATACCACTATTCATGTTTATATGCAAGTCAGCTCTTCGCAAATAATCGTGACCACGTTTCACAATTTTTCAGAGAGAGAAAGATGAATCAAAGACACAACCGATCCCTACCCACATTTCAAAATTTTTGCAATGAGAATGGCACTGAAATATGCCCATAGTTCAAATCACTGAACATTATGAATTGGATTATCAAAATTAAGATACATAATATATAACACCAATTTCTGTTAACAATCAACTGGCATCTTTTCCTATTAATAAAGACACTAGCCCTCATAGGCAGGGAAAGTACATGTAGGAACTCTGGGATGACAAAAGGGTTCATGGTAGCAGAAACTGATATCTTGACTTGTGAAATGACACAGGTTACTCATACACTTACAAATACACCAGATAGTATACTTCTTCTATAGGCTTTTAGTTGCTGAAGTAATTGACACATTTGGTTTACAGACATTCCCAGCATTACCTTGAACATTTGAAATGAACTTAGAGTAGTTGTGAAGTACTGTATGCAATTCAGAGCCTAGAACATAGACTTCACATGTACAAAACACATGCTCACATCTGGTATATAGGATACACAGCCAGCACTAAAGATCTGCTTGAACCGTTCCAGTCACAATTTATTTCTTACGGACAGAGTGAAGGCATTCATGGAATGCTCACTGACCCATCGAGGCTGACACACAGGCCTAATGATAATAAGATGACCAGCTAGACGTACATATGTACACTCTCAGTCAGAATGCTTCTGTAAGATTTGTTCAACTCACTAGCAGTATTCAAAGAAAAATGTCATTCCATGTTCAAGCTGACTTTAGATTCATGAGTAAAATCAAACAGACCAGGAAAGTAAGCAAGTCTTGAAGAAATTTCAAAGTTGCAATTCATCCTCCTTTTTTTTTTTATTTCAAACTATATTGCATTTGATTACAATGCAGTTTAAAGAGAGAGAAAGAAATGTCATATTAAATAAGCTACAACTCAATGTCTGTTCCACAGCATCCTTTTATTTACTGATACCAGTATTATCTTGTAAGGAACTAACACAGGTGAATTTTCAATCACTGCATCTTTTGAAGTGAATTAGCACTGAAATTCTGTATGTGCAGTATATTTTGGAGTGTTCTTGTTTTCACAAATCAAGTGATTTATACATTGGTACAATTGTACATACACAAAATTAACAACTGGCAAAAATCCTTCCTTACGTTGGCGAAAAATATTGCCTTACGTAGCCAAAATGCTTTGTCCACCTTTTTCGACATGGGAAATTGAAATTGAATACATGTACATCACCGTACGATGTATAATGTACATGTCATAGAAGTGCTTTAAAGCCAAACTCAGTGTACTCTGAAGTAACTTCAACATTTTAGGACATTTAGAAATGAGTATTAGATACTTTTTCATGAAGAAATTCTGAGTTTTTATCAAAAGCTTTAATGTGCATGGTGAAATACAGAATCAATTGTGGGCCATCCTCAAAGTTAGATCTGGATCCAACTTCTCATACTAAAGTATCCAAAGCCACCCATCCTATCATACTGTACTTGCTGGATCATGTAAGAATCTCCATTAAAAGAAATGAAATAAATAAAAAAGAAATAAAAATAAAAAAATGATTTGGGTTATGGTCAATAGCACAATCAGGGTATGCAATTGTGTAACAGGGCAAAAATGAAAAAACTTGGTGAAAATGCTTTTTTTGTTGTTTGTTGTAGCTGAGTGTTCAAATTTTCATTTCATGTAAAGAAAGAGTCAAAATTTTGCATTAAACTGCGCATAAATTAGCATTTAAATTAGGGGTGTCGAATTACATTGAAATGACTAATATATTGGAAAAATTCATTAAAAAAAAGGAGAATGCTTTTTTCATCTGATATTGCTGTTAGATATTCATGATAAATATCCCTTTCATTCACCACCAGCACATAGCCATGACATATCACAAAATATGAATGAATTTCATATTTTCACTTCTCGAAATGGATGATCAATTTTGTAGGCATTATTTTGAATTCAAATAAAACCACTTTTACATATTTTATCATATTTCACTTTTGCCAAAGAGTGAAGAGGCGAAACTTTCAGGAATAGGTAACAGACATATAGTGGCCATTATTACAAATTTTTATGAAATTAGGGCTGGTAACGGAAGATATTATATTTTTCATCTAAAAAATTATCTGTACAGTTTGACCTTGAATGTGCGCACAGTATTTGGATCAATTCTCATATTTGTAAACACAGATAGAAGAGTGAATGTGAGATTTATGATGACTTGAGTTGATATCCAAGCTGTGACACTCAAACAATGACATATTAAGCCAAAATACTATGTTTTTGCTTATGATATCTTGAGAAATTGAACAAGCATTGAAATATGAACACGGAACACTTATCATATGACCTTCATGCAGTATTACATGGGCGTGTATCGGTCTTATTTATGCTCAGCAATTTGTAAAAATATAAAAAAATAAGTTCCTATTGCTCAAATTTGCTAAAATTTTCACACAATAGATTTCTACATATGTACAATTCATGGTTAAAAAAACAAGGATATTCAAATAGGGGAAAAGATTCTTTAAAGTAGTCAAATCAGGATATACCTAACTGAAAGTACTGAAAAACGGCTGCACTTATTTTACTCAGCATTTGAAAATGGCTCAAAACTCAAAACTGGCTGAACATTTATTGGCAAACAGCACACCATATTGTAGTGTGTCTTCAGTACTTTCAGGAAAAGCGAAAAAATAAGCTGTTTCTCCATGTATAGCTGTACAGCATGGGTTAAAAGGTCACAATGTCACAAAAATAAGCCAGCATTACACTCCTACCAGGATGGGACTTCAGACCTTATAACTTTCTCCAGCTGAAAGAACCACTGTTTTTTATTGCATGCAAGCAATGCCAGGAAAAAATCTATTAATTTGATACCAAACACATAGGGGTAGACTTAAAATATGGACCTCAAATCTTGATTTTACGTAAGTTGTAAAACGCTTTTTTTGACGCATTACGTGGGTTTTGGGGGACTTTTTGGTAATTAATCTTTAATAATTAACAGTAAATGAGAAGAAATTAGCTATTGTCTTACCACATGTGATTACTGATGTCTTGGCATGCTGCATGTGAATTTTTAAGTCAGTTGGTGCATTCTTTTAGAAGTTACAATTTTTTAAAGTGAGAAAGTCATGATTGCATACCCTGATTGTGCTTATCACCTTATTGCTTCCTTCATGGCCCCTTTTTCTCATGCATATTTCAGGGACTTTCATCATAATGAAAGGCTACCAGCAGTTTTTCCATGAGGTCATCTCGGAGAGCAACTACATGTATCAGTCTTTGTAGGCATGGTGAACAGGATATGCCTGCATGGAACCAGCCTGCATGGAACCAAAAATAGCTTGATACATTTGATCATATCTCCATTTCCTACATTATCCCCTTCTCAAAAAGATCACAGAAAAAAAGTGCTATCAAAACAAATAGCAAGGAAGATGTGACAGACAGAATGACACATAATATAATGCTCAAGTACAAGTCTGTCCTGAATAGATTTTGTCTGAATCATCATACATGCATACATGTTATGCAATATTTTTGTTCAAGCATGTAAAATGTGGGGGGGGGGGGGAAGTTTTTCAGGTACTATTTTTTCCTGTGATTGTCTGCAATACTACTATTCAGACATACATGTAGGCCCTATATAGCATAAAACCAGAGATCATACTCGCAGCATGAAACTTTTCAAATTGGAGCTGACGGCATTTTTTGCAGCATGAAACTTTCATACCGGTATATACTATCATGGCACTCAATGCATTGTGTAGACAAAAAAAAAAAAAGGGAAAAAAAATACAACTTTCATGTGCATTGTACTTTCAGAAAGTGAAAGTTTCATCCACACACAAAAATTCTGGGTTTACAGTACAGTGGCATTGGGAACATTCACAGTCGCTCTTCCTTATTTATTGTAAATCACTTTAGATGCACCAGGCAAGTATTGACATCGTCTTATGATAGAGTTTTATTTTGAAGTCTCAATGATACATTAACAAACACTTTTGGATACAGCTGTATGAAACCCTGAGAATGTCTATATAATTTGTCTGAACAGACTACAACAATGACAGAATATGATACTGCAGTAGTCTCTGCATAATCAGGCACTGTCGTGCAGGGCATTTCTTAACTGATTCAGTGACCGGTGTACCCGATTAACCTGACAGCATACAATGTACTTCATTCACATCACAGATACCATACACTAACTATGCACCCATCTGTATCACACACACAGCACAGTATGCTACTGTCTCACACTTGTAACGACTCAAGTCGCAAGGCAGCCTTCCCAGAAACCCCTTACTTCCTACATTTATAAGCGTTAGTGTCTGCAGCATAATTTTATAAACAATCTGCATGTACAATGTAGTCCCAACATTGTGTAAACCAACCCCATCAAGCCCCATGCACGTGTTGCTAAACATGCGTCATGCGCGGCTAGACTCCATGCTTGGCATGAAGCCATTTGCTGCCATAAATTCAACTGTCCCCATTAGTTTATGGCAATCGTACATTCAGTTTTCATGAACAGCATGAAGAAAAGGCTAGAGTCTCGGCAGAGCCAGCCTACCCTTCTTTTTTCTAAAGAGCTAGCTAGATATGTGTAGTGATTAACTTTAAAGTGTGTCACACTGTGTGTGTACTGTAAAACAAGATCTATTCGCGACATGAAATTTTCGTGAATTGGAGCCAACGGCCTTTTTTCGCAGCATGAAATTTTCGCGGATTGCCACTGGCATTCAATGCATATAATGTAGACAAGAACTTTCGCGTGCATTTCAATTTCCTGAATCTTGGCGCTCACGAAATTTGTGAAATTAAAATGCACCCAAACATTCCTTGTTTTACAGTAGTTTGGGTAGAGTGTGGTATTCATTGCTGAAAGGGTTGCACACAGCATGCTTGTTACATAATGCGTCTACCTGTAGTGATATGGCGAGCCGATCGTACACTGCACATCAAACATGCTGAAACGTAAACCTATAAGCACTCTAATGCCTGTAAGCACCTCACAGTTTCTTCAACATTTACTGTACGTTTCTGTGGAAAACTATAAAAAGTAACTAGGTTTGTTTGGAAAATTTCTACCAACTTAATCAAAATGGCTACTTGATCATCAGGCAAATACAACATGCATTGGAACTTTTGTTCTGCCTGTAGAACCCAATAAAGTGGTACCTAATTATGCAGGCCCATACTACTCTTCTTGGCTTCTGCCTTTAGCACAGCACAATTTCACTTATTGTTAAAGTTGCTACGTATGTAAGTATAGTAAATTGCCTGAGGGAATTTGCATGGACCTGCTTACACACTGAATATTTTAAAAAGCTTGCAAATTGCTTGAAACTGATGAGACCATCCTTGGGCTTTTGTCAGACTTGCCTCATTAAGTTTGACCTCTACTGACCACATCTGCTTAATTTGAGGATACTTTCTCTTGGCTCTAGAACACCCGCAGGTGAGCATTTAGCAGACAAGCCTTGAAGGTCTTTCTGTATGGTTGTCAAGTAAATGACAGAAACTCATACATCGTATTTATATAAATGGGCAATTCCAGCGTTACGAACATTACATTCAGTCAGAGAATTTTTTCTGTGACTTTGTGGGCTAACTTCACCAACTCAGCACAATCAGTCTGAAACCATTCATGGTTTATTCTAACCTACTCGTCCTGAAGTGCTAACAGTCTGAGTTTTGATTAACATCATTTGCTAAGTATTACACAAAATGTTTGCTGTTACAGACATTTTTTTTTTGTTGACATGATTATTAAACCTCCATGTGGATGTGCTGAAATAGTCTGAATTGGTGCATTAAGTACAAGAAATTTTCTTCTGAAATGAGTGTTCAGGTCCTGTTTAAGATGCAGATTGATAACTGTGTACAACAGATTTAGCATTTCTCTAAAGGTTCACAAATGCAGCGTTACAGTTTGTATGAACATTACATTTTTAGTGTCACACACATTATAACTTTGTCCACTTTTTACAGTCCAAATATTCATACTTCGACACAGCTCTTATCTAAGGCTAATAATAGTGGGGGTTTTTTGGTCCATAAACTACTTTGAAATAAATTCTGAAGTGTTGATGAATATGGAATAAAGGAAGTCAAAGATTGTGTTTTTACAAAAAATATCATAAATATTGCCCCAAAATATTGTTTGTTTGCTTTTTTAAATGCCTAAATGTACTTCAATTGTATCAAAATATCACTCAAATGCTAAAACTTGATTTCTAGCATTTGATACTTAAATTGTCTCTGTACAAGTACGGTCAAACCTGCCTTAGCAGCCACCTGTCTATAGCGACCACCTGTCTGTAGCAGCCACTGAAAAATCCCCCCCCCCCCCCGAGAAAAACCCTGTTAAAGACCCTATATATAGCGGCCACCTGCCTAACGCGGCCAGCGGCCACAAATTTTGTTTCCTGTGGTAGATTTTGACCTGCCTATAGCGGCCAAAAACCCAATGGAGCCGTAGCCGAGCCGATAATTCAGCGTGTTTTTCTGCTTTGTAGCCGTGTGGGCAATGTTCAGTGATTGCCACCGCTGCTAAATGCATGAAACACACGGTGTGTGCATTTAACGTACACACATACATGTACATGTAAGGATAAAACAATGATATATGTAAGGCCTACATGAAAGCAATGCACACAAAGTTGGATTACCTGCCTATAGCGGCCACCTGTCTATAACGGCCATGTTTTCTGTCTCCCTTGGGTGGCCGCTATAGACAGGTTGACTGTAGCTCGTTCAAATTATTGCAGATTTATGATTTCTAGGAAAAGCATCATTTTTCGTGGAATTGCCTAGATACTGCATAAACAGTGTTGCCCTCTAGTGACAGTTATCAAAACGCATTCAGAGTACACAGGCATCCAAAATGTTAATTTCACTTTTCAGCTTGTGTGCTTTAAGAAGCCTTTATCAATGGGATAATTATAAGAAAGCATCAATGGTGAAATCAGACCAAAATTATACCATTCATAGGAAAGTCATAACTATCAAATATTGTTAAATCGGGATACAAGAATCTAATCAACATGGCAGAAGAGCTGTCTCTATCATGAATCTGTATTTTTGGGTAATATTACTCGGGTAAATGAAGTGTTACCACCAAAGCATACATTGCTGTACATACATTCTCCTCAGTCTGAGGGGTGGAACATTCATTTTCCTTTACGACCTTCTCAAGACATGCAGTACTTTGTTTGTCATAACCACTTTGGTGTAATGTGATACTGTGGTCTTGAACCAGAGCCTGTAAGGTTTGTATTCCTCTGTTTCCCAGTGGCTTTAATTTCTTCTTGCCGCATGCCCATACCATACCTTAATATGTGTCTGTTTTGAATGAAATTTCCACCGTTATCATTGATTCTTTCTCTCTCTCCCTCTTTGATAGCTAAATGAACTGATTGAAATATGTGCAGAATCATGTTTCCCATAAATTGTTTCCTCCAAATCCAGAATGGTCAGGAGGTTCGCATGGATGAATTTACAACTGCCTTGAATTGTTGCATGTTTGACTGACTGGCCATGACGTTGGCGACACAGCAATTCAATGGAATGTCATATGTAGTTTGAGTTCAGTGAGGAGACTATTTCAGCATCTGAGCAGCCTGTAATGCTTAACATGACCAGAAACATGTTGCACAAACATAAAATGATATTTTGATATCTACCTTGAACAAACGGTGATTTCACTTGCTTCATTATGCCAACTAGATAGAATACATCTTTTTTTTTTTTTAAGTCAGGAAGGCACTCAGAAAAGTTAAAAACAAAACACTATGAAATTATCTGAAAAAAAAAAAGTATCATATCCCATGAAAGTCTAGTTTTCGCAAAGTTTGTCGCTGTATATTTGTATTGAAGCTTCATTCTAGTTTTAGATCACATCCACTGACTTACACGGAAACATTGCTGAAAACCAATCAGAATATTGAAATACGAACCTCTTAATCTGTTGTGCTTTGTGGTTCCCATTTCGCCTCATAAATTGATCTGTAATACTTGCAGGTCTATACATTTTTAATGTCCCACATTTGTGGTGTTACCATATGTCTAAGCTGCAAGAGACCAAAGTTGTATCCTTCATAATACTGTAATAAATGAGGGGAGATGGTTTGTTGTTTTCATCAAGAGTCCTCTTCTAAACTAACCTTCCTGTAGCTGTCTTCAATTGTGGGGTCATACTTCTCAACGAAGATCCCTTGTACAAACTGCACCGTCTGCAATATGAAAAAGAAAAGAAAGAAATTCATCAGCAAAAGGTGATGGATACTACAATATCATAACGTGTGATCATCATAATACAGCAAAATTAAATTTTGATTTTATGAGTTATCATTATCCATCATTCATCATTCATTTGCAAATTGAACTGGGATTTGACACAGAATGCTAATACATTTTTAAATAAATTTAATGTGTTAACACAGCTTCAAGCTTGCAGAAGTGTGGGGCAACCAAAACTACCATCTGATAGTTAATAACTCATTATGCAACATTTTGTGCACCTGACCAGAAATCAAAATTTCAAGTTAAAAGTAATGTAAAAATATACAGGCTGTATTTGGTATTCATCTATAAAAATCATCATTTTGGCAATCTCTGCTCACAGGAATTGCCAGAATTTACCACATCTGGGATGATACAAAACCATTTGCCTGCTGGCCTGTGTCAACTAACATTTACTGTTGGGCAGGTAAAATAAAATGTGTGCTTGCACACAATGTACACTACATTTTTCTTATCGATGTACATGTACGTCAGAGAGTGTTACAGCACACATTTTGTCTAAATGGAATAAATGGTAACATTCAGGAAACAAGAGACCCGGAGGTCTTGCGCTCACCTGAGTATCGCAAGTTTACCTTCCATGCATTCTTGCGGACTCTTACCTGAGAACAATGGAAACTTGGGGCAGGGGCAGCTTTGAGAGCTGGGGGCATGGTGTCCATTTGCATACTAGGGTCCATCACACTGGTAAAAATACCTGCCAAGTACATTGTACTTTATAGAAGGTTGGACTATGCTCAATCACTTCTGATTCCAGAGAAGAATATTATTGAATATTCCTTAATCTAAGAGGTTTTGGCCCCCTGGGACCCTAAGGAAAGCATGGTGCCCATTCAAACACTTCGAGATTCTATCCCCCTTGGGAATGCTACTTGCCAAGTTTGGTGAAAATCCATTATGTTGTTTTCAACAAGAAGATGACAAGTACAATTCAGGTCAGCATTTGGATCCCTCCCCCTCCCCCTGACTCCAAAGGTAGGGGGAGGGGTGGGGAGGCAGCCCGAGATCTGCAATGAACAAACTTGGAACTAAAGTCATCAATGTACAAACTCATGGTACACTGTATTAACTTTGCTTATCACTTCTGGTTCTAGCTCAGATTTGGAAATATTCCCGAATGTTGGGAGGGGGATTGGGGCCCCTAGGGGCCCCCAAGGGGAGCATGGTGCCCAGTCAATCAAATTGAGATTTTAACCCCCTGGCATCCTACCCACTTAGTTTGGTGAAAATTCATCATGGGGTTGTCAAGAAGAAGATTGAAATGTACAATTTAGGCCCCATTTTGGCATTAGGACCCCTCCTCATCCCCCCCCCCCCCCTGGCTCCCAAGGGGGGGGGGGGGGGGGCACGCCTGATTCCGCCATGAACAAATTTGAAACTACAGTCATCAATGTACTAACTCATAGTATTAACTTACACATCGCTCTATCATTTCTGGTTCTAGAAAAGAAGATTTTTTAAGATTCCCTAATTTTGTGGGGCTTAGGCCCCCCTGGGGCCCCCAGGTGGGACATGGTGCCCATTTGAACAAATATCCTCTCACCCTAGGGATGCTACCTGCCAAGATTGGTGAAAATCGGTCATGGGGTTCTCAAGAAGAAGATGAAAATGTAAATTGTTTACGCACGACGCACAATGCACGACAGATGACGCAAAACGGACGACGGGCAATCACAATAGCTCACTTGAGCCTGAAGGCTCAGGTGAGCTGCTAAATAAAGTAATCTATGATGCTCAAAGTGAGCACTGTAAAAGTGGTTGTCTAATTTGATTTCAATATTCAGGGGGTAATCAAGTAACACAAATTATGATTTAGGCTGCCTAACCAAGAGCCAATAAAAACATATCATGAGCACTACATTCAAAAATTTTGATGTTTTTTAGTTGCTTATGGAAAGAAATACAGTACCCTACATATTTTCTTCCACACAAATGTTCAGAAAGGCATCAGTCACATGTATCATTACTGTCGCTACTTTTCACTGAGCACTGGGAATGTGATATACAGCATGCACAATCATACGTTTATATAGTACAGAACATCTCTAATATCAAAGACAGCTATTGTTTTCCCCCTACGAAAGAGGAAGCATGATGAGCACTTTGCAAAGCACAAGTGCATTTCAAAACCAAAGTGAAGTACTTGTATAGCAAGTGGCATCAACATCAGTCCAGCAAAACTTCCTTTAGCATACAAACTGTATGTACAGGCTAATCCATTGTATAAAAAGGGAAAGGCCAGAAAATAATGAAACTCAATAATCGAAAGTGACCCAAAAATCAGATCATGGTAAAATCTAGAAATGTACATTGCTACACAATGCACATTTTTTGTACCTGACCAACATCAATTTGAATAGTGTATACATGATATTGATCATTCTCTTCACATAATGAAATATCTGAGGCATTGTATGTAATTCATCTGGGGACTAAAGGTCAGATCACCACACTTTCAGAGGGTACACCTTCATGTGCTACCGGTCCAACACCAACGGTACGATTAATGAGACAATACTGATCAAAATTATCGATCCCAACACTAGGTGCTAGCATCACACTACCGCGAAGTCCCAAGGAATTGCATGACGAAAACTTGAAAATGATAATCCCTAGGGGATAGTGTTAGCCAATGGGCAAAAAGTAAGTAGATCGCTAGCATAAACCAACGCTGCACACTGGCGCTGGTCCGATGGTCCATGGTCCCAGACCGTTAAAAGTCACTGTCAGGCCAGTAACTTTTCAGGAATTGCCAAAGTTACTGGTCCGACACGACCAGTAAAAAATAGCACTGGCAGAGTCAGTTGAAAGAAAAAGAGCAGCCTCAATCAGGGAGAAATAGAATGCAGTTGCATCGTTTAACAAGTTTTACGCAAGTGTTCATTTATTTGTACCGGCGCGGATTGGGCATTAGCAGTCGACGAAATGGTTGTTCGAATTCACACTCGCTTCATCATTCATAACCCCATGTGCATTGGCACTGCTCACGCACTGCCATGCAATACACGCAAAGTATGTACAATGTAACTGCTGAAATGCATGTAATTCCCCGACCCTCGTTCGTTCATTCGTTCGTTTGCTTGCGATCGGCAGTTATGCCAGCCAAGGAGTATAGAAGCGCACACATTTTGTACTCTGTGGTCATGACTTTAAATGCAAAATCCAATCCTGGCTTCGCAGCAGCCTGGCAGTGGACAAGTTAATTTACTTGTACTGATGTTTAGAAAAAGTAAAAATATATTCTTACAGGGTTGAATACATCTGATTGCATTCATTTTCATTTTACACATTATTTTCACAAAGGAATATTTTCATTCAATTCAGAATGGTCTCATAGTAGAGATATGCGCAAAAAGGACCACGAATTCAGCCCTGCCATGTATGCATGCACAAAATACGAGAGATTTTGGGAGAAAAATCATTCATGAAATCATTTCAATTGGGCACCGCTCATATTTGAGGTAGAAATCAGCCCAAAAAGGATCCTGAAGTCCGCCACTTCGTGTAAATTTTTGAACACATAATGTACAAAATGCGAAGAGATTATCATGAGAAAAATAAAGAATGCATTTTCAACCCCTTCTGGTGCATCACAAAAGACTATAGCCAAAATAATTTCAGAAATCATCACAATCCCACTGATATTTGAGGAAAAATTAAGGCGCAAAGAGGATCATGAATTCAGCCGCATCGTATACCTTTCAAGAGCGCATATGTACGAAATGTGAAGAGATTATCCTCAGAAATATAGAGAACACATTTTCAACCTCTTTTGGCGCATGCAACATAAAATATTACAGCCAAAATAATTCATTAAAAATCATCACAACCCCGCTGAAATTTGAGGAAAAAATAGGCGCAAAAAGGATCACAAATTCCGCCCTGCTGTGTAACTTTCAAGAGAAATTTTTTTTCAAAATTTCGTGAAATCCTCACAATCATGCACCGCTGATATTGGAGATAGAAATTGGCCCAAAAAGGATTGGGAATTCAGCAACTTCGTATACCTTTCAAGAACACATAATGTACAAAATGCGACGAGATTATAAGAGAAAAATAAAGAACACATTTTCAACCCCTTCTGGTGAGTGCATCACAACAGATTACAGCCAAAATAATTCACGAAATCATCACAATCCCGCTGATATTTGAGGTAGAAATCAGCCTAAAAAGGATCATGAATTCAGCCATGTCGTATACCTTTCAAGAACACATAATATACAAAATCCGAAGAGATTATCGGGAGAAAAATAAAGACTTAATTTTTAACCCCTTCTGGTGTGCATCACAAGAAGACTACAGCCGAAATCATTCATGAAGTCATTGCAATCTTGCTGATATTTGAGGGAAAAAAGGCGCAAAGAGGATTATGAATTCGGTCGTGTTGCGTACATTTCAAGAACGCATAATGAGATACAAAATGCAAAGAGATTATTGGGAGAAAAATAAAGAACGCATTTTCAATCTCTTCTGGTGCGTGCATCACAAAAGATTACAGCCAAAATAATTCATGAAATCATCACAACCCTGCTGATATTTGAGGTGGAAATAGGCGCAAAAAGGATCATGAACTCGGCCGTGTCATATACCTTTCAAGAAAGCATGTACAAAATGCGAAGAGACTATCGGGAGAAAAATAAAGAACGTATTTTCAACCCCTTCCGGCGCATGCATCATAAAAAATTACAGCCAAAATAATTAATGAATTCATTGCAATCCATCGGAGCAGTAAGAGCGTGAAATATGCAGCAAGTTAAGTAATGCATGTTTTTCTACTTGCGCTGATGTTCAGAAAAAGTAACCAACTCATTTCATACAATCTGATTTTGCTCATTATCATTTTATACTTTAATTCACAAATAAAAATTCAATTCTTTTAGAATGGTTCTATACACGAAGAAGAGATAGAGCCTGTGAACAAAGCATCACAAATTCGACCCTGCCGTGTACCTTCAAGAACACATGTATACAAGATATGGGAAGAGGTTTTCAGAAGAAAATTAAAGTCCGCATTTCAATCCCTTCTTTTTTTTTCTTCTTCTTCCCTTTTGTATCAATTCGCAAATGATTCCTTTTTATTCTTTCTTAATGAAATGATCCACACGGCTTTCTTGTTGAATAAACAAGGCAAGATAACAAAATATTAATCTGTAAGATGTGCATGGGGGGGGGGGGTTTAACAATAGTCAACAGAAAACATGAAAATTAGTTTGCAAGACTTTTAGTGCTTTTTGTTGTTGCTGTTGTTGACCAGTAAATTTTCTGATCGGACCAGTAAAAAATAGTAAAAGTAGGTATTTACTGGTCTGACAGAGAAAGGTCGGACCGGTAGAAAAAATAGGTTAGTGTGCAGCCCTGCATAAACAGTGGAGCCCGGTTCAACAGACAACATTCAACACTGAGCACAGCACCAGCAACCAGAAATACGTCATGATTTTGGGGTCAACCTCCCAACATCGACTGATTTCAAGTTCAGTTTTATCACCGGCGCTAGTGCTAAGATAGCACTAGCAGTAGCACCGAACTTGAAATCACTGATTCTATCTTCTATCTTCTTTATTCAAAATTGAAGAAGACTCATAGAGCAAGCATTTAATTTTAGTAATTTGAAGCAGACACAAAAGTTAACCTTAGTCTTACAAAACTCACCCTTTTGTACTTAAACGATACATTTTGTACCACATATTTCCATGATACTCCACAGCAAATATGAATGAAATTTGCTGAAGAATGTGGTAAATAGTGCACACACAAGAAATGTTTACATGAAACACATGTACATGCTGCTGTGTGCACATCCAAAGTATCCTCCACTTCACGATAGCACTGAAGTAAAGGCATTTTATCCAGTGAAGGAAATGTTCCTTGCCTTCATTTGCAAAAATATTACTCCTGGCAACTAGCCAAGATTGATAAGGTTCTGATGCCTCTGAAAACAGAATCAAAACAGAAGTGTTCGCAACAGCATAATTTTCCTATGAACCTTGTATTGTGTTTGATACCAATATGTGCCGGTTCTCCTGGGAAGAGTTGTAACACCTTCCTTGAGGCAATTAATGAAAGTTCTATTGATCAGCATGATAACCCACACACTGTATACGCAAAATGGGCGACAATTAATTCCCGTTCTGATGATACTTCACAAATGTGATTGATTCATCTGACTGATTGGTAATTGAATTTTTAATGTTAGTATTTTTCAATATCTATTGCTAATTTCCTGTACATTCACAATTTTTAACCAGGTAATTACGTTATGTACAACTGTAACATGCCTACCTCACAAAAGGGGTTATTTTGTGGATCAAATGAATAAAGGTTTGTTCTAATGATGCATTTGCCAAAATTATGAGACTGTTGCACCTTTTCTTATCGCAGTTTTGTGTCTGTGTGTTGTAGTGCACATGTACTTGTTGCTGTGGTTATCGGCAGGTTTGATAACTGTGCATGGTTTAGTGTAATGCCCACATACTGGGCTTCATGTTGTGTGGTTTGCATGGGCCAATATCAAGCCAACGCTCAAGAGGGAGCACCGCTTAAAAGGGAGAAAAAAATTGTCTCCCGACCCCTCCTGATTAAGCTGTGAGGACTGTAATATAATTGCTATAAAACCATCCAAACCAATCCTTTATAAGTTAATGCTGATGCTACAATGTACTGCATGCTGCTCAAGTGTTCATCACGATTAACATTCTTGCAGTTACCATCATCATCCATAATCATCAGTACAGTGTAGTTGTGAAGAATTCTTGTTTTGAGCATTGGTGACTATCCATGCTGAGATCCTAGCATAAACTGTGCCCAACAGTTTTGTTTAAAAAATAACCACACTGTGTACCATAATGATTCATGCACAAAATGTTACAAACAAGATTTATGACTGGTTATGCCATTTGAATTATGTACAGGTATCATCATGTATTACCACGTGTGCCAGTTAATGCCTTTTATTCAGACAGAAAGTCCCTCCTACTCACAAGGTCTGCTACTATTACTGTTTGTACACAATCTGCATCAGCCACCTATGTACATGCATGTGAGTAATCGCACTTGCAAACAGAGATGATGCAGTGCTCTATTGTGACATAACAATGAGGCCACTCCTGACAGCAAAGGCTGAACACTGAGCTGGCTTTTGATATCTGTGCAAAAAAGGTAAAGCAATGTCAGAAAACTTACAATGTTGGCATTCAGATAGTGTTCTTTATGGTGATACATCAAATAAATATGTGCCCTGTAGATGCCACTCTATTCTAAGTTTAAAAACTTGTGAGACTTGGCATAAACTAGATTGTAACCACACCCCCTCGGTGCAGGGAGGTGCTAGAGAAGGAGAGACAACAAGGAAAAGTAGAAATTACGTGGTGCGTAAAATATGTCCCCGCCGGAAGTAGCATTTAGTAGCAAAATGTACAATATCGGTAAAAAATCAAGGTCAAAGGTCAAAGAAGTCAAAGGTCAAAATTCTGTGTAGAAGTTTTGAAGCCCTCACCTAGTGCCATCACAAAAAGCAAACGGAATCAAAATCGGGTTAGAAATGGCGAAGGAGTAGCATTTTGTAGCCAATGTACAATATAGGTCAAAAATCAAGGTCAAAGGTCAAAGAAGTCAAAGGTCAAAATTCTGTGTACAAGTTTTGAAACCCTCACCTAGTGCCATCACATCAAGCAAACGGAATCGAAATCAGGTTAGAAATGGCGAAGGAGTAGCATTTTGTAGCAAAATGTACAATATAGGTCAAAAAATCAAGGTCAAAGGTCAAAGAAGTCAAAGGTCAAAATTCTGTGTAGAAGTTTTGGAGCCCTCACCTAGTGCCATCACAAAAAGCAAACGGAATCAAAATCGGGTTAGAAATGGCGAAGGAGTAGCATTTTGTAGCAAAATGTACAATACAGGTCAAAAATCAAGGTCAAAGGTCAAAGAAGTCAAAGGTCAAAATTCTGTGTAGAAGTTTTGAAGCCCTCACCTAGTGCCATCATATAAAGCAAACGGAATCGAAATCGGGTTAGAAATGGCGAAGGAGTAGCATTTTGTAGCAAAATGTACAATATAGGTCAAAGGTCAAGGTCAAAGGTCACGACTGAAATTCTGTGTAGAAGTTTCAAAGCTCCCATGTAGTGCTATCATATAAAGCAAACAGAACCAAAATTGGCTCATAAATGACAGAGAAGTAGCAAATTGAAGATTTTGATCACACACGGACGCACACACGGACGGACACACGGACGGACGGACGGACGGACAGACGGACGGACACACGGACGGACACACACACGTACGGAGCCCGTTTCATAGTCCCCTGCTCGAACTCGTTCGGCGGGGACAACTACTGCTCTCCTTTGAAGTCATGCGCGGCACCGCCGAGCAAGTTATGTGTTCAACTACAGGTGTTACCCATGTGCTTTGACAAAAGAGAGCATCAATAATCGGGACTAGCGCTCTCACATCTAGAAATATTTGCTCCTACTGCAATTCGCTCTCTCTTTCAATATGATGGCAACAATGAATTTGTGTACCTTGAATTGGAGCAGCGAATCAAAATCCAGTGTAAAACTCACAATTTTAACAGCAAATATTTTAAAAACGCGCTGGAACACGCTTTAGCGGAGTACTTTATTTGAAAGATCAAAATATCCCTTATTAAAAGATAGAAAATTAATATGTGGAAATGTGCGCATTATAGAAAAATATTATGTTTTTAAGAGGGCCTAATTTCATTTCATTTTCAATTTACGAATTACGAAGAAACTAGAAATACATGTTTATAATATTGAATTCTTTCCTAAACTATTCTAAATCAATTTGAGTATTTCATTTAAAATTTTGCAGTGAAATAAAGCTTGTAATTCAACTACAGGTGAAATGCGTTCTTCGTCTCCGAATTTCGTCTTGCAACTAGAGCGGTGCCGAGCATGACTTCAAAGCGTAGTGGAATGCTAGACATCCCATTGTAACGCCTTGAACTCAAACATGCGTTTGCATGAATTACGAAGAGTTGCCACTCCATCTCTGCACACCTCCCTGCTCCGTGCATGAACGAGTAGGTTGCTACGAAACTTACCCGGAGAGGGTTTTCGGTGTGTGTCTGTTCAAAACGCTACCCCTTGCTCTCTCCTGCAGTTTCCTGCAGTTTTTATCGACCGAGGCAAGGAATTTTGTTCTTCAACGCTGTCCAGACATTGTCTGGATAAGGTCTGTTAAAACAGGGCTTTATTGGGCTAAATTTCAGTATTATTTGTATAGGTTCACCTCTATTGAAACCCAAAATTACTCATACGGCAATGAGAGAATTTCCCCTTCCAATTTGATGTTCAAATTCTATCATTCAGTGGTTCTGAGGCAAGATATTCTGATTGCCCTGCAACACTTCTATAGTGGTTTGGCATAAACAAGCTGTTACTTTATGCAAATTATGCAGCACTGGCAAAAGCTTTCCAAGAGTTAACACTACCATATCGCCACGCCTGGGTCAGCGTTGGCTAACTTGTAACTTCCAAACACAATTTATGTGTCAAGATCACAAAGAAATACCATGCAGTTGACTCTTCAAAGCATGAATATTGGACTCCAGTACTTTGTGCTGGTGGATACATGGCAAAAGCATTGGGTTGACAAAACAGGAAGGAGCACAGCAAGGGTTAAAGAGGCTCCAAAATAGGAGAGCCTCTTCATAGCATATTACAGTAAAACCACTCCCTCTACTGGGACAGGACAAAAAAAAAAAAAAAATTGCTGGCAACATGTCACAAGAGCATGCAAAGACATAACTCTTTTCAAGGCACAGTCCAAACAGCTGGTAGGGGAGGGGGGGGGGGTGGGGGGCAGAGTTTCATTGACAGGAAGTTGACAAGTCACAATGCTATCAATAGACAGAGATTAGCACAATGCTGCCAAAGAGCGCCTGTTGCTCTTCATGACTAATTGTTTAAACTTTATGTTCAATCCAATATACTGTAGATTTCCTTCCCCTCCCAATAACAGAAATACCCAGTAGGAATGCCCTAGTGAAAAGGACAAACATCTTGCTGACTAACCAGACAATGCTGTCTAATAATCAATAAATTGATCATGCAATCAATATAGTCAATTTTCACTCACCAAAGCACTCTTGCCTACACCACCTGATCCAAGAACCACAAGCTTGTATTCTCGCATTTTGTTTAGTGTTGGTCAACAGCCACGTCCAAAGATGGATCTGTAGAGAGAGAAAAAAAAGGAAATTCCTGCATTAATGAATCATTCAAGATTTCTATAGGCCAACATTCACATTATCGCAAGTCACCACACACCCTAATTTTACGAGAACATGTACACATTTGTACACATGAAGTAGTGACTGAGCAGTGTAAAAATTTTTTCGGCAGTGGGCAATTTCAATTTCATAATTTATGGCAAAAGTAAGATCACATTTAAATTGTACGGAAGCTGAAACCAAATGCAACATGTACCAAGCATCATATAGTGGCGACAGTCATGCCCAATGGATTTTTCTCACACTATAAACACATATCTGACAAGCTTTTCCACACAACTCAAAGAAGAAAACCCTTTCTTGACCAGAAGCCATTTTATAGACTATGTACACGACCATGTACAATACACTGTAGGGAAGCACACAAAAGATGGCACACCCACAGAATTACTGTACATCTACCAGACTGTATATCCAGATGTCTCTAAATTAAGTATGCACTCGATTGCGTAATTTATAGCTTTATAGTGTTGCAAAATCTCACTTCTTGATGCTCTCTGACCTTGGTATCTCAGTGAAACATTTATGAAGACCATTTTACAATCTCAAATATTAATAAAAAAAAAATGTTATAAGGATCCTAGACCCTGAGATTACCATGAGTATTGAATTCTCTTAGCTTTCTGGTACATGTACTACTGTCCTGAGAAGTATACAGTGTAGGCTACATTTCAACCTTTCGTGTTTGCCTTTAGTTCAAACTTGTGGATATGCTGCATAATATTACACATCAGTTTATCCAGTGTTTGAGTCACATGAAAAACATGTGCAGCATCCCACCAAAAGCCTGAGAATTACAATATTATTAATGTACCAATCACCATCTCACTATCCACCTCTTTGCTCCTCTAGTGCTATTTATTCTTGCAAAGCATGTCTATGCATTTAAGTTTTGTAAATGCCACAGAGATTCTTGCAAACCAACACTGGGCTACACACGTGTCATCAATTACTTCTGATTCATAACTTTTACATTTCTGAAATCTGCGCTCTTTTGAAAGGTGGAGCTTGGTCTCAGAAAGGCCCAACTTTTCAAGCAAAGACAATATACAGTATAGGTAAATACAGGTAGTCATGTCCACAGTAGCACTAGCATACATGCAGATGTCCATTACCGGTATTTTTCACGCACGGCTTACCATACAATCACCTCAGTTGTTGCACAGCAAGCTATTACAAGTGTGGATTCATATCCTTTTTTCTGTAATGTAATTTGGTTTCACCACTCCAGCAGTGGTTTTTCTGTAAGTAACAGAGATATGTGCCTGAACTTACTATTGCTGGCAGTGATTCTGTAAGCAGGGAAAAGTCGTAAAATTTGATAAGTTTTCATAGTCTCTAGGCTTCTTTGTCGGAACACATTCCGAGAAAAACTTTTCTGAATGTTGGATTTTGCCCTTCGTGACCTTCGCAAATCATTTGCGTGCTACATGAAATCAGCCCTTTAAATTACTGGTTGAGTTGCTGCCATACCCGAGCGATTGTGAGGGCTTTTTTCCTTCATTCCCTCCCCTCCCCCCCCAACCGCAGCTGCGCCGCCCGCACATAGCTCGCACCGGATCACCTCTACTCTGGTACATGTGTAGAGTAAGTGTCCCGGTTTGCGGCAGCATAAAGGTTTTTCCACTCTGAAATGCACACTTGCTAATTGCTTTAACCTAGGTTATATCATAGATTGACCACTTACCAATTTTCAATATTGTCATAATCACAAGACCAAAGTCCATCGCGATAGTAAAAAAAAGACCACAACCACGATGTGGTACAGCGTCCGCCGGTTCGCGACCGTAGTAGTTCGGTTCATTTGGCTTGCAAACGTTGCATAAGCGACAAGTCCCATTGCGAAAGCATGTGAAAAACGCTGGCGCACATGCTCTGACCATGAATAGGGATTGCAGTTGTTGCGGTGCTATTGTTGTCTCTCTTATGTTTTTTGTATTTTTTTTATTGTAACATCCACTTCCGAAAAAAAATGGTGGCCCACATCAGTTTGCGAAAGTTCTACTTTGATGTGAAGACATGTATTCAAAATCCATGAACATCGGGAAAATGACCAAAAAATCCAGTTTCTTAGACCCCTTGTTCCTTAACTGTGATGTTAAAAAGTACCAAAAAAAGACATTTAGGATGCGAGACGTTGTCATTTAGGTGAGAATATTTCACTTTGATTGAAGATTTTGCCCATGTCATCGGTTGATTTTTGTAGATTAGCAGTGTGTTAGTGAATGTGTGGTATACATGTATAGAGTGTGTCGCTGTGTTCAGCGTTATATTAGTAGTGGTTGCGAACAGGTGCCTGGCCGCGAACTGGGACAGTTACTCTACCAGTCCTGCTCTGCTGGAATCAAGGACAACATAAGGGGAAATTTGGGTTAACTTGGATTCGACCCTTGGGAGTACTTTATTACAAAAGTAGTATTTTTTTTTTCTTTGTTTATTCATGAAAGAATGCTTTACTTTCACGTTTGACTGATGTACGGGGAAAAGAGGTCTTGCTAGAATTAGAGATTGCAATGACTGCTCTCCATATTTACACATTAGAACCTTGTGTAAGCTGAGACAACACTGCCTGCACAATTACTTGCCTGCAGTGTGCACAGTAAACATCCGAGTCAGCTATGGTGCACTAAATGCACTATCTATGAAGTCCCGCAAAGACTAGTGGCATTGCAAGTGGCCAGTGCACTGCAGCAGTGGGAAAGATAAGGGTTGCATTGCACTTCCACTAGCTAGGTTCTAACAATACTAACCCCGGCGCAGGGCGCTGTAACCAGTAACAGCGCCCCGACAACATGTATGCAATTCAGTGAAGTAATCAAGTGCACTGCGATGCTTGCAATTCTGAAAACAACTCACCGTTCAAAACGACACTTGGATTCGCAACGAAAAGCCACATGTTGTAATACCATATTGTTGAATATTAGAGGCGCCCATGTATCCCTCACCATTAAAGCAAGTGGCCCTTGATTCGACAGACCACTCTTACAAATAAAAATTCACTGAAATTCATGAATAAAAAATGGCGCATATCAAGTGCGAAATTCAAACTATGCAAATACCTCCACACGTGTTTCGAAGAGCAGAACAGTGGGCCAAGTCGCTGGACCCCCGAAATCATTAGGGAGCTTTAGATTTTAGACGCGCGGACGTTCAAAGGAAAAAAACATGTTCTGAGCTTGCGCAGTAGCGCGCGTAAAGTCAATCTATTTTTAGCTTGCGTCGCCTGAGTTGTTTACTACGCGTACTGGGCTATTTTCACGTCCGCACAGTTTGCGACGTAGAGAGCTTCTTCATGCACTGATCATATGGGGGCGCGATTTTATTTTTTATACGTTGCGTCCCAGCGTAATCTAAAGCTACTTTTCCACACGACGCGGGGAGAGGAGAACGTCCAGCGCAAGCGTCGGCTCAAACGTCCGCGCGTCAAAATCTAAAGCTCCCTATTGTCGCGACCCTCCCGGCCGGGTCAACTTGCATAAGCAGTTCAACGGGTAAAGTTGCACAGCAACACATATAGACTCGTTTCATTCCAAGTTTCGAAGTTACTAGTCCATTTATCTGCATTGAATCTGTATAGCGTGCATACCGACAGCCATGATGGCAGCCGTTTCTGAGATAACTTGAGCGTTTACGCGATATTTATATTTTGTCATTCCACCCGTGCCAGAATTTGTGGTATCACCATGGTTCGTCAACGTGTTGTGTACACAGTGGTTGTGTATACGTTGAATCTCTCGCACCGCATGTGGAGTACATGGAGTACCGCGCTCTCGTAGTGCGATACTGTGCGATGTAATATGTATACAGTTTCGCCCGCTAATACATTCACATAGGCAGGGCGAGTGCACGGGGCCGTACGTCGCGAATGTCGAACCACGATCACTTGGTGCTGAACAATGGTCACAGGCGTTCGAACGATGGTTGCAACGCAAGCGTATGGATCATGCACGCTATTTTGATTCCGCAACTGAAGATGTCGAATCAAGCGCCACTTGCTTTACCTCCGAAAACAAGATAAATCGTCATCGAAACGAAATAAATAAGTAGAGTAAATCATCACCCAGCATGCGTTCTATTAAGAATGTGTGATGTATAATACGTCACGCCTCATGAATATTCATTTCAGTTCTCAGCTAGCCGCCGTTTTTTTCCACACGCATATATTGTGTATTGTAATATGTGCTATGTTTTATCCATACCCGATCGACAGCAAGGCTGTTAGCGCTTTTTATAGCGCATGCGCTGTGTAAGTTGTACTACGATACGAAGTGCGGAAGGACCAAAATCTCGGATAAAAAATCCTTCACTGCACTGGGCTCTTAAAACAGATCATATTGTAAGTCGACTTTGGCGGCTCTGATTGTAAGTATCTTATCTAAAAACAGCATGGCTGCAAATTTCAGTGTAAAACCCTGTATTTTGGTCTCTGACCACCAAAATGCTAAGCCATATCAGGCGGTTCTGCGATAGCCATAATATAGGGCTGCCATGCGACCCCTACCTACTCGGTAAATTTACGGGTTGGGGTCGCTGGTGCGGTTATGTTAACAATACTGCTGGCTGGTCTAGCTACACACAGAAAAGTTCGCCGGTTTGGGCGAGTTTTACCACACTTTTTTTTTTTTTTTTTACTTTGACGGTGATCCTTATTCCGTGAAGACAGACGCAGTTTCCGCGGAACATATCCCCGACGATACAGACTGATTTTTCGGTCAACAGTCTAGCAAGATCAAGAGCTAGTAAGCTTCACTTCGACTGCTTGCCCATCAATGCAAAGAGCAAGATCGGATCTGACAGGACGCCATAGCATTAGTACAGTACAGTAAGGAGCGGCCAAAAATCAGCATACTACATCTAGGCCTACTGGGCCCTACAACTTACATTACGAGGACAATGGGAGACGTCCTACAGTACAAACAATAGTGACAAAATACCCACACCACGATGTCAATCTAAATCGTGTAGAAGCGTATAGGTAAACTGGGAAAATTCATCTTTTTTTATACTTACTCGTCACCGAAAACGACGTTCCGAAGGGAAAGACTCGGCCAATTATTCAGGTGATCTTCAATCCAGCTTGTAATACAAGGTGTACTAACACTCGGCGCGGCACCAACATACAGCTACAGAACTCGGTGTCGCACGGCGCGCACGTAAAAGTACGTACATAATCATGGATGGTCCATCTGCGCACCACGTACGCGTGTGCGTATACCCAACCGGCATATCCGTAAGATCCCATACACACGCTACATGTACTCATAAAAGTACGGAGTTTGGACAACACCATCCTCTTTGGGACAACATGCTAGACGAGTACTCTTCCGCCGCCCGCGACGCCCACCACAAGCGCAAACGCACATCAAGCCCCGTGAAGGTCTGGGCGAGGTCTGGCACATTGGTGGCCGGTGAAACAGGGATGACGTCATCACTGAGTCAATAATGATAAATGAATAAAAAGAAAGAAAATACTAACTTTGATAGAATGTAGACTCCCTTTGAAGGGACTCTAATAATCATTAGAATGTCTGGAGAGTATTCGTCTATGTGCATGACATTTTAAATGTTAGACCTTCAGTTTTGCCACTGCAAGTGGAAAAGTTCTTCATCTGAATGCACACAACGTGACCTCAAGTTCATCATGGCACTGCTCTTTGATCGTCATCACCAGCGTGCGTTATAATAACAAGAGAGAAAGTCACTTGGTGGACCGAAAACGAGTTCTGGAATATTTAATTATATTAATTTTTTTTTTAATTTTTTTTTTATCTTTCAATTTTTTTTTATTAAAGAACATCAAACAAAATTACAGAGATCAAAAACATGATTATACAAATAGAAATAAACAAAAAAAAAAGAAAACAAAAATAAGAAAAAGCAGCATACAAAAACCAATCATGTCCATTATGAATTACTAAACAGTATACATTCTATCAAATAAAACAGTGTTATAACGAGGTTTTTAGGAAAATATTTTTACCATTAACCCTTTGCTTCATCAGGTCCGTAGTCTATCAAGATACAAAAACAAACAATAAAAGGGACCAACAAAATAAGTGACACATCCGGGACTCCGGGTTCAACTACATAAATAAGTTAAAAATCCAGTCTCCATTTCCGAAAATGTAAAGCAAGCGTACCCTTTTTCTTTGCCAAAAAAATACTCTAAATCCTTGTTAGTCTTTAGACAAGCTTTCAATCCCATGAACTCTGGGGTAGTACCCTGAAATTTACAAATATAAATATAATATTTTACGAGAAGAAAAATATAAGTTAAAAATTTATCCTCATGTATACCAAACATTTTTTCAAAATCTGAGACGATTCTATTTGTACCTTCTTTCTGATTAATAATACTGATAACCTCATTCCAAATTGGCTTTATTTTCTCACAGTGAAGGAATAAATGAACAATCGTCTCTGGCGTCTTGTTACATAAAGAGCAATTTGGCGAATCTTTTCTTTTAATCTTAAACAAAAAATCACTCAACGCAATTGCTTTATGAAAAACTTTGAAATAAAAAGAACGAAGCCGTGTATTAATAGTACACTTAAAGTTTCTCAAGTGGATTTTCTCCCAATTCAAATTTTCACGGTCCACACCTAATCCTTCCCAAAAAGTGATACAGTTTTCAGGAAAACACTCATCAATCATAATAGAATATGCGTATTTAGGTACTTTTAAGGTTTGTACAAGCTTATCAACAATCTTTCCATGTATATCAAGATCATGTACATTAAGTCCATCCAACCAAGGAGAAGGAATGTTCTTCAACAAGAAATTATATTTTCTTCTATCATGAGGAGAAATTTGGAAATCGAGTACTAACTCTTCAAAAAGTTTATAACCTGGATGAGGGGGATTAAGAAGATCATGAATAAAAATAATGCCATTCCTGAACCATTCTTCATAATAAAAGAATTGCTTTGACCTAGATCTTATGTTTCTATTATACCAAATACATTGAAATGATCCCAAATATAAGAAATCATTATTATATTCTTTCTTTACAAACTTCTCTCTAAAAAAGTACCAAGTTCTCAATGAATCAGCTAGTTGAGTACAATCGAGTCTATTCAGAACAGTTTCAGGAGCATGAGCTTTCCACAAAATATCTCTTCTCTTGTTGAATTTATCTAATGCATATAACTCAATTTTTTTCCACAAACTATCATAATTATCATCTAAAAGCAGTTTAACCCATTGCAATTTTTGAGACAGTGAAAAAATGTAGGGGTTAATCATACGAAGACCACACAAAGAATAATCATTACATAAACGCTGCCTCTTTACTCTGTCGTTGCCACCATTCCAAATGAATTTATAAAACATCTTATCAAGTTCTTTAAAGAACTGTTGTGGAATCTTTATACATAAAACTGAGAATAAATATAATAATTGTGGCAAAATCAAAGTTTTAATAACACAAGTCTTCCCAATAAGAGATAAGTTTCTGGCTCTCCAGCAGTTCAAATTTCCTTCAATTTGTTTCAGTTTAACTTTATAATTAAGATCATACATTCTTTTTAACTGCAACGAAAAATATATTCCAAGAGTTTTAAAAGTATCAGTTTTCCAAATTATATTAATTTTTAAAGAATCGGTGATATTGATCGCAACCACTGTCATTTTTATCATCGGGCAATTCTCCGATTGACTCAATATACTCTTGAATGTCATTGTGGTATTGATACTTTGGTCGACGATTTCCAATAGCAGACCCTCGGCCCCTTTAATGTCATTATTGCTTTTTAACAAAGAATATTTAGAGAATATTAAGTCCTATTATAAATTATGCGAATAACATGAAGTATGATTGGAATTCTATTCATAATGAAGTATTACAAGTCGATAAGGTTTTGCATGTCCCAGGGAGGTTCAAAGTTAGTGGAGTCACATTGTCAGTGAATAGGCCGATATCCTTTGACCCCATAATAGAGTCCGATGCCACCGCTCAAAAATTTAGTACAGATGTACGACCTATGTAGACCTATACCAGATTGGATCTGCCCCATAGATTGGAAGACAATGGATTCATGTATCATTGTGTGGGAGGATTTAAACTACCTTTATAGGCCTATATTAACAAAATAGTATTCTTGCGTGTATTACCTCCAAAAACTTACTTTATTAAAGAGATCGGTTGAGACAACACAAAGACAAAGGTAAACAAAATGAAATTAATCTAATAATCAATTATGTTCTTTATCATAGAATCTACTTTGACAGCTAACTATTAAACTCTTCGGTGAATTTCATCGAATTATATCGAGAAGTAGACACAAGAGATATTTGTTTTGACGGTTCAATGCCAAAAAGTTTTTGTTTTTTTAATAGTCAATAAGTTTACTGAAACATCACTAATAGTCTTCTGATGTGTTTTTTTTTCTTTAAGTCTTTATTGATCAAATCAACAAATCAATCATACAGAATCAAAATATTTACAAGATTAGATAGAGCAGTTTTCGCATTATTACAAGAAATGTTTCCAGATTGTATAGTGGAAACTATGAACACAATTGAATCAGAGATACATGTACAAAAACAAAAATCTGGCGAAGTCAGTCTATCTCCTTGATCCCTATGAAAAATGATCTCCATTTCCATAATTATGTGTTGGTACAAATACCTGCCAAAAAGTTGAGGGTTTGATATTTATGTTGGAATCAGAAATAGATCTACTTAGATCTCTCTTAGATTATAGACAACTTTACGATACACTCGTCAAGTTAGATCTACATAAAAAGAAATATAATTACTCTGAACTGTACAGGAAGTTCGAAGATATTATAACAACAACAACAACAACAACAACAACAACAACAACAACAACAGCAACAAAATCTTAACAGGGCGGGCGTCCGGGCACTAATGACACATTTTAATCTGCGATAACTATTTTTGAAGATTGTACCATTTGAGTTTTATTCGTCGGAATTGCGCGGAAAAATTATAAGATCGTGATAAAAACGACTTTCCAGGACGACAGCGTTTCAAACAATTTGTATTATTATTGTGGGTTTTGTATGTATAACGCTTTAAAGTTTGATTTTATTATTGTATTGTTAAAAAATACATTTTTTTTTATTATGTCAAGCATTAGGCCTGTAGGCATGCACTATATAAAACATTTTCAGCATTCGAATGATTAATATGGGTAATTTTGATTTGCTACAGATATGGGGATGAAAAATTAGCATGACTGAATTGTACAGAGAGAGAGAGGAAGGAGAGAGAGAGAGAAACTGGAGGCGAGACTATTATCCTTGTTAGTTCATGTTATATGTAAAATGTCAGAATTCTGTATTTGGCTGCGACGATGTTCTTATCAATAAATCTATTCAATTAAAAAAGGAAAAATCACTACATACCGCTCCTATAGACCCAATGGACACCTGCAAAATGTGTACGTATCTCGGGACAGGATTGGCTTTTGTCTTATCATTAGGTGAAGTTTCATTCAATTTATTAAATAAACAAGCAAAATATACCCAACATAATGTTAGCGTTCAAAATGAATCTTCATGCAGATTGCTCAGATAGATGGTGGCATCAGACGCGAAGATCAAAGGCACAAAGTTAATGCACATGCGGAATTCTTTTGAGCATCCATACAGAAAGTTGTTGTTTAAAAGATTGGAACTCCATCTCTCAAATTTCATTGTATAAAACAAGTCAGTGTTGCTGAAATGTTATTGTGGTACAACGACAAGAATCCAGCTTCCTGATTGGCTGTTGCTATAAAATGAAGTTGACATAATGACAGATCATTCCAGCAAGCATTGCTGTTCCAACATGTTTTATGAAATGATGAGGTCTGAAATGTTCAGGCAGTCCATCACCACACACTTCAAGTCATAGGTAATTCAAAAGATGTTCATTTGAGCATGTTGAGTGGATCATGCAAATACCGACTGGTATAGGCGGTATAATGTCCTCTTTCAAAGTGTGCAGGAAGATCGTGTCAGAAGGAGTGAACGAGAATAATTATACTCAAAAGAGCTAGGGGTCGATAGCAACCACTGCGCAATCGGGTTGTACAACACAGATCCTGCGTATATTTCTATATCTTATAGGCATAACCAGTCATGTCCAATTAGTATTTTTTGGAGCGAAACCGGAACTTGGTGGGGCCCTTTATCCACTTGTATAATCCACATTGTAATAGAATTCTATTACATGCATAATTTCGGAATTCTAATTATGTAACCTTCTTCCAAGTCTCAACTTGGGTTTGCCCGTTCAAAATATACCATTATTATTATTATCATTATTATTGTTATTATTATTATTATTATTATTATTATTATTATTATTATTGTTATTATTATTATTATTATTATTATTATTATCATTATCATTATTATTATTATTGTCATTATTATCATTATTATTATTATTATTATTATTATTATTATTATATTATTATCATCATTATTATTATCATTATTATTACTGTTATTATTATTATTATTACTAATACTAATACTACTAGTAGTACTATCATTATCGTCATCATCATCATTATCATAATAAAATGACCCGACTTGGTAAGTGAAATTCAACGGAAGGAATAAATCAGAGAGAACTTTCATCTTCAGTTAGTGTCATATCTTGATAACCAACATCGGTTATCCAAAAACGTGTACAAGTATAATAGCAAGTTATAGGAAATAATACGGTTGAAGCTATATTGGCGAAGTTATTACCACGCATCATATCCGGGTCTGTACGTGTCATGATTGTATATATTGGCCATGCGAATCAATGTTGCCTCCTTGGACATATTTTTATGGCCGCTGTACGTCTTAATAACGAGACAAAAATTGATGGATATAAAATAAGGCATTGATACATTTTTTATTTTTTTTATTTTTTATCTATTTTTTTTTTTTTTTGGGGGGGGGGTGTCATCATGCAATCGGTTCAGACAAGCCATATTTATTACCGTCAGGTGTCTGTAAACTTAAAGACATGATCGTAATGTATGATTAGGTATATTGTCATAATATTTCATATCTCACTATGCAGGTGATATAGGTCCTACGCTTTCCCCAAGTACACTGAAATTGATTTCCAGTTTCATCGGGCTGTACTAGCCGCGTCGATATTAATCGAATGAATCTATAACGAATTAAGCTGAGAACGTGACTAGTGGTAGGCTACTGTTTACCACTGGCTAATTCTAAAATTCTTTATGAATTCAACATTCATGTATTAGCCCAGTTTCCAGTTTTCATTGTCATTGATAGCCCCGTGATGTATTGAGGGCAAATGTCAGGCTTATATGTTATAGAGGCACCAGATAAGAATACGGTAAAAGCTATGAGTTGTAAAGACTGAAGCATCGATACCAGATGCTGCTAAAACTTCTTTCAGCCAGCGGGCCAAAGTGCATGTGGCTACTCTTTTATGTGGTTTCCTATACACAGTTGATATGAAAATCCTGGTGTCGCCTTTTTCACTGCATGCATAACTGCCGTTTGCGACTAACGTACTCGTTAACGACAACAAAATAACACAGGCCACTATAATACTTGCCGAGTGAATAGAGTTCAGTGTAAGAATTCCTTACAGGGGGATGCTGTTTTGAGGGGGTTCTGCCTTTTATGGAAAGTGAATGAAAGGTGACAGCATTTTCCGAGAAATTACATCGGACAGGTCAGTCGTGAGAACAATCAAAGACATATACACAGCTAAGGCCATTATTCTTGATTTCCCCAAGGGAAGAAAAGATGTAGTTCAAAACTTACGTATGGAACGTCCCATCATGTTTCAATATATTTTGATGTAATAGGCGGATGCCGATTCACCCAAAGAGGAAATCCACCCCAATAATAAATGAAATTCAAAAGAAAGATTAAAATATTCCCTACAGAACGATACAGCAAGTGACAAAATCGGATGGGAAATAAGGAAGATATGAGGTTTTGAAATTTCACATTTTTTAGGAAAAAATTTCTTGACCATTCCTTATGAATATTCAAATGAGCAAGTTGGCGATATCATTCTCTCTGACCTCGAGAGGAGTTCGGTATAGGGCTCACACCCGTAAATACAATGGAATGTCCCAGACCCCTTCACAAATTCGTACCAAAGATACCAAAATAAATGAAGAAAAAAATAATTAAAAATCAATGATGTAGTTTGGCAAAAAACTGAATAGCTGTAGATGTTGAGTATGAATTCCTCTACAAATTGCATTTTGGTTGGAAGATGAAAGCTTTTCTGGTGGAATTTGAGGGGACTATATTTCATTGGGTACGTGTACGGAAAATGGGTGATTTTTTGAGTGACAAGAACTCGTAGTCTGGCTTTGCGGACCCCTGGACAGAATTTAGACTGAAGAATCCACCCTGAAAATTTGATGGATGAAAGGGTATATCTCACTTATCCAGGTTAGTGAAGCTGAAACACCTCATTTCTCCCAGCTATTTTACAGAATTTTTTGAAATTTGATTTTTAACACACATCCCTATGGGGAAATATTTATGGGTGTGAGCCCTATAGAGGATGCATGCAATGCACACAAGTCTATGGGAAGTATTCATCCCATACAAACTCTGCTGGTTTATGTTGATCTATTGTGTCAGATCTCTTCCTCCCTCCCCTTTTCTCCTTCCTATACCCCCCCCCCCCACCCCTCTCCTCTACCCCCCCCCCCCCCCCAACTCTGTTTGGCTACAATTTGTTTTCTTATTATGTTGTTGTGGTACTAGATCTTTGTACATAGCAGTCATCAGTATCACACAACTTTGAATGACTGTGTTATTTTAATGTATTTCTTTGTTTTGGCTACCACTGAAACAGGTCAAAATTCATAAAGTTATAGTCTGTTTGACAAAACAAAGTCTTTTCAAGTACTTTGTAGGCAATAATGTGATGATGACACCTCCATAATCAAAGATTACTGCCTGCATCTAGGTATTCATCTTATGAAGAACTGATCAACACAACATTTTTATTTTTTTTTAAACCCTCAAAGGGCATGAGTTTCAAAAGTGTCCCTTTGAGAAGCTTTATAACCCTTGAATGTGTAATTTCCCATAATGATGATGTAGGGGAAAATATCATCAAACACACATTTATAATGTTTAAAAGTCAAATGAGAAATATGACCTCCACTATAGCTTCCTCTGAAAGACCTTTTGAGCGCCATCTTTCGACGAAATGACAGTCCATGACACAGGCGACGAGGAGGAGCTTGAGATCAGTCATGCTTGATCAGTGGCGTATCTAGGGAAAACGGTGCCCGGGGCAAGCGCGAAAATTGCGCCCCTAATTTCTGAAAAGGAGTTAGTGTTCAACCCCAACCCCATCCCGATAGGGACTTTAAAAAAAGTCCACATGATATGCTTTTTCAAGCACTTAAAAAGGGGTCTTTTGAGGGTGATCTAATAAATTTTGACGAGCGCAGCGAGCGAGCCAAAAAAAATTTGTATTTCAGCTTACAAAACATGGAATTCTTGTCATTTTTAGCTTAGTAAATCCTACAATTCTAATTGAGATATAATGACGGCCTTATAGATAACGATTTATACCAACAAACTACTGAGGACTTGAAAAAAAAAAATTAAATTAGTACGCGCGAGTGAGCCGAAATTTGTATATTTCCGCGTCATCATTACGTTTTGTTCTTATCTTGTTTGATTGGGGGGGGGGGGCCTGTTCGAAACCATTGGCGCCCTCTTTTGATCCAATCGGCGATCGCTTCAGAACGAAAGAAATTGCAGCCGCTGCTCCGTGTAACATTTTGCCTGCTAAATATAAAATGACATGTGTGAACATGCACAGTAGACATTGTCATTTTGTCCGCGTCATCATCACGTTTTGTTCTTATCTTCTTTTTTTATATGTATATAGTTTTTTTTTTGTAATTTTGTTTTTATTACTTCAAAGGAAATCACAATATTTACGAATGATTCTCAAAATTAACAAGATCATGAAACATAAAAATAATAAACAATAACCATAAAGTCACTTACACAGAAAAGATACATACAGTGACAGATATTTGAAGTGTACAACAAATATCAATTAAGTGCGAAACTCCGAGATGGAATAATCTCATCCAAAGATCATTAACATCACCAATTTTCCATTATTGCATACATATAACTATTGGTATTGGTATTGGTATTGGTATTGGTATTGGTGGAGATGAGATTTTGGCTTTTAACTTTTTGCGAGATACCATGCAGAAAACACTTACGATAATAGTACAGAGCATACCATTTTAAGAGGAAGTCAAAGTTTATTTGATGAAAATCGGGTTTGGAATGACTGAAACATCCAAAAACAAAGTAAAACAAAGCGATTGTAATAAAGTGTGGGTCCCACACTTTATTAGAATCGCTCATTTTTGGATATCTCTGCCATTCCAAAACCAATTTCCATCAAATAAACGTTGAATTACTCATAGAATTACATGCTCTTTAATATTTCATAAGAGGTTTCTCATTATCTCACCAAAAAATGTTAGAAACCTGAAATTAAGTCTCAACCAAAACTATACGATCCCAGAGCCCAACCACTACAGAAGTCCAGGACAAACAGAACTGGGTAGCGGAGCGATCCATGACACAAAACATAACCTCTCCCGCCCCCCTCCACACACACACATTCACACATCAACACCCAACTAAACCTCCTCACCCCCCCCCCCCCCCCCACACACACACACACACAAACAAACAAACAAAAATCGCTCCGGCACCAAATCCGGCCAATCCCAGATAGTCTGCAATGTTTTTTTAATACAATCAACTATTAACATAAAACAAAATTAATATAACACCATCCAAAAGAGGAAAAAAAGCTGTACAATTACAAGTACGCGGTTGCATTAAGGCTGCAAATGGCAGAATGCCATGAGCACCGTCTCGGAAATCGCCAAGTGGATTACATGAATTTGATGGCTGTCAGTAATGTAACATTGTATAATGCATTTTTAAAACACTAGGCAAGTCGCAATACACATGGAATCCTACTAAAATAAGGTGATAGGGTACAATAAACATTATTACCTGGTCATAAGCTTAGGTGCCAGGGGATCAAATCTCAAAACGCCATTACTTAAAATGGGCTGTTAGTTTGTTTTTCTTTTTTGCTAAAACATATTCAATTTCTTTCTGTTTTTAACAAAAGATTTAAATTTTACAGTAGTAGGGGGACTATTACTAAACTTACTAACATAAATATGATATTTCATTAACAAAAATAAATATGACACGAATTTGTCACCACAAATGCCGAAGCTACATTTCAAACTTGGTTACATTCATTATACGAGGGCAATTCCTGGAGATTATGGTCAGGAGGTCCTGCCAAATTTGAGCAACTTGATCGCAATCACAAAATAAGTGGACCATATTGTTTCATCCTTTTCATCACATAACGTGCACTTCACCGGAGAATCTTTCCATTTAATCTTAAAAAGAAAATCATTCAGAGCTATAGCCTTATGAAACACTTTAAAATAAAATGACCTCAATTTAGTGTCAATGGTACAAAAATGTTTGTATTATGGACCTTTTCCCAATCAATGTTTAATGGTATAGGTAATGTCATTCCAATACGCATAACTCTTCTCTGGAACATGAGAACCAAAACAAACTATATGAATCCTTAGGAATCTTTTTGGCTTTCAATAATTTATGAAGTACAGTTTCATGAACTCCCATTATTTTCTATATAAATTTTGGCGAGCGAGCGCAGCAAGCGAGCCGAAAATTTTTGTATTTCAGCTTTCAAAACATGGAATTCTTGCGTGAACACAAACATAGTCATTTCGTCCGCGTCATCATCATGTTTTGATTTTATCTTGTTTGATTTGGTTTTCATTCCCCCCCCCCCTCTCCCCAGATACGCCACTGCATGTGCTTGATGGGGATCGAGTTTTGGTGGGGCTTGACTCTTCATCTATGGGAGAAGTATGAGGGCGTGGCTGTAATATGAGGAGTTGCATAAATATAAAGCACGGAAACCAAGTTTGGGTGTATTTATACGCCATAGGACCTAATAATGGGTCAATCATAACGGCTCTATGTATAGTTTGTTGAGGATTCTACAAAAATGAGACAAAATAGGGGAGTAATGCATGTGTGGGATAAAATATGACCTGCAATAGCAAAGGCATCATCCCTCTCAGGGGTATACAAAAGGCAAAGGAAGCCAGCCTCGGTTTGGCACTATATTAGATGCAAATAAGTCCATGTCTGGTAACAAGTGGACCTGATTAATTGCAACGAATATAGGCTGAGATGTATTTCCTATTCAAATCACTATAAGATATACGAGACAAACCATCGGTCATTATAGTATGCACACCTGCAATGTGGGAGGCAGAGATCCAAATTCCACATAAAAGTGCCCATTCCCAGATACTGACTGTGCACAATTCCATGTAGATGTAAAATGCGGCCACTCATCTTGTTTATATACGACACTGCTGTTGTCAGCCTGCACGCTTTATGTGAAATTTGCTACTTAATCATATTAAAGCATCTAAAGCGCCATGCGGGCTGCTAAAAGTTTCAACACATTGATTTGCGCAAATTCATATTTATAGGAGGCCATCCTGCCCTGTGTGAAAGATTCGTCTGAGTATTGAACAAAATACTCTCAAGCCTCTTATGAAGGCATCTGTGCACTGGCCATTGTTCTCGAAACGGATGGCACGTGCATGATTGGGAATTTAACAGATACTCCAACCCCAAGCACCTTCTGATTTGGAGATTCTCCCGCCTGAAACCCCTAGCAAACGGGAGACTCCAACTTGTGCACATCACGAGCGCAAAGTCCCTTGCGGTCTAGGGTTCTAGATGCTCTCTTGCGCTTAAGGCTTATTTTTCAACATGCAATGAAATTAAGTAAGAGATCATTTCAAGCAGGAGAAATTAGATCTCAAGCGGGAGAACGGGAAATTCTGCAAAAATGGGCTTTCGGCTGGAGATCTCCCGTCGAAAGCGGGAGAGTTGGAGTCTCCAAAAGCCGAATTAGGTATCAGTGTTTGAGACAGTCACCATTCGATTTTCCTTTATTATAAACAATGTCCACAAGGAAAGTGCTGTTAACGGACTTCAATATAATCTGTGTTTGCTTGTTCTGAAATGCAATTTTGCAAAGGGCATGATTAAAAGTTGAGACTAAAAACCAAGAAAGCGTGGCAAAATTAACTGGAAATGCTTACAGAACAGAGAATCGCGGTGCACCAAAATCACTTTTTTCCCTCGATTTTGTCATTTTGGGAGTCTAAACTGTATGGTTGTCGAGCTAATAAGAAAACTGAGGTCTGTAATTGAAGTGATGATGGAAACGAGTGAGGATTCCCCGAAATTAACGACAAAGCCTATATTTTGTGATAGTGAAGATAGTAAGTGTACAATAAAGTTGGAGTGGATTAAACTTTCGTGTTTTATAGGCGTGCAAGAATAATAAGATGACGATGGTGACGATGGTAATGATGGCCTCATTGTATAAGCGTTGGAAAGGCGTGGCTGGGAAGAGGTTATAGGCCTTAGTCTTCAGGTACGTCATGAAGCATGATACACGAAATATCGTCGAGATAGATCTGTAATTAGTCATAGCATCTTACTCCTCTGGATCTAATTACAAGTATTAAGATATCACACAGAAATCATCTTTTAAAGAAAATAATCTGTTTAACATAAGTTTTCCACAGATATTTCTTTTATTGTACCAGACAACAGTGAGTCTATCCATCTCTTTTTTTTTTTATATCCGTTCATATGCATTCATACCGGTATATGCACCCAATCAATCGCAATATCAAACCAGGGAGCGTTTTATCGTTTTATCATTGCATTTACATCATGAAGTACAGCATGCTTGTGTCCACGATGGCGTGTGTTGTACCATAGTCTCATTTCCCCTTTTTTCTTCTTTTTCCTTTTTTTTTCTTTCTTTTTTTTTCCTTCCTAAGTTAATTTCATGTCAGTTGACATTGGTTTCTTTGATTTTGTGTACGCATTTTCCGAGGGTCCCATACCCTACAAGCTTTGCTCTTTAGTGGGACCCTCCATTTCCATTCTAATCTTTGTATTATGTATATAAATATACCTTAGAAAGGAATTTCTGTTGTTACTCGTGACCACTTGTACGTTTTCTTTGAAATTGTTACAAATAATATGTTCTGTAAATATGTATATAATTTTCCCTGCTTATTCAGTGGAAATGGAAATAAAATTGAAATTGAAATTGAAATTAATAGAGGTGATAAACGGCTTTAAAACCTTGTTGGCTTATTGCATTGAATACATTATAACTGTTGCTTCCCCCAAACGGAAAGAAACATGTAGGGCTGATCAGGGAGGTTGCCTCTCACCTCCCTGGGCTGATGGAACGTCGAATAAGATTTATGGGAATGGAAAAGTAGGCCTATACGCATCTTGCCAATCAATACAGGTTAGGAAAGTCCTTGACAGCAAATTTGAAGCTCTATCCGACTTTTCAGATGTGTTTAAATCTTTTGAGATTGATGACTGCATGGTCTCGGTTCGCGAGACATTTTCTGCACGGTATAAGATGGGCAAAATAAATTTGCAACCGTGTTCTCTATGTCACTATAATCCATATATAGGCCTATAGCGTCCTTCAACAGGAAGACATCGATCTCGTTGCTGATAGCAGATATTTTCTTATGCCGACCTGACAGTTGTTTGTTTGTTTGTTTGTTTGTTTGTTTGCTTATTCACCGTAAATTCACATAATAACATTGATGAGACACAAATGGAATAGAAAACTGAACCAGATATACGGATGGATTGCCCTGCTCAGCTCGGCCTTCATGGTTCAACTGGTCTTCCGATGAGGGGTCCAGCTTCACATGAATAACCACATTTGAAACTCCGTACAATGAAATCGATAAAACTATAATGTAAGATTGTACAAATAGATACAAACACATAAGCATTCATACCTACACATGATATCATACAAACACAGTACACTCATGTATCGATTCTAGTTACATCAACTAAAACAACATTGCAAGAAGCCCGTGAATCCTCATACCCCTCCCATCCCGATTGGCCATAATTTATTCCCTCCCCACCCACAACCCTTCCCACATGATTATAACAATATACCCGATCATATATCATAACATCCAGTGCAAAACAGTTATTTATTGCCTTCTCAAATGAATTATACGATGGTAAGGATATCCAAGGGAACATTATTGGACACGGATGCCCAACATTCTTATATGCGAACATGCGTTTAAAATTTTCTGTTCTTGGCTTTGACAGCGATAGCTTTCCATAGGAGCGTAAAGAGTATTGATGTGATACAAATTCAAGTTCGAATATGGATGAAGTCCGGCAATTAAGTTCAAAGGTCAATGTAAATAACCTTTAATTACATATGATAACCACTACATGTAAATAATAACGGTGGTGTAATCTCAATAACATTTCACAGCTTTGAACTATGACCGTGACCAAATTCATACCACGAGTATAACATATCTTGCATCACTGCTAGAGATTTGTGTATAATACGTTAAATTCAATAACTTTCCACAGCTTAGAACCACTAGTATAGAAAATACTTAAATAATCCGTTATGTCTGCCAAGTTCGAATTTTGGTCAAGTCGGACAGGGTCAAAGGTCAAAAGGTTAATGAACTACTCTCTAAAAAAATCGAGTGAAAATATTCACTCTTGAAGGAGTGAATACAAAAAAGAGTGAATTTAGAGTGAAAATGGAGTGAATTTTGAGTGAAAATGTTCATTTTCACTCGTTTTAGAAATTTAGAGTGACCTCAGGGATCACTCCAAAATCTTCGAGTGATCCCTGAGGTCACTCCAAAATGAGTGAAAATGAACATTTTCACTCAAAACGCACTCCAATTTCACACTATTTTCACTCTTTTTTGTATTCACTCCTTCAAGAGTGAATATTTTCACTCGATTTTTTTTTAGAGTATTGACTTACACTTTATTGTGCAATCACTTTCTTAATTCATGCAATATGTACTCTTCTTAGCACTTTTCTTCCATCTATTACCCCTCCCTCTCTCCATCTCTCGACTCCTCTTCCTTGCTCTTTGAGTTTCTCTCTGCTTTTTTTTTTATTTCCCTCCTCTCTCTCTCCCTTTCTATCTCTTTGCATGGATAAGCATTTTTTTCCGTAGGCCTACTCACAAGAATCTTGAAAGCAATCTTATGTACAGTTCCTTTTTTTTCTCATCCTAAAGTCTCCTTTCTAGGGCCTAATTTTTAATGTGTTTTTGATGTGATTTCTGATTGTCTAGATTTGTATGTACAATGTATATGTTTTATATGCTTTACAACTTTGCAATTCTGTTGTGAATTTCACTCTTTGATTTTATTTCTGTGTTAGTTTTATGTAAACTCACACTATTGGACTTTTTGATGAGTGATAGTACAAACCGAATTGAATGAATGAATGAATGTTGAAAATAATATGATACGCGCGGACTGGCGAGACATCGCTTGACGTATGGCCTTCTTTCCAGCTGTCCGAGCCGCGAGCGCGATCCCCATCCTCTCCATGGGTACCCAGTTGCAGTGCAGTAAAGCTAGTAGCGAGCAATAACTGTACGTATTACATTCAATTCCGCTCATGCTGCTGAGAGAGAACACACAGGCGACGTATTACGACAATGGCTGAATCACTCATAAGTTTATTTGTCAGTGCAGGACTGAGTGAACAAAAAGCGAAAGAAACGGCTAAGAATGAAGTTTTAGCCAGTAACTTCAAAACAGTCATTGAAAAGGTACGTTTATATATTTGATCGAGTTAATTTAGTGCGGGAATTCCAAAATTTGACCGCATTTATGCACGCACGTACATGTGTCGTTGATGGTATCCCGTACCGCTGGAAATTCGGCTTTGCCTTATAAATGAACTATGATTTGTTACAAACTGCGCACAGTACTATTGTATTGTTACGGATCTGGCTGCTGTCGTGTCCAGTTATTGCATCATGTTTTATGTTGTGTTATTTCATGGATCTACCTGAATCAGTTACCATGATTCTAACGTTACATGCAAATATGCATTAATCGATGGTACACTGTATGGTGCTAGGTCTAGTTTTAAATAACTTGGAACGAAATATCAGTCTGTATCTTGTCGTGGGGGATATGTTCCATGCAGAGACTCCGTCTGGCTCGATGGAATCCCCCGAGAGCTGTAACTTGTTAGAATCTAAAGAGTGTAACGTTAAAGGTCAAAAAAATGATAAAAGACTCCTCTGGACAGACAGATTTTTCTGTCTCGTTAACAACTTGACCAACAGATCGGTCTGTATCTTGTCGTCAGGGATATGTTGCGCGGAGACTGCGTCTGCTGAGTGCTGGCTTCACAGAATCCGAGTTGAGGAAAACTGTGAAGTCAAAAAATGATAAAAGACTCCTCCGGACAGACGGATATTTCTGTCTAGTTAACAACTTGGTTTACTAGGGCCTAACTATACACAGCCCAGTCGCCGCTGTACATACGTAGCGCGACAGGGCTGTACCAGCGAAGCTCCAAACACGAAGAGGGTCCAACGATCGCATGCGATCAGATTGAATTTTGATACTTTAGATAATTTTTTTGTCACTTCAAACTCATCTGACGAACAAAATGATAATGAGACTTCATATCTATGCTATGAATATTGAAATTTAGATTTAATAACTTGCCTAAAATGATGGTTATATGCAGCATGTGTGAACGGTTCACGAACGGTACATCGTCTTTCACGCCAGGCCATTTCCAATATCCGGGAGGTCATATGATCTGAATGCCCTTTCAAAAGGTTGCGCTGTCGACCGTGCTGCTACACCAACACACAAGCAGCGCATCGCACGCACGCAAAAGATTTCCGCAGAGATCAAGGCGCCATTTTGAATTCTGCAACGAAGAACCCTGACGGTGTTAGGGAATCCGCCAGAAAGTATAATTTTCTGGTTCCACGGACTTATCACGAGGGCTTTCAATGGACTTACGAACCTTCTGTAATACAAGCATGCATTTAAGGTGAGTAACGTTTGGTAACGTGTACATTGTTTACAAATAACGTATAAATTTTCATAAGTTTTGTAGTTGTGTTGTGGTTCCCCACTATGAAGGTGCCCGCTCGCTGGTCAGACGCTGTATTCGCGTAGCGTATTGACAGCGTCTGGTCGGGCTAACTAGGGCCCTACACATGGTACAGCTAACGTTTAATAGACAGGAGCAGTCATGCACTCTTATGGCCGTTGGTAGGCCTTACCTCATTCCCCGTATGCCATGGACAAGTTGATATCTTATGAACCACCATGCACTGAGCAGCTGCCGAGCTTCTCTTGTTCTATAGAATGCCGTTTGACAAGTAAGGTCGCTAAAGCCCACCTCACACTGCGATTTTGACTAATGTTACATCAGCACATGTAGCGATAGATAGCTTGCGATGCGTTTCCAACAAAACATTCAATACTGAGTGATATCACGTGCCATTGCTGTCTGTTGCAGGATTATCTAACTTCACATGCCATTGTATTTGTATGATTTTAAGCATGCTTCTCACTGCAATCTTTTGTGATACAGTGTCACATTGCAGAAGATTGTCAGATGGCGCAAAGTGTGAAGTAGGTCGTTCTAGATTTTTTTTTTTTTAATTACACTGTATTTCACAAAATTTCATCAAGGACAGTGGACATACACCCTCTGCAATAGGTCAAATATATAGTGATCCCTCTCAAGATATAGACTAAATTGCAGAATCCGTTCATTTAAAATCATATAAAGGCCAAAGGTTTATCTGTGTTGACTTGCGTTTAATGCCATGCACAGCACCTGTTCCATCTCACATGGCGCACGGAAGGGTATCCTACGAGTATTTAGAGCAAATGGCACGGCGTACTGTAAGTGCTTTTATTACATACACACGCTTTTGACACACACACACACTGCATGCCAAAACATGAAATCCCACACACAGTACCAGAACACACATTCTATCAAACCTGCGGTGCTTGGTACATGTAGGTACCGGTACTCGAATTCGCATGCACTGCTCGACAATGGTAAAATCGTGTATCAATAGTATAGAGCTCTAAAGTGCATGATTGCCAAAACCTGCATTTGTAATCACTTGACGGAAAGAGTTCCATGGCCATGCTGCGGGAATGGTTTGATCAGGGCCACATTGGCGATGTAACAAGATCAGATCTAGGCCTAATATCGACATCAGGTTGTTGTTGCAACAAAATCTGACCTTAGCTTTGGAACCACAGTATTCAGCACCAAAGTATGGGGGTTGAATTGAAATAGGCCTGGATTTCTTTTGGAAGGGTGGTAAAATTCTACTACAACAAACAGAATTAAACCCTATCTGCTTAGCTATAGCATGTAGTTTAGATCCAGAGCTATCCTACCTTAACCCTAAACTATTAAAGGCTATTTTCATGGAGCATGCAGATGCTTTGTGAAGGATGTGAATGTCCAAAAATGGCAAAGTCTATCATTGGCATTTCAGTCTGCAAAAGATCGCCAAACTGGCACAGATGCTCGGTAGCATAGTCAACTGTTCGCGCACATCATATTTTAGTTCAGCAGGGCTCGAATTAATCAAGGCCATCGACGGCCATCGTCGATGCCTCCTTGGTTAGCTGTGATGCCCCTCAGAAAAATTATATTCTCAAGACCATGAATATACCTACCCTTTTTCTCTTGGCCATCATGCTCCTGTGGTCGAAGGTGTGCCCGTTTTCTTTCGGCCGTCATGCCCCTCTGTTTGTTATATTGTTTTGGGGTTTCGTAGTGACAAAGCCAAGTATTTTGGGCAGGAAAATTAGCGGTAGCAGAAAAAACTGCCTGCCATTTTTGCTCGCTGTAAGCTACCTGCAGGTGACTGGTGCGTGCTCCAGGTGTAAAACACAGTGAGGAATCATGAAGAAAAAAAACACAAAAATAAGAAACACACAAGAAACAAAACTAAACAAAAAGTGCAGTCAGAAGAAGGTAGTTTGACTGCATGTGAACCCATCTTGACAAAAAATAAAAGAAGAAAGAAAAAAATCCCATGATGGCAAGGTGCCAGACTTGGGGAAGTGGGAGGGGTTAAAGTAGGAGACCAGAAACTATGCACACCGGCGCATTCCTGGAGGTTATAAACAGTCTGGGGTCTAGGGAATGAACAGGGAAAGAATGTTTTGAGCTAGCTCAAGTTGAAGACTCCAGGCAAGACCACTGACAGGATATCAAATGTTATGATTCTTTAGTGCTTAAAATTATTTAATTGGCCCCAAGTAAGGCTATTTCCCCTCTTTTCTTTATTTCTTTTCTGGATTATCTCCCACTGCCGGATAAAAAAGTAAGTTAACGATGTCAAACTCAGAATGACCAATTTTGCTCTAACTATTTGTTCTCCATTCTGTATTATTTTTTCCTGAATTATCCCCCACTGGTGACTGCTCCTGTCCATATTTCTTTTCTGAATTATCCACCAATGCAAAAGAAAAGGAAAACAAAAAGGAAATAGTGTGTGTGCGTGTGTTATATTGCCATTTTGGTACCGAAGTGCCTTACATTGCGCTACTTGTCATTTGAGAAAAATAATGGCCTTGGTGCTCTTTTGACCAGAATTAGCTGCCCTTTAAAAGTGGCCTTAAAGATAATAAAAAGTTTTGGTACCTCAAAAGTGTCCTTGAATTTCCTTGTCTTAGTTTGTGTTTCAGGTTAAAGTACCTTTCATATAACTAACACTGTGAGACTTACTCGCCCCAAAGTGCTCTCATGTCTTAGTAATCATGCAATTAACTGCGACCAGCAGCCCCATACGCATAGCGTAATCGGGCTTCGCATTGTAGCATTCAGGATCATGACAGATTTAGTATCGCAGGGTAAATGTCAACTTTTAAATCCCATAAATTCTTCAATTTGAAGACTTACCAATTAAGTTGAAGTATTGAAAACAGGCTTCGGGCAACGTTTGGTTCTGCCTATAGTCCCTTTCTGTTCGAATTGATGACTGAATGTGACTCGGTCGACAGGACCTTAGGAGAGCTACATACAGTACACTGAATACTACAGCCAGTGCCTGTGAACACATCCCATGCCATGCGCACAAATTTCAAATCCATGAACGGATAAGATGTTTGTGTGCGCATGCGCTGGCCATGGTATCCAGTGTATGTAGCTCTCCCAAGGTCCTCTCGACCGAGTCACATTCAGTCATCAATTCGAACAGAAAGGGACTATTGGCAGAACCAAACATTGTTCGAAGCCTGTTTTCAATACTTCAACTTAATTGGTAAGTCTTCAAATCGAAGAAATTTTTGGATTTTAAGTTGACATTTACCCGCGATACTAATTCTGTCATGATCCTGAATGCTACAATGCGAAGCCCCATTACGCTCTGCGTATGGGGCTGCTGGTCACAGTAACCTATGCGTACAATGGGCTGCACGCTGCTGGTCGCAGTCAGTGGTTTCGTACAATATTTATCGACGCTGTCCAGCGTCGGCTCTGGTACGAAACCATTATTGCATGATTACTAAGTCATGAGAGCACTTTGGGGCGAGTAATTCTCACAGACAACGTACTTTAACCCGAAACACAAACCAAGACAAGGAAATTCAGGGAAGCTTTTGAGGTACCAAAACTTTTTATTATCTTTAATGCCCTTTCGAATGGCCTTATTGCCCCTTGAAGTTATGGGGTATCCAAGACCACTTTGCCCCAAGCTAAAAGTGCCCTTTTAAAAATGGCCTTGACCTTCAAAAATTTTAATTTGGGTCCCAAGTTCAGTGAGAGTTTCAAGCAATTTTTGATTTCTTGTGAACGTTTCCAGAATCTTGGGTCAGGACTTGCTCATGATTTGTTTTCTAAAATGTATTAGGATGTGCATAATGTTTGTAAAATGTTAGTAAAACCCAAGATAGATCCAGGCAGTTTGGAGAATATTTCGCATGTACACTTGTACGTCCTACAAAAGCAGCGAAGTTCATTCAACTGTTTGTTTGCCCATGATGGTTGGAATATTTGTATTGTTTTCATTGAAGTTGTATGTTCTTTGTGTGTGTCAACTGGCCGTAGTCAGCAATGGTACACATGACATTCACAAGAAAGCCTTACTCTAATTATTTGACTGCCTCCATCTTTCCAAAATAATTGCTTATCAGCCCCCAAAACAAGTACAACATATATCCTGTTGTATAAACTTGTACTGTAGAAGTGGAAATTTTTTGCACATTTCTCATAACATGAAACTAGCACAAAAAATAGAAGCAAGCTATTTTTTGCTTGTTATATGTAATATTATGTATCTTTGATCTTGAGGTTGGCATAGTGAAGGGGAATCACTGTTGTGTTATTTGTAGTTTTCTTTATGTTTGCTAGTCCTGTAGTGTTATTGAACGGGCTAAATGTTTGTAATGCAGACCAATTACCTTTTTGTGCTGCCAAAGCTGAAGTGGTGAGCTTTTTGAGATGGTCTGCTAAATTAAGGTACACAAAATTCATCTTACCTGGCCAAGTGCAAAAAAAAAAAATTACTAGCACAAAAATTTTCACTTTTACAGTACTAGTGGGAGTATGGTCAGTGTACAGAGATGAGCATGAAACTATAATGAATCGGGCCACAAGATCCAAGCTCAGGAGCCAAACTGAAGTTTTCTACTTGATTTGAAACACTTTGACTAAAGTCAATTTTGTCCCATGGTTCAGAAGGAATTTATAGAACTTTGTTAGTTCACAGGTGTACTTCTTGTGAAATATTGATATTTTGGCACGCTGCTTTAGTTAATATTTATTTTGAAAGGAGTCGCTGTGCCATCTCACGCCTTATCTGGCAAGCTACAATCCTGTCTAATATCAGTTCTTGATAATGTCAAAATATTTATTGAAGGCAAAGCAAAACAATGGAGGCGGTGAGCTTGGCAAGGCTGTTGGCAACTTGCTGTACCATCTCAGCACAAGACTGAAGGACAAGAAAAGAGCAGACTTTCTCATCGGATATATCACTTCCAAGAAGATAGCCACTGAGCCTCAGCTTGCAGGTCAGCACCCACCATCAGAGTGCAGACACCATGAATTTCATTGTTACTGGCAACTTTCATTATCAAGTTTTATAGACAATCCTTTTCTGTTTCCTTGATATCAACAACTATCCAGAAAAAGGAGAATGTGTTTAGGATGAAAGGAACTTTTCCATTATGCTAGTAGATGTTTTGTCAAGATGTAGCAATAGAGTAAAGAACAAAATGGCCCCATCGTTGATTATTTCACAGCTGAAAAACTGAATTTTACATATATAATCAAAGATAATCTACAAAATTTCATTTTTTTTAAAGTATGCATTCCTTTAACTCATTATTGACATATATATTATGAGAATGTTATTCCTCCTGCTTTCTGAAAGAGGTAAGGCAAGTGTTCTTTTATTGTGCTAGAAGAATGAAAATATGTTGAATTTTTCGTAATATTTTCTTCATACCCTTGTATCGTATATGATCTTACAAATTATTGTAGTCTTCTCATCCAACAATGGCAACTCTAAAACTTGAAAAAAAAATCATATCTTTGGGACAGATTGTCTGATTTTTTTCAGACTTTCATTGATGTGTTCTACTAATGTAGAGCTTTGCCTTCACTCAATCGACAATTATTTGGGCTTCTCTCTCTTTTGACTGAATTATGTATATTGAAAGCGTTTAAAAGTACTACAAACAGTTGATCATTCAAGGCGCACACATAAAAATCAGGAAGACCAAGAAGTTGATTATCAAATAGTTGGTAGCAGTGAGCATTATATCCTATATAACAAAAATGCTTGTGAAAAAAACCCAAAATGAAACCAAACAGAGCAAAGCAAAAGCAAAAAGGGGAGAGGATATGCTTTACATACAAGCTCAGCAGAATGGCAACCTGATCTTGCATCTCAGTTTATGCCATATTCCATTTACCTATATTTCTGAGTGTGTTTGTCCTGGCTTCATTTTCACAGCTGCCCTTGAGTACATCAAGTCACATCCAGTAGATCCCATCAGCATGTCGGAATTTGAGAAGGCGTGTGGTATTGGGGTGTCAGTGGACCCAGAAGACATTGAAGATGAGGTAAGGTTGAGTAGGGTGTAACTTATATATGCTTACCAAGCTGAAGTATCTAAGAAGTTGAATAATTTTTGGTGGTCAAAAGAGATCCTTGTTTAACTCTAGAGAGCTCTCCTCCATAATCCAAACATGAGCACACAGCAGGGAATTTGACTGTTGCAGATTGTAATTACCAATAACAATTTTTGTGTCGTAGGATTTACGAAATATGTTGCCATTTTAGATATTTGATAATAGCCTTATCTCATGATATTGAATGCTGCCTTTACATTGATACTGTAAGACTCTTATCAGCCAAAAAAAAAAAAAAAAATAGATGAATAAACAAATGAAAATAGAAAATAAGTGTGTCTTGCCTACTTACTCTTGTGAATCGCCTAGAAATCAGTTGAATTTTTTTTTTCCTTACTAAAAGATGAAACTTGTGCAAAGGATCTAGTGATTGAAAAGACACCTCTTACATGCATATGTATGTACATCATATGATTTTGTGTATCTTTATAACATGCTAAGCCTTCTCTTCGTTGTAGTTATACCCCCACCACACATAGTGTGAAGGGGGTATATAGGAATCACCGTGATGTTGGTCGGTCGGTCTGTTGCAAAATCTTGCGTCGCGAACTCCTCCTACAGTTTTGAAGCAATTTAAATGAAACTTAGGGTAAATGATGATATTGAGGTATAGATGTGCAAGACATGTTTTTTGTGTTTGTCGGACAATGCGTTGCCATGGTAACCAAAATTTTACCAAAACCTTGTGGATTGAATAACTTCCACAGTATTCAAGCAATCAATTTCAAAATTGGTATCTATAATGATCTATAGGTGTAGTTATGCAAGACACTCTTTGTGTTTGTACTTGACAAAGCGTTGCCCTGGTAACCGCATGTTTTCTTCAAAATCTACAACTTCCACAGTATTGAAGCAATTGAAATCAAATTTGGTAGGCATTATGGCCTTGAGGCATAGATATAGAACACATAATTTTTGTGTTTGTCAGACAAAGCGTTGCCATGGTAACCATAATTTTACCAAAACCTATTATTGTGTACAAAATACACAATAATCTTACTCCTCTTTCAGCACAGGACTATATTATCAAACAGGCTACTTAGTTGACGAGAGCCTCGCAACCACACTCCTATCAGGTACCATACTCGAGAACTGAATCGCATCGCCATTCGTTCTTTCCAAGAACTGTAAGGAACTGGAATTCCCTGTCGCCAGAAATTGTTTCAGCACCATCTGTGGGATCATTTCGAAACCATCTAACGGTTGATCACAGTGGCTAGTTATTTTCGTCAAATTTTATATGTGCTTGTAAATATCTGTAAATAAATTGTATTATAATGTAAATAGCACAGTCTGCAAGAATCTTCAGTCTATTGAAGGAGGCAGACTTAATCGGAAGAAGAATAAGAACCTTGTGGATTGAATAACTTCCATGTCATTCAAGCAATTAAGGTCAAATTTAGTATGTATGATGATTGGAATGTGTAGTTGCGCAAGACACCAATGTGTTAATATAAGAAAAATGTGTTGCCATGATAACCACTCATTTTTGTATCAAATTGAACCATTTAATCTATGAAGGTGAAATTTGGTGTGTATGATGCTCTTAAGTGTAGTTTTGCAAAATGTCCTTTGTATTTGTATCAGACAATGCGTTGCCATGGTAACCGCATGTTGTTGTTTTTTTAAATCCTGTGGAGTGAACTTCTTCCACAGATTTCAAGTAATTGAAACCAAATTTGGTAGGCATTATGACCCTGAGGTATAGATGTGGAACACATAATTTTTGTGTTTGTCACACAAGCCGTTGCCATGGTAACCACAATTTTACCAAAACCTTGCAGATCAAATAACTTTTCCATCATTCAAGCAATTAAAGTCAAATTTAGTATGTATCATGATCTAGAAGTGTAGTTTTGCAAGACACCAATGTGTTAGTTTAAGGAAAATGTGTTGCCATGGTAACCACTCATTTTTGTATCAAAATAAACCATTCAAGCTATGAAGGTCAAATTTGGTGTGTATGATGGTCTTTAAGTGTAGTGATGCTGGGGGAAAGCATGTTTCCATTTGCTGTAAGTTTTATACTTGGTGTCAACTCTGTAATTGTACAGTAAACTAAAATTATTCTGTTTCTAATTCGACAAGTGCACAAATTTGGTATTAACGTCATTGCCCTCATGACATCACATACTATAAAGCAACACTAGGGGCGGGGGTATTAATCACCTTCAGTGATAATTCTAGTGTATACAGTGTAAAGTACAACGGAGCTTTCTGCATATTGAACTATATTTCATCATCCGTCTGCTATATTTCATCATCCTTCTGCTATATTTCATCATCCTTCTGCATGATGTACTCCTGATATCTTGAATGTTGCAACTGTACAGCTCCATATGTTTCAGTATTGTTACTGATGTTATTTTCTATGATTCCACTCTGTGACTCCCAATTGCCTGAGATGTCCTCTGTTTTTTAACTCAAAAATATGATTCATGCTATTATGCAGTCTTCATGACATAGATTTGTCCTATTTATTCACCATGGTAAAGATTTAATCCATAAGAAAGAGCACGTCTTGAATTTAGAATGTTTCTGTTATGCTTCCCTAGGTGGAGAGGGCAATTAGTAAGCACAAGGATGGCCTGCTGGAAAAGAGGTACCAATATAACATGGGACTTCTCATCAGTAAGTATGTTACATCAGTGAAATCAGTTCTGTGTCACTTCTGGTAAGCACAACTGAGGATGAGGGGAACATTCTTAATGTTGAAACCCCACATTTTCAAAGATAAGGTGCACTTTAACATTCAACTTTAATATTTCGGTGTACAAACTCGCTTATATGTATGAAACGTGCTGAATGAATGTTAGTATCATGGGGGGGGGGGGGTGTTCATTAGTTCCTTTGTCATTCACAAAGTCCTTGTTGAAAGAGTGGCATGAGGATGTAATTTTGTTTAATGATTACCTAATTCAATTTACATGACATCATATGCAAGAATCAAAATGCTAACATTTTATTCATTGCTATCGTAGCAAGATTGCAGCATGTTCTACGAATTGTATTACACTTAGTTAAGCTGATTCTGATCTTGCTACAGAATGTGCTGCTGTTTGTTAGTTTATGTGTTTGTTTTCAACAAAGAACTGAAAACATTTTGTCAAATGTTGTCATCTAGTTCATTTTCGTGATAATTTGGCCACTGTTTTGCAGGTGAAGTACGTCAGAAACTCAAGTGGGCCGATGGGAAAGCCATCAAGAATGAGGTGGACATGCAGGTTCTCATCTTACTTGGCCCCAAGACAGAAGCAGACATGACCAAACCTGGCAAGGTACAGAATGGATGCAGAATATCCTTTGGTCTTGTTTGTGTTCAGTTTTAAAACAATGAATCGTAAATATTGACTTTGTGTTCATTGCTGACTTGTTGACCTCCATGCAAACTTGGCAGGTATTATTGCCAGTGTGATAGAATACGCACATGGACACTGCCCTCTTGCATTCTTGCATTATTTTTTTTTCCTGCTTTCTTTCTTTTTTTTTTTGTCCCCGCCGAACGAGTTCGAGCAGGGGACTATGAAACGGGCTCCGTACGTGTGTGTGTCCGTGCGTCCGTCCGTGCGTCCGTCCGTCTGTCCGTCCGTCCGTGTGTGATCAAAATGTTAAATTTGCTACTTCTCTGTCATTTATGAGCCAATTTTGATTCTGTTTGCTTTATATGATAGCACTACATGGGAGCTTTGAAACTTCTACACAGAATTTCAGTTGTGACCTTTGACCTTCACTTTTGACCTATATTGTACATTTTGCTACAAAATGCTACTCCTTCGCCATTTCTAACCCGATTTCGATTCCGTTTGCTTTATGTGATGGCACTAGGTGAGGGCTTCAAAACTTCTACACAGAATTTTGACCTTTGACTTCTTTGACCTTTGACCTTGATTTTTGACCTATATTGTACATTTTGCTACAAAATGCTACTCCTTCGCCATTTCTAACCCGATTCGATTCCGTTTGCTTTATGTGATGGCACTAGGTGAGGGCTTCAAAACTTTTACACAGAATTTTGACCTTTGACCTTGATTTTTGACCTATATTGCACATTTTGCTACAAAATGCTACTTCCGGTGGGGACATATATTACGCACCGCGTAATTTCTACTTTTCCTTGTTTTTTTACACTTTGAACTAGATAGGTTAATGTATTCTACTATTTCATGCATCTGCTATGAAGGATAAGGGGCATAAAATTCATTAAGACTGTCTTGCCTGGCTGAGACACCCCCTCTCAAACTTGATATCTGGAGAGCCTTTTGGAGAGAGTCCTGACTTATGGGTAGCATTTTTATGAGGAGCATAGCTGAGCTGATTAGGTTTGGACTGAAGAATATAATGTCAAATGTGATGAAAAGTCTTTTAAATGCCAAAATTTTGGGTTACCCCAGTGAAACATTAGCAGTACATGTGTGTATTGATGTATGATGGCTGATGAGGTTCCATGCTGTAAAAAGTCATTGGACAAAGTTTAAACCTGAATGGCTGGATGTTCATCTTATGGTGTCTTCATGCTTTTCAGGATGGCAAGAAGGAAAAGTCATGTGGTGAAGCCAAGAACAAGTCCAAGCAGTCCAAGGAGGAACTGAAGAGGGCTGAGCCGGAGAAGGACCTGGAGTCACCAGCAGAACCTAAGGCACCATTGTCCATCAACCAACTTATGGGGGAAGCAGTCAAGTTCCACAAGCCAGGTTTGTTACACATGTCATGATGAACAGTGATGAAGTCAGTGGAATGTTGTATCCGAATGAAGCATGAATCAATACAGGCATGTAATGAAAAGAAGATTTTAAATGTTGGTGTAATAGTAGTCATGAGATGGAAAGGGTCGTGGATCAACACTTAGTCCTAAAATTTTTGGTGGGTACTTACAACCAACAAACAGTAATTAACTGTCAGGATCATCTGATCTTAATCTGAGTAGGAAACTAAGCAAGGAATATCTCATCACAATTCACCTCATTCATTCATTATATTCGGACAGAAATTGGAAAGGTCAGAGATCAGGAGGTTATGTCTGAGAGTTCTTGTTTTTTCAGTTTCCAAAACAAATGCCAAATCAATGTGAAACTTTTAAAGAATGTCATATTCAACATAATGTGTGGTGATATTTGTCCCCGCCGAACGAGTTCGAGCAGGGGACTATGAAACGGGCTCCGTACGTGTGTGTGTCCGTGTGTCTGTCCGTCCGTGTGTCCGTGTGTGCGTCCGTGTGTGATCAAAATGTTCAAAATGCTACTCCTTCGCCATTTCTAACCCGATTTTGATTCTGTTTGCTTTATATGATAGCACTACATGGGAGCTTTGAAACTTCTATACAGAATTTCAGTTGTGACCTTTGACCTTGACCTTTGACCTATATTGTACATTTTGCTTCAAAATGCTACTCCTTCGCCATTTCTAACCCGATTTTGATTCCGTTTGCCTTATATGATGGCACTAGGTGAGGGCTTCAAAACTTCTACACAGAATTTTGACCTTTGACTTCTTTGACCTTTGACCTTGATTTTTGACCTATATTGTACATTGCCTACAAAATGCTACTCCTTCGCCATTTGTAACCCGATTTTGATTCCGTTTGCTTTATGTGATGGCACTAGGTGAGGGCTTCAAAACTTCTACACAGAATTTTGACCTTTGACTTCTTTGACCTTTGACCTTGATTTTTGACCTGTATTGTACATTTTCCTACCAAATGCTACTCCCTCGCCATTTCTAACCCGATTTCGATTCCGTTTGCTTTATGTGATGGCACTAGGTGAGGGCTTCAAAACTTCTACACAGAATTTTGACCTTTGACTTCTTTGACCTTTGACCTTGATTTTTTTACCTATATTGTACATTGGCTACAAAATGCTACTCCTTCGCCATTTCTAACCCGATTTCGATTCCGTTTGCTTTATGTGATGGCACTAGGTGAGGGCTTCAAAACTTCTACATAGAATTTTGACCTTTGACCTCTTTGACCTTTGACCTTCATCTTTTTACCTATATTGTACATTTTGCTACTGAATGCTACTTCCGGTGGGGACATATATTACGCACCGCGTAATTTCTACTTTTCCTTGTTTAGTTATAGATTGTTGAAAGATGTGGAAATTAGGGATTAGGAAGGCTGTGAAAGGGGCCTGCACTATTGTGATGAACTTGGTATCTTTGTTCGTCATATGAAGGCCGCAAGGTGAATGTAGTTTTGCGGAGATGATGACAGCTTTTTGTGGTTAAATTTTGCAAATGAACAGATTGGCGTAAGCCACCAAATTTCAAGTAGCTGGTAGATGTTGATCCCAAAGTGTCAGGTCAAATTTTGTTTTGGGATATGATATGAGAACTTTTCAGATAGAGATATATCTTTCCACTTTCCAGTAAAACTCTTCATTGAAAAGAACTCTTTATTGAAAGTATATCAACATTATTCATGCTTTCCAATGTTTTCATGATTATTTGCAGGAGAGAACTACAAGACTGATGGATACGTCACCACCCCGAACACCATGCAACTCTTGCAGGAACATTTGAAATTAACAGGAGGCCAGGTAATTTGGAATGAATGCTTTGCAATTTGTTAATGAATTGCTGTACATGAAATCCACAGAGCAACTAGTTATGTAACACTGGTAATTCTCACTCTGAGTCCATATACTAGACAGCTGCGTGATTAAGATTTAATGTGATGATGTCATAATAACACTTTCACAAGAGACACTGCTTGTTGAAATGTGTCAAGAAGGGGGTAAACTACCTTCCATGTGCTCTTTGCACACTGCTCAAACCAGCACACTGTCTCCCTGGTGCCCAACCCAGCACAGAGCTCTGTTTCAAATGAACCTATCCATTTACAATACTGGCAAGCTTGCAAGGTGTACCTGTGTAACTTTGTTTATAGCACATGACATCAGTATGTCCTGGTATGGATTCCAATATCATTTACAAAGGTAAAGGGCTAAAAGATAGTCACCTTCAGGCTAAAGAGTTACATGAATTACTTCTTTGCTGTGTCATTATGAGCTACAAAGATACTGATGCACTGATATCAAAATAATAGCAGTATCTGTGTAAAGAAACAAACAAAATTCCATATTGTTAAGTGCTTGTGACCTTTTAAAAGGAGGCAGTCATGGTTGGCCTAATTACAAGTGTGCTTCAGTGTTATGTTGGAGGGATGTGTAGACAGGCCCATATCTCGATGTACATTGTAGTGGCTGTAGAGAAAATCCTATCTCATAGATATCTGCTGCATAACAAAACATGTTTCTTTGGCTTCATGCATAATGTTAGTGGCACAGTGCACTGTTGTTTTTTGGTGTGTGTGTGTGTGTGTGTGTGTGTGCGTTTGTATAAATCTAGTTTTAGTGTTCTACCATTAGATATTTGTGAATGAAGCATTGATTTGAATTCCAATTTGTTGTTGTCATGATCTTTCCTTTGCTGATGTTCATGTAGGTGCGAACACGATTTCCGCCTGAACCTAATGGCATCTTGCACATTGGTCATGCCAAAGCCATCAACTTCAACTTTGGCTATGCAAGGGTGAGTCTAAATGAGTAGAGTCAGAAAGTTCTTTGTCAGTGAAATGTGTCTGTTCAAGTGGCTCATTCCTAATGCCAAATGAACCCCAAAGAATAAAGAACAGGAGAATTTCTGTGAAGTGTGAATTGCTGCTGGACTGCTGCTAAAGCAAGTCAAACCAGGAAAGTGTGTAAAGGTGGTTCAGTCCTTATTTGTTACTTGCTTAACACATATATTTGTAGCAGGAATGTGGAGTTCATTGCCAAGATAAAAAAGGCAAACGAAGTTAACATTTTGATTAGAAGATAGCAGAGGTAGTATCCTTCATACAAGCCTTGCTTATAGTCATTCATGTTGTCAAAACTGAAAGTTATCTCATTTGCAGGAATAAGAAAAAAAAATATATCTTAAAATACAATATTTCATTCAGCACCGAAAAAAAAATGAGATACCCTTGAATTGCTTCGAGATAACTGTAAATGTTTGTGACATGTCCCAGTCACTTGATTGCCACAGGAATTTGATATGAAATTTTCCCCCTGTATTTTTAATTCACCATGTGCAATGATACTCAAGGCAATGGATGGGATTACCTTCTTGAGGTACGATGACACAAATCCAGAAAAGGAGGAAGAGAAGTTCTTCAGGGGTATCTACGATATGGTCACATGGCTTGGATATACTCCATATAAGGTCACTCATGCCTCCGACAACTTCCAAGAGCTCTATGACTTGGCTGTAAAACTTATCAAGAGGTAAGCACTTTTTGTGAGGTTTATGCACATGGATTTAGTCAAAGCACAGCTTCTTGTATTACCATTGTTCCTCTTCCTGTTTTCAGCTAACCTGAGCCAAAAACTTGAATCAAAATTCTGTTACTGTACAATGTTCAAGTATACTTTAATGAAAGGAATAAATCAAACAAACAGAATGGTGGAGGTTACATGAATATTGGTCATGAAATACAAATGGTATGTGACTTAAATGTCACATGTTTTCACCCCAAATTGATACTGGTTTAAACGACATGCACAAATTAGAATTGAATTGACGGCCAGCGCATAACCGGAGATGTGTGCGCACAGAGATGTCTCTTTGCGTGTGCGCCTGTGCTGGCCGTCAATAATTCAGTGTAGCTCTCCAAGGTTCCTCTCGACCGAGTCACATTAAGTCATCAATTTGAACAGAAAAGGACTATTGGCAGAACCAAACGTTGCCCAAAGCCTGTTGTCAATACTTTAACTTTACTGTTAAGTCTTCAAATTGAAGAAATATTTCGATTTTAAGTTGATATTTATCCGCGATGCTACCCGATCATGATCCTGAATGCTACAGTACGCAGTCCCATTACGCTATGTGTATGGGGCTGCTGGTCGCAGTTACCGGCGGCGGTACTATGATGAAGCTGGCGCTGGCGTTTCTTCCGCGGTTCAAGTTATACTGTCGTAATTTACCACCGTCAGACATACTCAACAGTCTCGGACAACAAGAGAGGCAATAATTCTGAAATTGACAGACTGATTTCAGATTGTTTACACTCAGAAGTTGAAAAAAAAACGATCGCGGATTGTGATAGCATTTGGCAGCAGCAGACGTACCTGTATGCCTGATCACTCTGATGACAATAGCCAATGAATTGTAAATGATTGGGTGGACACTAATAAGTACGGCAGTATTACAATACTATGATATTTCAATAAAATGAAAATTTTATAACACTGCAATTATTTTACATGAATCTTTGACGGATTTTATATAGATATATACCGAAGATCATTTGAATAAAGGAATACAGCATTTGGCAACACCACTCCTAAAACAGTGTACGGACTCCTGCGGTAGCGCCAACAAGGCAGACCTCAGCAGGCATGCGGATACCGCGCCGCAGTCAGCAGTGCAATGTGAGATCGATTCGTAGCTGGGCTGCACTCGCGGTGCTCCGCTGAGGAAAGTGAGTCTGTGACGTCACACGCAATGCATAACTTTTTTTTTCTTTTTTTTTTGTATTCGCCCTTTTGGGCTCTCCCCTAACAATACGAACATTACAAACATATTTGATCACATCATTTGGTGATCCTTGACAACAAAATTACAATAGCTCACTCGGCTGTAACATAATACTTGGGGAGGCCTCGGGCAAGGCTGGCCCAGAAAATGGAAATATACATATATACACTACTATCCCGAAAGCCACACAACATAAGTAAGAGGTCATGGATAGGGGGGAAAAACAGGGAAAGATAAAGAGAGAAGAAAATGGAAGGCACCCCCCAGGTAGGAGCCTCAGGTTGTACTCCAACATCTCTTGTATCGGCGTCATTGGATCTCGGCGTTATTTAGATCTGCCGTTGAGCGCCAGCCTTGTTGTTTCGGTCGGGGCTGCGACGCCACATAGCTCGTAAGGGGCCGTCGGCATGAACAGCACCAGATGGTACGCTAAAGCCGTGGTCAACTCTGTGGTCAACTCCGTCTTAGTGCCCCATAATTTCGGTGGCAGGACCGTGGTCAACTCTGTGGTCAACTCTGTCTTAGTGCCCCATAATTCTGGTGGCGGGACTCAGAGTGACAGCCAGCCGTTCATGGCCATCGACTCCTTTCGCTGTTTGGCGTCATGTCTCTCTAGCATCGCCGCAGCATGACTGATCATGCAGCCTGGGTTAGATGGCAACCAGGCAGAGATCCCGGCTCATTCCACTCCACGCAGTCTGGTATTACTCTGGTACTGCTCGTGGCTCTCGTGGCCTGATTGCGGTTGTGGATATGGCAGGAGTTATTGGAGACCCTTCCATATGTGGAGGGGGGTGTCAAAAAGAGTATGGGTTAATTAAGTTGAGCCAAAAAGAAGTGGGTGTGAAAGTGCTCCCGGGATTGAACCCAACAGTTGAGTGGCCGCGGAGCGGAGGGGAAGGGGGGTCGGCAAGAACCTATCTCAGTCAGTCGCGCCCTGACTGTGCTTTAAACATGCGATAGATTCTCGCCGAACCCTCGAGGGATCTAACGACTAACAGCTTCGTATCTGCCCGCGATAGCCCGGCGCTCCGCAACGTGCGCATGGAGGCTTCAGCAAGAAGCCCCCGCCAGTTGATGGTGAGCGTGGAGAACTCTGGCTGATGTTCAAAGTGTTTCAAAACGTAATCACTAATGCCTGAGTTCTCCCGGTAGTAGGAGACCTTCCGTGCGTGTGCCGCAGCAAGCGACGACACGTTGGCGTCTCCCACCACCTGAACGTCCACCACCATTCCCCGATCGCCGCGCCCCATGATAATGTCGGGTTTACGTATCCCAGCTGGGGTGGGCACGGTCGGTTCGCGTTGAACGTTCCAACCATGCTCCCTCAGCTGGGTCACGAAGAGATCTAAGACCCGATCGTGGCGTTTGGTTCGCCAGGGCGCGACCACCGGGCAAGACTGGAGGATGTGGCCGAGGCTCTCGACCCGACCACACCCCAGATCGCACACCACAGGAGCCCCCGGACGACCGCGAGCGGCCCTCACCCGAGTGGTGGAAACACCAAGACGATGCTTAATCGCTGTGACATAGTTGGAGCCCGAAAGCAGGAGGGTTCCGTCGTTGACCCAGTCGTGGGAGGACCTAGCGGAATGGGGTTCCGCCAACCCAGCCCCATCAACGGACTCGTGCAGCATCCTAGCCCAGCTGCGGGCCGAGGCCCTCCGACCCTCCTCCACCCCGGTCTCCGAGGAGACCCAGAATGGAAGAGAGCGAGGGGCCTCTAAGGCGACCCGCGACACCCGATCGTCTGGGGACTGGGCAAGACGCTGCACGATTCCTTGTCGCAAAGTGGAACAGCGGACTCGAAAGATGGAATACCGAGCCCGCCGTCCCGGATCTGGGCGTGGAGACTTGCGTTGGTCGAATCTTTGGGCAGATGTAAAGCCCCGCGCACAAATTTTCTTGTCTCCTTGTCAACCCTACGAAGGGTTCCATTTTTCGCACCGCTCAGCACAAGGCTGTAGCGGTGCCGCGCCGCCAGAACATTGACGAGCGCCCAGATCTTCTGCTGCGGCTTCAGAGGGGCTCGCTTAAGCAGCGACAGGTCACTCAACCAGCGAGCTAAGGCCTTCGACGGCCCCTCCGTCCCTCCGGCTCCAACCGACACGCCCAGGTACTTATAGAAGTCCCCGGGCCCCATCGCCTTGATCTTCCCGCCACTCGTGTCGAAAGTCAAGTTCTTGTCGGTCACCCACTTCTTCCGCTTGGGGTCACTTACAATCGACATGGTGGCACACCTAGAGAGTCCTATCTCCAAGCCAACCTTTGCAGCCCCAGCTTCCAGGCGTCGAAGCTGGGTAGCCAACCCTGTGGCTGTGCTAGCGAAGATGACAATGTCGTCTGCAAAGGCTAGCTTGGAGATTCGACTAGGCCCCAATTGGACGCCGATGTTTTCATCCAATTCGGCTAGGGCCCAGTCGAGAGTGATGTTGAAAAGGTAGGGAGACAAAGGGTCTCCCTGCAGGACTCCCCTTTTACAGTGTACCACCGTGTCAAACACCGTGGTGGTGGCGTCGCCGTATACGCCTTGGATGTACTCCACCAACGGTTTCGGCAACCCCATGCGAGTGGCGGCCGCCAACATAGCCTCGTGTCCAACGGAGTCAAACGCTTTCCGAAAATCAATAAACGCGCAGTGTGCGCAGCACAGCAATTTCTTAGTTTCTTTGATGACTCCATGGAACAAGGCCAGATTGGCCGCCGTTCCGTCCTCGTCAGTGAATCCCTTCTGGTAGTCCCCGACAGGTGCAGCAGAGCGTACTCTCCAAGCCAAGATCCTATGGAGGGTCCTCGTGACCACCGAGGTGATCGTGAGCGGCCTATACTCACTGGGGCCCTCCGGATGTGAGGACTTGGGGATGAGAACGGTTCTTCCCTCTCTAAGCGCGGAGGGGAGACCAAAGACCAAAAATCCATTAAAAAGCCACTGGAGTTTAAGTGTATTGACCTGGGCAAGGTCTTTTAGTACTCTTCCATCCCGTCCAGTGGCGGTTCCCTTTTTGGAGGCCTTAATTGATTTGTTTATCTCATCTGCAGTCACTTCACACCATGTTGCTGAGGCATCAGCAACTGGGGTAGGGATCTTGCCTTGGTTCGGAGGGGCGGGTCTTCCCAAAAGATCCACCCAATATTGTTCCGTCCCCTCCGGGAAGGACGTGGCCGCACCTGGAACTTTTCCGTCCAGAATATCTCTGCATGTGCGGCCCCTATCCTTCTTCCAACTCTGCTGAGTCTGTCGGTACTTCCATTGGGATTTTCTTTTCTTAGTCCCGCCCTGCTGGTCGGCCCAAGGGGCTGCAGGGCGGCGTCGTGAGGTGGCGCTCGGGAGCCACTCCTCCAGCTTGCCCATCAAGAGGTCCTGAGCTCCCTCTGGGGAGGGGACCCGAAGGCCCAACTCCCCAGAGATCCTCACAAAGGCCTCTTTAGGGGTCACCGGTGGAGCGACTCCCTCACTCGAAGCACGCGTTGGGCTCGAGCTATCATCCGTATCGGCCGAGACCGCAGCGGCGGCCTCGACCGATGTCTCCATGGAAGAAGAAGGGCCAGAAGTTCCTTCCGTGGCTTGCTCGAGCCCAGGTTCGGCTGGGTTTGCTCCCACATCCGAACCCTCTTGGCATCTCATTTCCCTGAGGAGGGCCGAGTACCTGGCGTTTTTACGCCGCATGCCTTTAATGGCTTCGATGGTTCTGTGCGGCAGTATTTTGGCAATAACCTGATTGATGTTGTATACAGAAGCGGGTGCGGAAATCTCCGCACTCGCGGCCAGTCTCAGCTCCTCCTCATCCCACCTCATCTTTGGGCGTGCCCTGATGGCGTCGGCCACGCCCGAATGGTATTCGTCTGGGTGGGACTTCCGCTCGTGCTGACGTCGACCTGCGTATGACTTGAACTTCCGACAACATATTGGACAAATAGAGTTGTCCTGGTCGACGTCAGCACCATTCTCGAAACCGGTGCCGCTCATACTGTGGTTATAAACGAAACGGTTAGGTAACGAAACAACGGAAATAAAAGAAAAGATAAGAAAAGAAAAGAAAAGTGTGTGCCCCTAATTGTAGTCCTAAATTTGGACTACAATAACAAAACAGAAAGAATTTGAAAGGGCACACAAACACCAAACAAATTGGTTAAGGGAGATCTGCCGTCTACGCAAGTTAGACGTTGCCCGGCGGGGCCACGAGGAGGCTCTCCCTTAGTAACTATGACTCAAAAACTCAGGTAACGAAAATAGAGTGCGTCAACAAAGAGAATTGGAAGCGAGCAAGGGACGCACTCGCAAATCATAAACTTAAGAGAGTCATAGTTATGCATTGAAGAAGGGCTGCTCGCGACGGATTCAAACATGAGGAATTACCTTATTTTTCAAAAAAATCATAGTAAATGTATCTGATGGTCTTTTCTCGTCGGGAAAAGGGTAATAGGTTCATGAAATATTGTTCTTTACACTGGAAACGGCTGATGATCGTCCGGACTTCCCCTTTAAAGACAAACTCAGTAATACTAACGTGTTTGTAATAGTGGAAGTATGTATTATCTTTCAAACAGGGGCCATGCTTATGTTTGCCATATGAAGTCAGAGGACCTGAAGGGTTTCAATGTTCCAGACTCACCCTGGAGGGACCGCCCCATTGAGGAGAGCCTTCGCCTCTTTGAGGTAGACCACTGCACTGACTTGGAATTTTATTTGTGCCTTGAGCCTGAGTATCTTATCAGGTTGAACAATGAGTCATGATTGAGAGTTCATGATAATAGAGTTTGACATTAAAAGCCTACTATAGACTAGAATATTTCCTGTCATTCTGAAGTAATTTGGAGGCAAATTGGAGGGACTCTTTGTTAGTACATCTGAGTTGGGTAGGGTAGGCTAAGAAGGAAATGGTGTCCACCTGCGTAACCCAAAGAGCAAAATTTTGAATATTGTGTCTGCTAGCGTATGTACAAGCAGCATGATGTATGTGCAGCGCATGTGGCAAAATATCCTGCAAAAAGAATATCAGCCCGACATGCTTTGCAGTAAAACATGCTCATTAAGTACATTTGGGAAAATTGAGGCAAACGCCAAGAAGCCACACTACTGCTATGTCAGATTTTTTTTTTTTTTTTTTTTTTTTTTGGGGGGGGGGGTGAGACTAATTCTATTTAGGAAACTATTTCAGGAATGCTTAGGAACGATTTAAAAATTACCTCTAGTTTAAATTATTTCGGGGAAAATACTAATAAAGACCTCATAGATTCACTGTGCATTAAACATTCTCTTTATTCTCTTTATTGACTCCTGTCTGTGGAATGTCAAAGATATTCTGCAGGAAGGCTGTCAGTGAGACACCATCCAGAGAGCTTGAGGTCTTCTAATAAGCCTACATCATTCTCATCATACCAAAATGTGTGGTCCAAGGAGATTTCACCAAAGCACAATATCATAATTATATCTAAAGCTGAAAACAGTAGTGACAGCAAATGATTTTGTCTTTATAGCTATTTGTTTTTAGTAAAATTCTACATGATGTATGATTCACATGAAACACGTGCTTATACTGTTTTTATTTTGTTTTGTTTTGTTTTATTGTTTCTCCCATCTCAGGATATGAGGAAAGGGAAGTTTGAGGAAGGGGAGGCCATATTGAGGATGAAGACCACTTTGGAGGAAGGCAAGAAAGACCCGGTAGCCTACCGCATCAAGTATACCCCCCACCACCGCAGCAAGGACCAATGGTATGTACCATGCCACTTAAGCCTATGCATCAAGGTCCACAACAGTATTTCACAATGATCTACAACAGAAATTGTTAACATGCATGCTGACAAGAAATATTCTAATACCATATTTCTTAAAATCACTAGCACAATTGGAAGAGGCTTTCACAAGCTTTGCTTTTGCAGTTCCTTCATATTTCACATGTTATAGGGAATTGTCTTTTATGTACATATGCTGACACACTTTCTTGTTATGACCAACTTTATATCATATTTTGTATTTTGCTAACTGCTTGTTTGTAGTTTTGTTTCTTTTTTGTTAATGTACAGATGTGAAGTGAAATATGAAAGTAAATGTGCTGGAACTGTTCACTGTGTCTTGAGTGTAAGACCAGTGCAGTTTCAGTAATTCAATTCAATTAAAAACAAATAGATCTCACACGCTCATATTGTGCATAGTTAGTGAAAGTCATATTTGAGAATTGATGGGAATGATTTGTAGTTTAAGTGAGAGAACATTGCAAATAAAATACATTTTCCGTATATGCAACTTTGTTCTTATTAGAATTATTCTTATGTCATTGGAGCATTACCCTCTTTACTGCCAATTTATTTTGTGCTCTTTCTGTGCATACTTCTCTAGGTGTATCTACCCTACATACGACTACACACACTGTCTTTGTGATTCTATTGAGCACATCACACACTCGCTCTGTACCAAGGAGTTTCAGTCAAGGTATGTACACCCTGTGGCCGGCCATACCTAAAGATTTGGCTTTGTTGTTTTAATGACATTCTTTCTATCCATAGAGCTTGTTTCAGATACATTTCCATGATAATTGTGGTTGTTTGTTTGCACTTTTTTATATAACATGGAAAAGAAATGCTTTGTTTTACATATAGAGTATCTTGTTACAGTGAGGTCAGTAGATTTCAAGCTTTGAGATGACGGACCACTGTATAACAGGACCTATTGATTTTCAGGTGAAAGTTGCCAGCTCGCTTTATAGTAGACATGTAAGCAATGCCCACAGGATTTGTCCTCACTATATTTGAAGTTGGGGTGTTTTCTGTGGTTTTCACTATGAAGCTAAGATAGTGGTTGTCATGGAGTACAGCACCTTTGCAACCTTTAACGGCGCCTGTGTGAAAACCACACAAAAGTCTTGGTGGAGTTTGTCAGGAAGTTATGGCGAAGTCTCCATTCACTGCCAGGAGGACTCCAAGTTGCCTGGAAAATTCGTGAAGGCAAGGGAATGTCCCTGGTGGCTCTCAGTGCACGAGGGCAGGCAATGCTCAGATACATGGGGATAATCCTGATGTCAAGAAGTACTTGGTTTCCGTGCAACAGCTTGAGCTGTTAGTGAAAAGTCTCTTTAAGAAATCTCCTGACAGTGTTTGGGAAAATAAATTGACCAAAATCCTTGCTCACACTGTAGGCAATCTTGGCCAGCAAAGTGTTTGTACATGTACATGGTTCTAGTTGTCAATACTTATCAATAACTCTCACCCTACGTATATGCTAGCCTTTTTGTGTCCTGTACATACATCTTTCATATTTTATAACAAAACATAAATTATTCTTTGCACACAAAATACAAAATAGTCAGCAATGGCCACTTCGTGTATCTTGAAAATGTCAAATGTTCAGGAGAGTGAAAAAACATGGCAGCCCAAGAACTATACCAATTGGGATTGCCTTTCTTCTGACAAGCCCTGGTGGCTTCATATTTGGGGTAAGACAGCTAGGATTTTGACAGGACCTCACTTTACAGATTATTTGAGAATTAATCCAAAAGGGTGATTTTCACCAAAATATGAGATACAAGGTGCTTGTCACCTCAATGATGAGATGATAGTCCAGTCAAAATACGACAAAAAGTGGGTTAACCCACAACTAATTGCAACAGAAACGATTCCACTTGCATATGAACCGGAGGAGCTATTAAAATAACATATTAAAAGTTCCCTAAAATTCGAGTGGTGGATCAGTGTCTAATTTGCATAAATTCAAAATGGCCGCCATACAACCTATTTATGCCTATATCTCGGGATATATAACCCACAGAAAGTAAATTCCGGTGTCTAAACCAATGTTTTATAGGTCAAGGAATACAGATATGTTATCTTTATCAACTTTCAAGCATCCCTTTATATAGTTTTTGCATATATTTGCATATAATTACATACAAAATGGCCGCCATATTGCCTGTACAAGCAGGTATCTTAGTAATGTAGTACACTCAGGAATAAGTCGCTATATATCTGGACATAAAACCCGCAGAAAATAGATTCTTGTGTCTAAACCTTTGTTTTTTATGTCATGTAATACAATTATCATATAAGCAGTAACTTTCAAGCTTCCCTTTATATATTTTCTGCATATATTTGCATTTAATTAAATGCAAAAAAGCCGCCACAATGCCTCTACAGGCTTATATCTCCATTTGTAAAAGGTACCCAGTGTTGGTGTCTGTGCATGGTCTTAATTTTACTGCTGAGAATCACTGATGTAGAATACCTTCCACTCAGGAATAATTACCTATATTTCACTAAAAATTTGCGTATATTCATACATAAATCTATTCAAATTAAGAGTAGCTTATATCCATAAGCTACTCTACAAAAGTTTCACGAGTTTGGACATTAGATGACGATCTTATCATATCAGGGTACCATGTCAGTCACTCACTTTCTGAATAAAAGACCCAGGGGTCCAGCCCTCATCCGAGCATCTCAAGTTCCCCTTCCTTGCATGTTTACAGACTATTACTTGGGAGAAAGGAAATTGGAAGACGTTGGGAAACTGTAGGGCCATATCTGGAAGCCTTTAGGGACCTCCAGGGCCCAGGGAGGCATGATGTCCATATATGCATGACACTAGCGATAAATGCACTTACAGTACTAAGTTTGTTGTAAATTTGACCATATGTTTTCAAAAGGAGGATCAAAAATCAAAAGTGGCCTCCAATAATTTGGTCCCAGCCCAAAGGTGGCCGCACCTAGATCAGATTTGAGGTGCCTTTGGGCATTCTGTGGCCGGGGGATGGTTCCCATTTTATATACCAATATTCTACCAGCCAAGTTTGATAACAAATTGAACAGTTTGGTTTTTTTTTTTTGGTTTTTTTTTTGAAGATGAAAGAGTGAAAATTGGTACCTACTTGGCACTAGCCCCAAGGAGGTCACCCCTGCATCTGCCATAATAATCTTGAAAGTATGCTAATACACTCACTGATGTATTTACTCGATGCTCTTCTGGTTTTATAAAAGCAGCAACTCTAGATACAGATGGGGACATTAGTGCCCACACGTTAAAAAAAAAAAAAAAAAAAAAAAAAAAAAAAAAAAAAAAAAAAATATATATATATATATATATATATATATATATATATATATTAACGTGTGGGCATATGATGACGAAGTAGACTGGTGATGCATTTCAGTCCAACAGTGCTAGTTATTCAGACCAAATTTTCGACGAATATATTTGTCTTCCTGAAGGTCGACAATGGCAATTCTGAAGAAAGACGAATGTATTCGTCGAAAATTTGGTGTGACTAAATAGCACTGCTATGGACTGAAATGCATTACCACCCTACTTCGTCATATTTTCTGTACTGGTACCATATATATATATGTATATATATATATAGTGTGTAAAATTTTGAAAAGAAGGAAGATAAAACTGCGAAACTATGCAGTCTCCAAGATATTCATCTTTGTACTTTTTACCTAGCTCTGTTATAACTGGTTCTACTTGTGTGTGTGTGTGTGTGTGTGTGTGCGAGGTTTTTTTTTAATGATAAATTCCTTAATTTGGGGGTTCTGGGACCTTTTGGACATGGCGTCTATTTGAACAACTTGATAATCTGTCATCCTTGGGATGCTACTTGCCTAGTTTGTTGAAGATCTGTCATTACATGTGGTCTTAAAAGAGATTCTGAAAATGGTTTTTGAAAATGCATGCATGACTGTCGACGGACGCCAGAAGATAAATGATGGCTATTTGCAATATTAGCTTGAACCTTTTTTGCTGTCTTGAACCTTTGGCTAAGATGAATTTAGAATCTAATGAATCAAAGTCATTGGATTTCAAGAAAACTTTCTTCCGTTTCAAGTACATCATTTTCGTTTTCTGTCTTGCGATAATACAGATACTTAAAGTATGTAATGTGATCTCTGAAAATATAGATCAATGATAAAAGTGTAAAACATGAAAACTCGCTTACACTCAAAGTGTTCTATACCACAAACTCTAGACTAGGATAGTGTGAAATTGCAGTCGATTAATGCAAAGCAAATAGGATCCCGGCTTCATTTCATACTGACGAAAAGAAGAGTGGTAAGTTTCACATTTGTTGTAAACTGTGTTGATGTCTTTCAAGAATGTTATTCATTCCTAGTCACCAATTAGAACAGCATCATCTGACTCCTCAGATATTTTAGAAATACAACATTACAAGTGTCTGATCTATAATGGCCCGCATCTGCCACTGATATGGGTTGTGTGCAGTCAAATCTGTTTGCCCTGCAACTATACACTACCAGTTTGCTAACAGCCTGATGTAACAGATACAACACGAAAAATGGTAAAAGTAACATTTATCAGAATTTATAAGCGTTTTATGAGCTTGAAGCCAATGAGAAGGATGCTGTTTGTATTAATCGACTGATGAATCCAGAGTACTAGGAATAGAAATGTTAAGGCATTTCCTTTTTCTTTTCTTTTTTTTTTTTGTATCTGGCTTTTTTTTTGTAAGTCATTGGGTGAAACCACGCAAAAATATGACAAAATCCACTTCCATACAAATTATCACGGTCATATGTTGCTCATTGATAAACATGCCTTTGCCAAAAGTTTTGCAACAAAAGACACAAGTATCGACTAAACATGGCTGCAAATCATCGCAGGTAAGGAAAAAGATGCTTGAAAAAAAAAATCTGCTGAATGATTTAAGACCAATTTTGGTGTACCGTAAGCACACTTTGAAAGCTATGTGAGATAATATGACAAGAACATCATCTAAACAAATGTCCAAACTCATGAAACTTTTGTAGAGTAGCTTATGGATAATTATGATCTTGATGACTTTCCCCTCCCCCCCCCCCCTTTGGCCTAAAAAAAAAGTATTGCAACATAGACACAAGTATAAGCAGTCAACATGAGGGTAAAATTACACGATATAATACATTAAATATCATGCAATCATAAAAATCTTTTTAACGATTACTACTACATAATTTGAGACTTTACTGTTGTGTACCTATTAGGCACACTTTGCAAGCTAAGTTGAGATTATACAATAAAGATATGTTCTATTTGATGCTACTTACAGTTGTTTTCTGTTCTGAGGCTTTATCTCAAGAAAATGTGAGTTTAATGTAGTACAATACTTTTAATCAATGCAAGAATATAAAACTGGGTGTAAGGATAATCGTTAAGGTTGTGAATGGAATTCTAACAATTTTGCCCTTGAAATATTGGATGCATTAATTACAGTACAATTAACGTTCTGTAGCTCGTATTCGTATATCAGAAATTATATTCACGATAAAAATTTGAATAGATTTATGCTTAAACATAGCTATGCAAATTTTTAGTGAGATATAGGTAATTATTCCTGAGTGGAACGTATTCTACATCAGTGATTCTCAGCAGTAAAATTAAGACCACAGACACCATCACTGGGTACCGTTTACAGATAGAGATATAAGCCTGTGGAGTTATAATGGCGGCCAATTTGCATTTAATTAAATGCAAATATATGCAGAAAATGTATAAAGGGAAGCTTGAAAGTTACTGCTTGTATCATAATTGTATTTCCTGACCTAAAAACCATAGGTTTAGACACCAGAATCTATTTTCTACAGGTTTTATGTCCAGATATATAGCGACTTAATTCTGAGTGTATACTACATTAATGATATACGAAGATACGGGCTTGCACAGGCAATATGGCGGCCATTTTGTATGTAATTATATGCAAATATATGCAAAAACTATATAAAGGGATGCTTGAAAGTTGATAAAGATAACATATTTGTATTCCTTGACCTAAAAAACATATGTTTAGACACCTGAATTTACTTTCTGTGGGTTATAATATCCCGAGATATAGGCATAAATAGGTTGTATGGCGGCCATTTTGAATTTATGCAAATTAGACACTGATCCACCACTCGAATTTTAGGGAACTTTTAATATGTTATTTTAATAGCTCCTCCGGTTCAAATGCAAGTGGAATCGTTTCTATTGCAATTAGTTGTGGGTCATTTCATATTTTGACTGGACTATGATGATAGTAGGGTATCAAGGGTTTCATATGCAGAAATTATACTGTTTACCAAAAACAACAACAAAAACAAAAAGAAAACTGAACATGCAGGTAACTGCTTGAGAGTGTACCCTTCTACATACAGCCATCTCAGTTTCTATTTCATACAATGCCAAGTTTGTGCTTGGCACATCTTTTCAAGCTATTTTCCATCAAGTTAGGATGCTAGGATCTTTTACAAATCTGTCTGCATAATTTACAGCTTACTTGTGATGACCATATTGTTTGCATTGTGCCATTACTTATTATTAACGCAGTGTGTTGGCTTAGTCGGTAGCGCATCTGCCTCACAATCCTAAGGACCTGAGTTCGAACCCCAGTCTGGACTGAGCAATGTTGTGTGTAATCATACCGTCCCCTCTAGCAAGAGGCAAAACACTCTGTCCTTTGGATAGGACGTAAAATGGAGGTCCCGTGTATGAGAGAGTCACAACTCATGCACGTAAAAGATCCCGCTTCATTCATTCATCGCAAAGAGCAGGATGTTTAACCCGGTGAAGTGGTCCCACCTCACATCCAACTGGACCCCATGGAAGACCAGCATAGCATAGCTGAATATGGGCTATCCAGCCATCTTCTCAGATGGAAATGAACAAACAAACAAAGCATTTGGAATCATGGCTCTCTTGAGTTTATAGCAACTTTTCATGATTGTTAGAATACCCATATACAGATTTTTGCAGAAAAGAGTCTGTTTTTGGTCTGATCTTTCCTTTAACCGCTAATGATGCTAAAATTTTATGTTTATATGTATGATGCATCTTGAAATCTTATACCCAAGAAAGGAAGAGTGTCTGATTGAATACAGATTTCTCTTACAAGCTTTAGGATCTAAGGGAATATTTGCTCCTCTGCTTGTGATTTTCGTAAACTTCTAATCACAGTATTCCTTGGAGTATATTCACTAACACATCAAAAAACAAAAGCAAAAAAACACAATATAGATGTACCAATGTCAGGTGGAACTTTTTCAACTACTTTCTTGAAATGCCAAAGTTTTGTTTGAATTGATTGTGATAGGTTGATATGCTTAGCAGGCTTTTGAAAGCATTTGTGTTTAATTTTATTTCTATCTGCCTGGCAAAAATTATTTGTCAGGTAATTATACTACCCCAAACTGACTAGTGCATTTTATTATTTTTTGTCCTCTCCCACATGGGTACAGACGTTCCTCTTACTACTGGCTATGCAATGCATTGGATGTGTACTGCCCTGTCCAGTGGGAATATGGCAGGCTTAACATGCACTACACAGTGGTCTCCAAGAGGAAGATAGGCAAACTTATCACAGCAGGCATTGTCAGGTGAGTGTTGTCATCTTCTTGCTTAAAATAACTAAAATAACTTTTCCAGTGGCAGTGGCAAACAGTTTCTTCAATCCATCTCTCTGGAAATAAAGCTAAAAGTATTATATAAGATTATAGATGAATTGGAATTATTGTAATGTCCTGTTTACGCTTGTTTTCTCAAAGAAAAATTATGTCTCCATGATTTTCATGAATTCACTTTGTCTCAAACTTTGATGCAAAGTTACACAATGATATGAGCACGTTTGTTTGATTTCCTATTCAGGGATTGGGACGATCCAAGACTGTTTACACTGACAGCCCTGAGGAGAAGAGGTTTTCCATCTGAAGCCATCAACATGTTTTGTGCAAAGGTGAGGTTCAGCATGTGTTGCTCTTGTGTTGAACTTTTGAAGTGTGGCATTGATAGCTGTAGAGGAGTGGAAGGGACATTAAAAATCCTTTTCCATTGTTTACTTCACTCTAGATAGCACTACTCTGAATACATATTCAATGTTTCACTTCTCCACCCATGCAATCAGTTCGTTTTCCTATATCTTGCTTGATACAGATTGCTGTCATGTTTTGCACCATCAGAAACTCGTCTAGAATTCTTAGACTCCAGACTGCATTAAAGCAGGCAGCTGATCTCGATTTCACAGACTAGAAGCAAACATTCATGGAAGTAAAGATTGCCAGCCTTTCCATTGATGAATATGGTGAAGCATTCAATGACTTCCTTTTCTTGGAAAGCCAGATGAAAAGATGAAATCCTGAAGGACGTGTTGGAATAAGTAATCAAATGATTATTCTATGTATCTTGCCCAGATCGGTGTAACAATGTCCAGAGTGGCTTTTGACCCTTCCATGCTGGAGTCATGTGTGCGAGATGTCCTCAATAATACAGCCAAGCGGGTCATGGCTGTACTTGATCCCATCAAGGTCTCAATATCCAACTTTGAGTCAAAGGTAAGATGCCAATACTTTCTCGATACACAAAGGCCCCAGGTATTATGGTAATTTTCAATTGATTACTCATTGTTGCGGCATAAAAGATGTAATTTGAGCTTGAGAAGGAAAGTGTAGCCGTTGATGCATACATCTTCATGTTAGCTAAGGTACGTCTTCAGCAAGTGGACTGTTTTTATGCCTCCGCCACGAAGTGTCGCCAGAGGCATTATGTTTTCGGGTTGTCCGTCCTTCCTTCCGTCCGTCCATAATCAATTTTGTGGAGAGCATAACTAAAAAACCGTTTGAGGTATCCTAATGAAACTTGGCAGGTATATGTATGAGGGGGTGAAGTTGTGCCTATCAACTTTTGAGTGCAGATGCTCAAGGTCAAAGGTCATAGGTCAAGGTCAAATGCTCAAAATTTCACTATTTCCCCCATATCTGTGGAATGCCTGAAGGTATTTTCTTGAAACTTAGTATATACATGTATTACCCAATAAAAATTCTCTAGCGAGAGTTTCGGGCCATGAGGTCAAAGTTAAAAGGTCAGAGGTCAAGTGAAAATGTTAAAATTTCATTTTTCTCCATATCTCAGATATGGTGCAAGGTATCTTCATGGAACATAGTACATATGCATGTACTGACTGGCAGTGATTATCTAGGGAATTTGGGGTCATGAGGTCAAAGATCAGGGGGGTCAAAGGTCAAGGTCAACTCATTAAATTTCACTTTTTCCATCACAATTTGTGCAATGCCTGCAGGATTTTTCTTGAAACTTGGTGTATACATGTATTACCGTACCCAATAGAGATTCTCTAGGAAGTTTTTAGCCAAAAAGGTCAAAGGTCAAGTGAAAGTGCTAAATTTCACTTCTTCCCCATATCTCGGAAGTGGCTCAAGGCATTATCATGAAACTAATGTTCTGCCTGACAGTGATTCTCTTTGGAATTTTAAGGTCATTGGGTCAAGGATCAAAGGCCAGGTCAAAATGCTAACAATTTACTATTTAATACAGAAACTCCACTTTTTCTCTGTACTGTGAAAATCACTCAATGCATAGAATTATAAAAGGATCAAGAGTCAAGTGAAAGTCCTCAAATCCCCAAATACATGCTCTCAGAAAATGCAGCCATTCATCCGATTAAACCTAGTTCAAGGAAAGTGAACACTCAACACATTATAACATGTCATTTTAATATTTTGCCAATTTGATGAAACTGTCATCACACATTGTCAAGACATACTATAGACCTATTAGGAGAATCATACATTATGGCGGAAGCATACCAGTCGCCATAGCGACATTTCTAGTTTTTTTTTTTCCTCTCTCTCTCTCTCTCTTCTTATCCTTCTTCATTTGATTTTTGCAACTTTGCCTGTAGTGAAAAATTCAAAAATCCCCAAATGATAGTAAATGTGAGCTACAGTATAATGTTCCTCGGATTGGCCATTGTCATGATAGATACCCTAATAAGTAATCCCTTCACATAATTGACCTTGAATAGGCTATGATGTGGTCTTTTGAAAATTAAAAAAAAAAAAAAAATGAAGGTGATGCCTCAAGTAATTGTAATTTAAATGAGTGCAGACATCAATTGCTGGTTGCTAAATAGAATACACTGACAAAAGAATTCAAGTTCATGTTAGAATACTATTGTTAATGCTGAACTAATCATATATCACAGGTTTGCACATTGGAGGTGCCCAATATCCCCCACGATGCCAAGCAGGGCACACACACCGTCAGCTTTGGTTCTGTGGTGTACATCGAGAGAGACGACTTCCAGCAGGTCAGTTTAGTGAGCAGCGAGTGCTTCCAATATTGTTTGTTTGTTTTTTTGTCCGCAGCAGAAAGTAAGAACAAATGAGTGTCTAGCCATATCAACGCGACAAGATTGACAGAAATACATGTTTATCCAGGACTCAACATTAGCGGTAGCCTTGTGGCCTGGGACTACTAAAAATTAATGTCAGAACAAGGTTATCTTGCGATGGCCTGATGAGACAACTGAGATTCAAAATGGATTATTACAAGCCCTGGTTTAGTTATGCATGCATACTCACACATAAGGTGCATTCAAGCGCTCGAAAGTGAACCAAAGCGAACTGTACCCTCACTTCTGAAAGGATTGTCCAATTTTCCTCACACTTCATCCATGTGTTCGACTAATACTTCTGCATTCACTCAATCTAATTTAAATTTGGGCGTCATATCTTTTTTAAAAGAAATTTGATGACACTGCAGTTGGCTGTATTCACTTGATATATCAATTAGTATGTGTAATTGTATCTTTTCAGAAAGCGGAGAAGGGATATAGGAGATTGACTCCTGCCCAGCCTGTTGGTTTGAAATACACTGGCAAAGTTCTCAGTGTGGAATCAGTCTTAACAGACAACAAGGGACAAGTGACTGAACTGAAGGCTAGAATTACACCTTTGGAAGAGACAACCAAGCCAAAGGCATTCATCCACTGGGTATCAGATCCTCTGGAATGTGAAGTCCGAATCTATGAGAGACTGTGAGTTATAGTCGCTTTCTATGGTCACTTGTGTATGAGAGTCTGTACTTCTCTCTCTGTTTTTCTGTACTACATTTCCTTACTCCCAACTAAGATTTCAGAAGCTGTTTACCACACAGTATATTCCAAAGAGTCCCGTGATTCCATTTGAAAGTGAAGTGACACCCATGCTAATAGCAATGGTAGAATGTATCACAACATCCAAGTGAAAAGTTATTGGTTACCCCAGTTATTTAATGAGTGTAAAACTAAGAAAATAACCATGCTAGGACAAATGTGAACTTACTTGTGCAAGATAAACAGAGTTATAAGAGTGTCTTTCCTTTATACTTTTAGTTTGTCCTTGTTATTCTCCGTGTCATATAAATAGTTGGATACTAGAATAGGTTTAGTATGTAATCAAGCGAGAGGAACGGAGATCTTGTATATTTGTTTTTAGTTTGTATGTTAAGTGTGCCTCTGCCCAAAGTGTGCTGACAATATTATGTGTCCCTCTGTCCCACATGTTGTTTTAGCAATATCAAAAAAACTGCCATATGAACTTTCTTGGTACCTGACCCAAGTTAACTACATGAAGTGTAGATACACTGGGTAGATTATGGGCAACTTCCTTGAGGTCAAAAGGTCAAGTTCGATGACAACGTACAAATGACATAACAATTATTATTTAACTATGAAAATGATAGTGTTGATAGGTCAAAGGTGTTTGCATGTCATTTCTGGCCATGAAATTTAGAAGTGTATGTCAAGTAATAATGTTATTGTACTCCCCAGTTTGAGGATACTTTGGATTCAGCTATGTCACGCAGCTGCAGTGTCTGCAATGTCTACTTGACTTACCTTTTTCACAAAAAGTAGGGGAATGATATTATCCTTGACAGATATCAGCAACAAGTCAAAGAAATTGGAACTTTTCATAAAATGTAAACTTTTGTGAAATTTTTCATTACCTTTGCTTTACATATTTTTATGCCTCCGCCACGAAGTGGTGCCGGAGGCATTATGTTTTCGGGTTGTCCGTCCGTCCGTCCTTCCGTCCATCCGTCTGTCCTTCTGTCCGTCCGTCCTTCCATCCGTAATGAATTTTGTGGACAACGTAACTAAAAAACCTTTTGAGGTATCCTAATGAAACTTGGCATGTATGTGTATTAGGGGGTGAAGTTGTGCCTATCAACTTTTGGGTGCACATGCTCAAGGTCAAAGATCAAAAGGTCAAGGTCAAATACATAGAATTTCACTATTTCCACCATATCTATGCAATGCCCAAAGATATTTTCTTGAAACTTAGTGTATACATGTATTACCCAATTAAGATTCTCTGGTGAAAGTTTGGGGTCATGAGGTCAAAGGTCAAAAGGTCAAGTAAAAATATTAAAACTTCACTTTTTTCTCCGTATCTTGGAAATTGTTCAAGGTATCTTCATGGAACATAGTATATATACATGTACTGACTGGCAGTGATTATCTAGAGAATTTAGGGTTCGTGGGTCAAAGGTCAGGGGTCAAGGTCAAGGGCAACACTTCAAAATTTTACTATTTCCCTCATTTATGCAATGCCAGCAGGATTATTATTCTTTTTACACTTGGTGTATGCATGTATAACCTAATAGAGATTCTCTGGAAGCTTTCTTTTTTCTTTTCTTTTTTTTTTGTTTGCCTCAAAGGTCAAAAGGTCAAAGATCAAGGGAAAGTGCTGAACTAACTTTTTCCTCCGTCTCAGAAGTGGCTCAAGTTATCTTGAAACTTACTACATATCTATGCATGTTGTGCCTGACAGTGATTATCCTATGAATTTTAGGGTCAAAGGCCAGATGAATTTTAGGGTCAGAAATTGCACTTTTTCTCCATACCTTGAAAATTACTCAATGCATAAACTTATGAATGGGTCAAAGTCAAGTTAAAGTCCTTAAATCCCCAAATACATGCTCTCCTATTCATCCAATTAAACCTAGGTCAAGGAAGGTGAACATTCAACACATTTGTGACAAACTTGTCATTTTAATATTTTGCCAATTTTGTGAAAATGTAATCACACATTGTCTACATGTACTATAAACCTATTGGGAGAATCATGCATTATGGCGGAGGCATACCAGTCGCCTTAGCGCCATTTCTAGTTCCATATAGGACATCATGCATTGTCATAGTCTTCTCATCCAGCAGTGACTGCACCAAAAACTATACAAATGTATAACTTTTGAGAGAGTGGCACATTTTGATCTGTTCTAATAATATTACTGCTTTCATTCAATGCACATATATATTTGGGTTTCATTCCCCTTTAACCCCTTTAGTGTGGGGGATGTGTAGTATTTCATGGAAAAACCCTCCTACTCTACGGGAGGTCATACTGTACGGTAAGGATTTCGCAACAAACCCAGGGATACACTTCCATTTCATGGCAATGGGTGTTTTAGTCTTTCGTTAACCCTTCCCCACATGTCATCATTGGTGTAGTTATAGATTTATTCTTTCATTTATTTATTTATTTATTCATTTATTTATTGGTTGTTTCCAATTTCCAGCTTCATGCACAAGAACCCAGAAGACCCTGAAGAAGTTCCTGGAGGATTTATCACAGATTGTAACAAGGTAAGGTAATACAGTTGGGAATACAAAACCAAGATATGTCGCCTGTGTCTTGTTTGACAAATTGATGTCGACAAGAGGTTTCATATTAGTTTTCATTTATTTGTTATTTGCTCATTCGCATATCTCTCTCATGCTATGTATGACCCAGATTAAGTGTCACCACAGGCTCCATTGTGATCAACAAACATCTTGTATGTCTTCAGTTGAGGGGAATGCTTCTGCATGTTGCGGTCTGTTACTAATTTTATTCAAGACAATCAAATCGCTGCTCAAAGTACAATTTTATGAATTTCCTAAATGATAATGCTCATAAGCAAGCTGTAGATACAATGTAGAATATGTTTGCAATTAAATTTAGCTGTGTGAGCACTCTTTGTGCTGGTTGGAAATAATGTTTCCAGACACCGGGGTAATAATAGTATGTATGCGCTTTGAGCACTCTATGGAATGGATTTAGCACAATATAAATCCATATTGCTGCTGTTGTTGTTGTTATTATTATTATTATTATTATTATTATTATTATTATTATTATTATTATTGTTGTTGTTGTTGTTGTTGTTGTTGTTGTTGGTGTTGTTGTTGTTTTTGTTGTTGTTGTTGATGATTTATTTATTCATTTCCAGTGTAAAGTCATTTATTAGTTGACAGTGATTTTCACTGGTCCTGGACCATCGGACCAGTGCCAGTGTGCAGTGTTGATAACTTAAGTTATCAGAAATCTATTGCACACAAGAGTGCATAATTTTTGTACTTGTTTTTTTGTTTTTGTATTTTGTTTGGGATTTTTTTTTTTATTGTTTTCAATGTATGAAAAGTTTTGAAATTGCTTTAACTCTAAGTAGGCCAGGGGGGCCTGGGAGGTCCCCTTGATATTCTGTGTGATATTTCACTATCGCCCAAAGCTAACACCACAGTGTGTTAGGACTATTTTCTTTTTGGTCTCCCACATTTTGAAACCAAATTGCCTGGGCGTGCGGTTTTAAAGTTACACATAAATAGGTACACATACATGCATGTCAGACCAAAACTTGCTCCAAAGCATGAATTCATGTACAATTTCAATGCATATTGTACTTTTAGTCAAATTTCATAAAAGCATGATTATTTTTGCCTGTTTTTTATTAAATTCACGTGATAACATATTTTCTTGCTCGGAGCAGTGTCACCAACAAATTTCATTGAAAAAAAATAACAAATACACAAGAATTAAAAAAAAAAGTAAATGCTTAAGAAATTATTTTTGATGGCATAGTTTTTTCACGAAATTTGCTAAAAATACAAGAAAGAATTTGTACACACAAAATACGCCTTATGGAGCTTTATTTAGTATAAATTAGCATAAGTGATAATTTTTGGAAAAATCAACTCAACAGTTTTGTGAATTATATCGCAGGCAATGGCCAAGATCTGGATGGGGGCTTGGGAATCCCCCAGCTTTGTTAGGGTTAAGGGACTATCAATTATGCTGAATATATTTTTGAGGAAAGAGATACATCTGAATAAATCTTAATTACACTTTATCTTCTTTCTTTCGCTAATTTGAATACCTACCTATTGGTGCCTCTATGGAGAAAACCTTGTCATTTATTGAAGCCAAACTTCCCAGGCTTATTTTCGATGCAGTAATTGTGAGGATGGTCGATGGTGGGGATGTGCGATGAGGTGAACTCCAAATGTAGGCCTATAAACACAAGTACATAACCCGGCTTATCATGTTGCGAGCAGTTTTGTTGAGGAGAAATTGGATAGTTCATACTATGTTTGCTGGAATATTGACACTGTTAAGGTTATATACAGTTGAACCTCTCGTATCCGGACAAGTAGGGACCGGGGCTCCTCCGGATAAGGGATTTGGCCGGATACGGGAGACTCAATGCTTTATACATGTAGAGTCTACATATACATGTACATACACATGTACTGATGTAGCCCATTGTAGTACCACATGTAGTAATGTGTATACTGCAACCTTTTCATTGTTACACTCAGTAACAGACCCCAAAATAGAGGTTCGTGTTTGCAAGAATGAAATCATTTTCTTTTATAATTCTTGGGATGATTTACCTAAATAATTATTAAGAAATGTATCCGTTGGGAATCCCCCTTTCCTCCCGTAATTATTAAAAAAAGATAAAAAAATCACGGCGAGATTGCGTCCGGATAATAGAGAGATCCGGATAAAGGGAGGCCGGATAATAGAGGTTCAACTGTAGTCATACGTCTGCATCAAAGTTGTGCCATGCACAATGCATTGGAATATTACAGATAATACTTGTTGCATGTACACCAAAGTTGATGCATGACATATGTTTTGTGGTGGGTATAACCTGGGTGACATGACTTAACATTATTTGTTTTTGTTTTGCATGTATCTATATTTATATTCTAAACAGAATTCTCTCACAGTGATCCCAACTGCCTTAGTTGATCGATCAGTGTCAGGGGCCAAGGTCTTTGACAAGTTCCAGTTTGAAAGAATTGGTTACTTCTCTGTGGACACAGATGCCTCAGACAAAAAGGTGAGATGATGCCTTAAATTGTAGTAGCTCTCTTTAAGAAGCTCCCTTGAAATACCTTCCATGTCATCTGTAGATAACACTTCATATCACAGTCTCATGCATTGTATTCAAGGAAATATTCAAATGGTTTAAGGAGAAAGCAAGAAATACTAAGGGATTTTGTTGTCCCCGCCGAACGAGGTCGAGCAGGGGACTATGAAACGGGCTCCGTATGTGTGTGTGTCCGTGTGTCCGTGTGTGCGTCTGTGTGTGATCAAAATGTTCAATTTGCTACTTCTCTGTCATTTATGAGCCGATTTTGATTCTGTTTGCTTTATATGAGAGCACTACATGGGAGCTTTGAAACTTCTACACAGAATTTCAGTTGTGACCTTTGACCTTGACCTTTGACCTATATTGTACATTTTGCTACAAAATGCTACTCCTTCGCCATTTCTAACCCGATTTCAATTCCGTTTGCTTTATGTGATGGCACTAGTTGAGGGCTTCAAAACTTCTACACAGAATTTTGACCTTTGACTTCTTTGACCTTTGACCTTGATTTTTTTGACCTGTATTGTACACTTTGCTACAAAATGCTACTCCTTCGCCATTTCTAACCTGATTTCGATTCCGTTTGCTTTATGTGATGGCACTAGGTGAGGGCTTCAAAACTTCTACACAGAATTTTGACCTTTGACTTCTTTGACCTTTGACCTTGATTTTTGGGGTGTTCTGTGACCGAGGGGGGGTTGATTCAACCCCCCCGAGATCTCGGCCGTCGATCGCGCAATCGCCATGAAAATTGGTATATGCATTACCTGTGGCGTAATCCACCACGCTATACAAAAAGAAATGGAAATTTTCATTTACTTAATTAATTATGCTAATATATGCATAAAATCATACATTTTGCTCTAAATCAGAAAGCAAAGCTCCTACAATCCTAATTTTTGTTGAGCCCACCGGGGGTGAGGGGAGACTAAGGGATCGCCTGTGGCGTCTGTCCATCCATCCGTCCTTCGTCTGTCCGTAACGCTACAAAAACTTCAATAACTCTTTACTCTGGGCTTTAATTGCAATGAAACTTTGAGGGAAGAGGGGCAGGGGTCAATGAACTTTAGGGCCCAATGTTAAGTTTTTATGGCGCATTTCTATTATGGGTCATAACTTTTGATCCATAACTCCATTTGTGACTAAACTTGGATGGTAGATGTCCCTTGGGGAGTGGATGATCACCACAAGGTCAAAGGTCACAAGCAGGAGTCAACGAACTATTAGAGCCCAGTGTTAAGTTTTTTATGGCGCGTTTCTATTATGGGTCATAACTTTTGATCCATAGGTCTGTTTGTGACCAAACTTGGATGGTAGATGTCCCTTGGGGAGTGGATGGTCACCACAAGGTCAAAGGTCACAGGCAGGGGTCAACGGACTTTAAGGGCCCAATGTTAAATTTTTATGGCACATTTCTTTTTTGCCATAAATTTTTACCCTTTTACACGTATATCTCTTTTTTTTATCTGTTATATCCCATTCGCGTACAATTTCTTGTACGCGAATGGGCGAGACACATTATGGCATTTGCCTTGTTGGTGATAACATTCTTTGTGGCATTCCTAACAATGTACTCGAAAAAAAAAAATGTATCAAAATTAATTTCTCATGTATTTTATTGTTTTATGAATTTCTTATGTATTTTATTGTTTTATGAATTTTTAATGTATTTCTTTGTTTTTTTCAACTTTTTGTTTTATCATTTTTTTCCATAAAACTTATTCCAGAACCTTTTTCAAGCATAATTATGTGAAAGTTAATTGATTTTAGCCTATGAAAGTGAAAATAATCATATCTATGAATAAGGTGAAAAAACTCCATTTGCATAGACTTTATACACAAAATCACGTTTTTGAGCCATTTTCGGTCTGACAGGCATGAGTAAAAGGTCATGCAGCGTCGTAACGGTATGCGCACTTTTCGCGAAAATGGTGTCAAAAGATGCGCGAGACTTGAAAGTAAAAAGTCAGCGAACGGCGTGGTCAAAAAATTTTGCACGGCGGAATAGTCACGAAAAATGTCGAGGGGGGTTGATTCACCGCCTCTTTAGGGTTAAGGTCTAATGCTATGCTATGTAAGACCCCGTTTACACCTCCTGACCACTTTTAGGCCGGCCCAAATTGCGGTACTCGGTGTGCGTTTACACCAAGAATTTGGGCCGGCCTATATATAAATATTCTGAAGGTAGCGGCGCTCTGCATGTGTATTGTGTACGTATGCAATTCTGTGACAACACACACACATACACAGACAACATAAAAAACACTATTTTCTTAAAATGAAGAATTCCTAATGAAAAATTCATACACTTTATTAGACTTAGGTCTTCCTGCAGGAATGAAATTATCATTTGCAGTGAGGACTGAATGCAGTTTTCTGTATTCATCTAGCCCTAGCCTGTCAAGGAAGGGCATGAAAGCATTCAATCTCAATAGAATTTTAATTTATTCATTTTTTATTTTATTTCATTATTTTATTTATTTTTTGCTGAAAAACTTCTCATTTTCCATTGGTTAACTGCTAATAGAAATATACTCTAATCTACCTAGAAATCTACTGAAATTGAATGGAGTGGCTTGGAAAGTCAATCCTCAATTTTAGCACTGACATTCTAGCATAGCACCTAGACCTATACAATTTTTTTTTCATAATTTTAAAATGTCATTATTCGTAATCCTTCAATGGTTTGTTAGCCGCAGTTTCATCCAACCTCAATCAGGTCAGGAGCATAGGCCTAACGTTTCACAAAATTATTTTCATCTTCGTCACGATCACTTTTACTAACATGAAACCGAATACCTGGGGATGTAATGACTCTTTTGTCTGAGACAGAGCATGGATTTTGGGATAATTCAAATCGCAAATAACGTCACATCACCGCCACTACCCAACAAAAATCAATTTCACAGTTTCTCACCATCCTTACCTATATATGCACAAATTTTCTGGAGTGAGGAAAAAAATTACAGAGATGAAACATTGTGAGACATTGCAGGACAGAATTCTCCGCTCCTTCAAGACAAGACAAGACAAGACAGCTTGCATGATATAAGCACTCATAACATTACGCAATTACGTCACGATCGCTGCGGAAAGGAAGCGGGACTCGCATTTGGTACCGCATTTGGGCCAGCGTGCGTTTACACCGAGAATAGGTCGGCCCAGGGCCGGCCCGAGACAACCTCCGGAGCTTGTCCAAATGCGGGTCCAAATTTGGTACCGCATTTGGGCCAGCGTGCGTTTCCACCGACTTTTAGGCCGGCCCTGGGCCAGCCAAAAAGTCGGTGTAAATGGGCTCTAAATGACGCCTTCTCCCTTAATTGTACTCTAAAATTATTCTGATAAACCTTTTTTTTTTTTTAAAGTCCAGCCATTCCAATACCACCGAAAACAGACACTAGACATACCTGGCCAATGCTGGATTTGACATAAAACATTTTATGAAATTAGGCTACTACTTGACACCATGTATTATAGGAACAAACCAGGCTCAATTGATGAGATGAATAACAGAGAGTACTCGTGCTGCTGTCAGATTTAAAGTGATGCAATTAATTGATGATATCGGCACCTATTTGATTGTGCAACACCTTAAAAAACTGTGGCATTGATTTGTAGCAATTTTTGTTTGAGCAATAATCATTTGGATGTTTGAAATCATATTCAGGTCCATTAGTGTGATTATGATGTCTTTTGTATCTTTCAGCTGGTCTTCAATAAGACTGTCGCTCTCAAAGAAGACTCTGGAAAGAATTGACATGAACAGCTGCCATACAAGTATTCATGCTGAAGCTGTCGGCTGTTTTTTCTTTAAACTTTAATCTTGGAATACACTGTTCTTTTTATTTCCCTCCTTAATCTGTCTCTCTGACTTAGAAGTGTCACATTTTCTGTTTACAAATTACGGAACATCGTAATGAGATGTTTACTAACAGTTTCCTAACAGATGTGCTCATATATTTTTCTGTTAGCTCTCTTAGCTGATGTTAGGGTCTTTAATAGATTAGATGGTGTATGTTTAAAAATTGAGAGAAACATACAGTGCAGAGTATGGTGTAGGAATGATGATGGTGACAATGTCTCTTGACCAGAGGTCAAAAGTTGTGAAAGCTGTGTCATTGTTGAATTGATGTTGCCCATTTTGTGTGATAAAAGCAGAGTGACCTTAAGAGCACTATGGACTGTTCAAAATGGCTGCTGACATGCATCTAGCAACCAGGCTGGTAATATTTCTTTTCTTTTTTCTTTTCTTTTTTTTTTTTGTCTTTAAATTGTCATTGACTAACCTCTCGTGTAGGTATTTGTTGTTTTATTTTTTTTTTTCTTGTATGCTGCTGTATTGTGCTCAGTAATTACTGAGGGACATATTGGCTCACTAATGCATCAAATGCTTATATACTAAAATTTGTTAGGGTAAGAGAGAAAAATATGTTCTTACCACGATTTGCTCATTTCTGTTTAACATGAAAAAAAGTACCGGTAAGTCTTCTGATGACCAAGTGCATTTAATTTACATGATGATTGATATGCAAAAAAGACATGTTTCCTTGATTACCTGCATGTAATAAAAGAAGTAAATAATGTTCTGTCTGATTCTTCCAGCATTCCCTGTCATAGGCAAGTAAAGCCCTATATTGTCTAAAGAAATGCAGGTATGCATCCAAACATTGGGCACATTTGAAATTCAGGTTTTTGAAATGGTCCTGTGAATTCATATCAGTGGATTGGTAGTCTCCATGTTGCTTGATTAAATTTTACATTATACATGTATTTTCCATGTCAATCCAGTTTAGTTTAATCACCATTTTTCTGTTGTTGCTTTCTGTAAAAGTGATAAAAAGGATTGTTTGTTACAATCACTTCCAAAGTAAATGCATCGCTGACTCATTTCTATTTGGGATACATTTAATTTTCGTGTCGAAATGTCTCTTGAGGCAACGTCTCATGCAATGTTTCTTTGCGTTCTTGTTTGAGGAACTAGCCTGCATTTATAAAGCATTGTAGTAAAACCCAGAAACTATCTCATAGGAGGTTGCACGGCCATTTCCAATAATCATGTAGATTTGATTCAGTCATCTTGTATATGAAGAGTTCCTTTCCAACAGCTGCTAAATCCATTTTTCATCAAATTGACTTTTGTACAGAAATGTATTTATTTTTATTAGTCCCGTACAACAATCTTTTCAAAGTATTGAAATTATTGTCAGAAAATTGAGAAATCAGGCAATGAAAATGACTTTTGTTCCAAAAGGTGCTAAATCCAACTGGATACAATCAGAAACAAGCATGCATGCTTGACTGCACATTGCCCCCAGAGTAAAGCCAGGTTTGCTAGCTCTCCCAGCTGCATAGCTTTCCAGGTGAACCAAATGTTACTTGATTATCAGCTATGAGATATTTCATTTCCAAGCATATACTGTAAAACGAGGAATGTTTGCGTGCATTTTAATTTCGCGAATTTCGCGAGCGCCAAGATTCGCGAAATTAAAATGCACGCGAAAGTTCTTGTCCACACTATATGCATTGAATGCCAGTGGCAGTTTGCTAAAATTTCATGCCGCAAAAAAGGCCGTCAGCTCCAATTCGCGAAAAATTCATGCCGCGAAAATATCATGTTTTACAGTAAATTATTTGGAGAGATGTAGAAAACAGGAGGAGAATGTATAGAGATAACATATCAACCTAGAAAATTACACAAAGTCAAAGAAACTAGTCACTAAAACAATATTTAGATGCTGTACATCACTGTGCTAAAATAATTGTTCCTAAAGGTGCTAATTCCACAAAATCCCCCCAAATACTGTATTGATTCTTTAAAGATCATTCTAGACACATAGTTTTTTCCAAGGCACATTACCTTTATCACATTATAGTGAACTCTTATGGGACATGAAGTTAATGCATGAAAACACTTACAAGCATCTGAAATAAAAATCCTGTTTGTTTTGTTGTTTTTTTTTGCCATTTTCCCCCCATTTCCATACCATCAAAATTGGCTTTAGCACATTTTAGAAAGAAACTCTTCATATGTTATCGATTCATTAGAATATTTTTGACTATTTGCCAAGCCAACCGTATGGGAGCCATATTCCAAATTTAGCTAAGAATGTCCATGTTTCTGGCAGATAAAAGTTAGTCTTGCCTGATGCCGTGAATTTGAATTATCCACATTTATACATTGACCATAGGGAAAATTACCACTTGTGAAAATAAATGGAAACATGTACCTCATATGCAACAACTTGTGTAATGAAATTTATTGAACAGCAGAAGTAAAATCAGACAACATTTGCAGACAAGTTTGGTTTTTGCTGTACATGTGTGTCCTTAAAGAACAATAGGTAATAAAATTATGTCCCAAACACTTAATCATTCTATCTTCGAAAGATGTTAACTGATATTGCAGTACGTTTTCAATTTGTTTGCATTTTGCTGCCTTCAGTTCTTTGCCTAAGTATGGCAAATACAAAGTAGTTTTCTTTTCTTTTGCAGTCCCCTGCATGATAGGTTTGTGTTTTGATAAAGACTGTCATAATAAACACCATGTTGGCACAGTTGGTACTTGTAACGTGTATAGCGGCTGGCAGAGACCAGTGTAAGGAGCTCTACATGCATCAAGACAAACCTTGATGCCACCTATTCTAATTTCAGTATTTTGTATTCATTTCTTATTTTACTTGCTCTGGTACTTAGTGAAGAATCCATATAAGGCCAGATCTTCTATGTGTTCATACAGATGCAAAAAAAAAAAAAAAAAAGGAGAAGAAGACAGTCTTGGAGATAGATATAAAACCTGCAATTTGTTTCATTCTCAGCAACCTTAAGAGACTTGTTTACACTGTGTGCATTTATTTTTGGTAGTCTTGTCAATGTCTTGATACAAAGGAATATGATGTCTTGAAAATATCACACATCATTTCTTGTCAATTAACAGAAATAAAGAGGACGGAGTTTGTTTCACAAGAGAGTTTCAATACCTTGACAGTACCATTGTAATATGCCACATCATGAATACATGTATTAATAAAGCACAACCGGTTATGCATTCTTTAAGAAAAAAAGCTGTGAAAGTGTGTTCATGTAATTCTTCTTGCTGCAGTGTTAGAAGTCATGTCATCTTTGTGGTTGAGATATAGAGTACAGAAAATGTCTTCCACCCTGCCAGAAGATGAAATAGGAATGTGTCAACACTGTAGATTTGTAAATGAGAATATGATACAGGTACTGTATACTGTATAAACTGTTATTTTCTTGAATTTCACGCATCACAGTTCAATTGCAAATTTCAAAACATGCGAAAATGTCGCCATGCACTAGTGAAACAATGCATTTAAGATCTTGTCGGTGTCAATTTGCAAAAACAACATCGTGCATAAATGTCTGTGACCTCCTACCTAATTCGCGAAAATATCTGTACGCAAAAATAACAGCTTATACCGTATGTCAAAAAAAAAAATTACAACAGGACCGTCCATAACAATAACTTTAAAAAGTTGTGAATCAATCCAAATACACACATGTACAATTTCAGGGTATGAAACTACAACTTATTACCCACGTGTTACAGAAAAATAAAAAAAAACAAAACATCCAATTTGCTTCAGTGGTCAAAGAAAAATGAGGATCTTTGTAGAGCATGTCGGGAATCCCTTCCCTCATAGTTTCGTCTATTGTTTTCACAGTTCCAAGAGCATCCAAGTGCTGAACTTGGAAGAAACAGACCCATGACATGCTTTACAATGATCCACATTTTTCTGTGACCACCCAATTTGAATGGGGTTTTCTGCAAAATGTAGGTAAGAAGTTATAGTTTCATTCCCTGAAATAGCATTCAGATTGTTTAATCATTTTGAAAGTTATCAATGTGAAAATCTGATTTTCAATTTTTTTTTTTTTTTTGGATGTACTGTACAGTTAAAATGCAGGGTACAAGTCAGAAGGACTCTCGCTGCTTCAATAAGGAAAATTGTTACAAAATAAGAGTTCATTCAAATTTATTATGGAGGTGTATCATTAAGGGAAAAAAAAATTGAGCCACCTATAACTCTTGGTGAAAGCACCCTTGCTTGTTCCCTCTTTATACATGTAAATGAAAATGTTAATTTTTCAGTATCTGCTTATGTGCCCTCTACTAGCCACATTTCTCATTGGATTTTGTTCAATTTTTGTACAGGGTCTTAACAAAGTTAATCTGAACTTCTGTTACTTTTAGTGGTGCTGCTCCCAATGTTCTACCTTTTAATTACAGTTAGTGGCAGATATATTGTACAATGTATTTCTTGTGTGCACTCTACCACATACATTTTTAAATCAATTTTCTTCAAAACTTGTATAGGAGTGTCATGATGAAACTCATCCTTGTTTTTTTTTTTTTTGTTTGTTTTTTTTTTTTGGTGATGCTACCCCCAGTATTCTGCCTTTAAAGGGTCAAAGGTCATATTTTAGTTGGTACCTTATGTGGCCTATAGGCTGCATTTCGTGAAGAAACAAATGAAACCAGATCTTAATTCTATTCACACATACACAAAAGCAAAAGAAGACAACTATAACTGTCTAGTAGTGCCCTTGTTTTTATGTAAAGTATTTTTTAGAGTTTCCTTGTATATGCACTTTACTGGCCACATTGATGGATTTCATTCATTGGGTCAAAGGACACCACCATCTTATTTCTTGTTTGTGCTCCACCATTCATCTGCATTCCTTGAAGGATTTTGTCAAACCTAATTTAGACCTACCTTATGGTGAAATTTAAAGGACAGAAAGAAGGAACCTTCGGAAAATATAGGTGGTGTGATGTGATTCCCCACCCCGATTTTTTTTTTTCTCATCCCCCCCCCCCCCCCAAAGACCCCCACCAGGGATTATTGCTCAGGTGATAGAATATGTATCTAATAATAATAATAATAATACAGGGTACTTATAATGCGCCAGTTCCACAGAAGAAGGAAGTCATGAAATACAAAAATCCTTACACAAACATGCACATGAAAATGAATGACACAAAATGATAATGAAAAAATCTACATCATAAAATACAATTCTACTGGAAAATGGTCATGAACAAATGAGTCTTGAGGGCAACTTTAAAGGAGTCAACATTCGAAATGTGACGGATAGCTTGAGGCAACTGATTCCACAGGTAAGGTCCAGCATGTGCAAACGACCGATCCCTCCATGATTTCTTCGTTTTTGGAACAACAAGCAATCTACAATCGGATGACCTTAAACATCTGGAAGGATTATAAAATGTCAGTAAATTAACATTGTACTCTGGGGCAGATCCATGTATGCAATGAAAAACAAATAGTAATAGTTTAAATACAATGCGAGATTCAACAGGTAACCAATGCAATGAGGACAAAACAGGGGTAATGTGAGTATTTCTCCTGGTAAGGGTAACAATGCAAGGGTATCTGTGCAAATGGGCACCATTCCTCACTACTTTGGGGCTCCAAGGGGGACAGTACCCCTCCCCCCAAAAAGGAGAAATCTTTACAAATCTTCTATCTAGAGCCAGAAGATATAAGCTAAGTTAGTGATATGAGTAAGCAGATTGGTGAGCAGTTTCTAGTATGTTCATGGCAGATCCAGGGGTGGGCTGGGGGGGGGGGGGTTCAAGTAGAGGCCCAATTTTCACATAATCTTCATCTTCCTGATGTGGTTAGATTTTCTAAAATAACAAGTATTTGTATCACTAGAGTGTGGAAAATGTATTTGTAAATAATATGAGTACAATTCTTCACTTACAAGTGAAGTCTTCGTTTTCAGAACCAGAAGCAATAAGCTAAGTTAGTGCTATGACGAAGTAGATTGGTAAGTGCCATTTTAAGTATCTTCATGCCAGCAGGGATAGAGCTGCCCCCTGCCCCCAAGTTTGCTATGTTCTCAGGTATGCAATAGTCTGCAAGAATGCATGGAAGATGAACTTGTGATACCCAGGTGAGCGCGATACCCTCGAGTCTTTTGTTGTTGTTTCTATATAGGAAGTGACGTCTTCTCAATTAAACTGAACTTGAACTTGAATTAAACGTTATTTGCCTTCCGTTTCTCAAATACAAATATCAGTGTATAACAATCACATGGTTAAGTAGTGACATTAAAAAAGAAACGTTATGATGAAGAGACCTTTGAGAAGCATGGCTTGTAAAGAAGGTCTCTCAGAAATAAAAAAATGACATGAACAAATAACTGCCAGAACTTCTGAGAGTTGGTAACTATTGAAACACATTCAAGTAAAATAACGATACATCATGTATTTACTTAGATAGTAAAACAGCTCGGAAGGAGAGAGAGACAGAGAATGGATGTTAGCATAAATGTACAGAAAAAAAAAAACTTTACAGGATGACTAATCAGAGTGCAAGGAAAATATATATTCTGAGAATTCTAGCAGGTGTAATCTTGAACAAATATAGGAAGCTTCACTGATGAATACAAAGAATATAACCGCTATTAAACTAAATACTTATGTACGAGACATCTTTTTCAATTCATGTTTAACCCTAATCCCACCGGGTTTTTTGAGGGACTTGAAACCACGGGGGGGGGGGGGGGGGCTTTTTGGCCCCCCTTCAGATCTCGGTCGTGGATCGCGCGATCCTCGCGAAAATTTGCACTAAGGTAGAGGCCAATGTGATCTACAAGAATGTATAGTTAAATTTTTCAGATTTTAATTATGTATTTTATATTAATTTATGCTAATTTATGCAAAAAAAAAATGCCTATAAATAAAAAAAAAAATAAAGCTTCAAGACTTTTGGTGAACATATTCTTTTCAATATCCTCAACAATAATATTGAAGCAAAAATTCGGCTTCATAATCATTTCTTATGTATTTTTTGTTTTTTTACTTTTTGTTTTTGTTGGTTTTTTTCGTCAGAATTTGTCGCAGAAACTTTTTAAAGCATAATCAGGCTAAAATAAATCATTATCAGCCATTGAAAGTAAAAATATTCATTTTTATATAAATTAATTGCAAAAACACAATTTACATTGGATTTGTACACAAAATCATATTTTTGAGCAATTTTTGGGTCGACGAATTTTTTTTCAAAGGGGCGTGGCTTCAAAACGGTATGCCCGAGACCGACAAATTTGGTCTCAAACGTTGCGCGATTACTTGAAAGAAAAGAGTCATAAAATGTCGCGGCGAGAGCATCACGCGTTGGGGAATAATCACGCGAAACGTGGGGGGCAAAATGCCCCCCCCCCCCCCCACCCGGGTGGGAATCGGGTTAAAACAGACATACACTGTAGTAAAAGAACCGGTAACCGCAGAGTCAAGTGAATTCCAAAATGTTGGTCCTGTACAAATTAGTGTGTTTGCATGAGATAAATGAAGAGTACTCACACTTCTGGTGGCATAGCGATGTATTTGGCATTTTTGGTAAACATAAAGTTTGAAAGCACCACTGGCAAATCTCCGCCTGTACATTAGTGAACCCATATGAAAACATATAGATCTTCCACTTTCAATTTCTGCTGCTAGAAGATTATTGATGTGTTGACCCTAAAATCCACATTACAGATAATTTTTAAAGCTCTTTTTTTTTAACAAAAACTAAACTATCGATTTAACTGCGTTTTTAGAGTTACCCCATGTCAGCATATCACATAAAGGATAGAATATGTCTAGCCTCTTTATGTCGGCACAATGTTTATGCTGTCAATGGAATATGTCTGACTGAATTGCAGAAAACCTGCAATTTTTTTGGTGAAAAATTGATATTTTCGAGCATAACAGGCCAAATCAATCATTTCATACATGATATGTATGCAAATTTAATTTTACAAACTTTACAAGTTTTACTAAATTGTCTATATCTCCCGGTATGGGGTGATGTTCTTTATTCCGAAGGTTCGTTAATCAAAAAAAAAAAAAAAAAAAAAAAAATGAAAGCAAAGTTCGCTGTTCCGAAGGTGCGTTAAAATTCCCAGTATACTTATTAGAGGTTTGTTAATCCGAATATGGAAAAGGGGCCGTTAATCCAAACATTGTGGCATTCTCCCGAAGGTCCGTTAATCCGAAAATGGAAAAAAAAAAGTCCGTTTTACGGAGGTTTGTTAATCCGAAAATGAAATATTACGGGTCGCTATTTAAATGTTCGTTATTCCGAAAGTGTCTTAATCCGAAAACGAAATAAAGTTCGTTGATCCAAAAAATGCATTAAGATTCGTTATTCCAAAACTGAATAATCTGTGGCGATGTGTGACAGGTGGGGGGGGGGGGGGATCAATATTGTTCCTATCGAGTACAGTGTGCGAAAGGGCTGATCTAGCATAGCCAGGGAAGCACTCAGGATTCCCGGGCAGGATCCTTTCTAAGGGGATGATCCGTATATGCGGGCATGATTAGTTCGGTGCTGTTGTTGTTTTTTTTTTTCTTGCCTTTGAGTGACCTTCTGTTTCTACTTAGTCGTGCATGGCTCATCCTGATGATGATGTATAAGAAAATATTTCTTTCTCGTTTATCAGTAACTCAAACTTTACAATGTGTGTGCATCTTTTCATTTTATTTTCATTACATTATATCCTATATACCTTTTTAAATTACAACACCATATTATTTTGTCACTAATGAAATTTATTTAATTTTCGGATTAACGGATAACCTCCTGAATAACGAACCTTATAGATCATTTTCAAGTTTACCTGGGAACCTTTGGGGCCCTGTGGCATAGTGGATTAAGACTCCCAACTCCCAATCGGAGGACCCGAGTTCGATTCCCACCCAGTGCTTACGTCCTTGGACAAGATGTTTATCTAACTATGTCCCTCTCGACCCAGGTGTATAATGAATGGGTGTATGGGACTAAAATACCCGGGCAACGCTGGTTTAATGATAATGGCAGGACCCTCTGATAGACAGTGGCAACACTGAAGAGGCTACCCTGGATAAATATGACCTTATCATTATTGTTATTATTATTATTATTATTATTATTATTATTATTATTATCATCATCATGATAACCTTCGGAATACCAAACCTTGTTTCGTTTTCGAATTAAGAAACCTTTGGGATAACCGGAAGATATGGATTCAGCAATGTTACGCCACCGCCGCCTTTGGAACGTTATTTTGTGTGCGCAACACTTATAGTCCAGTCAAAATACGGCAAAAAGTGGGTTAACCCACAACTAATTGCAGCAGAAACGATTCCACTTGCATTTGACTTGGAAGAGCTATTAAAATAACATATTAAAAGTTCCCTAAAATTCGAGTGGTGGATCAGTGTCTAATTTGCATAAATTCAAAATGGCCGCCATACAACCTAATTATGCCTATATCTCGGGACATAACCTACAGAAAGTAAATTCTGGTGTCTAAACCTATGTTTTTTTACGTCAAGGAATACAATTATGATATCTTTAGTAACTTTCAAGCATCCCTATATACAGTTTTTGCATATATTTGCATGTAATCACATGCAAAATGGCCGCCATATGTCTGTGCAAGCCCGTATCTCCGTATGTTTCATCTGTAATGGCCCCTTGTTGTCTGTGGTCTTAATTCTACTGCTAAGAATCATTAATGTAGTACACTCAGGAATAAGTCGCTAAATCTCTGCTTATATTTACATTTTATAAATCTATTCAAATTACTACCGTATATACTCAAATTTATATAGATATACACGCAGGATACACGTATACATATACAACCTAAGTCAATGTATATTCAAGTTTATACAGATATACACGTATGTAACCTGCAGAACATACATGTCATGCCTGCGACCATAAGTTCAAGGGCAAAAAGGTTGGCATAACACCATTCACAACCTTAATGAAATCTTATCCTTTCACCTACAATAGTTGCATAAATCTGCATTGATTAAAAGTACTGTGCTGCTCATATTACATTTTCTTCAGATTAAGCCTCTGAACATGTTTATGTGGCAGGAATTGTTTAAAATACACATGTATCTTGTAACTGCGATGTAATCTAATAATACTCCTTCATTTTAAATGGTTACCTGTGTCTATAATTATTATAATTCTTTATTTTATCTGTCATTTATTTTCTTTTACTAGTATTTATACTCTCATATAGCTTCCAAAGTGTACTTACAGTAAATAAAAATTGGTCTTAAATCATTCAGCAGAATTTTTCAAACATCTTTTTCATACCTGTTGATGATTTGCCTCCATGTTTAGACGATGCTTGTGTCTTTTTTTTTTTTTGCAAAACTTTTGGTAAACGCATGTTTATCAATGAGCAACGGAAGGTAATTCATACGACCGTGACAATTTGTATAGAAGAGGATTTTGTCATTTTCGCGCGGTTTCACCCAGTGACTTTCTGCAAAATGTAAAACATTGTGATTCATAGCCAGATAAAAAGAAAAAAAGGCCTTAACCTTTCTATTACCAGAACACTGGATTCATCAGTCGATCAATACAAACAGCATCCTTCTAGTCGGCTTCATGCGACATATGACACGTATACATGAATTCTGATATGTCTTACTTTTACCATTTTTCATGTTATTGGATCTGCATCTTTATCAAAAGAAATGTTTTATATTGCCTTGAGGCTTTACACTGTTAAAAACTTTTAGCAACACACATTTTTTTTCGGAAATGTGAGCAGCATGAAGGCTGAATTCAATATTTCTGGCGAAAAAGCAGTCTGAAGCCAGATATTATTCTCCGTCCCCAACACTTCCAAAAGGTCCCTTCCCTCCACTTCAGCAGCAGCAGCAGCTTTTCTTCAAGTTAAACAGTGGAAGGGAAATGACATACAATCATTGGAATTGGGACGATTTGAGGAGGATATTTAAGATTATGTCAGTGTATGTTCTGATTTCTACAGACAAAGCTGCAGCTATTAAGGAACTCCTGCTGAAGGAAGTTTGATGCAACTGCAAGACAGGCTGTTAGCAACTGGCTGTGTAGTTGCAGGTGGCCATTAGAAATCAGGCACTTGTAATCTTGTATGTCTAAAATATGTGAAAAGTCAGATAATGTTGTTCTAATTGGTGACTAGGAATAAGGAGCATTCTTCAAAGACGTCGACACAGTTTGCAAACGTGAGACTTACGACACTTCTTTACGTCTGTATGAAATGAAGCCGAGATCCTGTTTGATTTTAATCAATCAACTGAAAAATCACATTACCCTAGTCCAGAATCTATAGTAAAAGCATGGAATACTTTGTGTGTAAGCGAGTTTACTCATTTCACACTTTTATCATTGATCTATATGTTCAGAGATCACATTACAAGCGCATTATCGCAAGCCAGAAAATGAACATGATGTACTGGAAATGGAAGAAATTTTTTCTTGAAATCAAGTAACTTTGAATCACGAGATTTTACAGTCATCTTAGCCAAAGGCACAAGACAGCAAACCAATATTGCAACTAGCCATCATTTATCGTCTGGCGTCCGTCGTCAGTCATGCATGCATTTTTCGAAAATCATTTTCAGATTCTCTTTAAAAACTCCATGCAATGAAAGATTATCAACAAACTTGGCGAGTAGAATCCCAAGGATGACAGACTATCAAGTTGTTCAAATAGACACGTGTCACACCATGTCCGAAAGGTCCAAGAACCCCGAAATTAAGGAATCTAATCATCAAAAAAATCTCAGAAAAAGAAAAAAAAAAATAGAACCAGGTGTGATAGAACTAGGTATATAGTACAAAGTTGAATATCTTGGCGACTGCAAAGTTTTAAGTTTGCTTTCGCATTTTCATCTTTTTTTCCTTTTTTTTTTTTTTTTTGTTCGTGTGGGCACCATGTCCCCCTCTGAATTTAGAGTCGCTGCTTTTATATAACCAGGAGGACATTGAGCAAATGCATTGGTGAGTGTATTAACATACTTTCAAGATTGCTCATGGCGGATCCAGGGTGAACACCATGGGGCTAGTGCCAAATAGGGACAAATTTTCACACTTTCATCATCTTCACAAATAGTGCATTCAATTTGCTACCAATCTTAGCTGGTAGAGTATTGTTAAAATGGGTACCATCCACCCCCCCCCCCTACCCGCGCAGACCACAGGATGCCAAAAAGCACCTAAAATATGATCTAGGCGCGGCCATCTTGGGGCTGGGACCAAAATGTTGGGGGCCATTTTTGATTTCGTTTCTTCTTTTTGAAAACACATGGTCAAATTTTCAACATACTTAGGTAAGTAGGTTTTATCACCAGTGTCATCATGCCTCCCTGAGACCTGGAAGTCCCCAAAGGCTTCCATATACACTCAAAATCCCTAGAGGTTCCCAAATTCTTCCAATTTCCTTTCTCCCAAGTAAAAGTCTGCAAGAATGCATGGAGGGTGAACTTGAAATACCTTCGTCTTTTATTCAGAAAGTCTGTGAATGACAAGGTACCCTAAAATGACAAGAACATCCTCTATACAAATTTCCAAACTCATGAAACTGTTGAAGAGTTGTTCATGGATAATCATGATCTTGATGACATGCCGCCCCCCCCCCCCTTGACAAAAAAAAAAAGAGAGAAAGAAATAGAAATATTGCACCATAGACACAAGTATAAGCATTTAACATGATGGCAAAATATGTGATACATGTATACGATCATGCAATCATGAAATAAGTTTAACGATTCCTGCCACATAATTTGAGACTTTAATATTTATGTACCTATTGAGCACACCTTGGAAGCTAAGTTGAGATTAAAGTTAAATAGAATCTGTTCCATTTGATGCTACTCACAGTTGTCTAGTATTCTGCGGTTTTATCTCAAGAAAATATGAGTAATACAATACTTTTAATCAATGCAAGAATATGAAACTAGGTGTAAGGATAATCATTGAGGTTGTAAATGGTATTATATCAATTTTTGCCCTTGAAATCTTGGATGTAGACATTACAGTACAATAACGTTCTGCAGTTTGTATTCGTATATATCTGAAAGTATATTCGCGGTAATAATTTGAATTTATTTATGCATACATAAATTCAATTTTTTTTAGTAACTTATAGCTAGTTATCCTCTGAGTGGAACATATTCTATATTAGTGATTCTCAGCAGTAGAATTAAGACCTCGGACAACAAAGGGCCATTTACAGATGAAATATACGGAGATACGGGCTTGCACATGCATACGGCGGCCATTTTGCATGTAATTATATGCAAATATATGTAAAACCTATATATAGGGATGCTTGGAAGTTACTAAAGATACCATAATTGTATTCCTTGACCTAAAAAACATAGGTTTAGACACCAGAATTTACTTTCTGCGGGTTATATGTCCCGAAGTATAGGAATAAATAGGTTGTATGGCGGCCATTTTGAATTTATGCAAATTAGACACTGATCCACCACTCGAATTTTAGGGAACTTTTAATATGCTATTTTAGTAGCTATTCCAGGTCAAATGCAAATAGAATCATTTCTGTTGCAATTAGTTGGGGGTCATTTCATATTTTGACTAGACTATTACCACGTTTCTCGACGATTTTATTCAAACTCGTAGGTGTGTAGTATTTTAGAATCTACAGCCGCCAAGAACTTTTGGTGGATGAGCTGAAAAGACCGTCAAGAATAAGCAGGATTTTATTTCTGTTGGTGCAGCTGCTAAAAGAATTGAATTTTCGATCATGCAGTAGAATGTCCCTGGCACTCAGCCACAAAACAATATGCAGAGCTCTTTGACAATGACAGACGAAATGACAACGCTCTATGTTTCCAATTATTTGATGATAGTGCACACAATGTCCAAATCAAAAAATGACCGTGTGCCAATTTGAAGGGTCCAGTTGGAGTGTGCGTGCGTGCGTGCGTGAGTGTGTGCGTGTGTATGACTGTGAATGACCACTGTACTTGTGCATAGTTTTGTGCAATATTGTATGTGTGGTTGTACATCAAAGTTCATGAATTTGGTCACTGGCGTAGCCAGGGGGGGGCGATGGGGGCGGTCGCCCCCCCTAAGATTTGGACCGGGGATTTGGGAGGCGAAAAAAAAAAATGCGTGTATACTGTATGCATGCACATGAAGCGGGTCTCCTTTGCAACCTTTCAGTCATCAAATAAGATATTTTTTTTTTAATGTTTCACTCGAAGTGTGCACCAGATCGTTGAATTTCAATTCAAAATATGCAAAATCTCTCGTGCTTGAGAGGGGGTATCCCCCTCCCAAACCCTCCCCCTCTGTGCCTCTTTCCCTAGCTTAATACACTTTCTAGATTTACACACACACACAAAAAAATTATGAATAATTCTGAGTGCACAAGACTTATCACTTATATTCCGAAAACTCAAGGTTCCCTAATGTATAAGGGGAATTTCCCCTTTTAATCGACCCTTTCCTCCCTCAGTCCCCCCCCCCCCCCATCCGTTTTTTTTTTTTCCTTTGGTGATTTCCCAATAATGTTGATTCCATCAAATATGCGTAAACGAGATATCTCAATTTCAACCTTAAAAAGGCAAAAGCTCCATCGGAAGGGAAGGGTGGAGATAACACTCGCCCACGCCTTATCCCTTCTCTCCCCCCCCCCCCCCCCTCCGCCATGCATAGAAGTAGACTGTGGCTATACCCAGATCGCTTTATTTCAATTCTAAAAACGCAAAAGCTCCGCGAGCGGGAGGGGGGATCCCTCTTCCCCTAAGCTCTACCTCACTAGACTTTATACATACACACAGATGGTGCACATTCGGAATAAAAGCTAAATTCCGTGATTTTAACACTTATGAAAAAGTATTGCACCAAAAATTTGCACCAGATCGCTGAATTTCAGGTATGAAAACGCAAAATCACCTTCTTGTGGGAGGGGATATGCCCCTATCTACACCCTCGTGTGCATGCTTTTTCTGTTTCATTGCTGAACTGCAGACAGCGTTCATGATATTCAGTAAAAAGAATTAATACAAGAAGATTATTTAAATGATACCATTTTATAGGCAAATTGTTCAATAATAATCTACATAAAAATATACTGCTACCAAACAAGTGGGACTGATTCGCGTCGATAAAACGCGCAAAAACATGCATCAAATTGCACCATTTACAACATCAAAATGCAAATAGTTCTCACCGTGGGAGGGGGGACACCCCCCTCCCACACCCCCCTCCCCCCCCCCCCCCCTCGCTCGCTCCGCTCGCTCGGGTTCAGTCGCGTTCATGATATTCAGTGAAAAGAATTAATACAAGAAGTATATTTGAATTATACCATTTTATAGGCAAATTGTTCAATAATAATCTACACTCAAATATACTGCTATACCTTGAACAAGTGGGACTGTTTCACGTCGATAAAACGCGCAAAAACATGCATCAAATTGCACCATTTGCAACATCAAAATGCAAAAAGTTCTTACCGTGGGAGGGGGGACAACCCCCTCCCACACCCTCCCCTCCCCCCTCCCCCTCGCTCGCTCCGCTCGCTCGGGTTCAGTCGCGTTCATGATATTCAGTGAGAAGAATTAATACAAGAAGTGTATTTAAATGATACCATTTTATAGGCAAATTGTTCAATAATAATCTACACTCAAATATACTGCTATACCTTAAACAAGTGGGACTGTTTCACGTCGATAAAACGCGCAAAAACATGCATCAAATTGCACCATTTGCAACATCAAAATGCAAAAAGTTCTTACTGTGGGAGGGGGGACACCCCCCCCCCCCACACCCACCCCTCCCCCCTCGCTCGCTCCGCTCGCTTGGGTTCAGTCGCGTTCATGATATTCAGTGAAAAGAATTAATACAAGAAGTGTATTTAAATGATACCATTTTATAGGCAAATTGTTCAATAATAATCTACACTCGAATATACTGCTATACCTTAAACAAGTGGGACTGTTTCACGTCGATAAAACGCGCGAAAACATGCATCAAATTGCACCATTTGCAACATTAAAATGCAAAAAGTTCTTACTGTGGGAGTAACCCTCCCACACCCTCCCCTCCCCCCTCGCTCGCTCCGCTCGCTCGGGTTCAGTCGCGTTCATGATATTCAGTGAGAAGAATTAGTACAAGAAGTGTATTTAAATGGTACCATTTTATAGGCAAATTGTTCAATAATAATCTACACTCAAAATCGTTAATATACTGCTACCTTAAACAAGTGGGACTGTTTCACGTCGATAAAACGCGCAAAAACATGCATCAAATTGCACCATTTACAACATCAAAATGCACAAAGTTCTTACCGTCGGAGGGGGGACACCCCCCTCCCACACCCTCCCCCCCTCGCTCGCTCCGCTCGCTCGGGCTCGGTCGCTTCGCTCCCTCGCAGACTAACCGCCCCCCCTAAGATGAAATCCTGGCTACGCCGTTGAATTTGGTTCATGTACACAGGCCTATTAATTGTATGAGATGTCTGAATGCATGCTTTACCCTTTAATTCCCTTCGTGATGAATGCCTGTTCCTTTTCATCATTCCTGGCAGTGATTTAGTTTCTTTATTCTTGAGACCTGTCCACAGTCGTTGCATTATTATGTTCCAATATGTATGTTTTATATATATATATATATACAGGGCTCGACACTATCGGTGGCCCGGTGGCCCGGGGCCACCAAAAATGAAAGTCGGGCCACCAAATTTCAAAAAAGGGCAAATTTGGTGGCCCGCCTCGGGCCACCAAAATGTTTTGAAAAGCATGTCAATAAATTCGTAACTTTTATGCGCCGGAAATTAGCAGTTAAATTTGTTCAAAGGATGGATGAAAAGGACTGAATGAATGCCTGAGAGTGAGTGTTGCAAGTTTGTTGAAGTTTATTTATGAATAGATATTTCCAACTTCTAATTCTTACTATCATAAATCTTAAATATTTGACTCATGAAAAAATGGACATTTAATGTTTTGTATTGTGTTTTTTTTTTTTGGGGGGGGGACACCAAATTTTTCTCTCGGGCCACCAAAAATTTGAAATTTTGGATTTTGGTGGCCCCATCGGGCCACCAAACAAAAAAGTCAGTGTCGAGCCATGTATAATATATATATATATATATATATATATATATATATATATAATGTAATTTTTGCAATTATGTGAAGAGTGTGAATGAAAAAAAAAAAAAAAACAGATCACAGCGCCATTTCCAAAATCTTTCAAGTATGGTCATCAAATAGAGGAAAATAAAATCTTGTTAATGATACTGCACGCGTTATACATAAATATTTTAAAAATATCAAATCTATCACATACGTATTTCAATTATTTTCTTTTTTCAGCAGCTTTAATCTCAAATTCATACAATGGATATCTGTGTCTGTTTTTATTCAATTGAAATACTACACAATAATTAAATCCTTCCCGATGAGGGTGAACGACAGGTTAATGGCATTTAATTGAACCGGCATGTCCGGCTGCAGTGTGTAGGGCCACCTGTCCATTTTCGAGGTGACCGCGTATCAGCATGGAGGTACTAAGCTATACCTCCTTCTCTGTCAGTACCTTTTCTAAACACTTATTTCAAAACAGTAGATAGCGGATGTGGTAGAAGACGGACTCCTTGCTCGAACAATAGACTCAAGCGCTTAACACCTAGTCTGTTTAATTCACGCCACGCAAGGTGCGAAGTCAGTCTCGTTGCTTTTACCATCGTCTGCTGGTGCGTAAAATCATGACATTGTGTGAAATGTGGGCAGCACTGTTGCTCGATATTGATCCACTTAAAAGAAAGCTATTGGACAACACAGATATGGTGCGTACGGCTGCAGAAAGTTTGTAGGCGATCGATCGAGAACACGCACAAACAACACTATAGCTTATGCTGTGGAAGAGTTCTTCTTCTTCTTCTTCTTTTTTTTTTTTTTTTTTTGTTGTTGTTGTTGTTGTTGTTGTTGTTGAACAACTGAGGTATACAAACATACAAGTTTTCCCGTTCATTTTACTGTATCTTTCAAATTAGTTTTATGATCAAATTTATACACTGCAGTTTTTTTTTTTTTTGTGTGTGTTTTTTTAAGATGAAACAGACACAGATTCTTGAATACGGGTAGGTAAGCATAAGTATGTAGGTCTCAGTGTACTGCCGGTAATATTTTACTTCTAATCAGCGTCAAATGACCAGCCACATGATACCTATCAGCAATGAGGAAGATAAATAGCAAGACAAACAACTATTATACTACCTTGTATAAAGTAAATGAGTTGCGGTTGATGACTGTATACGTCCAAGTTATCAAACACAAAACAAAGTGCTACAATTAAAGTTTTGGAAGTTGCTTATGGGAAAATGTATGTATCAGCTTAAATGATGTCGTCAACTGGCATAATTATATGAAATTAATTTTCATTCCTGATCGCGGCACTACAAAGCTTTGATCATGCAGGTTAATTACAAGCAGGAACAGCCCAAAACGTTATGCATATTTCAAAGAAACAGATGCCGATATTTCTCTAATGATAAAGCTCTATAAATGCCTTTCTTGGAGCTAAATTCTTCCTGTCTTTTTCTCTCTTTCTTTTTTTTTTCTCCCTCTCTTTTAGTTCATGAAATGAAGGCATCATTAATGCTCTTATGCTTATGCAGTATATGGAACATAGCAAACACCAGACTTGATAGTATGGAAAGTGAAAATTGCATCCTTGGTATTACTGTACAAATGAAAAGTGACGTCAACGCCAACTGATGCATGTTTCGTTCAAACTAAAAAATAAAGTTGCTAGAAAAAAAAAATCGCCAATGATTTGTTCTTCTTTCGCCATATACGTACATAATGCAAACTTCCAGTATAAGAAATCACTGTCATCACTTTTGACAGGGTCAGTTTGAATTGGAATTTAAAAGGTATTTTATTGAGTAACATCCATCGCAGCCCGCAGGCTGAATTGCCGACATTGTACAAAAAAGACCATGAATGTTATATGTACAAGAAGGGAAAAAAATGCATAGGGATAGAATAATGAAAAAAAAAATCAAACATATCAATTTTAACTATTGCACAATGAAATTAACCTGTACGACAAAACAAACACAACTATTGAAATTGCAATTTCTAATACCACGATTCTCATTATTATGAATAAATTGAGTATGTGGGATTTGTGTATGCCGGTCACTTATATTTATCAATGCAGGTGATGTTATGAACTTCCTCAAATCAGCACAATAATTTTACAAAAATAATCAGTTTGATTGGCAAATCTATTTTCACCATCTTACTCTCATATCAAAACACATTCAATCTACACACAACACATTAATAACCATATACTATATTCAAATTATCATATAATAAATAGCGTTTAACATTCGCACATATCTTTCTCTCTTCTAACTCCCACATACGACTATACATACACACACTCTCTTCGACTTTGTTCTTCGACTTAGCAGTTTGATATGTATCTGTTTTCTTAATTTAAACAACTCTGTTGTTTTTTAACGGTATTCATTCAAATCAGAATCGCTTAGCCCTTGAAACATCTTTCTTTCCAAATTCAGTATGAGTTCTTGATGGGTACGCTTTCAAAGACGCCTAAGGCTGACATGAACTTTCTCAGTATGTCGTATCTACCAACAGAAAAGCTGGCTGCAGTGTTCTTTTGTGATGCAAAATTGCTGGAGGCGGGCTCTCTTATTGGCTGCTTCAGGTCACATGTCTCTTGTAGTTGGTAAGAAACGTCATATCAATGACGTTGTAAACAAGCTCACCTCCAGCGTGTCACTATAGCAACAAAGGGCGAATTCCATGGTGCAGAATTGCAGAGCCGCGGTGCAGCCATATTGGAATTAGCACGAAAGGAAAGCTGCCGCGTCACAAAAAATAAGAAGAATGGATTTTATGCTAGCAGTGGAGTAATATTTTGCATTTCTCTCAAGATATAGCGAAATGATTGATCAGATGGTGGACGCAATTGCAAGAAAGCCTAATCTACAGGCGTCTCGTACGCGATCTCTCACGCAGGGAGATGCACCTACTACGACGCTGTACCCACACCTTTCGGACTCGACAGCACGGGCCAACCATGGCTCGCATGTCGAGCTGCCCCCGATCAAGAACCACGCGATTGGGGCTACGAAGAAAACCAACGAAAATGTTCCCACCGGATTGCAGGTTACGCAGCTGTTTGAAACGGACGATAACCACAATTACAAGAGGCAGGTGCAAAATAAGGTAATCGCCAATGGCCATTTATCTCATGATGGAAATGCCTTGCCGGATGTGAGGAGACCGTCGAGTGATGGATCGAAAAACGGATCTGCAAAAGGACGTAATTTGCCTATGACCCCTGAAGAAAGCATGAAACTCTACATGCATAAACTCACTTCATACGAACATCATGAGATATTCAACTATCCTCATATATATTTTGTTGGACCGAATGCTAAGAAGCGACAAGGCGTGATTGGTGGACCTAACAATTGTGGCTATGATGATGATCAAGGATCATACATTCACGTTCAGCATGATCACATAGGCTACAGGTATGAAGTGTTGAAAATTCTAGGAAAAGGCAGCTTTGGGCAAGTTGTAAAGGTGTATGATCACAAAACGAATCAGCATGTTGCAGTGAAAATGGTGCGTAATGAGAAGCGCTTTCATCGTCAAGCTCAGGAAGAGATCCGAATCTTGGAACACTTACGAAAGCAAGACAAAGACAACAACATGAACCTCATTCACATGTTTGAGAGTTTCACATTTCGTAATCACATATGCATCACCTTTGAACTGCTGAGCATGAATTTGTATGAGCTCATCAAGAAAAACAAATTCCAGGGCTTCAGCTTGCAGCTTGTGAGGAAGTTCGCACATTCACTACTACAGTGCCTGGATTCATTGCATCGAAACAAGATAATCCATTGTGATCTGAAGCCAGAGAATATCCTCCTGAAACAACAGGGTAGGAGTGGCATCAAAGTGATCGACTTTGGTTCCAGTTGTTACGAGCACCAGCGAATCTACACCTATATCCAAAGCCGTTTCTACCGAGCACCAGAAGTAATCCTCGGAGGGAAGTATGGCATGCCCATTGACATGTGGAGCTTGGGATGTATTCTTGCAGAGCTACTGACAGGTTACCCTCTCCTCCCTGGGGAAGATGAAGGTGACCAACTGGCTTGCATGATTGAGCTGATGGGCATGCCTCCTCAAAATCTGATTGATACTTCAAAGCGGTCCAAGAATTTTATCAACTCCAAAGGCCAGCCACGGTACTGTACAGTGACTACACTTCCAGATGGAACAACTGTGCTCAATGGTGGTCGATCTCGAAGAGGGAAAGTGCGTGGCCCACCTGGGAGCAAGGATCTTGTCAAAGCTCTGAAAGGCTGTGATGACCCACACTTTCTTGATTTCCTGAAACGGTGTTTGGAGTGGGACCCATCTAGTCGCATGTCTCCCAGTCAAGCTCTTCGTCATTCCTGGCTGCGTCGCCGTCTCCCAAAACCACCTTCTGACAGCCATGGCAACACCACCTCTGCAAAGAACAAACGCCATGGTTCATCTGCTGTGTCTAAGCTTCCCCCAACGGGAAATGAAAAGGGACGACAGGATGTGTCACAGCGCACTGTACTACCAAAAATTGTGACATAAATCATTGTTTGTCAGCATTGAAGTACTAGAGAAATTTTGATGAAAGGGAAGGCCTAGTATGGGCTTTATTTTCAATTTAAGATGATGAATTCTGGTTTATCAATGAAGTGTGTGTATTACCACAGTGCCACATCAGTCAAAGTGCATCCATCACATGTGTCACATTGCAAAGTTTCAGTATTTACACCGTGTAAAGACTGATAATATGAAATCATTCGGAAATCATAGGTAGAATTTACCATATTTGATAAGCAATGTGGTGAAATAGATCTATTTTTAGATGACAGATATGGTGCCAAACTGCTTATTCTCACATTACATTATTCCTGTATTGTGGAATGTTCGGTTTTCAAAAATGAACATTGAAAGTAAACAGGGAGCCCAACAATCGCATGCACTTGTAGTTCTATCCAGTCGTTACCTCAATCCATTTTATCGATTTAAATCTCTGCACCAGTTTGGATGTGTGTGTACTGGTTGGTACATGTATGTTGATTTGGGTATGAGCATGCATTCCATGCATTCCACTTTTGTTTTTTCCTTTCTCAACATAGTGTATACTGTGCAGTCGGTAATTAAAATGTACATTCATGGCAAGAGTGAAGCAGAGTCACAACATATCCGTCCATTTATAGTTATTTGTGGCACGCCATACACATGTTTGAACTGGATATTGCACTGTCTGAATCTCTTCATGCTGGTTCTGCTCACCTGACTTCAGTGCAAAATGCGCATGTATATGAATGATGTATAATGCATACAATGTACTTGCCTTGAGTTTATTACTTTATGATATTCAGTGCTTTGGTTGCAGTGTATTATCCTTATTACATGGCTTGATGGTTGAGACACCATATTATGCATACTGTTACTTTGCAGATACATCAGTGTACCGGTATGCGTCTACAAGTTGCTTGATTTTGAGGTTACAAATACAGTATCACATACAACATCAAAAAAGATATGCATCACAGTAAGATCAATAAGAGTAACTGTTATGTGCAACTGCCTGTAATATCAGCAGTGATGTAACCAGTGTTAAGTATGCATTGTAGTTCTTCGCTCAAGGGGGCAAGTATCCAAATGCATGAAATACCGGTACCTGTAGTTCAACAGTTTTCAGTCAAAATGTCAAACCATTTCAGTGATGATCAGGTATATGATTGTAAATTGATACCTGCGTGTAATCTGTCGTGTAGGGTATTATGCAAAATGATTTAACCTTTTAAGTAGGCTAGTTACTCCCTATGCTTTGGCAAGATTGTTTATTAGTCAATACGGAAAGGCAAGACATGCTGAGAGATAACATAGACGTTTATACAAGTATTTTTTTTTATCGTTTGGTAACTAAATTAGATTCGATTCAGGTCTGATTATATTCTTCTGAGATGGATGTACTTCAGGAAGAAGAATATCCCTATCCAGCCTTGCAAAGGTCACAATTGACAAGGTACTTGAATGCTTTTGTCTGGATTTTTTTCTTTGAGATTTTGCAACGGAACTGTAATGTACTCCCTGAAGTGAATCATCTTCCAAATCTTAAACCTTCATTTTCTTCCATTTTAAAGAAGCCAAAATTATGCCTGTTGCTGCTAGTGTCATTCTACAATATACATGTATGTACATTGTATTTAAGTACTGGCTAACAGTACTGGCTACATGTACAGTGTAGATCCTGGTTTTGTAGTAATATTGATGTATGACATCAGGCTGTTTTGAACTGACTCGAGCCAACTTTTATCCCCTACCCCCTTTCCCCATATGAGTAAGAAAACCATGTCTCGTAGTGTCAGCCTTTCCTGTGATTTTATTATTATTATTATTTTTTTTTTAGTTGAATGTTGAATTTTCAGTTGAATGATATGTAGTGACTCCTTTGAGCCTTGGTGAAATGCATTATGTGTAGGTTATGTCCCATGGAGTTCCAGTACATCCCTAATGCCCCTGTCACACATTGCCGGATATGGCAAATGCATTAAAAACAAATATCGACTTTTGGCATCCGTTGATATCCATTAAAATGCGTTTCATGTCCTTTTAAATCCTTTGGATGGATGTTTATCTTCCGGTGATTTCCGTCAGAGCAGCCAGAAAACTTTGTGCATTCACAACAAAGTTTTTTCTCGCCCAAAACGGAAGCGTGATCTGTCCTTCGATAGTTGTACGTTTTCTTCTGTATCTGTAATGTACACTTGTCGCTTTCCACGCGTTTCCATCCGCTAGGGCCTCCTGTAGAGTCCGTTGCTGCAAGAAATGGAATGGCTATGTACAGCACATCAAACGTGTATGCATAGTTCTCTGACGTTTGATGTACTATGTACGTCTCATGCATCACTCATTTGTTCCTTGTGCATTCTGTCCTGTAGGCATGCGGTTCTTATTGGTTTGTCATGCGTTTGCGCGCGTTCCACTGTCCTTTACACACTCCCACTGAATCAAGTGTGATAGTTTGGCACTGGGCTGTTTCTGAGTTAAAGGGACTGTACAGTACTGGTGTAGGTGGGGATTCATGTTTTCAACATGAATAAGTGAGATAATGAGAAACATCTTTTGAAATATGAAAGAGCATGTAATTTTAAAGGTACTAGCCCACATTTGCAAACCCACGAAAATCAAAACTGCATAAAACAGGTCCAATATGATTTCAAGTACACGTTATAACAGTAACATACCTCACCTGTTGCTCTTTGTCTATACCATTCGATAAAAGAGAAAATCATCGTTTTAAAATCAATTTTCAAACCGGGTCAACCTGACCCAAAATCGAATTATGAGCGCGGGCTAGCTATGTACATTAACTTACACATGTATCGCATGCATGTAGTACGTGCGTGGACCGGAGCTAGCGAGCGTTTTTATATGCATGCATACGGTGCATTTTCATTTATTTTTATGAAAGTAATGGACTAATTGGAACGAAATTTTGCACAGGTGTTACTGCAATCATACCCAAACTCCATGCTAACTACATGAGACCAATTGCTGCAGGTTTACAAATGTGGGCTAATACCTTTAAGAAGGATTCAATGTTTATTTGATGAAAATTGGTTTTCAAATGGCTGAGATATCAAAAAAGTGATGATTATAAAAGGCGACAGGCCATGCCTTTTATTAGGATCTCTTTGTTTCACCTTGTTTTTTGATATCTCAGCCATTTCAAAACAGATTTTCATCAGATGAACTTTTAATACTACTTTGAATTGCATGCTCTTTGACATCTCATAGAGTGGTTTCTGGATATCTCGCAAAACGTTAAAAGCTAAATCCTCACCTCAACCAGAACTGTACACACCCTTTAAAGTGATTTGTATTCCCAGTGTTTCCCCATGTTAATGTACTCTGTAAGTTTACTGTTGTAAAGAGCCTACACAGTGCTGATTAACAATGTTAGTCCAAGGTGCAAATTTACAAGTAGTTTCAAGCTGTATTTGGTTTTCTGTATTGGCTTAACAAGTCCCTGTATACTGTATAACAATAAACATATCCATATACTGAAGGACATTATCCACCAAGCATGTTCAATTACAAGTAGCCTGTGAACAGGCAGTGCCATACCCATTGCACAAAAAGTGAAAGAGTATTCCAGTGTTTGGCCCCATAAGTATCCTTTTCCCCTTGAAATCTCTATTGTATGCATAAAATATGACCTCAGTGCAAGACAAGTCTTAATGTGAGTGTTTGATACAATGCACTTCTTCACATTTGTGGTTTGTCAACTAACTTGTGCCAGAGAAGCAGTCGGCCAGAATTTGCCTACAATATTCTGGCTCTGCTCCATGTGGTAACACAATACTTTCACTAATGTCAACAAAGTACACTACAGATAAGGACTTGTCCAAAATGGAGAGGAAAAACAAACAAATTGTCTTGAATATTAAATAGCATACATAAATCATGATGCCGAACATGTGGATCACAGGTCTATGAATTTATAACGAAAGTATAGAAATTGCCTGATGTGAATTTTAATAGTCTACAAATTGAACCATATGTCCTGTACATTGCAAGTTATTCAGCATTTCCAATACATGTACCTGGTAAATGTAATGGACATATTAGAAATTCGTGAAACGTATCAAAGGTTGGATAGCTCTGCCTAAGACTTTGGAACAAGTCATTGATGACACATTATTATTCGCCTGGAGGAGGTAATGCATCTGCCACAGATAAGTCACAGTGTGTTCAGTGTGTGACATCACTTTCTTGCATTCTTGGTGAATGATATTAGCTTGGAGGATTCCAGTGGCTCCTCCACATTGCTGGCTTAACGAGCATACATATATGTATGTGTGCTGTAACGTGAGGAGTGTGGTCCCCTGTGTGAGTGATGTATGAAGGCGAGTCATACACTTCACATGTGTGACACCGTAATGAGCTCCATATTTGCTCCTACGAGTCCTATATGTGAACCCTGTGATGGAGTTACATATGTATGCATATATCACAGGTGTGCTTATTCATTGTGATTCATTTCATCCATACATGTAGACATTATCTGCTGTGGTCTAATTAAGTGTTTGGTATTTGTATGAAGATGACATTCTTGTAGCTTCATGCTTCTGCAGAATTGTATCATCACCCTTCACTTTAATTTCCATTGAAACAAGTATGTACAATGTATGATACTGTCACTATGGTCACCTTGAAGTATGTGTTACTGTTCAATGTCATTCTTGTAGTTCTACATGTAAGTATTATCTTTTTCTTTAAATGAAGGTGCAGTTTCATAAATTTTATAGCTGTTTTGCATTGGGTGCAAGTATGTGAAAGGACATCCATTTGAGCTGCAAGCAGTCAGGTCTGAGACAACATGTGAATGAACTGTCAATGTGTGCTTTATTGACATGCTTCTGATACTTGTTTGTATTGGGCAACACATTATGTTTTTAATCTTTTATACTGTGCTGTTTTAGTGAATTGTGAAAAGAGGAATAGACTCACTCATTTGAATTTTTATGGAAATGAGCAATGTAAAGGCAGCTGCTGGACAGCCAATCATTTTTTTATTAGGGACAACACCATTTCCATGCAAAATTTGTATTGTACAAGTACAGGCACAACATGCATTTTCACACAATGTGATGTTCCTACAGTGTATGAAATATCACTTGTATACTAAGGCATAACATTTTTATTAGTTTGGATTTAAGTCCTAGATTCTGTTGTACTGAACATAAGGCATCATGCACTATTTGCCATTGATAATGGTATCCAGTTTCAGGGATCACAGAGTGGGAAACTGTACATCACCTACAACACTTCTATTAGAACTGCCATTTGAAGTGAACTCTGTTTGAGGAAGTGTATGTAATGTCCAGAGTCGTGTATTGTGCAGTTATTCAGGACTTGCCATGTTTTAGTATTATTCCAGTATCAACATGTGACATTGTCTGCTGCCTTCATATGCATTGCCTTACACATGTCATTTTCTTTGGTATAGTAGAGAAAACAAAGATTACAATGGCTGAATATGACAGCAAACTTAACATGAAAGAGTGTCCTGAAATCTTCATGCCATTATCTAGAGTTACCACACAGTGGAGAAGGCATATTTAATTAAATGATTTCAGAGTACAGTAGTGTACAGATTCCTGTACATGTAGAGCTGTTTTGTCGATAGGAACCCCCAAACTGTTGCATCAGATAGTGTGTGTGTTGTGTGTTTGTGTATGTGTGGTGTGTGTGTGTGAGCGAGCTTATTAAATGACAGTAGGGAAAAGCTATATTTGCATCCACATCAAGTGATTTGTGCCTGATATTCATAAGTGTTTCTACATCGTATATGTGCATATTATGTGGGTACACTGTAATTGGCATTTATACTTGAACCGAATGTGTAAGTAAGGATCAGTTGCCTTGGTGCAGTAATGTATGGTTAAAAAGTAAACGGCAAAATAATAGTGATCATTGTGCACAAAAGCAGCCCCTGCTGGTTGTACTCATTCACTCGTGCACCTGTCTGTGATCTGTCAGCAATGGGGTGAATAATATGTGCCCTGGTTAATTATTTCACTACACCACACTCTGTATCAAGCACACATTGTGTACACACTATTAGGAATAACCACATCTAGTCCAATTTTAGCTGATATGAGCAACATGACAGCCCTTCTCTTGTAATATCATTGAGCACTTGATTAGATGAGTATCATCATATTTATTTATGTTATTTTTATTTGATGTAAGGTGAATTAAATTTACCCACACGTGGCATGACTTAAGTAAACATGTAGCTGGCTGGAGTTCAGAATATATAGAGACGAGTCTAATTTCAAACAAGCATTGTTATTTGCATGCATGCAAATCCAAAGAATATTTCAGCATTTTCTAGTGAGACCCACTTACAGTGAATTGTACAGATCTTCGTTTTACATTGAATTAGTGGCCTTTGTACAGTATGGAACATTATGTGTGTATATGAAGCAGAGTGTCATAATTTCAGTGTTGTGTGTATTCATGCAAAGTAAACTGATTACTGTGTTAACAGTACATCTTTTAATCCTTACACACCCATTATATAACTATTGTAAAGAGCATTGTTGTGACTTCTATAAAACTTATTTTGTACTGAAAGAAAGGACTTGCAGGTGCCGCTCTGATATCTATATGCAGCTCCTGCACTCTTGTTTGGACTCCAGATCTTTTGAAGATCTTCAATATTAAAAGGAAGAAACAAATGTCACTAAATAAGAACCTGTACATTGTAATCATTTTGTGTTTGATTCCTGCAAAATGTTTGCTCGGCTTTGAGAGAGAGTACACTGTACATGGTGTGTATATAATTTATTGCGTATGTGTGTGTTGGGGATTTTGATCACACGTTGACGTCTTGCCTGGAAGACTGAGTGGAGACACATGTTGACAAAGCTGACGTGATGGGAAATGTCACATGATGTGATGTTGACAAACACAGAGGAAGAGATGGGAGATGTAGTATACAAAATAATGATGCACAGGACAGTGGATCGGTGAGAATTGGATGCGCAAGTTTAACTTTTGACCTGTTTAAACGACACTATACTATACTATACTATACAAGACTTGTTTCCATGCATTCGGATTTTACCAGATGCATGGCTCAGTGTGGATCAGTAAAAATCAATGCATGACAATTGACCAATCAGATTGCAGAGATTCTAGAACCCGTTTTATAACGAGATATCCTTTGTATCATGTGCTGAAAACAGGCTGGGAGTGCAAGAAGGCCCAAGTACAATTTTTATTTCATTTTTTTTTAACCTGGTACAAAATACTTATATTAGTACACTGTGTAGAAACAAGAACTCGCTGTAATCCTAAACTGCAATTCCACACTGCTCCTGTTGACTTGAAGAGGTATAGTAAAATCTGACAAACAGAATATTACTATTGGTAGAGGTTTCATCAAAATCGGAGAATATTCAACTAGATATTGTGTTTTAGATTTGACATGTTTTCAGCAATAGTAATCATGGATACAATGGCAAAATGTGCTGTAAGGCGATGGTATCACTTTGTAGTGCTCCCAGTGTTTGAGCCCTAAAATGCAATAAAAAGTAAGTTTTTTGTTGATGATTTAGCAACTGCTACCTCTCCCCATAAAATACATCATTGTAAGGTCATTACGAGACTGAGCACTATGGTATAATGTGAAGGACATGACATTCTTTTTTTTATGTCATGCCCCCCCCCCCCAAAAAAAAAAGAAGAAGAAATAATAGTAATAAATAAAAAATCACTGATGTGAAACATTCTGTCATTCTTACCGTAATAGATGTTGTAAGCTTGAAAGCTATAAATATACTTTGTATCCTGAAGGCTTCTCACTACATACAGTTACTGCAGTAGTTGCAATAGCGCATATTTTTAGTTCCCAGTACCAGTACAATGTATCGTATACCAAATATAGTTCACTCAGGGTGATAGTTTAGGGGAGCATCCTGCAGCAAGGGGGAAAAAACCTAGTGATGATTTTAACAATGATGAATGATAGGCATGAAATAGAGAATACTGTTGCGATTTTTGTGCCATCACATGTTTAAAGGCACAAAAGAGAGTGACACCAAAATACATATAGGTCCTATGTAAGTGGATTGAGTGTATTCTTCAATATTAGTAAACACATAAGTGAGCTTTGAGGAAGATCAGACAATCCATTCAAAAGTAACAAATTTTTATTGTTTTGGTGTCACCATCACTGGATGAGAAGATAATTATGAACAGGATTCAACTTATTTTAACTTTTCTGGCATAATGAAAATAGCATGTGGCTTGCCTCTGTGAGAGGGCTTGATGCTTAAATACATGTAGTAACCAAGCTAGCAACTACACAATAAGTGGAAAGCAGGGGGTATACTTTCATTTAAAAAAGCAAAAACACAAAACTGAAATTTGTAGAATTCTCCATTGAGTTCCCATGGAAAATTGAATTTTAATTTTTGCCTACTTTCATGGACTTTTTTTTTTTTTTTTTTTTGGGGGGGGGGGTTATACTGCCTACACTTTTATGACATTTGCATTGTAAACCTGAAGTTTTTTTCTCTCTCCTCTTCGCCAAGGGTGAAAGAGGCCTAGTTTAGGGGTCATCCACCCATCAATCCTACCCAAATCTCATTATCTGCAGTTAGAAAAATGTCTATACATCCGAGGATTTTCTTGGTGCCTATAACAGTTGTATGCTACTCAAAATATACATATGTGGTGATTACATTTAGAGCATAATTCTCTATGGTCAAATGTTAATTACTTTTGCTTGAATATATATATATATATATAGTTTGTTTGCAAAAACCGATAAGTCCATATTTGCGAAATGGAGATATTTGCGATTAAAGGTCAAGAAAAATAAAGAGAATAATAAGAAAATTTTTGCTTCTTTTGACCATAGCTTCCAAAATGTACCTTTATATGTAGTGACCAATATATCATTTAAAAGGTATTATTTTGTACTTTATGACAGAGACCGTACTTCAAAATCTTCAAAAATGGACTTATCGGTTTTTGCAAACAAACTCTTCATATGATACTTGTAGTCTGCATGTTGATACCAGTATAGAAAAGATGAAGAAGTAGAGTGGTAATGCATTTTGACAATCCAACAGTGCTATTTATTCAGACCAAATTTTCGACGAATACATTCGTCTTCCTGAATACATTTGTCGACCCTGAGGAAGACGAATGTATTCGTCGAAAATTTGGTCTGAATAAATAGCACTGTTGGACTGTCAAAATGCATTACCACTCTACTTCTTCATCTTATATATATATATATATATATATATATATATATATATATATATATATATATACATGTATACAGGAATGTTCAGTGGTTTTACAATTAAGCAGGAAGGATGAGAATGAATAGGCCTATGCAATTGACATGAAATGATTGAGATGAATGGTCAAGGTCAAAGATCGTAAATTCGATGGTGTGACATTTCTACAGCATGGCAGTTGCATTGCTATTACCTATGGCTTTACTTTTATATTGTATGCACATCATTGTATAATGTTTCTATCTTGCTATCTAACATTTGAATTGATAGTCCGATTTTGCTCAAACTTCACTGATGTATACTTCTGATATTTCTGTACTCTCTGAATCCATTATCATGGGAGGGGATGGGGAAAAGCCCCCTTATATAAAATGCTTTCTGTTTATAGGCAGTAAGAGATGTAGTGATCCATACTTATCTATGCATACATAATTTATGTACTTATCTCAAATTCAGCTATTAATTGGGGTCGTGGTTTTCTTTCCACATTAACATTATCATTGATAGCCATTATTTTGTAACCAAGAATGTAAGAACAGGGGGGTGCAATAAACAATCACTCAACAAAACAAACCACTGCTCAATCCCCCCCCCTAAAGTTTTTGTGCGGCCATCATCAGATGAGAAGACTACTTGTATGTGATGTCACATTCAAAGAACAATGCAATGAAAATGTAAAGAAAATTCAACAACGTGCCTCTTTCAGAAAGTAGGGGCAAAATTGTTATCCATATACTTCAGTAAATAAGTCGAGGGAATATGTATGATTATACTTTTCATTAAAAAATGAAATTTTGTGGAATTCTCTTTTTATTTTCTTTTTATATTGTTCTTCATAATGAGACATCACAAGCTGTAGCAATCTTCTCACATAGCTTTTGAAGGGATCATTTCCTCAAACTGTCACTGATGGGGTCTACTACGTTTGGTGCATTCACTCAATCCACAAATATTTGGGTGAATTAAGTTTGTTCTTTAATCTATTTTTACTGTATGATGGCCGCTTTCATCTCCATGAATTCACACGAGACTGGGTATCAATGGGAAAGTCTTTTGTGGCATCCTCATGAAAGGTGGGAATGGGTGTGATCGATCAGGATTATAACAAAGGACTCGCTCAAGCGGGAATTTGTTTGTAGGTCCATGGTTTGACGAAACCGGCTTTCTGAACCAAACGCCTCGAATCTTCGGCTTACGATACTCTGGCCCCGTTGTGCGCACTCAAGAGAAAAATGAAATTTACCATAATTACGATTAGATTGTTTAGATCTAGATAATTATATTGCATATCTTTCAATTTCTGGAAGTAATGCCAGGTAACTCTGTTATCCGACACCAGAGTATTGCTCTTTGAAACCATCACACTGACTCAGCATGCGCGAAGCGAAACATATTTCGAGAGCAGTTCTGTTTACAGATTTATTTATAGATGGACAACGCGCCGTTGATACGTACGTGCACTATTACCACCACTGACTGGCGCGGCTCCGCCCGTTATCCCATTATAAGCAAGGGTTGCTTGGCAGCGTACAAACAGGTGGCAGAAAAAAAGGGTACCAAGGCCCTCTTCAGCCTCGTGTATAGCAGGGAGTTCTCACCTCCCTGTGTAGAACATGCTGCGACGAAACAGCTCCTAGATGTTTAATGCGAGCCCCTTTGCGAGCTGCTTCTGACGTCGTATCTTCATATAGTTTGCTCTCACAGATGTTGGCCTCGATTTTTGTACAGATGCATTTTACGAAAGAACTTATGGTACTTTGCATGTTGGCATTAAGATCGGATTGATATAAATATATTATAAAGGGAGAAACCCCAGGGAGAAACATGGTATCAAATACAGTCATTCGGAGCTGCAGTCGTGAAGTATTTTAAACGTATGCTATACGCAATGCGAGCCGATCCCAAATGAAACAATACCTGAGCACAAGTTAGTGCAGCAAGAACAAATCAGCGAAGTGATTGGAGCCCACCTCCCCAGACAAATTATGCTCTTTATTTTGTTATTCTATAGATAAACTGTGTTCATATCATTTACTGAGTCCTATACTATTTACTATACCCATATCGTGACGCAATGAAATGTTAACCATGGAGTTGAACACAAACGGTATAAAAATCATCCTCAAAGTCATATAATACTTATGAGTGATTTAGGGGACTATGATTATGAAACATTAATAGACTGTGATTGTTCGAGGGTGTGTAAATCAATTATACATGATTTCTTCAGGTGGGAGAAAAATAAGAAAATATCGGTCCTTGTATACTATGACGTTGCTTTTAATTTGCCTTCAATATTTTGGAAGCAAGAAAACTAAAAACAGCCGGCATTTGTATAGTCCCTTTAATTGAAAGTGATATCTATGTACAATGTATACATGACTGTCACGAAAACTATTTCAAAAACCCACTGATTTCAGAAACATATTATTTGTATTCTGATCGGAATAACCAGAACGCGTCTCAGCATGAGTAATCCCTTCTGTCAACCAAGTATATACATGTATAGTTTACACTGCATCAAAGATCTTTGATTGCATCAACTCACACATCCTTCACTTCATATAAGCATTACACTCATAGCACGCATGCAATATTTTTCTACCCATCAAACAATCTAAGACTCGACGTCACTAATTTCATAACAGAGACACCCAGCGCAAAAACAATGTGCATATAGACCAGGTCAAAATTTGATATCGTCACTCTGATTTGATGTCATCTTTATCTCAAATCCAATACTCCCAAATTTCTAACTTTGTTAGAAATGGTCCCCGTAGCGACGAGCGAATAACTTAAAGATATATAATATACAAAGCGGTGTATATGATGGATGTATCAAAACATGTGCAGTTTACCTTAGATATGAATCTGGAAGCTTTATCGGCGCGACACATACGATTGGCACTTGTGCGAAATGAAACTATCCAAAAGCAGACAAAACGGAGGTTCCCGAAAACAATCTACTTATGTCATCACCATGTCATATTTTATGATTAAGCCTAATACTATATGAATGCCTCCCGGTAATAGCTTATCAACTTGTGGCAAATATTCCACGATATACAAAGGATAATTCCGGACCAGCTAATTAGTCTGCCAGGAGGGGTGAAAATTTATCAGCACAACCGTGAAGTTTCCTCAAAATGAGACAAAAATTAGGGAAGTTATAAAATTGTGAAGTTTCGGAATTTTTGCCAGAAGATCCTCGCAGTTGAGCAATGTATATGCAAATGAGTGAGTTGATGATGTCATTACCTCACAATATTCGTGCAATTTAGGAAATAAAGGACGAAACTTATTTGTTCTGCTACAAAAGTGTAAAACGTAACGTTGTTCCTGGCGAAATAACTTCAAAACAATGATCAGTCAGATAAATAAGGATTTGAGACTGGGGAATATGCGTTAAAAAAAACAATAACTGGAAATTTCAAACTTGTGAGACGATGACTTTGACAACTCATTCATATTTGTATATATTCATATTAACTGTTGGAGAACTATACTGATTTGTTTAAACTAGAAAAAACTTCATAAGTCGATAACTTGCCTAATTTTACCCGATTTTGATCAAGTTTTCATTGTTGTACAAATAAAATGTTATTCTTTCTTTTTCAAACCAGATTCTAACAGATCTGGAACTGGCCAATTCGCTGCCATCACAACTAAGTGTAACCATAAATATGCAGCACACAGTGCCATGGATTTTGCGGGTACAGGTGGTATCCAGTTCAATGGGAAATTAGTGCGATGATCACCTCTGCCTATGTTTATACTATTGCAATATTGTGTTTGCCATTGATTTTGAAAGCATAATATGAAAACATGGGAAATTTCAACTTTCCATAACTTTCCTATTTTATATCGATTTATGTAAAACTTCTACTATTCCATTCATCTGATTTTACTCTATTTATTGGCGCCTAATACAATAAATTAAGACGGAGTGGAATTGCACTTTGATAATAATACACAATCTCTGTCGTCCGGTGTCTGACTCTCACCAGAGTCCAAAATAGGAAGACTAATCGTCAGATGTTTGTTTGTTTGTTTGTTTTATTTCCGTCATAAACACACATACAGGTGTAAAAGACAACATATAAGGTACAAAGAAAATGATACATTATGCATAAAATGAAAGACACATACATATAGCAAATGAATAGTGTGACTCATCATCGATAATCAAAAGAATAGAATGTAGGATTATAGAAAGATAACGGCTGGATAACCCATAATCAGCTGCACTTTTCTGGTGCCGCTGGTCTTCCATGGGGACCAGTTATAAAGAGGTATGGAAAAGAAAAAAACAAGAGTAGAAGATTACATATTATATGAATACAAAATTATAATAGTCTCATAAAATATTACTTTATAATGCAATATTATACAAAATCTCAAGGCAAAATACGCTTTCATGAAAAGTGTAGATGCATTTCTTGTGTATCAGAAAAAAAAAATATTTTATTATCTCTAGATGAATTTACACAGATGAGATTAAACCAATTCAAAAAGGGACCGTTTAAAATCCTTCAGTGACTTGCAGTCACAGACAGCATGCGGGGAAGGCTGTTATATAGTTTGGCTCCCCTGTAGAAGAATGCACGTTTGCAAAAGTTTGTCCGAGGTTTTGGAAGTATGTAATCATGGCCTTTTTACTGTCACCTGTCACATGCCAGTACGTTAGGGTCTAGGCAAAACTTGTCGTCCGCTGCGAATTGCGACATGGAACAAAATAGCACTCATCCTAGCTGATGTTGGTAGTGATGGTTGTCACCTTAATAAAGTCACACGTATTTGGGACCTTAAAATGGAGAAACCACTTATCGTGCAGTTGCTAGCTTCGGTTACTATTTGAACATCACGCCCTCTCCAAAATGTATCGATTTTCGGTGTCCCGTTGAGAGGTTCGTCGCTTATCACTGCTTAGCAAGATGCAAGAAAGATATCGATTGGTTTTGGCTAGAGCATCAACCGCCGTACAAAGCAGTACAAACAAGGCGCCACGAGCTAGGCACATTCTCACTAAAAATGGTGAGACAAAATGACGGTGTGCGTGATAGATCAACGGACAGGAACATCAGCTTGCGTCATTTCTAAGGCTGCGTTCACATAGAAGTATACTATTCGGGTATTCGGGCTCGTTTTTCGAGGGCACGCGAATAGCTTGAATCGAACGATAGGATTTCCTCACACCGGTTCACATAGGAGGGCACTATTCGAAAGTACCGAATAGCTGCGAAAAGTACAGCAAAGTGGGAATCGAACATGTTCGATTTTCTTGCAGCGTATACCGTCTCTCGTTTATGAAATAATGACAATTTTGGTCTGGATTTGCCCTTTAGCAAAAATAAGCATGTAGACTGACATTCTGATGCAGTTTAGAAATTGTTAATAAGATTTGCTAGGATGTAGGAGGAAGAAATCCTCACTGCATGGGATGGTGAGTTGACGGTGCGGGTGATGGTGTATTCGGGGCCCGAATAGCGAATACCGAATAGCGAATACCGAATACTTCTATGTGAACGCAGCCCAACGGAAAGTAAATTGACAAGAAACCCATGTGAGCCAATTAGCACTCACCCGAGATCGCAACTAAAACTCGTCTTCACCTTCCACGCATTCTTGCAGACTGTGACCTGGAAGAACACAGCAAACTTGAGGGGCTTTGAGACCTCCAGAGGGACATACATGGTGTCCATTTACATGATTCGAGAACACTAGCGATAATTCCTTTCTATACATTTGTAGAAATATTTTGACCTGCGTTTTAAAAAAGATCAAAATGTGAAAACAGGCTCCCAATTATGTCTCTTGGGCCCCATGGAGGCCACCCGTGGATCCGCCACAAACAAAATCGAAAGTATTCTATATCTTTTTTAAACATTTTCAAATTTCGGGGTTTTGGGGCCCCAATGGGACACAATGCTCATCGTATTTTTATACATACAGATGTGTATCACCTTGGCGATAATACTATACCTGCCAAGTTTGGTAAAAATTGACACGTATGGTAAAAATTGACATTTTATTAAGAAAAAGAAAATGTGAAAATTGGCCCCAAATTAAAAACCTCATCAAGGGCCCCGATGGGGAACGCCGTATCCGCCATAAAACCGAAGAAAGAAACAAGCAAACCAAACTTGAAACTATACAGTCACGGCAATGCGCTTATTAATCAGGGGCGGATCGAGTTTTTGCTAAGGGGGGTGACCCAATGACGATGGGTCACGACAAGCAAAAAAGAAAAATAAATTGGTCTTCACATTCTTTGCTGCCACTTCTCTCCAAACTGCAGACAAGCACAAAAAACAAGCAAACAAAAGAGCCAAGGTGTGTGTGTGTGTGTGTGTGGGGGGGGGGGGGGTTAAACCAAGGAGGTACTAGTCGCCTATAAGTACCTCCTTGGTTAAACCACCTATAACCCCCTTCGATCCGCCACTGTAGCCTTATAGCACTACTTAGCTCTATCACGTCTGGTCGTTCTGTAGAGAGATTTTTAAGGCCCTTAATTTCAAAGTTTTGGGGACTCTGCAAAGGAATTAACCCCCAGATGAACATTACACGTGAGATCCTATACTACCTGGCATATTCTGTCATGAAAGTCCGTGATGGGGTTATCAAGAAGGAAGCTGAAAAAAAAAAAATGTATGAGGTTCAGAAGTTTACTCTATCACGACAGATGACGTACGATGGACAACGAACGACGGGCGCACAGGGATGGATGATGAACGATGAATGATCGTATAATTGCTCACTTTTGAGCCTTTGGCTCTAGCACAACGTGAGCCGAGAGCTGAATAGACCAACTAAATTACCCAACATTATCTGTAAGAACTGCGTGACTAGTCATTCAGACGATTTTTGCCAAAATACGAACAGAATGTCAGGTGAAAACGATTGAGTTTGCAATCCTGTGATTTGCTCTGGTCGATGTTCCTCACTGTAATTAGGCTCTTCCGTTTTGAAATTGTGCCTCTGTCTAGGAATAGCAAGTGTTTAGCCGTAGAATAGAAATCTAATTAAAGTGCCATTCTACACCATGTCCAGGTTTCTATTATAAACACAGTCATGCAGAATGTTAGAGGTTTCATAAAAATAGGACATAAACATTATTATGCGCGAGTTGTGAAATTTGTTTTACATTTGCTTTACATGTTAGCACGAAATAGTGACATTAGCCCCCCCCCAAAAAAAAAACAAAACAAAACAAAAATAAAATAAAAACAAAAACAAAGACATAAGGCGAGTTTTGGCTGTATTACAATCAGTGGCGTATCTAGGGGGGGGGGGGCAAGGGGGGCACGTGCCCCGGGCGCCACTCCTTGGGGGCGCAAAAAAACGAAAAAAAAAAACGAAGAAGAAGGAAAAAAAAGGAAAAAAAAAACGAAGAAGAAGAAAAAAAAAAGAAAAGGAGAAGAAGAAGGAAAAAAAAAAAAAAAACTCGCCCGGAAGGGGGGGGGGGGGGGAGGGAGAATGGTTGGGGGGGGGGGGGGGGAAGGGGCAGAAAACTAAATCAAACAAGATAAAAACAAAATATGATGATGACGCGGACAAAATGACAATGTTTATTAAAAACGTAATGATGACGCGGAAATGTACGGCTCCCTCGCTCGTACTAATTTAGAGTATTTTTTCAAGCCCTCAGTTTTTTGGTATAAATCGTTGTCTATAAGGTCGTCACTATAATTGTGAGATTTAATAAGCAAAAATGAAAAGAATTCCATGTTTTGTAAGCTGAAATACAAACATTTTCGGCTCGCTCGCTGCGCTCGCTCGCTCGCCAAAATTTATACAAGAAAAGATAAGAACAATACGTGATGATGACGAGGACATATACAAATTTCAGCTCACTAATTTTGAATATCTTTTAAAGTCCTCAGTTTTTTGGTATAAATCGTTATCTATAAGGCCGTCACTATATCTTGATTAGAATTGTAAGATTTGGTAAGCAAAAAATGACAAGAATTCCATGTTTTGTAAGCTGAAATACAAAAATTTTCGGCTCGCTCGCTGCGCTCGCTCGCCAAAATCTATCAAAATTCATTACATTTAAATCACCCTCAAAAGATCCCTTTTTAAGTGCTTGAAAAGGCATCATGTGGACTTTATTTAAAGTCCCTACCGGGATGGTGTTGGGGTTGAACACTTTTTCAGAAATTAGGGGCGCAATTTTTGTACTTGCCCCGGGCGCCGTTTTCCCTAGGTACGCCACTGATTACAATTGCATCATCATATCAACTAATTCGAACTTGTAGTGTGGGACCACTTTTACACTTTTACTGCCCAGTGAATACATGGGAAACTTTACTGAGCATAGGATTATGAAAAAAAAAAAGTTTTCCAATACGTTCTTACGAGTTTACTCCGTTAATGCCACGATGTGGAATGCATTTTGTCGTGGAATCACAATTTGATAGCATGAAAGGAAGATCAGAGGGGGAGGCGTGCCAGAGGTAGCGGTGGCCCGGTGCCACGAGATATTGATGTCAGCTAGACCATCAGATTAATGTTTGTTAATGTATACATTGTTATGCATTTTTAATCATGCACATGCAGAAATGGGGATAAATCACTCCTGGCTCAGTGCTGCACGCATTTCAGCTCTAGAGCTGGCGCGATCATCAGTGTCAGGTTAGAGTCCCTTTAAGGGACTGAGACTCTGTCAGGGTTGCCAGATCACCACTAATCTTCGCGGCCAAATTCAATTTCACGGCCAAATTCGGTCAAACTACAGTGTTGTTCTCACGGCCAAATTTGATCTATGTAGAAACAGTGGTAGGCATGCCCCTATAGGCCTACTAAAACTAATGTTCTAATTAAGACATTCGTCATACTTGATAATTTTTACATAATCATCACGGTTTACAATTATTTCAGTGTTTTATCAGTCTTAAAGACTACATTTTTCTTCTTACTTCTTAGTCACGGCACGTGGTATTTGAAGCACTCTAATATTCATTGTATCTAGCTGTCTATTGTCACATGATTATCATTGTTATAATTGTATTATTTAAATGTTTTATTGAATTGTCATTTTCTTTAGTTTTTCCCCCAAAAGGAAATTTGATGATTTAGATGGACCAAATAAATAAAAAATAGTCTTGAGACTTGTGTGTGTAGATATACATAGTATGATGCTGATATGACAACACATGCTTTTGTCACTCACACACACAAATCTGCCAGGCACTTAACTACACTCAACTATAGTTATGTATATTTCTGCTCGCCATAATTCTTATTCATGTCTATTTAGTGGGTTATTGTCTTCCATTGTTTTGCTTTCCCATCGTTTATCAAATAGGTTCTAAATCTGTTCTGTTGAAATCACATTCCTTCCATTATGTTCATTCTATTTCATTCCATAGCTTATTATTTCATGTTATGCTCAATGTTTCTATCCCGTGCATGCACATCTGTTTATAATCACGTCTTTATTAAACCATGTTTGTGTGTAGACAATTAAGCCCAAGCCCAAGTGTTGAAAACATATATAATTATATATATATATATATATATATATATATATATATATGTTAAATCTTATGTAGGGGAAATGTAGAATAAAAGATAGTTTGGGGGAATTTCGATAAAAAGCATAATAATATTCATAAAAATTCAAATATTACCTGTTTTGAGAAATTATGCATTAATATGGGCTCAATGAAGCATTGAATTGACAAGAGCGCAAAATGCATGGTATACCACTAAATTCTGTATGTTTATGAGAAAATAAACTCTTTTTGGAGAAAAAGCAGATATGCCTACATTCCCCCAATGACCTATTTTCTATGCACTGCACATCCAATACCGTACATACACCCATTTTTTTTTTGCATCGCTGACAATCTTCCCTAAATTGTATTGATGGTACAGTCCTCAATCTACACACACTATGCCATCTGTGTCCTACTGTAGAGTAGTCCTGAGGCCCCATATCACAGATAAGGCATTGAAAAACACTGTCAAAACCTTAAGGGGAATCAAAAATTTCCCCTTTGAGGTGAATTCCCCTTAAGATACCTCGTTTTCAGACGTATATTCGCCCTATGGACCGTTTTATACATATACATAATATATATATATACATGTATATATATATCCCTAGTTGGCACCTTAGGGAGACATATTGGGGGGAAGTGTCTTCATTAGGGAGACAACTGGTCATTAAGGAGACAATTTTCGTGTCTCCATTGCGTAAACTGCCATTGAACATGTATATAATAATTTGCATATAAAACAAATGGAAATGTCTTCCAAATGACCCATCTAGGAGTATATATATATATATATATATATATACCTGTGCTAGAATGTGACATTGGCAGTGAGAAATGTATTAAGTGTCTATCTTTTGCTGATTGTTCATTACATCATACAATTTTCTGAGAGAGAGTGCATGCACCGAGAAATTCATGCTCTATAAGCATACAGTAATTACAACAAATCCAACAGATCAGTGAAATTCTAGTACTGTGGAATGAACATTTGGAATGATATAAGTTATACACAGTGTCTTTCAATGTGACCAGCATATGCTGGTGTTCAGCAGGCATCTCATGAATTGCCTTATTCATCTGAACTTGATATTGGTGGCATGATATTTTGTATTTATGCTATGCATGAAATACATGTATGTTTCACAATCACTCAAACAGTATATTCAATGGCTCTGCTCAATAAGCACCATATCTCAAAGTCCTCAAAGACAAGTAAGATCAATTTCTTCCTACAAATTCAACAAAAGTGATCACTTTCATATATCTTTTAATATAGAACAAATGAATTCTCTACACAAGCTATTTCAACATCACATGACCAAATGGCTATGTTCAATTCTCCTGCAAAATAATGAGATGACTTCCAGACAGTCATACTGTAAACAAGGTCTTCATAATACAGTAGTAGTAAAACCTTTCCATGATATCTCATTTAGATTTAAACAATTTTTTTTTTTCCAAAACGTCTTATACTTTGAAGTAAATTCCCCACTATGAGAAAAAGGATACTTTCCATGTTCATAAAATGACAATGAATCAAATGCGACATTTCCACATACCATTCAAGCTTTTAATTCCAAGATGCAATTACCTGGTAGCCCTCTACCAATCATATGAAATGAGATAATTCAATTGGACATGAGCTCCATGCGCAATAATCAGGGCACACAGATTACTACTGAAACACGCTACGGGTGAAAATGGTAGAAGCACAGCATCTTCTACTAACTCGTTAGTTTACACGTCCAACAACAGCTCCTGTCTATTCTATGTCAATGATCATTGTCACTTCCTTGGAATGCAGGGCAGTAGCTCTGGAAACTGTATTACCAATTGCAGGATATACAACCAATATCTTGTTTGTTCCTCCCAATTCCAATTTTGTTCTAATACTTGCAGGAAGAGTTCCAAGTTATGTGATTTTAATTTGTTCAAGCAATAAATTGCAATGTGAATGTGAGGCAAAATACAAACAACAAAAATAAAATAGATACTGTGAGTAGAGTAGTAGTGGAAAGAGGAAGAATGAGGACAACAGCTGCAGAACAACAATCATAAATGTTCTACATTTTGATTTATGAAAGAGCACAAGAGAAAGACACAAGACAGAGAGATAATACATCTTAAGCTATGAAAATAAGTGGTAAGTTATGAAATGCATAAATGGTCACCTACCTTATACAAAGTTTGGGGCACTGAATCATGCATCCATGTACTTCTAACAAGCAGTACACATTTTAAAACGTACTTTGTAACTGTGCCTGGGGCGGGGAATGCCTTAGTAGACCACATTTTAATGCATCTCACTGATTCTATACTCTGTATAAACAGCACTACAACAGAACAGTATAAAACAATGTCTGTCAAACATAATGTAATATACCAGGTAAGTTTAAAACAGATAACACAGAATACTATTCTTAAAGAAAATTGATGATGTTGTACATTTTGGCTGCTGAAAAGCCTACACTAGTTACTGGAAAAGAATTAGGGATATCACTTACAAAGCATTATATCAACGATGTGGACTAAAAGTGCTATGTTGTTGAACACAACTCACCCAAACTACATGAGCATCCAATATCAACAACTTTTTCAGAACTTACTTTTTCATTTACTAGAACTTACAACTGTCTACTAGAACTTATTATTATTATTTTTTTTAAGAAACTGCAGCATGACAGGCGGTAAAAGGGACTGCTTAATTTTACTCTCAGATAGTATAGGTTTTGCAAACTGTCTTCTAGCACAATCCATTTAGGTCACTGTTACAGAATTATTAATGTAAGGAATTACAACACTGAATATGTCCTCCACAGAGACTCCAGAAAAGATTGTGTTTCCAATCACAAATAGATGGCATCAAAATTGTTAAATCCTGTGTACAGTGGATCTCAGCACTGATGTCCTCAAAAAGCATAACCTTGACATCATGCACACTTGTTGAGCAAAGGTACATGCACTTACACGATACATCATTATTTGTGTGCATAGTACACAACAGCTCTCAAAATGGCAAAATCAGACATTTATGGATTGAGGCATTAGCAATTAAGTCAACAAAAAAAAAAAAAAAAAAAAAAAAAAAAAAAAAAAAAAAAAAGGGGGGGGGGGGGATGACCGCAACATCCAAAAGGAAATTTTCCTTGGTTTTGGTGATTTTTGGCTATTTTCCAACAAAAAAAAAACAAAAACAAAAACAAAAACAAAAAACAAACAAAAAAAAAACTTCTAACTTTGAATCTGTGAAGATTCTAAGGAACTGAAAGGGAAACTTCAAACAGAAATAAGTAGTTTGAAAATGGAATCTTGTGAATGTTGATATGTCTAGTAAAATCATCTTACAATGCAACATGTACATGGGAATCACATTACCTGTACAATGAGATCATCAGGTGCAGGTAATTTACCTGGTTTACAGGTTATATCCGGACTATTGTATTCATACACTCAGAACACACTAGCAAATGTACACTTTAGGAACATGTTCTGCTATGATCAATTAGATACATAGCACATGTATGATGCAATACTGATGAACAGGAAAGCAGGAAATATGACGTGAAAAGTCTAAAGAGTGATTCTCACAGAAAAAAAAAAGAGATAATTATTCTAATCGATTGTCAAGTTTTTGAACTTATCTAATACGGAGCATACATGCAAGAAAGTGGCACTCATCACTGGAGGTAGTCTCTTACCGCAAACACGAAGGGATAAGGCAGCTAAGTACAGAGAGTGAATATTCAAAGGAAGTATGCATTGCTTTTCTGCCTGAAATTTTTTTTTCAATAAAAGAAACTACAAATTCTTAGGGTTTGACACATGACGGCCAGTTGGGACCACACAATTTATCATGTTAAATGCAGATTCTTGTATCTGGCGTAATAATGGGACTGCCCTGTATTGATTGGCAGCAAATTGACACTTGACCTGATAGACCCTAATAGTCCTTTACATTACTGCACTTCCACTTCTTCTGTAATGACATAACAAGTGACTTATGTAGAATGTGGTTTCTAACATGTTTATGCCAGCACAGAATCTGAATAACTTCCACAATATTGACATGACTTTGTTTATTTAAAAGTATATTACTACCAATAGCAGAATACCTTACTATTCTCCTCAAGCATTTACTGTAAGCTGACAGGGAAGGATATATGATTACTTTACAACCTTATAAACATCAGATAGATAAATGCAACATCCTCTGGCGAAATATTTCATCAATGTTTTATGCTCATACTTTTTATGCCTTCTGAAGCAGAAGCTCAGTCCTTCACTCCCCTGATCTGCAGCACACTCTGTTGCTACACTGAAGGTTTTGACATCCGCTGGCTGTATCAGCATAAGGACCTTCTTCTATGTTATCACAATAGAAGAATTCCTGGTGGTTGAGGGCAGGGGATGCTTCCGCCAACTGAGATAGCCCCAGAGCACTGATATTCAGGCAGCCCGACATGTCCAAGTGTTTTAGATGGGGCCAGCCACCAGCCTGAGAAAGTGCCCTGCAATAAATCAGAAACAATACCATGACTAACAAGAGCATAATAATCTCCTGTATGCAGTTGCATTCTGACACAATAACTCCTGTGCCAGAAGTACATGGCCCTTTCGTTATGCTCTGATGAGATTTATCGATCCCTATCACTGACCAGTGTGATATATAGATCTACAAAGTATGCATGCAAATGAAACCATACATTTGGCTTGGCTAAGTATTTGGCTTATTCTGTATTGAAGACATTTCTTAGATCTTTACTAAGGCAGACAACATCTAGAAGGGAAGAAAAAAGAAATACGCACAATTGTGACAACACGCCCACACATTGGCTGAATCAACAACTGGCATTGAATAATTTTGCATGAGAATTCTCTATGACTATCATCCTGTCAACACAAAAATCATGTAGTCACTGTGTACAGTGAATTTCTCAGTTTGTTTTTTGTTTTGTTTTTTCTTTACACACCGCATAATCAGAACTCTAACTGGATAATTGAGATAATGATTGTAGTGTCACCATCTATATGTTGAAAGCATCCCTTAGCATAGAAAGACAGACCTGATCAACTGGTGAGATTGGGTGAATTGTGTTACTCACTCTTTGGCAAGATGTTTTGTGCTATTAGTTGGTTTATGCATTAAATTCCTTCACAATTAAAGCAACATCTTTTGATTGGTTCAGTTTCATTGTCTTTAAGAGTAGGATGTATTCATTGATATGCAAAACGGTGAATTTCTTGATGGTGATTATGACGATGATGAATAATGCAGCTATTTTTACAAACAGGTCAAAAGGTTAACAAATTTGCAACAATGAATGACTGTCCTATGTGTCCTATCAAGAGTACGCCAAATACTTAGCCAAAAACTCAGCCAAAAACTCGCTTCTAGATAGTAAACACACCTAAGTTGTGTGAGTATTTACTTAATTAGAGAAATTATTTCACATATCCTTAGCCAGGGCTCGACACTAACGGTGGCCCGGTGGCCCGGGGCCATCAAAATTGCACGTCGGGCCACTAAAATTTCAGAAATGAAGAATTTGGTGACCTGATCGGGCCACCAAAAAAGGTCGGATGTTTGCCTTTGGGCCACCAAAAATAAAAGTTAGTGTGGAGCCCTGCCTTAGCCATTTACCATCCTTTGAATATCATTTTTGCCTACGTATTCGATTTAAGCAAAATACATGAAGAATGCAGTGTATGTCTTATCTTTACTAATGTATTGAATTGAATACCAGCCCTGGAGCCCTACATGTTTTGTTGGGGACATATCTTTGACCTACTTGCATACCCTTTATTGATAAATTTTAATGAAAATCATCATGTTTTCTTGTTTGAAAAGTCACAAATCATTAGGACATCGTATTTGCTGTCAAATACCAAATCTAATGAATTTTACAATGCATTAGATGAAATGAAAAGCAAGCAATGAATATAATACCCCCACTAGTGTCATGCATTTTTAGATCAAATGTAGGTTAAAAGATATTTCCCTATTATTGGCCAACATATTCTAAAATTTTGCATTTTCATACACTGCTGACTCTGTCATCCCAGGTTGAGATGTCATGAAAAACTAGTTAAAGCAGGGCTACTAGCCCAGAACAAGTCTCCTTTGACTTGTTCCTTCCGCAATTCTCCAAGAGCATTCAATGCCCCCAAGTGAGATTCTTTTTGCCCCGTCGTTAATAAATGGAAAGGTTGATAATCCGCCTGTGCGAAAGCAGTCAAGCAGTACATGTTTCCCCTTTGAACAGTCAACTGCAGGTGCCACTGAACGATGCGAAATATTGATCGGATATGAGATTATGGATAATACGTGCGCAGATGGGCTCGCAAACTCTTTTGTTATACACTGTAAGGGCACCTGAATGGGGTAAGTGAAAGTAAAAAACTATCAAGCTCAGTCTTGATTGCTACATATGTCTTCATACAAAATTTGTAGCAAAACAAGATCTACACACTGCCAACTTGAGACACAAAATTCTTCCCAGAATTAGCTGTTTGAAACACATATAACTGTTTTAACTACATGTATAAGCTCGTACTGGTCAACCTTATGATTTTATCACAGTGAATTACGGAGATTGCTCTCAGATGTCGCATGTGAAAAAAGACTGCAGCTTTCCAGCACACTTTGAGCCTGAAGACTGATATCTTACGTTCCCCGAGAAACTGAAAAGCCATTTTCCTCCTCTCACAATCTGGTCTCTGCAGTCAAAACCACAGCACTAGTTTGCTTTAAGTGTGTATCAGCACATAGTAAACTGCATCTTACTAGTTATACACGTGGAAGAGCAAGAAGCAAGCATGACGCTTACACCAAATTAGGTACTGACATCCGGCCAGCTGAGTCACAGATTTTTAGTATACAGACTAGTGACTGTCGGCAGCTGGCCAACAGATGCATGGCAGCTACAACTCTACTGCGTAGCCTTGGTCATCCACAAGTTACATTTTAATAAACCTACATATTCAACATGGGAATGTGTTAAATGCATTTCAAATGAAATCTGTATAAACTAGAATTATCATTGAAGGTGATTATACCCCCACCCCTAGTGTTGCTTTATAGTATGTGATGTCATGAGGGCAATCATAGAAACAAAATGTGACCACAGTTGCTTGAGTGCTATGGTAACAGTTGGTTCCACAAGGTTTGGGTAAAAAGTGTGGTTACCATGGCAATGCATTGTCTGATACAAACACAAGGGACATTTTGCATAACTACACTTAAAGATCATCATACACACCAAATTTGACCTTCATTGCTTGAATGGTTTATTTTGATACAAAAATGAGTGGTTACCATGGCAACACATTTTCCTTATACTAACACATTGGTGTCTTGCAAAACTACACTTCTAGATCATGATACATACTAAATTTGACTTTAATTGCTTGAATGATGGAAAAGTTATTCGATCTGCAAGGTTTTGGTAAAAGTGTGGTTACCATGGCAACGGTTTGTGTGACAAACACAAAAATTATGTGTTCCACATCTATACCTCAGGGCCATAATGCCTACCAAATTTGGCTTCAATTGCTTGAAAACTGTGGAAGAAGTTCACTCCACAGGATTAAAAAAAAACAAAAAAACATGCGGTTACCATGGCAATGCATTGTCCGATACAAATACAAAGGACATTTTGCAAAACTACACTTAAAGAGCATCATACACACCAAATTTCACCTTCATAGATTAAATGGTTCAATTTGATAAAAAAAAAAATGAGTGGTTACCATGGCAACACATTTTTCTTATACTAACACATTGGTGTCTTGCATAACTACACCTCCCGATCATCATACTAAATTTGACCTTAATTGCTCAAATGATGTGGAAGTTATTCAATCCACAAAGTTTTGGTAAAATTATGGTTACCATGGCAACGCTTTGTCTGACAAACACAAAAAATTATGTGTTCCACATCTATGCCTCAAGGCCATAATGCCTACCAAATTTGATTTCAATTGCTTCAAAACTGTGGAAGTTGTTCACTCCACAGGATTTCGAAGAAAACATGCGGTTACCATGGCAACGCTTTGTCAAGTACAAACACAACGAGTGTCTTGCATAACTACACCTATAGATCATCATAGATACCAATTTTGAAATTGATTGCATAAATACTATGGAAGTAGTTCCCTCCACAAGGTTTTGGAAAAATTGTGGTTACCATGGCAACGCATTGTCCGACGAACACAAAAAACATGTCTTGCACATCTATACCTCAATATCATCATTTACCCTAAGTTTCATTTAATTAAATTGCTTCAAAACTGTAGAAGGAGTTCGCGATGCAAGATTTTGCAACAGATCGACCGACCGACCGCCTGACCAACATCATGGTGATTCCTATATACCCCCTTCACACCAAATGTGGCGGGGGTATAAATACTAGCCACTAGGAACTGTAGGTCAAGCCGGAATACTGGCATAGACTTAATATAAAAATTCCCAGCACAATGCTGTCACACAATTTTTCATGCATACAATTTTTGTCTCATAACTTGGCTTTGTTCACTGATCATGTACATTTTCACTGATCAAGTACATTTCCCATGCATATCCAATGGACCCTAGTGCTCATTGTATCTGGAAGAAATAAAAATAACAAAACAAACACTAAAATGCCACTTGAGAAAATATCTATTTATATACTTTATATATTTATATGTATTTTTTCTCTTTCTGAAGAGAAGACCCTCATGTGGTATAAATAACAGAGGCTCTAACAGTTGTATATCAACAGGCATCCTGATCTAGCACCTCATACTCTTTTGTTACCTCAATCCACTATCTGTGATGCGATAGCAGCCTGACAAGCTCAGGAACTCCAGGTTTCTCTCATAGCAACCATCCTTAGTGACACGATTGTTGACAACGTCATCTTGGTTACCATGACAACTGCTCCCTTTATTACTGTCTGTACAGCTGCTGCCAGAGCAGCCTCTAGTCCTTGGAGAGTTGTCTGGTATGGGATGTATACGTGAGGAGTCATTTGCACTGCTCTTGTGACCAAGGCAATGGGCTGTCCTGTGGATATCTTTTCTGTCATTTTCATTGTGAAAAGCAAACCTGCCAGAGCATTCCTTTTCTGTCTTTTTTGGTGAGCAGCGATACAGCGGTCGACCGTTCTTGTCACTGACATGTTCAAAGTATGAAGCCTGAGTTTCATCCTTGGCAACCCTGCTCTTTGCATGTGTGCATGGTACAAATCGTTTAGTCTCCGCTTGCACCGGTGCCTTCTCCTGCAAAATTGATGCCAATCTCTTGAGAGTAAGATCAGAGATGTTGGTGCAGCCAGACAGATCAAGGTGCCTAAGCTTGCATCCACTGCCATGTTTGCCCAGGCTAAGAGGAAAGCAAATAGAGCATCAATCAAACAAACATGGTTACTGGCAGAGTCATAACCTGGTAGATGACAATTAACAATGTTACATTGTAACATATTAATAGATGTTATATCTCACATGCCTTGTCTTTGTTTCATTTTACTTCTCCTATCCTAACTGTTGCCCAGCAACTGGATTAAATGTCTTTTTGTATTTTATCCATCCTTTTCATCTCTAGAGAAAATGACAAATTAAAAAAAATAAGCCTCTGTGAGCCAGAGTAACACACTGATATCAACTGTGAAAAGCCAACCAAGTATAAAAGAAACTAATCCTTAAAGGGATGGTACAGTATTGGTGGAGATGAGAATTGGGCTTTTAACTTTTTACAAGATACCAAGAAAACACTTCAAATGGTATAGTACAGAACATACCAGTTTAAGAGGAATTAAAAGTTTATTTGATGAAAATCGGGTTTGGAATGACTGAAACATCCAAAAACAAAGTAAAACAAAGCGATTGTAATAAAGTGTGGGTCTCACACTTTGTTAGAATCGCTCTTTTTGGATATCTCGGCCATTTCAATACCAATTTTCATCAAATAAACATTGAATTCCTCATAAAATTACATGCTCTTTCATATTTCATATGAGGTTTCTCATTATCTCACCAAAATGTTAGAAACCTGAAATTAGGTCTCAACCAAAACTATACGATCCCTTTAATTAACACTTTCACTTTGCTTCAAAATGCAATGAGTGCTGTGAATTAATCATTCTCTTAAATCTCTCATTCATCTATATCACCTACCAAAAAAAAAAAAAAAAAAAAAAAAAAAAAAAAAAGTTTTTCCAGTTTTATTCAGTCTAGCATAACAATGAGCAACCTGAAAGCAATGAGCATAATTTCCGGTTCTACAGAAAATGGACAAACAGCGCAATACAGGCAAACACTGTTATAACAAGGGCACCAGGACTGCCAACTATACCTCGTTATAACAGGTACTATTTGTACATGAACTTAAAAAGAGAAGAATTAAATACAGCAATGGAAAATCAATTTTGCCAAATTTACCTTGTTAAAAGCAGTACCTAGTTGCAAGTGAGCTCATTATGACAGGGTTCCCCTGTACTGCATTGCAGTCACAATGAGTGAAATAGTCTATTTTTCATTTTGCAAACACAAAGATTCTGCCTTTCAAATATGAATGATGGTTATCATATTATGAGGATATCCTACAACTAGGATCTAATATCATACATTTTGCAGAGTCACAGAGGTCACTTCTAGCATGGAACTGAAAAGAGGTAAAATTTACCGAACATTTATTCACACAAAGTACAGCTAACTTTGCCTAAGCTGAATCTATTTGGACTGAAGGAATAGTGTCGACTTTGAGAAAATTTGACTTTTGAGAGATTAAAATCAATAGAACACAAAGAGAAGACAACTTCAAAAGACCTTTGACTTAGGTGATTATTCGCCTTATGCGAGGTCGATTTAAGCAAAGGTTGACTGTAGTTCTACAATGATATCACTCTCACATAAAAGGGGGTCATATTTGAGGCAGACACAGGATGAAGTATCAAATGATTTACTGATGTTTTTGAATAGCTTTATCTAATGCTGCCAAAATATTGCCCACATTTTTCACTTTCAAGTAACTGCCTTCATCAGGAAGAGTTGCTAAAAGGTAAATCTTCCCCTTTGAGGTGCAAAACCACTTTAACTTCTGTCCGTCATCAATACACATAAAAAACAACAAGAATTGCTCTAGGACTGTCGAATGAAATTTCATGCTAGAAGTCTCCACAGGGAATCAAGTGTCCACCTTTCACTCATATTACAGATGAAACTATAGACATACCTGGCACAAAACAATCTCACAGGGTTACGATAATATCCTCACTTACCCTTTAAAAGCAATATCTGACACTTTAGTTTCTGCCAAGTTGAGATGCTGTAGATTAGGGCATTGAGTCAGCAATTTGTAGACCTACAGATTGTAAAATTGATAAAAACATGTTGATAAATATAAACCATTAAAGGAGTTTTTCTATGTTAAAAAGGAAACATACTTCAGCAACAATTTGTAATGTGAAAATATCACCAGTTCAGTACAGGTGCAATAGTCTCTGCATGATGAGGTACCGCTTAATTGGGTAATTGACATGCGTGTTGTAATCACTTGATGATGGTAGGCATTTTGCACTTAAACTCTTAAGGAGGCTAGTCACTTTCCCACATGGACAAATTCAAGACAAAAACTCTTAAAACAAAAAATGAAACATGGACAAGTTAAGACTAATGACATAAAAGTGTGTATGATAACTCAAGTCTTTACTCACCAGACCATTAGTGACTCCCTTGCTCTTGGCCAGATTGAGGCTTTCCACTCCCTGTCCAACATAAGGGAGCAGATATCTCACCATGGCTACCAGCATACGTGCCTCATGTCGAATGCACGCGGCACGGTAACTGGCCACGCTGGTATTGCTGGAGTCACTCTCCAGTGCAGAGGAAGTGGACTCGTCAAAGTCTGCATCCTCATCAACGACCACGTACACATCCCTGTCATACGGATCATCCTCATCGTCATCTGGGAATTGGGCTGGTGCACGAAACTGCCAGTCACCTGCAAAAGTACATGGCGAGGGGTGGGATGCCACACACAAATCAAACATCCATTGTCCACTATCATGATCTAATATAACATCTGAACTCTGTAAATTTCTCGGACAATTATTATGTCCCTTCCCCAGTCATTATTTCAGTTAGCAGCAGACCATGACGGTGAGGCAAAGTACTGAAAAAGTGGATATTTTCACACGACTAATTTTTCGCGCTCGACCGGGTGAAAAGAGTTTCGCGTGTTTTTAATTCTGCATAAACAAGACATCAACTACTGGAATACATAGCAAGCAAAAATATTTGCGTGCTTTTATTTTCGCACTACCTTCTGCTTGCGCGAAATGCGCGAAAACTTCAACATTGCGAAAATTTCCACTTTTACCGTAAGTAAAATAACTTTGGTTCACAGTTCTATACAGCTACTATAAACTCAAATGCGACTCAATGTGACTGCTGAAAGTACACTTAAAATGAAAATATGCTGTATATCCTGGTACATCTTCATGCATTCAAACAAATACTCTACTCAAATATGCGAACAAAAATTAAGACACAATGTCAGATTCATCTTCATCTTATGCTGATGTGTTTGGGTATTAACATAAACAACAAAGAAAGCGAGGGGAAAAAAAGTAATAAGAGATCTGGAGGGGTGGGGCATGACAATTTACGATGAGTATAATCCCATGAACAATTACTAATATTTAAAACCAAAGATAGCTACATTACTCAGAATAACATCTGTCAGACTCAAACATACATACTAACAGAATTTTGAAAAATAATTTTAATTTCTAATTGGAGTGTATTGGCATTCTTTTCAGGTATGTCAAACCATAAATGTAAATAAATAGATAAATAAAAAAAAGATAAGTACATAAATACATAAATACATAAATAAATAAATAAATAAATAAATAAATAAATAAATAAATAAATAAATAAACAAACAAACAAATAAATAAATAAATAAATAAACAAATAAATAAATAAATAAATACATAATAAATACATCTTCTTTTTTCAATTCATCAAATCACCAACATATTCTGGATATTTTGTAGTGCCAATCTTTTTACACAGCACAAAGACCAAGCACAATGACATACATACCCCTGGCAAAAAGTGTTCAATTTCATTGGCCAAGCACTAACCTCTAGCCCAGCGCGTTGGAGAAAGGTGTTTCCAGAGGCAGGGATCCCGAGCTAGGCAAGACCACCTAGAGCACACCATGCTGCACTGGCTCAACTCCCATGGGTTAAGGTAGGAGAAGATATTTAGGAGGACTTCCATTGGCAGACCCTGGATCTTACTCAGACTGTTGTCATCATCATCATCATCAAGATCCTCCTCCTGTTCCAGGATTGCATTATCACTGTTACAGCTCAGATCCTTGGAGTCACTCTCCTTCTCAGCTTTTAATGCAAAGAATTAAAAAAACAAACAAACAAAAAAGTCAGCCAGTCATTTCGTAAGGCACAGCAAATAATGAATAAACAATTCTTACAGTTAATATGGATACCATCACAAAACTTAACCCTATTTTAACTGGGCTATTTGAGACCAAGATTTTACTTGGGGGGGTCATTTTGACCCCCCTTCAGTTCTCGGCCGCAGATCGCGTGATCGCCGCAAAATTTTGCCTGAAGATAGAGCCAGATGTCAACCACAAGACTGCATGGTCATACAATTGAAAAATATTTGCTTTTTATTTTTAGTTAATTAATTATGCAAATTTATGCATGAAATCATTTTTTCACCTATAACTCCATTAAAAAGACTGAAGGATTGCTAAAGTTTTGTGTCAGAGTTCCTCAAGACACATCCAACAATTTTCTTGTAAAAAAATAGCACAATAAAAATCAGTTTCTTTTGTTTTTTATTGTTTTGTCGATTTCTTATGTATTTTATTGTATTTCAACCTTTTGTTTTCTATTATTCATTTTGCCAAAATTTGTGGCAGGCACTTTTTCAAGCTTATCTACAGTAGAACCAAACCGTAGAATTGATTAATTTAAATGGTTAAAAGTTGAAATAATCCAATTTATATCAATTTAACAAAAAAACAAACCACAGTTTGCATTGGATTTGCGCACGATATCATGAATTTGAGCTGTTTTCAGGTTGACATGCATTATGCAAAACATTATGTAACTTCAGAACAGTGTACCCGGACGTCGCAAATTTGGTCTCAAAATATGCAGGAGACTTAAATGAAAAAAGTCATGAAACGACGCAACGAAATCTTTGCGTGTTGCGAAATCGTGGCGTGAAATGTGGAGGGGGTGAATTTGACCCCCCCAAGCAGAATAAGGTTAATGGTTATCAATGTGTATGCTAGCTGTGCATCATTCAGCTTTCTAAATCAAGACTGAACTCCACTGAAATCTTGTCTACGGATTTTGTCTTGAATTTGAGAAATCAGAGACAAACATTGTATAACAATCACTGAGCAATTTTTAATTAAGACAAAAATTTTGTTTGATACTAACAAGTACTGATAATTACAAGATGAAGAGTTATCTCCGATTGCATGCCTGTAGATAGATGACTTAACTTTGTGAACAATAAATCAAAGAATATTTCTTTGATAAAGCAAACGAACCAGGGTGGTGTGTTTGTTGCTCCTATGCTATTGGGTTGATTACAATTGATACAATTTTGTATACAATTACAATTTGGAACTAAATTAATTGTACAAAATGGCTTACAATCACAGATAAATATGTAGAAAAATAATGCATTGCTGAACACAGATGGGAATGTTGAAAAAGTATGCATTAACGGAGTCTACTTAACGACCCTGCATGATTACCTTTGATTTGGTTGTCCCCCTTTTCTTCAGGGCAGTACTTGGTTAATTGTTGGTGCCTCTTGATCACATCAGACTTGATTTCCTTCAGTTCACTGTAGCTGAAGTATTCCATCAGCAATGGTTGGAAGATCTGTGGTTGGAAGGAAATACAGAGTAATCTGTCACAACCACATATTTGACAATGCAGTTTCAAGGAGATAATGAAAACATTGGGAATTGGCCCCCATTGGGCCCTGATGGGGTCATGCCTGAATTTGACATAAACATCTTGGGCTTTTCAAGAAGAAGTCAAACTAGAAATGTCGCTATGGCGACTGGTATGCCTCCGCCATAATGCATGGTTCTCCGAATAGGTCTACAGCACAATGTCTTGACAATGTGTGATGACAGTTTCACGTAACTGGCAAAATATTAAAATGACAGGTTTGTCAAAAATGCATTGAGTGTTCACTTTCCTTGAATTAGGTTTATTTGTATGAATGGCTGTACTGTCTAAGAGTGCAGGTATTTGGGGATTTGAGGATTTGTACCCAACTTTTGACCCTTTTATAATATAAAGAAGTGAAATTTAGCACTTTCACTTGACTTTTGACCTTTTGGCAAGAAACTTCCAAGAGACTCTGTATTGGGTAATACATGTATTACACTAAGTTTCAAGAAAAAAAAAAATCCTGCAGGCATTGCATAGATAAGAAAGAAATGATGACATTTTGATGAGTTGACCTTGACCTTTGACCCCCTGACCCCTAAATTCCCTACATGATCACTGCCAGTCAGTACATGCATATACTAAGTTCCATTAAAATACCTTGAAATATCTGTGAGATATGGAGAAAAAAGTGAAATTTTAACATTTTCACTTGACCTTTGACCTCATGACCCAAAGCTCTCTCTGGGGAATCTCTATTTGGTAGTTCATGTATACACCAAGTTTCAAGAAAATACCTTCATACATTGCATAGATATAGGGGAAATGGTGAAATTTTGAGCATTTGACCTTGACCTTTTGACCTTTGACCTTGAGCATGTGTGCTCAAAAGTTGAAAGGCACAACTTCATCCACTCATACATATGCCAAGTTTCATTAGGATACCTCTAACAGTTTTTTAGATACGCTGTCCACAAAATTGATTAGGAAGGACGGACAACCCGAAAACATAATGCCTCCGGCGACACTTCGTGGCGGAGGCATAAAAAGTTTACGTATGATGCACAACAGAGGACAGACAATGACCATGACAACAATGACAACTGCAATAGTCCACTTGAGCCTTTGGCTAAGATGAGTGAAATGTGCAGAAAATAATAACTAGTGGAAAAATGAGCAAAGAAAATGGGATTCCATCGGGATTTGAACCCGAGACCTCCGGATTGCTACCCCCATGCTACACAGACTGAGCTATAGAAAGCCCTAGTTCAGTGTTCGTCCCAGAAACCCGTAATTCTCAATGGTCGAATGGTCAGAAGCTATAGCAGTGTGTTTGTGTGTGACACACACGCACACACTTGAACCTGGCATAAACCCAAAGGATAATTCAACTTGGGGATATTTGCGAGGGATCACTGAAGTGATGCAGCTTTTTGAGTATGTAACAAACGCAAACAGAAGACAAGAGACCCGGGGGTCTCGCACTCACCCGAGTATCGCAAGTTCACCTTCCATGCATTCTGGCAGACTCTTACCTGAGAACATTAGAAACTTGTGGTGGGGTAGCTTGGACAGCTGGGGGCAAGGTGTCTATTTGCATATTCCATCACACTGGTAAAAATACGTCTGCAAGGTACACTGTACTTGATAGAATATTGGACTAGGTAGTATTGAAAAACTAGAAATGTCGCTACGGCGACTGGTGTATGCCTCCGCCATAATGCATGGTTCTCCTAATAGGTCTATAGTACAATGTGTTGACAATGTGTGATGACAGTTTCACACAATTGGCAAAATATTAAAATGACAGGTGTGCCACAAATGTGCTGAATGTTCACTTTCCTAGAACTAGGTTCAATTGGATGAATGATTAAAACATCAGAGTGCAGGTATTTGGGGGAACTGATGATTTTTACTTGACTTTTGACCCTTTTATAAGTTTATGCATTGAGTAATTTTCAAGGTATTGAGCAAAGTATAATTTTCAGTATCAAATGGTAAAATAGTATTATCTAAACCTGGCCTTTGACCTTTGACCTCACAGTTCCAAAGAGAATCACTGTCAGGTAGAACATGCATAAATATGTAAGTTTCATGATAATACCTTGAGTTACTTTTGAGATATGGAGGAAGAAGTGCAGTTTAGCACTTTCACTTGACCTTTGACCTTTTGGCAAGAAACTTCCCACAGAATATATATTGGGTTATACATGCATACATCAAGTTAAAAAAAAAATCCTTCAGGCATTGCATAAATATAAGGAAAGTAGTGATATTTCGAGGAGTTGACCTTGACCTTTGACCCCCTGACCTTTGACCCATGACCCCCAACTTCCCTAGATAATCACTGCCCATCGGTACATGCATATATACTAAGTTCCATGAATATACCTTGAACCATTTGCGAGATATGGAGAAAAACATGAAATTTCAACCTTTTTTTCACAAAATAACCTGTGACCTTTGACCTTTGACCCCATGACCCTAAAATCCAAACAAAGTATCATCCCCCCAGGATATACCCTCATACCAAGTTTGATGCAAAACCACCTCACGGTCCTTGAGATATCGACAAAAACCAAACGGGACGTACGTACGGACATACGGACGTACGTACGGACGGACGACCCGAAAACATAATGCCTCCGGCCACTTCGTTGGCGAAGGCATAAAAAGACAGACTTAAAGCCCTATCACTTTTGATTCTAGAGAACAATATTAATGAATATTCCTTAATTTTGGAGGTGCATTTGGATCCCCCTCCCCCCCCCCCCAAGTTGGGGGGGGGGGGGGCACTGCAATGAACAAACTTGGAACTACAGTCATCAATGTACAAACTCAAAGTAACTTTGCTTTATCAAGTCTGAATCTAGAAAAGAATTGTAATTATTTCCTTCATGGGGGGGGGGGGGGATTAGGCCCCCTCGGTTCCCAAAGGGGAGCATGGCGCCCTGTTGAACAAATTGAGATCTTAACCCCCTGGCATGCTACCTGAATTTTCATCACGGGTTTTCAACGATTATGAACATGTACAATTTACATCACCATTTGGACCCATTCCAGCCAACTCCCTTGGGTCTCAAGGGGGGGGGGGGGGGCACCCCTGATTCTGCCATGAGCAAACTTGAAATAACAGTCATCTATACTGACTCATTGTATTAACTTAGCTCAATCACTTTTGGTTCTAGAGAAAACATTTAAAGATTCCTAACTGGGGGTGGGTTGGGTCCCCCTGGGGCCCCCAGGTGGGGCATGGTGCCCATTTGACAGAATTGAGATTCTATCCCCCTAGGGATGCTACCTGCCAAGTTTGGTGAAAATTCATCATGGGGTTTTCAAGAAAAAGATGAAAATTTACAATTTAGGCCCCAATTTAGGCCCCTGGGGGCCCCCAGGTGGGGCATGGTGCCCATATGATGGGAACGAGATTCTATCCCCCTGGGGATGCTACTAGTACCTGCCAAGTTTGGTGAAAATTCATTACGGTATTTTCAAGAAAAAGATAAAAATGTACAATTTGGGCCCCATTAGGAACCCCTCCGCACCCCCTTCCCCTAGGTCCCAAGGGGGGCACCCCTGATTCCGCCATGAACAAACTTGAAACTACAGTCACCAATGTACCAACTCATACTCATAGTATCAAATTAGCTCTATCACTTCTGGTTCTAGAGAAAAAGATTTTTTCAGATTCCTTACTTTTGGGAGGTTTGGGCCTCTCTGGGGCCCCCCAGGTGGGGCATGGTGCCCATTTGAACAAATTGAGATCCTATCCCCCTAGGGAGGCTACCTGCCAAGTTTGGTGAAAATTGGTCATGGGGTTCTCTAGAAGAAGATGAAAATGTAAAAAGTTTACGCACGACGGACGACAGACGAAGAGTGATCGCAATAGCTCACTATGTTTGAGTGCAAGTGAGTGAATCTGTAAGTTCTACATTCTAATCCAATGACACAAAATCAGTCATGTTCGGAGGTTTGCTGCTTCTCATCACTGGTGTTTATTCAAAGATGTTTTCATCTGAACAAGGAAAAGTAGAAATTACGCGGTGCGTAATATATGTCCCCGCCGGAAGTAGCATTTAGTAGCAAAATGTACAATATAGGTAAAAAGATCAAGGTCAAAGGTCAAAGAAGTCAAAGGTCAAAATGCTATGTAGAAGTTTTGAAGCCCTCACCTAGTGTCATCACATAAAGCAAACGGAATCGAAATCGGGTTAGAAATGGTGAAGGAGTAGCATTTTGTAGCCAATGTAAAATATAGGTAAAAAATCAAGGTCAAAGGTCAAAGAAGTCAAAGGTCAAAATTCTGTGCAGAAGTTTTGAAGCCCTCACCTAGTGCCATCACATAAAGCAAACGGAATCGAAATCGGGTTAGAAATGGCGAAGGAGTAGCATTTGGTAGCAAAATGTACAATACAGGTCAAAAATCAAGGTCAGAGGTCAAAGAAGTCAAAGGTCAAAATTCTGTGTAGAAGTTTTGAAGCCCTCACCTAGTGCCATCACTTAAAGCAAACGGACTTGAAATCGGGTTACAAATGGCGAAGGAGTAGCATTTTGTAGCAAAATGTACAATATAGGTCAAAAATCAAGGTCAAAGGTCAAAGAAGTCAAAGGTCAAAATTCTGTGTAGAAGTTTTGAAGCCCTCACCTAGTGCCATCACATAAAGCAAACGGAATCGAAATTGGGTTAGAAATGGCGAAGGAGTAGCATTTTGTAGGCAATGTACAATATAGGTAAAAAATCAAGGTCAAAGGTCAAAGAAGTCAAAGGTCAAAATTCTGTGTTTGTCTTACTATTAGGCAAGGTCATATGTTTGAGTGCAAGTGAGTGAATCTGTAAGTTCTACATTCTAATCCAATGACACAAAATCAGTCATGTTCGGAGGTTTGCTGCTTCTCATCACTGGTGTTTATTCAAAGATGTTTTCATCTGAACAAGGAAAAGTAGAAATTACGCGGTGCGTAATATATGTCCCCGCCGGAAGTAGCATTTAGTAGCAAAATGTACAATATAGGTAAAAAGATCAAGGTCAAAGGTCAAAGAAGTCAAAGGTCAAAATGCTATGTAGAAGTTTTGAAGCCCTCACCTAGTGCAATCATATAAAGCAAACGGAATCAAAATCGGGTTAGAAATGGCGAAGGAGTAGCATTTTGAAGCAAAATGTACAATATAGGTCAAAGGTCAAGGTCAAAGGTCACAACTGAAATTCTGTATAGAAGTTTCAAAGCTCCCATGTAGTGCTATCATATAAAGCAAACAGAATCAAAATCGGGTTAGTAATGGCAAAGGAGTAGCATTTTGAACATTTTGATCACACACGGACGGACACACGGACACATGGACACACGGACACACACACGTACGGAGCCCGTTTCATAGTCCCCTGCTCGAACTCGTTCGGCGGGGACAAAAAAAGTGCATCAGTCAAATAAAACCAGGACTATGGAAACAATTCTTTGTCAGTGACAATGCATGATGTTATGCAACCATCATCTTTGAGACATCTGTATGCACTGATTAAAGGTGCATGGTCCCGGTGTTGTAGTCATATGCGTATGTGGGCACACAGCGCAAGTTTCCAAAAGAGACCTATGCTATCGACTCCTCTTTGGCGCTTATGCTTTGGCCCACTTCCCCCGAGTCCGAAGAAGTCTGATCCACTGTAGTCAGTGGTCCGATCACAGTTCGGCTCATGATTCGGCTAGAGGGGATGACAGCTTTAGCAAACTTCTTTTGTGATGTCATAATAAGAAGCACATATGCACGCACCCTGGCATTACTACAGACTGCGTGATGCGCAGAGAAGACAACGAAGGCAACGTTACTTAGCAACACCTTCACGCTTTACTCTTGATGACAGCTCAACTTCGGCAATCTTCACATCAATGCTAACGGTGATCGGCAGTATCATCAACAGCGCCCTCTACACTAGAGGGACTATGCACCTTTAAGATGCGCATAATCAGGTGGCGGCGGATCTCATCCTTCAAAGTGGTTGGATTCAGTGCAAGTCCAATCGTTAGTAGGTCCATGTTCAGGGACTTATTCTTTTTTTTCTTTTTTTTTATTATGAACATAATCGTTATATAAAGCAAAAGCAAAAACCCCACATGGCTTAATGCTCACTGGCTATATAATAGATATGACCTTGATACAATCTCTCTGTGGTGCCCCTTGCCATTAAATAAATCACAACTGTCTAAACTAGAAATATCACTAAAGATGATTAATACCCCTGCTCCCGCAGCCCAGATTCCTATGAAAAAGAATTGAACCAGGGTTTGATAAAAGGTTATGTGTGTGTGTGTGTGTGTGTGTGTGTTATGTGTGCAGTACCTTGTGAGAACCTTGTGAGTTTGACTGCTTCACGATTGTGGAAGTTGTTCACTTCACAAGATTTTCAAGAAAATATGCCATTACCATGGTAATGCCTTGTCTGGTTCAAACACATACTGTGTCTTGCATAATTACACCTATATATCATTATATTTATACATACCAAATTTGAAATAAATTACTTAACACTGTGGAAGTAGTTCACTCCACAAGGTTTGGGGGAAATTGTGGCGACCATGGCAACACTTTCTCTGACAAACACACACAAAAAAAATATGTTTTGCACATCAACACCTCAATGTCAATATGCACACCAAATTTGAGTTCCATTGCTTCAAAATTGTGGAAGTAGTACACTCCACAAGATTTTCAAGAAAATATGCCATTACCATGGCAATGCCTTGTCAGGTACAAACACAAAGTGTGCCTTGCAGAACTACACCTATAGATCATTATACATACCAAATTTGAAATAAATTGCTTAAATACTGTGGAAGTAGTTCACTCCACAAGGATTTGGGAAAATTTCGGTTACTTTGGCAATGCTTTCTCCAACACACACAAAAAACATGTCTCGCACATCTACACCTTAATGTCATTATGTACCCCAAGTTTCATCAAAATTGCTTCAAAACTGTAGGAGGAGTTCGCAATGCAAGATTTGCAATGGACCGCCCGACCGACCACACACTGATTCCTGTATACCCCCTTATACACTTCATGTATGCGGGGGTATAAATATCCAAAACAGCTATGGACAATAACTAATCTTTACCTGTATGAGTCTCTAAAACAATGACACCTTTAAAAGCTTTAAGAATAATTTAAGAAAAGATCCCATAAATTACAGATTTTAATGGCTGAGGAATCAGATTACAAAGAAGGGAAATTGTGTATTCCCTACCTTTAGGAACGTTTGTTACTAAATTTGGTCAAAATTAGACTGTGTACTTGAAAGACAAACAATACAAAACTGCAGGAAAGTAAAATACAAACCGGATGATGGACAAAAGCGATCAAAATAGCTCCGGTGAGTTAACAAACTTCTTAAACCCGTAACTTTGATGGAGGCCAGCATCATGTCTATTATTGACATGAATTAAAATGATCACTAGCCTCTCCATTTGTACTAGAGGAAAGCTTGTTGCATCACCTCTTCTTCCTCTTGCATGTGTGGCAGGAAATCATCTGTAAACTTGTGGAGTGCTCTGATGAGGTTGTGGCCAATGGTGGCTGCCTCCTTGGGACAGGTGCATCGATCAGCCTTGGTACAGCCCTCTTCCACAAGTGTCACCATCTCACTCAACTTGTTGTCAGAGTGCACCTCAGATACTGCATCGATTTCCACCTAAGAACATCAATTTCAATACCTTACCATCACATACTACAAATAGGCATCGTTAATCTTCAGTTCATAAATTTCAAAATCTTTGAGAAAATCCTGTGCTTGTATGAAGGAATGTTATCTAAGATTTTTCAGTTTCATTTTAAAAACGTCAACAGATTTGATAATTAAAAAGTCACTCTTTCCTCTAAATTTTTTGTCAGTTTTGGTTTGCAACAAGAAAAGTTTCTAGGTTCTGTTAGAATTACATTCTGCTCTACAATGAAATTTTATGACAAATCTTTTGACTATTTTTCTTTCAAATGACCAGTAGTACTATATTGCCCAAGCATGACTTTTGTACACCAAACAGAGACAAAAATTTACAATTTACTCGCAAATCCAATAGGGGACACCGCTTGATATTCAATCACCATCCATGTGACAGGAATGGAATCGCAAGTGAAGCTTTCATTGTACTACAGCATTTGGCAATAAATTTATAAATCGGTTTGGGCGGGTATGAAAAAGTTTGCAGCTTAGAGGAGACATTAATCCCTGTTTTTTCAGGGATAGTTGTGTCACATTAGTCCTCTAAGACACAACAGTGGCAACCAAATTAGGCCAGTTCTCAAAAAGTTAAATATTGTGTGAAATAATTGGTGGCATGTAACATCACCATTTCAGGGACACTCAGGTTAGATTTTGAGAGTTTTAGCAATATCTGTACGGCTGCACTTGACTCTTCCAAAACAATGAATGATCTCAACTCTCTTCCTTTGATAGATTTTAAAAGGTAAACATCTTCATGCATTACTGTTATTTCAAATCTGAAATAATTCATTATATGCATTTTAACCTGTAATTTGAGAAATATCCATACATACTGTGGAGTATTCATTGAATTCTGGTTAATAACCTTAATAAAAATTCTTTCTTGAGAATGTCTGTTAGCAACGTTTGCATTTCTTTCCCCTTCATATCAAGGAAAACTGTATGGTTACTAACATGCTCCTGCACAGGATACAGTGGATAAATACTGGTATGCACAGAATACCTCATCAAAACGTTCTTCAATACAAGCCAACCAACCCTGCCTTTCTCAATTGCACTGACTGACACTTAGCAATGTGTTACGCAACACATATTATTTGCATTTACACAATGCAGCATTGTCTTTCAGATATTAGCAGTATGATAAACTCGACACACAAGATATTCATTCTCAGTTAAAGTACTTGTGTAGTTTACAAAATACCAAAGCCGAGTAAACCTTTAGGAGCAAAATCAGGGAACCGATGATGGGAGCAAATGAATGCACAAGCATTAGATCCCCATATAGATCACCCTCTCAGCACTGCGAAGTCAATCAAGTAGACTTCTTTTATGTCAGATTAAAGGGCCAGCAGTCATCTTTGTATTCTTACCTTGAGAAACTGCAAGCGATTCTTCAATTTCCACATGATGCACTCATTTTCAATGTGCTCATGTGTTTTGAACTCTGTGAATGTGGACCTCAGACTCCACAGCAAAGCACGTAGGTCAGCACAGCTGGATACATCTACTTCTGATAACTGAAACAAAATGTAAACATTTTGTAAACAAACGATAGAAGATTAAAACTGATTTCCCTAGACTTTCATTTCTCTTTTTTGTTCTGTGTTTGAATTCTACTCAGTGTGTATCATTTTGCCCATGGCATATCAAAACCAATTAATTTCATCACCAGTGATACCATGGTAGCGATGCCAAAGGAATTTTTTTAAATTCATGTGAAGTATATTGAGTGACCATTCATTTTGAAGCTTATGACATGCTCTTTAATTTCAGTCGACATATTTTTGTGAAGTAGTGGCAAGTATGCAAATGAGCTCATCTATTACGTATGCATGTTCTCAAAAGTGTCTGCCGGCTCCTCCTGGCTGTTCACAAGAAATGCATTTGAGACAATATAATTGTAAGAAAAATAATAAATTAGCATTGAAAGAGCATTTACAATGAATATTTAATTTATCTCAACATCTAATATACTCAGAAGCTTTTTTTTTTTTTTTTTTTTGTAGACCTATACTCGGGGAAAATTTAGTGTAATATGCAAATGAGATCGCAATGTACAATGCATCAAATTTGCCGCAATACCAAGACTATTTTTTTTTTAATCCTTACCTGACTACATGTAAACCTTTGATTATGAGAAAAATGTAGGGCCTTCTTCACCTTGATATCATTACATGTATGTAACATATAGGGCCTACAGAACATGTTTGCATACATAATTATACAAATGAGCACATCATCAAGCTTCATTTGACATGCCTGAATCGCTATAAGATAATCTGCCTATAATAGTCAGTGATGGAGTGGTTTGTGGGATGTGAACCACAAGTGCAAAATTTGTGTAATGTACAATATAAATTGTATTGCTGGTCTTGAAAATAAACATTAGATCTATTTTGCAAAGATATGTAACAATTACATGGTCATGCATTATTACTCAACTTAATTTACATATTACAGGATACACAACTTGTAGTACACACCATGAAGACTCATACATTTTTCAATCAGTGCTGAAATGAAAGTTTACCACAGCATTGAGATATGATGTCAACATAAAGAGAGTAACTTTGTCATGTTGATATAATTAGAAATATTTAATAAGCATCACAAGTCACAAACTGTGTATTTTTTAGTGATCTCATTGGGGGCACATGCCCCCCCCCCCATTTTTATTCCACTTTTGTCCCATTTTTACTTTTTTTTTTTCTTCTAAATGCAATCCAATCTGGGGCACACTCAACTTCTCCCCCTTCTTCAAAACCTCAATTTCCCTAAAACATCAGGGAACTAGAAATGTCGCTATGGCGACTGGTATGCCTCCGCAATAATGCATGATTCTCCTAATAGGTCTAGATAGTACATGTGGACAATGTGTGATTACATTTTCACAAAACTGGCAAAATGTTAAAATGACAAGTTTGTCACAAATGTGTTGAATGTTCACCTTCCTTGACCTAGGTTTAATTGGATGAATAGGAGAGCATGTATTTGGGATTTAAGGACTTTAACTTGACTTTGACCCATTCATACGTTTATGCATCGAGTAATTTTCATGGTATGGAGAAAAAGTGCAATTTCTGTATTGAATAGTAAATTGTTACCATTTTCATCTGGCTTTTGACCCTAAGATTCATAAGATAATCACTGTCAGGCAGAACATGCATAAATATGTAGTACATTTCAAGATAACTTGAGCCACTTCCGAGATATGGAGGAAAAACTTAGTTCAGCACTTTCACTTGATCTTTGACCTTTTGACCTTTGAGGCAAAAACAAAAGAAAAAAAAAAAACTTTCCAGAGAATCTCTATTAGGTTACATGCATACACGAAGTGTTACAAAAAAATAATCCTGCTGGCATTGCATAAACATGAGGGAAATAGTAAAATTTTGAAGTGTTGCCCTTGACCTTTGACCCCTGACCTTTGACCCCATGAACCCTAAATTCACCAGATAATCACTGCCAGTCAGTACATGTATATATACTATGTTCCATGAAGAAACCTTGAACAATTTCCAAGGTACAGAGAAAAAAGGTGAAGTTTTAATATTTCTACTTGACCTTTTGACCTTTGACCTTTGACCTCATGACCCAAACTTTCACCAGAGAATCTTAATTGGGTAATACATGCATACACTAAGTTTCAAGAAAATATCTTCAGGCATTGCATAGATATGATGGAAATAGTGAAATTTTATGTATTTGACCTTGACCTTTTGACCTTTGACCTTGAGCATGTGCACCCAAAAGTTGATAGGCACAACTTCACCCCCTAAAAGACCTTATGCATTGACGTCATCACTCGCTTGACAACCTCTCGCGACGCCATCTTAGAGGGCAAGCGAAGTCCTTGACATCGCAAAGGCGTGCAGCTAGTTATGTGCTTTTCCTATGCGCGCTAGCGGCGATCGCCTCACTCGCCGCCAGTCCCCAGGCTAGTGGAAGGTTTTTTTTTACCATCAAACAAGTTTGACATGACATGACACATTATGCAGCAATATTTGGGTAATTTTCTCACATTGTGCAATCGAAATACTCACAGCAACTACAGAATTCCTAGGTTATATCGCAGAAATTTGTATCCATAGCGCAACATCGCCGTTCGCTGAATGTATGTCGCCATTTTGAATTTCATTAGCCAATCACATGCGAGGTACATGTTTTAGTAAAAAACACGTAGAAATCTACCTCGCATGCGATTGGCTAAATTCGTAGGTTGATGAGCTGTTACAACCGCTGGTAGTTGCATCTTTTTTCATGAAAATTGTGCCAAAATGTTGGATATATCATTAACCTGGTGAGTGCAATGCATACATCAAATGTCGATTTTGCTATACAAGCTTGAATTTCCCGATCTAGGGCTGTAGATTACATGCAATAGAAAAGACAGTAAAAGAAACACCGATGTTGTGTGTAAATGCCCATTGCCTCGCGTGTAAAAGCACGCTCTAGCAACGCATCGCTTGCCCTCTGAGGGAGGGCGCCCTTCAGTTAGTAAGACAGTGTGACGTCATATGCATAAGGTCTATACACATACATGCCAAGTTTCATTAGGATACCTCAAAAGGTTTTGATAGTTACCCTGTCCACAAAATTCATTACGGACAGACGGAAGGACGGACGGACGGACAACCCGAAAACATAATGCCTCCGGCACCACTTCGTGGCGGAGTCATAAAAACACAAACAGTAACAAGAAGGCAGGTCTGCAATTGTTTTATAAATATTTTTGCATCAGTTGAATTGTTCATGGAAATCTAGATAAAGTTAATCCTACAGTCGCTACACCTAACATTACAGGAACCAAAATGATAGACATGATATCTCTTGAAAAAAATAATAATAATAAAAAATAGGCCCTAAATAAACAAATTCACAAATAAATTAAAATCTACAACATGTTGTAGTTTAAAAATCAAAATGATGGATGATTCATTATTGCATTTCAAGAACTAAATAAACCAGGAAAAGATAAACAGTACCCCTCTCTAATCATTTCATATGATACACTCTCGCGACCATCTCACAACCAGATTTCCCATTGACTAATGTACACTTTCCTCCCATATCGCCGGTTCAGGCAGTAGACATGCCCCGGGATTTCCCGCTGGCGGTTTTTTGCGTTACGATGATAGGCAGCTATTCTGGTATCATTGGAAAGCTGACATATCACTCGTTCAGAATATGTATGAAAACTGCTGAAAACTTAAGTCTAACGTTAGGGGTATGGAAACAGTCTTCAAAGTTGCTTTTTTAACACCCAATTCAGACAAGCTCGAAAAATCCTGTTAAATTTGATATACATTGTACATACTCAAAATTATTCGGATTTTTTTCATAAATTCGTAGCAGTAGTGTTCACTGATTGATCTACGCAAGTGCGCTCACGTACAGATACCGAAATCTCGTGTATCACGATACTTTCTAATGTGATGCTTAGCTCAATTTGCAGGGACGTGATTCAAAATGGCGGTCTCCATGACTCGTTCGAACCATTTTCACGGCGCATTTCAAGTGCAAAATCCGTAAACAGTTTATCGTTCAATGCTATCGCAACGTATACCGGTATTTTAACCATTTACAAACATCGGATTGTAAATATATGAAGTTTTGAGTGAGATTGAAGGTAGGTTATCTAAATTGATAGCAAAAATCAACGAAATTTGGAACCATGTTTAACACGTAAACAGAGTATACGTTCTATACATAGGAAAAAGGGCGGCCGATTTGGCATCGCTAACCATAGTCCATACTCATTAGTCATAGTCAACATATCAATTTTTAATCTTTGATCTTATGATATGGCTCTCGAATCTACTTCAATAATCGGTTTGTCCTTTTTTGACTTTGTACACATTTTTTTAGACCACTCTAACGTTAAGAGTCTATTAGATCTACTGTAAATTTACTTACTTTTTCTACTTAGGCCTACAAGCTTGTATAGATTTCTATTCCAATAATGTTAACACTAACAGGACTTCATCAAATGAAGTTGAAACTTCTGGGGGGCATTTCATGGTGCATTCTGGTCGGATATTTTTCTGACAAACTGTTTACAAGCTACTGAAATCCTTGGCCTTGCATCTGATTGGCCGAGAGCAAGTTTGTCCGACAAGGTTAAGTGACAACTTTGTCGGACAAAATGCTCCATGAAATGCCCCCCTGACTAGATCTACTCTCCTTCGAGCAAAAATTGGTGTTGATATAGAATCTAGTCTAGTCTAATCATACATGTAATTGGGGAATTGCTGTTCACTTCAGCGGCCAATTCGTCATACTAGCTACATGTACTAACACATGTATAAACACATGCATTATACAGCACATGAGCGCGCGGCGTCTTATCGGGCTACCTACGGCTACGTCTAGTCATACGGGACGGGCCATATGTATTACGTATTATGACTAACGTTAGACACTAACGTTACACCACACATAATAATGTGGCCCAGCTGACGAACTTCACAGGACAACTTTTGGTGTAACGAACCCATCTAGGGTAATTTGGAAACTACCTATGTAACTGCCTACCTTGTCTGAATACAACTGTACAAGCCGTTTCATACGACTATGAGGACCAGAAAAAACATCAATTTCGGCTGGCGCAGGAGCCATGGTGTCCGCTCTGAATTTGTGATGGTGTGGAGGCGGAGGGTGGAAGATGATGACGTCATCAATATTATTAGCCTACGCTCAAGACTCGATCATGTACTGAAAAGAGACAGGGTTGTCATGATGATGTTGTTGATTCTTGGCGTATCTTATACCCTTCACGGATGAATGCTCAGTTGCCGACCTTTTGACAGAAATGTATTGACTTTTAACATTATTATACAAGAAACTCTTCATAGAATTGAAATTGTTACGAGAAAATTGAGAAATCAGGCGAAGAAAATGAGTTTTGTTCCGAAAAGGCGCTAGATCCGTAATAATTCAGCAGGATCCAAATCCGTGTGCATGATGCGTGACCGCAATTGACCCCGAACACTGCCCAGAGTGAGACCAGGGGCCTGTCTTATAAAGACTTGTGATAGAAATCAATCACAAGTTTCTTGTGAGCTGCAATCATGGGCGTAAATCCCGGGGGGGGGGATGGGGGGGGGATATATCCCCCCCTGAAATGGAGGAGGGGGGATGGCCTGTACAATCATCCCCCCCTGAATTTTGAGGGGAAAAAATGGAGGAAGCAGAAATGTGATTGTATCAATTTTGGCATATTGCATGACGTTTGTACGCCGGCCTTCAGACAGGTAACAGAGCTGAACAGTATTCTATCTTGTAGGAAAATGTATAATTTTCTCAAGCGCTCGCTCGCTTCGCTCGCTCGCGAAGAAAGTAACATCGACATACACTGTAAGGTATGGCTCAGGCGTTGACAACGTCAAATAGTATAGGTCTTCATGTAAACATGCTATGACGCGAGTAACTGGGGACCATCTGCAAAATATGTACGAAAACATAGAAACAAACAATAACAACAACTTTATCGCCATAATTGAATCCCCTCCATTTCCTGAATCATTCCTGAGAAACGACAGTGACTGATGACTCAGTCAGGATACATCTATGGGCATACCAAGGGAAGATCAGGGACGTCGAATCTATGGGGGGCAAAGGGGCATTTGCCCCGCCCCAAAGGAAGTGTTTAGACAGACAAATCATTTATCCCCCAAGCAATTCCCGAGATGAGGACAAATCTCGAACTTTCTAAATGGAAAATTGTCCAAATATCGCCAGAACTATAATGCACCAGATCGTTGTATTGCATTATGAACATGCAAAAGGTCCGCTATACAGGATAAGGGATAAACTTTGTACACTTTTGACATAGACGTATATTCCCTAATTTATCAAAGAGTGTGCAGCAGATCTTTCACTTAACAAAAGCAACCTAATATGTATAGAGGCGTCGATGGGGGGGGGGATGGTTCTCAAATAAAAGTGGGACAAACAAAAGCGAAAAATATAGCTACAAACGGCAGTTTTTGGAGTGTAAAATGTTAAAATTTTAAAGCTCGCTCGCTCCGCTCGCTCGCATTTAACCACTATGCCATTCTCCTGATGTTGCTGCCAGTGATTGACAGCAGGTGCACCCGGTGCGCCCCCCTTAATTTCCAAAGCGAAAATATAGCTACAAACGACAGTTTTTAGGACTGGAAAATGTCAACATTTTCAAGCTCACTCGCTTCGCTCGCAAGCATTTAATCAGTATGCCATTCTCCTGATGTTGCTGCCAGTAATTGCCGGCAGTTGCGCCCGGTGTGCCCCCTTAATTTCCAAAGCGAAAAATACAGCCACAAACGGCAGTCTTTGGACTGTAAAATGTCAAAATTTTCAAGCTCGCTCGCTCCGCTCGCTCGCATTTAACCACTATGCCATTCTCCTGATGTTGCTGCCAGTAATTGCCGGCAGTTGCACTCGGTGTGCCCCCTAAATTTCCAAAGCGAAAAAGTATAGCTACAAACGGCAGTTTTTAGACTGTAAAATGTCAAATTTTTCAAGCTCGCTCGCTCCGCTCGCTCGCATTTAATCGCTATGCCATTCTCCTGATGTTGCTGCCAGTGATTGTGAGCAGGTGCGCGCCCCCCCCTTAATTTCCAAAGCGAAAAATATACCTACAAACGGCAGTTTGGGGATTGTAAAATGTCAAATTTTTGAAGCTCGCTCGCTTCGCTCGCTCGCATTTAATTATTATTCCATTCTCCTGATGTTGCTGCTATGATTGCCAGCAGTTTTCGCCCGGTGCGCCCCCTTAATTTCCAAAGCGAAAAATATAGACTATAGCTACAAACGGCAGTTTTTGGACTGTCAAATGTCAAAATTTTGAAGCTCGCTCGCATTTAATCATTATGCCATTCTCCTGATGTTGCTGCCATCAGTAATTGCCAACAGTTTTTGCCCGGTGCGCCCCCTTAATTTCCAAAGCGAAAAATACAGCCACAAACGACAGTTTTTGGGACTGGAAAATGTCAAAATTTTCAAGCTCATTCGCTTCGCTCGCTCGCATTTAATCATTATGCCATTCTCCTGATGTTGCTGCCAGTAATTGCCAGCAGTTTTCGCCCGGTGCGCCCCCCCCCCTTAATTTCCAAAGCGAAAAAATACTAGTAGAGCCACAAAGGACATGTGGGACTGTAAAGTATCAAAATTTTCAAGCTCACTCGCTTCTCTCACTCGCATTTAATCGTTATGCCATTCTGATGTTGCTGCCCGATTGCCGGCAGTTGCGCCCGGTGTGCCCCCATAATTTCCAAAGCGAAAAAATACAGCCACAAACGGCAGTCTTTGGACTGTAAAATGTCAAAATTTTCAAGCTCGCTCGCATTTAACTGCTATGCCAGTCTTCTGATGTTGCTGCACAGTAATTGCCAGCAGTTGCGCCTGATGCGGCCCCCCTTAATGTCCAAAGCGAAAAAGTATAGCTACAAACGGCAGTTTTAGACTGTAAAATGTTAAAATTTTCATGCTCGCTCGCTCCGCTCGCTCGCATTTAATCGCTATGCCATTCTCCTGATGTTGCTGCCAGTGATTGACAGCAGTTTTCGCCCGGTGCGCCCCCCCCCCTTAATTTCCAAAGCGAAAAAATACTAGTAGAGCCACAAAGGACATGTGGGACTGTAAAGTATCAAAATTTTCAAGCTCACTCGCTTCTCTCACTCGCATTTAATCGTTATGCCATTCTGATGTTGCTGCCCGATTGCCGGCAGTTGCGCCCGGTGTGCCCCCATAATTTCCAAAGCGAAAAAATACAGCCACAAACGGCAGTCTTTGGACTGTAAAATGTCAAAATTTTCAAGCTCGCTCGCATTTAACTGCTATGCCATTCTCCTGATGTTGCTGCACAGTAATTGCCAGCAGTTGCGCCTGATGCGGCCCCCCTTAATGTCCAAAGCGAAAAAGTATAGCTACAAACGGCAGTTTTAGACTGTAAAATGTTAAAATTTTCATGCTCGCTCGCTCCGCTCGCTCGCATTTAATCGCTATGCCATTCTCATGATGATGCTGCCAGTGATTGACAGCAGTTGCGGCTGGTGTGCCCCCCCCCCCTTAATTTCCAAAGCGAAGAATATAGCTACAAACGGCAGTTTTTGGACTGAAAATGTCAAAATTTTCAACGCAAAGAGATTTCACCGTAGGAGGGGGAAACCCCCCTACCCTCCCCCCTCGCTTGATTCGTTCCCTCACAAGTCATAACCGCTCCTCCTAAGATCAAATCCTGTCTACGTCGATGATAGGCCCCATTATTTAGGAAGCCTTCACAGTGATGTCGCACAGCAAGAGCTGAAATGCCACGATTTTGTCATTCAATAATATATTGTGAATATTTCATTTTCACATTGTTTTTTTAAAGAAAAGAAAAGAAAATTTTCACCACAAGTGAGCACCAGATCGCTGAATTTCAGGTCTGAAAATGCAAAATCTTCCTCGTGTGGGAGAGGGATACCCCCCCCCCCCCCCCCATACACACCCTTCCCCCGTTCGGTCGTTCCGCTCCCTCTCACAGATATTTCCAAAAAAAAAGCAAAAAAAAAAAAAGCAACAAGAACAAAAAGTCTTTATGTTGTTGCTGCCACTTTTCTCCCACTTTATATTTCATGTAAAAGAGCGGGGCATCCGATCCCTGTAAAGTGTGTGTGTGTGGGGGGGGGGGGGGGAGGAGGGGAGCACAAAGCTTCTCCCCCCACCCCCACCCCCCCCCCCTAAAAAAAGGCTGCGCCGGTCCGGTTATGGGCTTGTAATCGTGGCGATGGTGACCATCCCCCCCCCCCCCCCCACTCCTCAGTATGGATTTACGCCGTTGGCTGCAATGCAAGTTTCTTGTGAGCTGCAATGCAAGTAGCGGTTGATTTGGGGACTTGTGATTGATTTGAAGGCTTTATTATAAGACGGGGCCCAGGCTGGCTAGATTTCCTGCTTTTGCAGCTTTTCAGATGAACCACTATTACCTGATGCTGTGAATATTTAATTTCTCTGCAAATTAACTCTTTGGAGAGCAGGAGGAAACGGGAGGAAATATAGATATCAGCAAAACATCCCAGAAAAAAAAAAGATACACAAGGTCACAACTTTTACAAGTTGTTCATCATGCACTGTTGCTGAAATTTCCAAAAGATGCATACTTCACAAGATTAAGAAAAAACAACAACCACAAACATATTCTTTAAAAATCAATGTAGATGTACATAGATTTTTCTGAAGCACATTTTATTTATCCAACAGTGGGATACTCATGATAGCTATAATCGCATACTATAAAGTCAATGCATCAAGACACTCAGAAGCATGTAAAACATTTTCCTCCTTCATTAGTGCAATGGATTTAGCACCTTTTGGATAAGAACTCTGCATGACATATCATATGTGTGTGCGTGTGCGTGTGTGTTTGTGTGTGATTTTACTTCTGGAAAAAAAACCCCACAAAAAACAACCCAACATCAATATGCAGTACATGTCATTAAATTCAGAGTCGCTCTCTCGTGCACTTCAATACCACACAAGAATAATTCCAAATAATCCAGGATAAAACATTTTTTCAGACGATGTATGATCAATCGTTTGTTCTCATAGCTATTGTTGTTGGGGTTTTTTTTTTAAGAATAAACTGCAATTTTCCGAGTGCAAACTTATTTTTTTTTTTTACTCACACTGCTCTCATCAAGAAACTAGTGACTTCATTTTGAGCGCATCATGCCTTCTTGACTAGTTTCACATAGCTAATAAAATGTATAAAATGTATAAGCGCAGTCCACAAAATGAGCATTAGAGACTCGAGATTAGTTGGCCTACTCTAATGGAATATGTTACTGAACATAAGGTTAATTCAGTTAACATAGAGAAAGACTGGTAAAATATATCAGCTAAGTTGGAGACAGTCTCTAAATATAATTCTTACCTTTTGGTCATTATAATGATGCCATCGCTACCGTAAGATGACAACTAGTGAAATCACAGGCATGAAACAATGATAAGAAAAATTGCACGGAAATCGCATGAAGTTTTGTTTTTGTTGTTTTGGTCGTTCTTGTTGTTTTTTTTTTTTAAGAAAAGTGCATGCCATTTCATTTACCTGTTACTGACCCAGTAAGGGTTATGTTCCTCACCCCCAATTTCATCATATATATTTGCAATTGGATTAAAGGGAAGGCGTTGAAATTAAAGCAATTTTCGTCAATACTCTACTCTCCCGTTTCATTCAAGTTCGTTTCATGTCATTCCTTTTAGATTCCATTTCATTCAACTATTTATATGGGAAGAGAGAAATTCATTCAATTTAACAACGCAAAGTTTGCTTTCAATCCATTTCGCGCCGGCTGGGTAAACGTTCAATTTCGTTCCAAGTACCAATTTCAATTTCTTTTATAGGCACACAACTTCGTCTTACTTTCGAATTCAATTAACATAAATAAGCTCTATTTTATGAGACTCAAACTGCATTTATACATGTAAAATTCCCATTTTCTACTTTTAAAGAGGAAATCCATCCCAGAAGTATAGATAAACTTCAAAAGAAAGAGAAAATGATATATAGAACGATACAAAAATAACAACAATCAGGTGAGAAATAAGGAAGAAAATGACATTTTGAATTGTAATTTTTTTTTTACATTTCTTGGACCAGTCCTTATGAATATGCAAATGAGCGAGTTGATGATATCATACCCTCACAATTTCTATAAATGTATGTTATTTGTTTTTTTTTTTGTTTGATGCATTTTCTTCAACATAATTTTACATCCATGAATCAGAATTCTTTTCAGAAATACCTTAAAAACATAAATACAGATTACAATGTACATGATTCAAAGGAGAAAAGATAAATGTGTAGGCCTATACATTGACTCCATTGCCAAAAATATATAGCATTATCAAATTTGCAAACAATTACCTAGGAAATTATGCAGAAGAAGGACTGCCACTGTGGGCGGATGCTTGAACATGTGGCAGCCGAAGAAACCTATCTACGTATCCTTTAGCAGAATGGAGAAAAAAAAATCTGAATATGATAATAACAATGCATTAAATTTTCATATACGAGTGCATGATAGATACTAATAAAAGTATAAATAATAATAATATATGATTATGATGAAAAAGGTACAATGATGATAGGAATAATGTGATCATGAAGATGAAGATGATGGAGATAAAATTAAATGGTATAGGCATAGAAACATTGTGTATTTTCTGTTTACTGTAATTCTAAGTCTACTAATTCACAGTTCAAACTGATCAAAACAAAACAAAAATCAAAGTTCACAGATTGTAGTCTGACAGTAACATAATTTCCAATCTTTCCTTAAAAATATAATGTTAAAAAAAATCTTGAAAAAATGTAACGTTATATATGAAATTCGATAAATTTGTATTTTTAGTTAATACAAGTGTAAAGCATTGGTTCCCATACCTTATCTTTTTTTTTTTTGGGGGGGGGGGGGGCGGGGATTTGCAGGTGCATATGTTCCCTCCATAATACACGCAATGTATAAATCTCTAATACTTTTTAACCGTATCATTGTTATCATGTATTGAGTCATATTGTTATTATTGCCAGAACGACAATGGTTCATCCGCCTACAGCATGTGGCTTATCCGACCCCAAATCTGCATTAGAGAAGAATTTACTATATAACTGTATAATTGTACTTTTTTTTTTCTCTATGTTTCGGTCATTGTTGTACCCGTGCTCCCCATCTTAATCTTTAACTCGATTTTAACTGGGACCTACGCTCAACAAGCTTGCTTTTAAGTAGGTTCCTTCATATTTCTTTAGCATTCATTCACAGATTCAAAACTTCATAGATCGACCACTATATGTTTTATATATTTGCAATATTTTATGTATGTCTCCAGCTTGATATCATGTACTTCATTTAATTTTGTTATATTTGATGTATTTTTTCATCGAGAAATATGAAAATAAATCGAAATTGAAAAAAATTGAAAAAATACCAAGACAGTGGCGGATCCAGGCGGGGCGCACTGGGTGCGGGCCCCCCATTAATTTTTTTGTTAAGACAAAAGAAATATAAAAAAAAAATGGAAGGGGGGGGGGGCGTGCATCCCCTTTATTAAAAGGCGCCCCCTCTTTGCGGAATTCCTGGATCCGCCCCTGCAAGATTGGGTAATTAGAGTTAACATCTGTTCTTTTTTTTTTTTTTATTTTGGGTGGTTATAAGGCAAGTTTTATACTTATACTCCTGAAATATGAGTTTTTGTCATTTCTGTATTCGAAATGAATAAGAAATTGTGAGAGTATGACATCATCAAATTGCCGATATGAATATTCATATTTACTGGTCAAGAAAAGATTTCTGTATTCGAAATGAATAAAAAATTGTGAGAGCATGACATCTTGCTGATTTGAATATTCATACGTATATACTGGTCAAGAAATGATTTCCGAAAAAAGAAGAAATTTCAAAATGTCATAATATAGGCTTTTTCTTACCTGATTTTTTGTCATTTTTGTATCGTTCTGTACATAGGAAATACTCTTCTCTTTCTTTTAAAGTTGATTCATTTTGGGGGTGAAAAAGATAATGTGATTAATAGGTCTATAATTTCATCTATACATTTCAAAGTTTCATCTAATATAATTTCACAAATATTTTATGTATTTCTCTTCTTTCTATTTCTTCCAGTTTCACTTTATTCATTGTCAACAACAATGGTATATTATTTCTCAAATTTGTACACGTCCAGATCCATAATTACATTATCTCTTTGGCATGCTTGGTGAATTTTCGAGTGCTGTTCGTTATTCCGAAGGTTCGCTATTCCCAAGGTTCGTTGTTCCGAAGGGTCGTTAATCCGAAACACGCAAATTCCCTATACCTAGAGGTTCGTTAATCCGAAAATGAAAAGGGGTTCGTTAATCCGAAAATTTGTGGCGTTATTCCGAAGGTTCGTTATTCCGAAGATCGGTTAATCCGAAAATGAAATTCGGAACAATGAACCTTCGGAATAACGAATCTTAGGAATAAAGAGCCTTCGGAATAACGAACTTTTGGAATAACGAGCTGTAACCGAATTTTCACCTTCCTCGTCTCTATCGCACACATTACGTTACTCGATCGAGCCGAAGAGACCTGCCCCTCCCCCCCCCCCCCACGAGTGTATCGACAGTAAGCCTATTTGCTGGTTGTCGAATGCTTCAGCTACTACAGTTCTGTCCATATTCAAGCTATTTTTTATATGCATGGCCATTCTCAAGCAGTACGCCAAGGTCGTGTATAAATGAACTCATATACATGCATGCATACATGAAAGTTGTTGCATGTATATGCGTAAATTATGAAAGTTGTTGCTTCAGATGACGGTTTGTCAAAGGAAATGACAATTTGAGTATATTAAAGTCAAAGATTGACCATTTGTTCAAACAGAATAAAATGAGTTACTACAGAGAACATATGCAGTAACGAAAAGCACTCTGCTCAAAATACTGTAAATGAGTGCCTTTTAATGAATTTGTTAACGTTCATCAATACATGGCGGTGCTATGGTGCTGATGCGAATTTGAATGCGTTTCCTGTGCAGTTTTAAATTGAACTCACTTTTTTGCACATTCATGTGAAAAAAAAAAATATCATGAAATAGAGTGCTGAAGCAATCAAATTGAATGACATAGCTTCACATTCGCTCGAACTTGAATGATCTCACTATTAAATCGAATGCAAATCTGATGAAATTGGGCTGGAAAACGTATTCCTCTGTCTTCTGAAAGAGACCTAAATGAAGCAGTCTTTGATATTTAAAGTCTGATCACAGTTCCGCTTTGCGCACGAGAAGGAAAAGGTAATTTGTACAATCAGGCATGTTATTAAGCATCCGTGATGTATAATAATTATTCATGTATTCCTTATAAATTGTGGTTGTTAGCACATCCTCTGACAGAAAGCCCGTTATTTGGCAGCATTGATAGAAAATGGTTTTAATGCATTCAACACAAAACAATAAAATTGACTGACCTTTGGTCAGCCGGTCTACATAGGCAAGTTTATTGAAAACGAATGAAGTGCCTACCCAACTGAGAAAAAAAAACAACAACAACAAACCAAACTATTAACAAAAACGAAAAACATAAATTTCATTTGTACCAATGTGCACATGAGCTGATTGCGAACTGGCTTATCATACTGAAAATAAGCAAAAAAAAAAAAAAAAATATGTGGAGAACTACCTCAAAAGCACTGAAAACCCTCAAAACAGACCCCTAAATCCCCCCCACAAAAACAACAACAAAACCCCACATTTGTTAACAAACAAATACATGTACACCATAGGGCCCTATCTACTCATTTCAAACGATCTCTTCCCCGTCTCTACCCATCAAAAATTAATTTCAATAGGGGTTACAACATTGTGTCTGGATACCATGTTGACATCCACCAGGAGGCGGGGCTCTGCCACCTCCCTCATACAACGATGGTATCCGTCAAAGATTAGCGTCTTTGGTATCCGTGTGCACGGCATAGAGCTGTATATATATCGCAGAGCTCTATCACGGTGCACGGCAATCACCAGCCAAGATAGAGCTGAGTGCGTCTCATCCACTCCTCATGGGGTCTGCTACTGATACTAGGAAAAGATGTATATTTTTTGCACATCAATTCTAGCATCAACACTTTTACACGTTTTTTTGATTGACTAGTTAAAGTAATTACAATTTTTTTTTTAAATGAAAATCACTAGAATGAAGCAAGTTTAATTCTATAAAACTCACATTGCTCCCCTATTGATTGTATGGTACATGCCATGCCATTGTCCAGTCTTGTAACCATAACGACACCCTTGTTGACATACCTCCAGCCATGCGCCGGTATGTGTGGGTACGACGGGTGGGCCCACGTACGTACGCATGCATCAGCATACATCACAACGTACACGGTATACAGCCATAGTTGTGTAGATGGAACTGGATTCCGCGGTTTCCGTTAATATTTGTGCCTGGTTATCCTTCAACTGAAAAGGATAAGAAACCTGACTTTTCTTCGGCCCAAGTCATTGAAATAGTCTTATATTCTCAAGATGCCGCGTGAATTATTTGATGTCCAACGACAAAATTTCTGGACTGAATCCATCCACAAGGAGGCTTACACCCGCCTGGCATGGCACGAGAAATACAGCAAGGAGTTTGCCAGGGAGTCCCGCGAAGGCGGACAGGCGGCTATCGCTCGAAAGAAGCGCCCGGACATGGTTCCCAAAGTAAAGCTGATTCCTGTGCAGGCACTAAAAACCAAGAAGGCACCAGCAAAGACTGACGTATCAAAAGCCCAGGAAGAATCTAAGCAGAAATTTGCAGAGCTGGCTGGAAAAAATCCTGATGCTCTTCTTGTGGAGATGAGACCCGCCACTCCGAAGGTGCGTGCACAATTGTATGAAGGATTTAGCAAGGAGGGAACTGGACGCTATGCCTATCTGCAGATTCGGAAGCTGAAGAAACCAGAGTGCAAATACGAAGTTCCTCTTACCAGCTCCTGGGAATATGGTTGGAGACTAGATGACGTTGTGAAGGAATTCAAGGCCCCCTCATTTGGGCGTTCTCGCATTGTCAAGGACTCTTTCTATCGCACCAATGGCATATTCTAGATTGAGATACAAGAATGTCAGTTTCTTGAAAATTAAACTTCTCTTGCTGCAGTCATGCTGTGCATGGAAAGGACAAAATCTAAATGTTGATGTCAGGCCTGGAGCCTGTCAAACCACTAACTTTGATGTAGAACATGCCTATCGGTTAATGCATTTAAAGATGTGGTAGAAGTCAAGATGGTTAGACTTACTATATCAATCCACAGAAGTGTTACTGTAAAAAGAGAATGATCAATTTCAATAATATGCAAATAAGTGATAACTTCCAGCTCCCGCAAGCATTATGATTGCATTGGACAAAGGTGGTGTTTTAGCAAGCAATATAAGTAATACAAGTTACCTTTTCAAATGGGAATATATTTCGAACTTGTGATTTATTCCTTCAAATTTCTCAAACTTGAACCGCTGCTCTCTACTTTTGTTTTTGTAGGGTACTTCGAAGAGACATTTATCACACTTTCACAGCCCTTTATCGAAAACAAACAACTGGCTCCTGCAATCCAGTTAGTAGGCGATTAAAGTGCAACCTGATTTCAATTGTTTCCCTTTTTGTATTGAGATTTCAAGTTTATATTTGTCTGAATTAAATGGAGCTGTAATATGTTTTTGAACTATGTCACATTCCAGATATCCAACATCTTAGGAGTATATCATATTCTTCCATTCATTTATGCAGGTACAGTTTTGTAGTTGCCCCGTCTATGCATACTTTTTTTTCTCATCTGAGGATGAACAAACTATTTCAGTGCTTTACCACGTACCACTTAGTACAATACCTCATACAAGAGACTAAATAATGAGGTGGTCAAGCAACTTTTTTTCCATTGTTTCTTCAGCACAGATGTATTGTCTTTAAAGGACAAGTTCACCTTCATTAACATAAGGATTGAGAGAATGTAGCAATATTAGAACACATCATTGAAAGTTTGAGGAAAATCAGACAATCCGTTCAAAAGTTATGAATTTTTGAAGATTTTGTGCAGTCACCGCTGGATGAGAAGACTACTGCAGTGTATGATGTCACATGCGTACAACAATATAAGGAAAATATAAAGAGAATTTCACAAAATTTCATCTTTTGAAAAAAGTACACATTCCCTTGACTCGCTACCGACATATGTAATGGGTAATATTATTCCCATTGCCTTTAGAAAGAGGCAAGTCAAGTGCTCTTTTATTATGCAAAAAAAGTGAAAATATGTTGAATTTTTCTTTACATTTTCTTTATACTGTTGTACTCATATGACATCACAAGCCTTAGTAGTCTCCTTATCCAGCGGTTCCAACACAAAAATTTTAAAAATTCATAACTTTTGCATCGATTGTCCAATTTTCCTCAAATTTTCAGTGTTCTACTAATATTGCTGCATTCTCTTAATCCTTATGTTAATGAAGATGAACTTGTCCTTTAAAATAGACCAAATGTAGGCGTATACAGTACATTGCTATTGTAACAGTTGTAACTAAATTCTTGCTTCAATATACAGCAATTTAAACTGAAGTCCCAAAATTATAATCTACACGTGTACATGTATGTAAACTTCTTTATACACTACTGTTCAGCTGTAACGACATTTCAATATAATGAAAGAAAACTGCCAGTCCTGTATGAGGACTTCCCTATAAAAGGAATACACTGTACCAGCAGTTTCATAATCATTTCCTTCCTTGTAATTGTGCATTACTGCCTTAAAACCTTGTCATTTCAGTGGACATGAACTCGACAGAGAGGGGAGTCAACATACATATAGGCAGACATCTGCATTGACTTAAAGTGGCAGTATACTGGATTTACAGACTGTATATCATACATTTTATTATTTTGAAAATCGCAAGTCATGAGAAATGCTGAAGCATATCAAATTGTGAGATTGAGAATACAGTTTTACCACTTGTTAATGTTTAAGAAGCATTGTTTTATGACTGAGAAGTCATGGGAGTTCGTGTTTCAAAATGCAATTTTGCACTTCCTACAATAGACATTTGGTATTTGTGAAGTCATCAACATTTTGTCTTCACAGACATTGGACTGGCACATGGTGCTACATCTATGCAGCAATTTGCACCAATATCCTGATGGCATAATCATTTAAAGTGTTGTGTTAAACCCACTGATATGTATATTATTACATAGAATTTCTACCACAAAGAGCTTGTAATAATAAGTTGCACCTGTCAGAAAAAAAAAAAAATTGTTGTGCTATGTTCTGTCCTTGGAACAAATTAAGGTTGAACAATTTTTCACACTTGTATAAAGAAATGTGACATTTATTCTGGTTAACGATTGTTACACTTTAATACTCTACATGTTCTTGAATTAAAAAAAAAGCGTTGTGCTACAAAAGTCTAATTTTGCTGTCATGGTGTTACAAATGTAGCATGGTTGGGTTCTTGAATTAATGCAGTATTTCAGGAATAGTGATGAGAAGGTTGAAAGGTTGTACTCTTTGTATGTACATGTATGCATGTGTGTGTATATGTATGTGTGTGTGTGTGTGTGTGTGTGTGCGTGCATGAAGGCAGTGCAAGTGTTACACATGGCCATGTAATGAATAGTTGACATTATTTTTATTTAAGTTAAGTACATGCAAGTATGCTTCATGTTGGGACATCTGGGCCCTTTGCATATCAAAAAGTTGAGGTCAAACAGAAGTCAGAATATCAGTCTCTAGATACCCAATTCTGATGGGCTGATAAACTGACTTATGATAATCTGACTTAAGTTTTTAAATCTCAACTTTTTTGAAACGTTTCCACTTTTACAATAGCCTATACAGTGCCAAGTACATTGCATGGAAAGAAAGAGAAAGTGAAGTGAAGCTGGGTGTGGAACTTTTTCTGGGTTGGCATGACTAACGGAGTTACATGTGCAATGAACATCTAGCATAAAGTGATGGGCAACTTGAGTTTCTTTACAGGATCACCTCCATAATCACACATGCAAATTTCAGTCAACCACAATAAAATAAATGACACCAGAAACACTAAAAGGACAAAATTTGTCTGGATTAATGAAGAAAATCTCTATTTTTAATTTGTATATCACAAAATGAGAAAACACACAAACACATATTGACTTTTGGACAAAGGAAAACATCCAATGAAATTTAGTCTTTTAAATGAGATGTAAGTGTAAAATTTCAAAGGTAGATGATTGTAAATGAGCAATGTTGCACATACATGTATTATGTTTACCATTCTAGCATCTGGTCAAACTCTTCTGTGCAGCATTTGGACACCAAAAACAAAAATAGCAAAGCCTTGCCTCTATTCTGTGAATGACATGAAAAGAACAAAATGCAATGTTTGAAAACATGGATGATACACGTGCACATACATGCAAATGCAAATTAGAATGGGCTGTTCTTGTAACACAAAGAAAAGTCACAGTCCCGGCACTAAAAAGTCACATCGGACTTGGTGGTGTTAGATCTGTTAGTGCAATTTTATATTCATCTGATGGGTCAATTAAAATGCAACGTTTGACATTAATTTTTGATTCACAATCAACTAAAAAAAAACCCAAACATGTATCTTGATCTAAAAATGAAAAAATCATGCTGAGACAATTAACAGGTATTGCCTTTATTAGATTTATAACACTTGACTTCCCCAACAAATTATATTTCCCCAACAGATTAAATTTCCCTGAAGCATGCAGCACTGAGGGAAAATAAAACTCTCAAGGGACTGCCAAACATTATTTTACAATAGACGAGGCAATATCTCTTATATAATATGGTCCACATAAATACAGGTGATTTCATTCTAATCAGGTCAGCAGCCAGCCAATTTCTGGAACTATATCACCTGACGTGCCATCACTGCTCGTAATGTAACAATTTCGACCCCTGCTGCGTAAGTCACATGATTGCATTTAGACTAATCATTGATTAGCACTTAATGTAGACCATCAAAAATGTGATGTGTCCTCACGAGAACCATATGTCAGAAAAATAAATTTGGGGGTTTTGGACGTACATGTATATTAACTTTTTAGATGATAAGCTTTAAGTTGATAAATGATTTGCTCCACTTTATTACAAGGAAAATATCTTTATAAAGAATTAAAAGTTAGAAACTGTTCAGGTTATATTGCCAAAGTTGGCTTAACACATATTTTTCTTCCTTTTTATGGTATCTGACTTTATGCTGGAAACGTGACCACACACATTACACACAAGGTGATTCCTATTACAACATACACAGTTATAACAAACTTTTGTTACAACAAAGTAAATATTCAGGTCCCACAATTATTATCAATGAAGTTTATGGAGCAAAATTTCTTTGGTTATAACATGATTTTAATTATGAAAAAGAAAACTATCGGTCTCGAGGATTTCTTTAAAATGGGAGTTGCCTGTATGTGTATATCTTTAACCAGTTTGTTACTGACTCTAAACAACCTGTGTAAACTGCTAGAACTTCCAAAGGGGGGGGGGGGGGGTCCTTCAAAAAGAGGTCTATAGAATAACACAGAATGGCATTTGGCTGTACATTTTCCAAAATCACATCAAAACAAACATATAGCAACATAGTTGAAATAATTGTACATATATCCAAAATGTGACAATAATCAAAACTGTAGAACAGTTCCATCTTTGCCATGTTTTGTTTTGATTCGTTTTCAAAGCTGTTAGTCCATCAAATTTCATAATTAAAGGGACTGTACAGTACTGGTTGAGGTGGGGATTCAAATTTATAACATTCCTAAGTGAGATAATGAGAAACCTCTTTATGAAATATGAAAGAGCATGCAATTTTAGGAAGGATTCAACATTTATTTGATGAAAATTGGTTTTCAAATGGCTGAGATATGCAAAAAAGTGTTAATAATTAAAGGCGACACCTTTTATTAGGATCTCTCTGTTTCACCTTGTTTTTGGATATCTCAGCCATTTCAAAACCCATTTTCATCAAATAAACTTTTGATACCCATTAGAATAGCATGCTCTTTGACATCTCATAGAGTGTTTTCTGAATATATCGCAAAACGTTAAAAGCTAAATCCTCACCTCAATCAGAACTGTACAGTCCCTTTAAAGTGTACCAATACCCTGAGTATTATGTTTACTATATTTGTAGAATATACATGAGACATGCCCTCTCCAAAATATTTAAATTTTCTGTCACTCCAATCTTTATCTATTGTGGTTAAAAAGTAACTTTTAAAGAGTGTACAAAAGTAACTTTAAAAGAGTATACAAAGGACTTGTAATAGACTAGTCAATTACCTGATTTTTTCAATCAAACGATCACACTATTGATATTTGTTTTTATCATTCGTAAAAATGTACCCATATAGCTAGAATGCGCTCATGCTAGTACTGGCGCTTACGGAGCAGAAATTAAATGCGTGGAGCACAAGTGCCAGATTATCACAGATATATGATTTGATTTATCAAAATATGTATAGGCCTACTTTCAGGAGCTCCCACAGGTGAATTATGGTTGTTTTTTGTGTATCCTAGCTGTACACAAATTTGATTTCCAGGGTGTTGGTACACGTTAAGATACTGAACTTCATTTACCGTAAATTCAGTCATTTAGAATAGTATATGATGCAGTTTAAATATAAATATTTTGTCAAAAATATGAAGTTGAAAACAATCACTTACTTCTTCGTATCCATGATTTTGATAGAATGATAATTTAAAGGGCAAGTTCACCTTCATAGACATGTGGGTTGAGTGAATGCAGCAATGTTAGTAGAACACATCAGTGAGAGTTTGAGGAAAATCGGACAATCCGTTGAAAAGTTATGAAATTTATTTCTGCTTACTAAAAGCTGGATGAGAAGACTACTATGGGTTGTGATGTCACATGAGTACAACGATATAAAGGAAGATTAAAGAAAATTCAACATATTTTTACTTTTTTCGCATAACAAAAGAACACTCGACTTCTCTCTTTCAGAAGGCAAGGGGAATAATATTACCCTTAACATATGTCAGTAACTAGTTGAAGAAATGTGCACTTAATTCAAAAAGTAAAGTTTTGTGAAATTCTCTTTTTATTTTCCTTATATCGTTGTACGCATGTGACATCATACACTGTGGTAGTCTTCTCATCCAGCAGTGACTGCGCAGATACTTCAAAAATTCACAACTTTTGAACGGAAGATCTAATTTTCCCCAAACTTTCACTGATGTGTTCTACTAACATTGTTGCCTTCACTTAATCCACATGTCTATGAAGGTGGACTTGTCCTTTAATGTGTAAATGTAAAAGCACACATTACTCATTACTACTCTAACACACACACTCTTTAAAGTACTTTGTCAATAAAATTTGAAAGACCATGCCTGCTCTAAATATACAAATATCATGGATACCTGCACAACTTCACTAGGACACCTGATAATGGGCAACATTGAAATCATGGTAAAAAAACTATACTAATTACAAAATAGCAAATTCTACATTTCTGAATATAAGATTTCTGCATTTGATATAAGGTATATACATCCATACTGTGCAAATGATAAACCAAAGACAATGATATGAGATACAGAAAAAGGAGGATTGAAACAGTCATTGGTGATAAATCTACTACAATCCAAATATTCATAGTCTTCATGTTTGCCATGATACTCATGTATCTTGCCTGAATAAGTACACATGTGATTTACCTAAAAAATATGGACGGATGCACAATTTGATTACAATCATATCAAGGTGTAAAGATTTTTTGGGAAAGCATAGTTTTCATACAAAAATGCTGCTATCCAGAGTTTGCACAAAAATAAAATGTGGAATAGGACAATGTGTTGCGTACACAACAATTTCAGACTTCATAGAATGTTAGAATCACACATACTGATGAGAGTTTCATGATAAAATTCTGGGATTATCATGGTAAAGATTACCTTGCCATAACATGAACAGGATAAAAAAAAAAAGAAAAGAAGAAGAAAAATATATAATTTTGATTCACTATTTAAAAGCGAGAGCAAAAGTACAGTTACAAGTCGGAAACATGTATGAGCAATTTTGGGCAGTAAAGTGATGTGGTGCATACAGACAGACTTATCTGATTTGCAACTTATGTCAAACTCTGATGAATAAACATGTAGAGTGACATCTTTCATAAAATCTACAATCATATAGAATGTTATCTATAATGTGTTAGTTAACAGAATGGAAAATGCCATTCCTTACTTAACTCATGTATACTGAATATGTTAATCAGATCATTATATCAAGAAAAAAAAAAAGAGAGAGGAGAAATACACCAAAGATGACATGTACCATACAGAATTGTAAAATGCAAAAAGACAGGCCCATCGGTAAGTGTCAATAATTTACAATGTTTATGTGTGTGACCATGAATCACATGACTGAATGTATTGCAGACTGGAATGGTAAGGCACTTGTGATGGAGTTCTAGGTAAGGTATACTTGCACACAAACTTATCAAAATGCAGGTAATCATCTTCCTGGAATGCATGTTGCATATCAGCATGATTTGATTACATTATGATCCTAACTACTTTGAAAGTTCGATAGAAAATCTGAGATAACTGTCGCTAAAGAAGACTAATATCAAAGTTGAAGCTGACAAAGATCTTTAGAGGGCAGATCCTGCCTCACTGCTCTCCTCCTCCTCCACCTCTGTTTCCAACCTTGCCTTCTTTCTATCCTCAATCATTTGAGCCAGGGAGTCCATGTCCGGTGCAGCTGAGATACTGTTGTTGGCCACCTTCTTGATCTCCCGTCGTTTGGCCTGCCTCGACTTGATCAGCCGCTCCCTCTCCTTCTGGCCCAGAAGGCGACCAGTCTTTGGCCGGCTGGTACTTTGAGGAGTGGATGGCTTGGAGCCTGATGATGTCACAGATTCCAGCTCATCCTCGTCAGGTTCAAAGGCCTACATTTGGAGGAGGTTAAAGAACCAAGACAGAGAGAACCTCTTCAGAATCTAGAGCATTTTTAAACATCTGGCAAGACTTGAAAGAGAAGACTGACATTAAATATGGATGAAATTTTCAGAATTAATTTATATTTGTGTCTACTTTCTTCATTTACCTTAAACAGTGGCCTTTGCAACATATTCAGTTGTCACAATTTGATGAGACTAAGGCTTATATGGTGACATGTGTGAATCCCTAAAAGAGCTTGATATGATTTACATGATAAATAAAGTAATCATAAATATATAACTGTGACTGCATTGTATGCAATCAAAAGGACAAATTTCATTGTTTATCCACTCAAAAAAAAAAAATATATAAAAAAATACATATCTAACTTTGCATCAACTTTAAGACGAAAAGTGCACTTGCTTACATGCTGTATATACCAGAAAACAGAAAAACACCTTTGTATCAAACTGTAATCTTTGAGAACATGCAAACTGAAATTTCTGGCATTTGTGCAGACCATGAAAAAAAAAAATACTTGTCAAAAAAATCATAGTTTGTAGATTGCATCACAATTGATAAAGAAGGGTGCCAGTCAACTCTGTGGAATTCACATTCACAGAAAAACATTGTGATATGATTGAAGACAAAATAAATTATCATTGAGTGTAAGGGTCCAGATAACAACTTGTGTTACATGCCTGGAATGAAAATCAAAAGAAGGAAAAATTACTTTATCATAAATCTCCCAAAGAGGTGATTAAATAAAGAAAGCTGTAAATGACAATTTAGAAGAAATTGTGTATTGTGATGATGTAAGAGAATAAATGCTTATGAAACAAAAAAAATCTAAAAGGATCATAAAATACACTGCTATCACATTTTTTCAGAAAAAAATTGTAAGACCGACACTGCATGACACAAAGGACCAATGGTGGACACATGAAACATTGCAGCTCTATATATTGACTTCTTTTGCATTATTTACTGCATGTACTTGCTTAACAAATATCTGGTAATGGACATTTTATGTAAATTGGCTGAGATACAGTTGTATCTAGGTCTTATGTGAGATATCATGGTAGTCATTAATATCTCATGAACCAACATGACCTTTAAAAATATTGTTGACTGATAAGCTTAAAAACAGTACAATCAATGGAAATTATGAAGATGACATGCCTAGCCCTTCCACATTTCTCCAATGATGTCAGTATGAAGTGACTTTATATATTTGTCAGAACTGCCTTCAAAATCTCCATTTGATTTAAATGGGTAAGTCTTTCTTTTTATATGGACAAGCTTGACACCAAAAATTATCACATGTGTTGTATATCATTTGCAGACAATGTAATACCCTTTGGAACCATCGGTGCAATGTGGTGCCAATATTGAAGAAAAAGCAAAAGCAAAGGAAAATAATTAGTCTGTGTGTGTGTGTGTGTGTGTGTGAGCGTGTGACCTACAATGTCTCTGGATTGAACAAACCATTGAAGATTGGAGCTCATTCCAGAAATTCATCATAGAAACTGACACATCACGGGTTAGCTGGTGCATTACCGGTACCTACAAACAGCCTCTGATCCTCAATCAATAAGACATCCTGAAGTGCAGCTTCAGATTAGACACATGCACATAAAACCCAGAGAGAATTAAACCCAAGGATAGACTCCTAACAGGAAAGGTAAAAAACATGTCCCTAAGATGCTCCTAAAATAAAATATAGCTCAAGATGGCATCAGCGTGATTTATGGTCCAAATCTTCATTCTGTCCACTCAGTTCATTCAAATACATACTCATCTAAAATTGCTCCAGGTCCACCTCAAGAACAGCAAGCAAATCGTGAACAACTCTCCCAAAGTCATCAATGAGAAATGTGCAAACATCAAAGGACACCAAAGCGTAGAACACTTCGTGTAAATTAATCACTATGACTTCTTGCAGAGAACTGTTACCTTCATTCTAAAGGTGTCTAAAGTCTTACAATCAATCTGGGGATGAGAGTTCACTTGAAATATCCTTTGATGACTTCAAAGCCACAGGAAAGAAGACCAAAACATGAAGAGGGAAACAAAAACAAAATTGGCATCACAGCAGTTGCCCCTGAGAGAAGAAATGTTCCATACTGAAGACAATTTCATGTCCTAACTTGCAGCTGCATCATATCTTATACTTATTCAAAACATTAAATCAACAAGTCTGGTTCTGCCTCATTAAGGACTGATAGCTACGACGTTTGACAAAGGCATTTCATCATTTTCAATTATGAGGTCATCAGTTCAAATGTAGCGGTCAAAAACGATGCCCTAAGCATGAAAGTTCTGCCAAGTCAGCACAGTTGAGACAGGGTACCTGCAAAATCCAGAGGAAAAGCCCTGATCACTTTATGCGCAATATCTGGGATGTCATGAGTTCTTGTTCACTTCATGCCACAGACAAACAAAAACAGCACAAGCCTAGTGGACCTCTTTGTCCTCCTCAGAGTTATGAGACTTTATAAAACTTCAGTACCTTTTCTAGACAGGAATGATGCTGAACTTCAACATCACAACCATCTTCCACCGAAAATCACTCCTAGCACTGGAACTTTCAGTAGGAACAGTTGAGATATTTGCATTGTCTCCAAGTTTACATTTGCAGACCGGTTTCTACCACAAGAGTGTGGAGAAATAAACCACCATATACACATAAATGCCCACAATAACTCTTACACTTGATAGTTGAACCTGAAGATTTATCTTTTGAGAAAAAGTTTACAAGAGATTGGGATATTGACTTGAGAACAGGATATTTTGGAGCATCACATACCTAAGTGCCTGTGCTCATGTGACAAAAAAAAAGAAAAAAAAAAAGAACTGATATGTAAATGCATTGAAATTGAAAAACTTTTCAAACAACAATTTGAAGTGTCATATCCATCAAAAATTGTTGAACTGGCAATAGCTGCGAGTGCAGGAACGCTTGAAGCCATTTTGTGATTAGTAGCACATACAGTTTTTTTCACTTCCTCCTCAAAAATATGTCGACAGGCGTGACATCGACGGTTGAAGCTTTTGCTGAGAATTTGATGCTATGATATGAATCGAATTTTAAAGAATAATGCAAAAAACAACCAACAAAGCAAATATTTAAAAATATTCAAGTAGTATATATTACCAACATCTGCATAAAATTGCTGCAATTCATTTCACCCATATATGAAGATGCTATATCAGTCACTAAAACAAGCTCACATCTCTTCCTTATTCATCTATCCATCAAATTATTCACTTTGTCTTTCTGTTTGTCTTTCAATTTTATTCACCAGCCCAATAAGTCACCTTATCATCTGTTTATTCCATTCTATCCCAGCTTACAAAAGTATTCAATAGATATTACCACATGCTCTTAATGGAAATTACCAGTCATTCCAAGCCCTGTCAGTATGAAGAATGTTTGGCAATGGAATCTATCTTGGGTAAGACCAGCAGCACTGAAATTATCAAACTTGAAATCAGTAAACTGAACTCAAATATGTTTCTTCATAAGCATATGCCTTTATAGAAGATATGAAGTTTGCAATAATAAAAGAGATACTTTGGTTAAATGTTACATCTGTTAGAAATGCATTTAAATCAATAAGCACTTCCAGCTCACTGTAGCTTATCTTGTTCATTGGAAGTAGCATATATCTCTGTTGACTATTAACACAGAAGAAAAAAGAAGATGTTTATTTTGCAAAGCAGTGGGAACACCAAACTGCCACTTACACTTTTCTGTCCCGACTTGTAGTTGACTTCATCCTTCTTGAACTGACTGTTGATACGATCAGCAATGCGCATCATCCTCTCATCCTCCGTTAGACCCGACTCATCTGGCTCCATGTAATCCGTGAACTGCTTTTTGGGAGCACCCTTGTTCTTCATTGTCAGGGTACGTTCATAGCGAACACGCTGGACACGTTCCTTAACCAGGTTGATTTGACGCTCCCGTTCATCCTGAATTGAAAGGCACATACAAAATTTGTCACACCGTCAGAGTCAAATGATAATGAGCAACAAACTTTTGACTTTCTGTAGAGAGTTAATGGGTGCTGCTACTGCACAAACACCAGTCAGCAGATATCATATACAGTGTGTTTTTAATAATGAAGTCATTTGGCACTGCAGCAAGCTATGATCTATACGTGAGTACATTAAAAAAGATTCTTAGCCTATAGCATGTGCTCTCAGATGGTAGCCATGTGGTGCAGGAATTGTTGTAAGTTAACTCATCATAACAACATTTGATTTATGATCAGTGTGACTGAATTTTGACTATTGCTGCTGGAATGACGAGAAGATGTTTTCAGTTTATTTTCACCATTTTTCTTAAAAGAATGTTGAAAAGTGGTGCCATCAAACTAACAACATGCTATGCATCAATGAAAGCATGGTCTTCATGACATAGTATTTATATGTGGGTTGTAGCCCACAGATGTGAAAAAAAGAAGTATATACCACTTAAATAAAATGAACAGACAGGCATTTCTTTGCAACATTTTTTTTTCTCAAGAAAAGAACCTTGCCTGCCTATTTGTAAGAGCTAATTGCAGAATTTGATCTGTTACTTTATGTTAGCAGTCACAAAATCAGCTTAATCCTACCATCTGAACAACATAATGAAGGTTCAGTATGTTGCACTTCTTTAAAGGTTGGTAACAACTTACGTACGTGGAGGGAGTGAAAGAATACCTAATCTTATGTACCATACATTCAGAGAAAACATGCCGACTGCTGATACTGCAGAGCTTCCTGCTATCACGTTACCTTTTTAGCATTCTCCACCATAGTCTTCTGTCTCTCTCCCAAACCGAGGATGGTCGTAGCAGCATCCTGGATGCGAGTCTTTCTCATCTCCAGACGCTCTTTTAGCTGTGAGGGAGAAATGGACAGTGACAGTGAATAGACATGAACATTGTGATTTAAACTGAACTCTTCTTTTTCCACTGATAATGCTGTCAGAGTTTATTCTGTACAATCATTGATATCACAAGCTTTACATCAAGTAGTAAATGCACCAGCTTGGGTGTGCTGCTGAGAGCTGGATAAACAAGTTGACTTTCAAATGGCTCACACGCACAGGGTGCTGCCACATGGGGTTTACATCAAAGGGCATCTTAATTCACTGATTCACAAAATACATGTGTGCATTATACATTTTGTACATTGGGTCTATGGTGAAAAATCCATATGTTTCTGTCATGTGTGAGGTAATATTGGGTCAGGATATGCATCAAGTGCAAAAATATAACAGGAAATTTGCAAGTGCATGGCTGGGCACAAGTCTACAGGGAAAATGTTATGGATAAACAAATGAAGGGTTTGATCACAAAGTGGGCTAAGCAACATTTTTATACATCCTGAAGTACCGTTAAGTCCACCATTGCTTATAGCAAAATTAAACCCCCAACTTGTAACACAGCAAGAAATATTCTTTATGACATGATTAAAAGTATCCAATATTTCTATTTTCTCCATTTTTTCAGGGCTTTGACTGCAAATATCTCAAATTAACAAGAATGGAGATAATTTGTTTTGCAATCAAACTCTTAAAATATGCATGACTCAATCTGACTGGATCAAACTTTCAGATTGTTTGGCTACTTCTATAAAAAAATATGTATAATTTTGATAAAATTTGTAAGTGACCACATATACACTATGCATGTGCTAATTCTGTTCTATATGATGACATAAATGGTATCCCGGGGTATCAAACAAAAATCAGCCATTTTGTTGAATTATTTAATTTTTTAAAAAGGTTGTACCCTGGGTGCCAAAAAGAGGAAATTATTTTGGTGCTGGAGCTAGTGCGCACTAGCCACTGCACTGCACTGCACTAAAGCACACGCTAGTGGTATCGCAGCTTCCATGCACGCATAGTATAACTATGTACATGCACACACAGTGCATGCATTTTTCTCTGGCTGTCCTCGAGTGGACGTGAGGTGGCGCTACACAACGCGGTTACCCGGGGTACTACGGTACGAGGGGTAACGCGTGATGCATCATATGTATAATAGTAAATCATGTCTGTGCATATGCATATGTTTGTGTGTGTGTTAGGTAAAGGATATCGTATTTGCCATTATGTCTATCACACAGATCTCTAGAATGGACACTTTTGCAGGGAATATATTGGTCAGATTCTTACAGGCTGCTATTTCCTTCTTTCATTTTTTTAAAATTTTCTCTCTGGATCGCTTTGACCCTGTCACAGAGCCCTACCTCCTTGGCCCTCTTCTGACGCTCCTTCTCCAGCTTCCACTGGGCATCACTACTTTGAGACAACAACATCTTGGACAACTGCTGCTTCTCATCCTCTGACATGTTCACATCCACCACGGTCTTTTCTCTCACTAGTCCCGGACCCTTCATCACCATGGGGTTAAAATGGAGACGATGATAGACAAATAAGAGTTTTATCAACACAATATCTGCATTTCAACAGGAATTTCAAATCTGAAAGAAGCTTTTAGGATGCTGAAGCAAGAAAGGAAAACCAAACAAAAACTTGAAAACATATGCAGGCAAAAAGAACAGAAAATGAAACCCAAGGCAGAGTAAAAATATGTAATTTCTGCAACTCAGTCAAGCATTACAACCTACCAGGAAGTGAACATCATGATTGATATCAGAGTTTAGAATCTGAATAATAACAGAATGAAATCATGAGAATATCACTTACCTTTAATTGCTATCATGTTACTCTAGCTGATTAAGTTACATTACAGGCAGTGCAGTGCAAAATTATGGTCCTAAATACTCTTGCTTGCTTGGATTGGCAATGAGGCAATGTGAATATACCTGTTCCATAGATGTCATTATTGTTCTAGCTGCAAACAAAACACTATTTCTTTTTTCAAAACACTCATGAACCACCATTTGAACAGAATAAAAATTGTTTCAAATAATGACATACTGAGTAAACCATTTCTTTTCTCACTCACTTGCTCTCTCTCACACACATTTGAGATGTCTGAAATTAACAAAATTAACATTATTCAAATTTGCATGAGGAAAAGGTTTGATTTTTTGTTCATATCTACTATTAGTTATTAAGAAGTTGTATACAACATAATTACCTGTATATAAAACAGTAAGTATTTACAAATTCATCTGTTGAATTTAAAATTACTTTTAAAGTAAAATTGATAGTCTTGATCACAATAAAAAAAAAAGACTCGAGCCATTTTGATTGGAATTTAATATTTTTAAGAAAGCAACGTGATGTGAGAAGGTGTACAACAAAAGACACTATAATCTATTTCCCCATCATATACTGGTTGCCTCCAAAATATGTGCATTTCCCACAGACACACCCACTTCCCACATGCTGGGATTAGCTTGCTATTCTTGAAGACTTTTAGTGCTACCCTGATACAGGAAAGCCATGATAAAGACCTCTTTCACCTAGTAGCCCTGAAAGTAAAAGAGAACCCTCATTCTAGCAATAATGTGTTTTCTATAATATTGCTATAGAAAGTGAGATCTATTAACTGCATGATTTCAAAGTATCTCTTTTGCTTATAAAGATAAGGAAAATGTGAAAATGAAAAATCGAAAAGCTGGTACATTGGTATAAAGAGTCACACCATGAGACGATAGAAACTGATATAAAGTAACTCTTATTTAGACCCTGGGGGTTGTTGGCAGTAAAGTCTAGTGCTGCCAATACGTATATTAGATACAAACATGCATCCATTTACCACAGTATACATATATAGTTATATACACATATAAGATTGGAGAGAGAGGTCATTGTACATAAAAATCATATATTACTGAAAATGCATATGTGTATTTTTCACAAAAGAGAATTAACGTTAGTATCTTTAAGATGATAGAAGGAAATGTGAAGCACTTTTATCGATACAGTTACCAGTAACAGATTTACATGTAAGCAGAGGGGAAAAAAATATCAATCAGCAGCAGAGATAGCAGCCATCTTGCAGCAGCAGCTCAAAACAGCCAGACAAACAATAACCACAATTTTTATGCAAATTTCATTAGAATATCATGCACACCTGCACTTGACAGGGCGGATAATTCATAGCCACACCAAGGGATGCATGTACACATGATTATCACCAAAATAATAATAACAATAATAATTCTCAGCAAATAAAACAAAGGCAGAGCTGAATTATATTTAACATGAAACACATTCATTTCAGCTTGAAATACACCGATCAGGGAGGTGTTACAGAAGGAGTACATAGAGTCTCTTTGTAGTTTGTACAAATTTATGCAGAGGTTCTACAGCACAACAACTGAATGCATAGCAGTTGGCTAGTTTTGATGTTCCATGCTTCAAGCCACTCTTCCAGAGACTTTGGATATGGGAACCAAAGAACATCTTCAAGCTGTATTTCACAGGAAATGTTGGAATTCTGTATGAAACTTGATGGTAATATGGCACCTTACAAATCCTTATAGTTTTTCTTCAAATCTTCTTATTATCAATACCCTTGGAATGGAATATAAAGGAATTAGTAGTATCCAACAAAAAGTTAACACTGAACCATCTTGCACACATTCATGCATAATTTTGTTTGCAAAATTTAGCACTTAAAAGTGTAATCTTTTGGATTAAATAATTTGTAATTCATGCTTCGGCATGCTTGAGTAGTATTCTACAGTTAAAGAAGTAGACTCTTCATTGATTTTCGCTCACATGTCCTGTTCTTTGCACACTAAATAGCTGCTGCTGAAATACTGAAAAGGACGCTGAACAGCTGCTCACTGGGTTTGTTATGATAGAGGAGTGCTGCATACTTAAACAGACGTGCTGTCTTTTGCCAAAGCAATTTACCAACACCTGTGATTGAGAGCATTTACATCTCTCTGGAACAAAGAGCATGGGTGCAAAAGAGAGATTCTTGATTCTTCTCTAACACTTCCCTGCACTAATTTTATGATAACATAATTTGCATGTTACTTTTCGTCGCTGGGGTGACAAGACCTTGTATCTGCAATTTTGGTGAAAATGACTTTTTTGGATTAATGGTCAAATAATGGATTAAGTGATGTCCTGTCCAAATCCCAACTGTCTTACTCCAAAAATGAAGCAACCATGGCATGTCAAAGGAAAGGCTATCCCATTCGCGACAGTGCTTTGGCTGCCATGTTTTTTGGCTCTCCTGAACATTTGACATTTTGTAGATACGAGGTTTTGTCGCCCCAGCGACGTTTTATTATGATTTACTTCTTTTTGAAGGTTCACTTTCACATGCAAATGATGAAGCATTTTTTTCTTTAAAATAACATGAGCAGACCTTACTCACTTCATTTCAAAATGAGCACAAATGCAGAGGTTTATGTGTTGCATGTGCATCATGAAGATTAAACCATTCAAGCAGATGTCTTGATTGAGTACTCTTCTCATGGATATGATGTCATATATTTGGGAAACATTTAACCAGATGTCACAAAACCTGTTCTCACATGAAGTAGAATCAGGTTAGGACAACACCAAAGGATTTCTGACATTGCAACCTAATTTCTTCAGCAACAAATAAGCAATCACCTTTTTTGTTACTCCTTAAAGGATTTTACTGATGTCTAGCCCGGTGAACTGAAGGAAATACATATCCAGTGGGTGCTTTGCTTCAGACTCATTCCAATATACTATTATAAGTATTACATTCCAATGTGATTATCAAACACACACTCAAAATGTGGTGAGTTCACAATTGAATGACCTATATGCTTTTCAAGCTGGAAAAGGCCTATTCTCTAACTCTGATCAATCTGCAAATATCTCATGTATTCACTACCAGTATTGTAACATGAAGCTGTTTTTAAGGTCTTCAGTTCCTGTTTGAAATCACATTTCATGACCACGATATAAGCCATATCTGTTTGCTGTTATATTGGGATGTGGTGTTGTGGGAAGGGGAAAATATTTCCACAACCTCATTGTTGGGAAAGGATGTTCAAAAGATGATTTGTTGTTTCAAAGTTAATTGTGTCATCAGTTTGAAAGCAGTCGCAGCCTGAATAATTTCATCCATGGGAGATTACATTGGGGATGGAATATATAAATGAGGATTTCACTAGTACTCAAGTAATAGCATTTAATGAAAGAGGCAAATATGCTTTGAATAAGATTTCCTTCAATCCTGCATTAATTTAACCTAAATCCTATATGCTATGACCACACACTATGCCAAACATATAACAACATGACAGGGTTGATAGTTTGCCCATGTGCATCACATAATTTTGCATGTTGTGACTTAGTGCTGGTGTCTCCCTGAATTGTTATGCTTGTTTAAACCCTCATAAAATACATGTTTCTACATACCCCTGTAACCACTTTTATTATTTGCAACCTTAGATGTACCTTTTAGCACTTACAAAATGTAGTTTTAGTCATTTCATCAGCATTCTTTGGCACACTGGCCATCCTGCATTCTTTGCAGCTGTTTGAGAAGATTACAGGTTGTGAGCATTTTGTTTGCTTGCTTGTGTGTGTGTGTTTTTTTTTAATCCATTATGTGCTGAACAACAATTGCGTACTGTATAAACAGAAATTTTCATGTGCCTGAAACTTACGCAGATTTGACGAAGAGCCAAGATTTGCGAAAGTAAAATGCATGTACAAGTGTTTGCTTATACAATGCATTAAATGCAAGTGGCAAATCGCAAAAGTTTCATGCCACATGTGTTTCTGATTTTTTTTTTTTTTTTTTTTTGCGGTGTTCTACACACAAATGATAACAGCAACAGCATCACAAGACTTGGCGCTTACCTAGGCAAGCCATATTCAACATTGCTTTTAACTTGGCTGTCACAAGCACTCACTTCTCACAAAACAATACTTTCTATTACCACACATGTGCACGCACACAAACACACATACTATTTTACAAATGTATTCAAATTCATGTTGACATGAAAGGTTACTTCCTGTCAACCTTACATTCAAGACATGAAATCAATCTTATAGCTATTTCTCACAGCAGATACTCTTCAAGATCTTTTACAAATTGAAAGAGTATAGATTGCAATGAAAAGATGGTGACATATAGGACTGAATCAGATACTAAAACTGTTCACTTTTCCACATGAGAAGTTATGGTCACCATTTTGTTTCTCAGTTCAAGTGCCAGGCAGTATTATCTAGTTACAAAATAATGACACATTTCCTCCTGAAGGGAGATTCATTTCGGATCTTGTTTTTTACTAAGTTTAACAGACATAAATTTACAGATTTGATACTTTTAACTCTTGCTCTCAGACTTAATTTGCAATGAAAAGATGGTGACATATAGGACTGAATCAGATACTAAAACTGTTCACTTTTCCATATAGGAAGACCTATCAACAGCATTTGAATACATTTGTGAATGTCAATATGAATAACATCTGCAGAAAATGGAAAAAGGCATACTGTCTCTATCATGAAATGCCACCCCACATTTTTTTTTTTTTTGCAATATGAGGCGTCACAGATAAGGTTCATCAATGTTGCCACCTGCTGTCCACATAGAGTCAAGATAGAGTCCATGGTGCACTCACCGTTTCCTCAACAGGAGGATCCTGAAAGCTGACCCCTTTTCGAGCCTTCTTCTTTGGCTCAAGGGACTCACTACCAGGCTAGTAATGGCAGGTTGAAATAGGAAGTATGTCGGTTTGTGTTCATGGTGTACAGGCACAGAAATATGTATAATGCCTTAAATGGGACATGGACTTAACTATTAATCACAGGAAACTATCAGAGTTATGTCATAGAACAAATGTGTCCGACTTGATGCTTCTTAGACACAAAATTGTTCAGGTAATGGACATCTAAGCTTATGATTATTGCTTGCAAACATTAGATCAATGGTACAAGAGACTAATTACATATCAAAGAAAGGTACAATATATTGCAACTCTGTGCAATATTGTCCTAATGCCAATGTTTGCTCCATGTAGTAGTCTCTACAAAAATGACAGCAAGCATCTTAGCTTCACAACAGCGATACCAAAACTGGTGTAAAATGCAACTGAGTTAATTCATGTTTGCAAAGCTTTCTTTTTAAATCAGTTCATAATTAATAACTACATTTTAATTTACACTTTTTGTAAAGCTGGTAAGATGATTTGTTTGCAGTAATAGTGAGTAATTTAAATGCCTAAATTGAACTTTTTTGTGCTGCTGTAAAGTAGTTTTTCTTGAATAAAAACATCTTCAGAAAGGCAGCCAAGAATCCATTCACTATTGTCCATCTACATTCCTTCATACCTGAGGAAAAAAAACTGATTGAACTTGCCTAACATGACATGTCTAACAGAATCAAAACAAAGTTCAATCAAAATCATGAGGACTGCAAACTAAAAATATAAAATAAATGTGATTTTGCATTTTACCAATGTGAACATGCAGCATGTTTTAATGAAAACCCTACTCATGTCAATTTAAATCACATGCATATATGTCATATAATGTCATAGAACTTTATACAGTTTACATATCTTACACTGTTAATTCTATTGTCACCAGCAGCAGTGTAGGTCAGTGTGACAATGGATTATATCTACAGGTTAAAGGGATCGGATAGAGTTGGTTGAGTCCTAATTTCAGGTTTCTAACATATTTTGGTGAGATAATAAAAAACCTCTTATGAAATGTGAAAGAGCATGTAATTCTAAGAGGAATTCTACGTTTATTTGATGAAAATTGATTTTGAAATGGCTGAGATATCCAAAACAGAGCAGGCCTAATATCACTTTCTTTTACTTTGTTTTTGGATGTCTCAGCCATTCAAAAAACAATTTTCATCAAATAAACTTTGAATTCCTCTTAGAATGGTATGCTCTGTACTATTTCATGAGTGGTTTGTTGGTATCTCGCAAAAAGTTACAAGCCCAATCCTTGGCTCCACCAATACTATACCATCCCTTTAAAGTAATCAGGATGAAAACTGTATAGTATGAACCAGGATTTCTTTAATGACATAAAGTTGAAAAATATCAGCTAATTTGTCACGGTGAAGTCTGTTGTGACCTTTATGAGGCAAAATTTCACAAGGGTGTTACTAATAAGGACCTCTTGGGATTGTAAAAATATTGGAGGAAAGGGGAAATTGGGATCAAGCTAAAAATATAACACACAATTGGCTGGAAATCATGACCCAATGTGAATTTCTGATTAGTTAGCTTTTATGTGCGCATAACATCATACATCATTAGCACAGACATCATAAGCTTTGCTTTGATATAACATCATGCAAAAGTCTGAGAGAAATCTCACCTTTGTTGCAAATTTGACCTGTTTAACATCCAAAAAACAAATTGAATGAAATGAAAATGACACCTGATGCAATGAAGATCTGCATGAGTTTACATTACAGTCTATCAAAGTTACATGTCCATGAGGAATTCCACTATGCTATGTGAGTTTACAATCATACAATAACAAAGACACAAGAATCTTTAATTTATCCGTCACTATAACCACAGACATTTTCCAGGGAGTGTCTGAAAGAAAATATTCTTGAAAATAGAAATATTTGGGCCTGTGCACCTGTATTCTCAATTTGTTTATCAAAAATAAAAAGCAAACAAACAAACTCAACCCCCACACAATTTACATAAACAAAACACAAGGCACATTTTGAAGATCAGTTATTTGTTGATTGGGATGACACATTAAAACAAATATGCATACTTTTCAACAAGTTAACTTTTTAAATTACGCACTTTGTTACAAACCACAAGTGTAATACTACACCTTATCTACATGGTAGCCTTATCCTCATTGTCTCACAAGACTATTGATGAATGAGTTCAGCAAACTATGATTAACTGGCATTTTTGTTAAAGGGCTTCCACAGAGCCCTAAACATCACGCCAATGTTCTCAATGACATATGAAAAAAAAAAGTAGTGAAAAGTTTTAGATTGAAAGAAACAAACTTTTTCCAAGAAACAAATCTCCATGATTCTTGATGATTCACAGGACTTACAATGGAGGGAATTCAAGAAATATGTCATTCAACTGACCTTCTTTTTCTCGGAGTCACGATCAAATGAGACCTCCTTTTTACGCTGCTCCTCCTGGGCCAGCCTCTCAGCTTCTGCCCTCTCCTCAGCAGCCTTCCTCCGCTGTTCTCGCCGGGCAGCAAGACGCTCTTGCATCTACACGGACAACATGTTATAGATCAAATCTGATTAAACTGTACATTTGACAGATACCTTAAATATGAAACAACTGGATGAAGGAAATAATGAATTTAAGGTCTAGTGAAAGAAACCTCTCAGGATTTACTGATAAACAGTAAAAGGAACACTGCTAAGTCATGAGCTGGTATACTTGAAACTTTTATGCCCATCATTTTTCTGTATATCACTTGAGAAGATAAGTTTTGTGAAAGAAAAGGACTTTATTAAGGATGTAAATGGCTTCTCAATAATTTCCAATGCATATAAGGTATCAAAACCCAACTATCACAATGATATATCAAATGTCTGAGGGATGAGGTTGCATGGCATACCAGCTCATTCTGTTTCTTCTTTTGCTCAATGGCAGCCTCCTCCTTCTGGCTCTTGTTCCTCTCAGCAGCATGGATGAGAGCAATAGCCATCTGGTCCTCAAAGTCGCGATCCTCCTGCCGCTGCTTGCGGGCAGCAATCTTCTCCATGGCCTGGCGACGTTGCTTCTCCAGCTGCTGCTGCATGGCCTGGTCACAGCACAAGCATACACACACAAAATAGGAGAGAATGCCACTTGGAAATTATGGATTGACAAAGACAAGCCAAATATGACCTTGCTATTTACGTGTCTTCCGGACTTTGACAATGTCCTCCTAAGGGTTGCTTTGCGAAAAGAGTTCAAATCTAGCAACAAGTGAACAATACTGTGCCATATCAAGCATATTTTATAAAACAAATAATGCACATTATTTTGTTCTTATTAGTAAGATTATTCGCTCTCTGTAACTTTAGAACAGTTTGAAACACACTGGCTTTGCGTTGTGTGTTTCAGGCTGTCCCAAAATTGCTATTGGATGAATAATTTTTGGTTAATTCCCAGTATAAAGTGCATTATTTGTATGCTAACTATCTGTCTTTCTATTACCCATTTTCTCAAATGAGGTCATCACCAAACACTGTGTCTCTTTTATAAGTACTGAGATACCCATTCAAGGTAAACATTCTTTTTGAACATTTATCTGTTTATTTGTCTCATAATCAGTTTGACAAGACCTTTCCAACAAACCTTCTTCTTTTCAGCAAATTGCGACTCAATTTCTGCTACCATGGCATCAGCATCGTAGGATTCACTGGGACGTCGCTCTCGCTCTGAAAATAACACAACAACATGGAATGAGTCAGTATTTCTATTCAACAATTACGAAACACTCACCAATTTCAATTTCCAGTAGCAGATGAACTATATAAGAAAGTAGGCATGGATTGTATTGCTGTGCAATTTTACAGAACTTATAAGTTGTTAAGAAGGCTTTTGGACTATAAACATCATCAGTTACTCAAACGTTACCACATAATCTCCACTTTTTTCTGTCAGCAAATATTAATCAAACTATTTCATTAGTACTACTACATGGCTACAATCGGAAGAAGTTGTTGCCTTTGTGTGAGGAGGTGATGGTGTACTCTGGCGATACACTTGTACTTTCCATGATGTATCTCTTGGTACAGCAGGGAACTGGCCAAGTTACATGCTCTCAGATATCTCTCATACTTGCTTTCACATTATACATTTTAAGGCCTTATCATAAGATACAAACAAACATTTGGTTATGAAAGTAGGCCCTGCGTAGTAACCCATCCTTCAATGTTGGGAACAGAATATATCTAGGCATATTTGTTCCATTATTTCTACTTTCATCTGCATCTACGTGTTTACTAATTAACAACACTTGCTGAGCATAGCTGCATGGGTGGTTTACCATTGAAATGAAGACTACTTTTTAAAGCTGTATACAGCTCCTATTGTGGGCAGCCAATAGTACTGTCTATTGAGGGGATGAATTTAATTCCTCTATTTCCTAGACACAATGGACCTATAAAAACATTTATTTAAAAACTGCTTTGCACATCAATCACAGACTGCATCACAGTCCTTTAGGTTTTTAAAACTTCTCTAGATGAACCGAAATGAACTATTATCAGTGACAACCTGATCAAAACAATTGGGTTTCCTGTCATTTTCTGCTCATTTGCCAAACACTTGTGCCACCAAGCCAATAAGACACAGGTGAAACAGTATTAAAGGGCTGGCAAAGTGTAATTGGAAAGTGTAGGCCATATTCACTCACAAACTTGCTTGAAGATCAATGTATCTAGTACACAAAACTTGATCTTCATCAGTCATCATATAACACCACTAAAACATTAGATAATGACACAGGTCTCTACATCACCACACATTCGTATCTGTGAGGTACATCTAACAACCAATGGCAGACTCAGGAACTACCTGGGTTGAGTTACAAGTCACAGAGATGAAACACAATTCTGCAATTTAAAAGTACAGGTATGTGACAGTAATGTGCTGTGTAATTTCCACTTTCCTAATTTTGGTTATTTGTTCAACACACAAGTCGTCTTTAAGACAGTGGAGTGCTTCTGGTGGGTATCAAAATGATCAAATATACCACTACATTGACATCATAATGACCATCTTAGTACATACACTTTGCAGATCATACAGGCTACTTTAAACAGTATACACTGACATGAAGAATCACATAAGGAACACAAAGAGCATGACAGACTTTCCCTACCTTCCTCAGCTCATTACTGAAAGTGGTGTGTGAGAAGAAGTGTGTTTTAGAAATAGCCTCCTAGCATCACTCTGTCATCATTTTCTCCCATATTTCATACTTGTCATAACTCTCTACAAATTGCTTTGTTTTCTTTCTTTTTTTTCTGAGGAAAACTCACAGCAACAAAAAGCAGCAATGTGTGAAAGACAGTGGTTGCACCATCAGCACAATCAAAAATGTGGCATGTGCAGGATTTCAGTAAAATCTATGTGCTCCTGGCTCACTTCTCTATCTGACAACACAGACTCAATCCTCTATATTGGGCATGTCATGTGCTAAGAAGCTCAAAAGTGTACAAAGTGTTCACCCATAATGGAACTATTTACATAATTACAGCAGGTATCTTTCCATTTCAAATTGATGCTCTCAATTTTGTGGGGGGTTTTTTAAGAGCAAGCAACATCTATTTTTGACAGAAGCAACTTTTTTTTTTTTTCTGAAGAACTACTCCATGTACAAATACTTTGAATTCACTCTGAAGCAGTGTCTACAAGAACATGTCTCAGTTTGAGCTTTTAATTCAGTGTTTACACCAAAAAGCCCTTAATTACATGTTGTACATCTTACTCGGCTAGAAGTGTTAATTATTAGCACTCATAGTCATTGTTTGTCATGACAGAATGTACATGGGAACGGAGGACAATCTTTCACAGAAATTCAAAGGGAAAAGCATGTATTAAAGTTGGTGGGAAGAGGACAAAAGATTCATACCCACATGCATTGACACAGCAATATCTTTCTTTTAGTTCTTGACATCGAGGAGTGGGGGATTAGGTGGGTACAGGCAGGGAAAAGAGTACTAACCCCTTTTGATGGAAAAATGCAGGTAAAATTAGGGCATTACCTTTACATGTTAAACAAACATGCAAAGAAAGCAAGTACATGATATTAGAGTAAAGACCTTTCTTGAGTAATTACCACAAATAACATTGTCTTTCTTGAATGTGTATTTACCATGTCCAGTTGGAACACAAAGAGTGCACTTATGTGATAAAACCAAAAGAATTAATGAGAAAATGACAAATCACTTGCCACATTTGGAATAGAAGGGCAGCTAGTGTTTTTTACACAGCATAGTGCTTATATCCTCAGATGTGCGACTAACCAAAGGTGGCTTATCAAACATTGCTCTTCTGTACTTATGCTCAAGTTAACTTGCTACACAGGAAAAAAATCATACTTGGTCCTGCATAGAATTTAAAGTTTGGGATTGTTTAATGCTTTTGCAAATGTTAAAACTGGTGATCATGTAAATTTCAAGTGGATTATTTCAAAGTCTGTGTGCGAATGGAACACAGACTTCCCCAGAGCTGGTAACTAAAATACCATACTTTCAGGGGAAAATTATAAAAACTTATATCTTCTTTAGTGTGTCTGCACAGGGTGCATATCTCTGCTCATGGACTGGGGGTCGTGTTTGTTTGCTTGTTTGTTTGTTTGTTTTTGAAGGGGGTTTCATAGATGTCAGCTCAAAATTACTGTTAAATTTTGACATGTTTTATGAAACACATGTTGGCATGACTCATGAATCTATACATCCCCAGAGTTATGACAATAGATGGTACAAATGAATATCACAGTCTCACAACCAGTTGCACCAGTAGAGAACTTGGGAGACACTAGAGGCAAACAAACTATTTGACACAACTAAATATACGGCACATCTCATTTGTATTAGTGTTTTTTTCTGAGTAGCATGCATCAAGAGTTCCATGTTAGTAGCTTTGCACACTTTGTTCACATTCATACTCACTTTTCCCTAGATGGTGGATGAAAAAAAGTTACAACACTCAATTTTTAGATAAAGATGAATAGCAAAGGAATAAGAGTACTACGGCACAAGGGCCACTTCAAACAGCTTACAAATAATTCACACATTACGAAATACACACATGCTCAGTTACCAATTAAAACACAAACAACCTGTGTTTAGTGGCCATCAGGGAAATGTCCCAGGCTGCCTTTACAGACATGTTGGTTACTGATCATAATTAACATTTCATGGAAAGTGAGTATGGCTTCTGGCAATGTTGACCAGGTGGTTGCTATGCACAAGTTTCAATCACATAATTTCTTTCCACAGGAATTTGTAATGGCTGCATTAGGCAGGTAGCCATTATAGAAAAGTGACCATAACAATTACAAGGTTGACAGGACTAAATCAAACTCTAAATACAGACAATCATAGAAACACACTGTAACATATCAGTGTCATAACAACAATATATTGTACAATGTAGTTAGTATTAGTGATAGCATTATCAAAAGGCATGCTAAAGATTTTGCGCAATCAACAAAATTCAGTTAGTTAGGCAATATAATAATGATTGAAAAAAACAAAAAACAAACAGTAGCCTGGCATGTGAGAAGGTACACTTTAACAGAACTGTTTTGAGCAAATCCTTATCTGGAGAGAGGTTCATGATCAAGAGTGCTAGTGATAAATGGCTCTCTATCAGCACAGATATGTCTACAACTGACAGCTATACTTCATAAAATTACATGATATTGGCAAATTGTGTAGTTGTCATAAACATGACTCTCCTCTAAAAAGACAAATAGAAATGCCATGACCAAAGATTTGGTAAACATAGTACAATCAACACTGACCAATTTCTACATCCTATCTTAAAGTGATGTGCAGAATTCTCTCTGTGAGTCCTAGATTCATGACATTCTCTTTCAACAGAATGCTGCAGGTATGATATGCAAGTCTACGATTAAGTAACATGAGAACGCACAGTTATTAACTGTACTAAAGTGCATATATATTGCAAAAATTGTTATCATTTTTTTTTCACTATCTTTGCACAAATGAAATGATAAAGTTTTTCAAAGTTTTCTCTGCCTGTCTTTCCTTGCAAACACTCACCTTTCTTGATGGCTGCTGCCATCTCCTCATCAAGTTTCTCTAGCTCTTTCTCCTTGTCCTCCAGGTCATGGTTGACTTCCTTCATCTCAGTCTCCTGCCGTTTGTCTCTGGCTAACTGTTCCTCCAAAGCCTGCATCACAATTAATAGTTTAAGAAACAGATATTTACACGAGATGGTTTCATTTGAAGGAAACTTCAGTCTCCCTTCTTTACTATCAAACTTTTGACAATTCATTGTAACCTGATGTTCTGTCACTGACTGAGTGAATCTTAATGTATAATCCAACATTCAACTCACTACATATGAAAAAACCCACAACAAACACAAACAATTACCCCCCCCCCCCCCCACAGTAAGGTTGATTTGACGGGAGTATTCACTGCTCCAAACCACAGGTGTATTTCACAAAGATTGAACTCACTTTACGATGCAATAACTGCCTTTTGAGGTGCAAGCAGATATTAGCACAGCAAATATTGGGTGTTTAAGTTGTTACTACATGAACTGCAATTATTACAATTTACAGTCATCACAAACATCAGCTTGAGTAAACAAGCCCTAGAAATCCAATAGCTATGTGATCTTACCTTCTTCCTGTCAGCATACTCCTGCTCCAACTTAGCAATCATCTCATCAAGTTCTTCAGCAGTTCTTCCTTGTGCTAAATGAAATGATGAATCACAATAGTGAACATTATTCTATTACTCACAAATTAGTACATGGCAACACTCCTTGTCACATGCATGTGAAATTTCAAATGCTGTCACAGGACTGCTGTCCATCACCAATCTTTGATAATGGATGGTCAAAACAAAAAATTAGATAGCACCACAGCACAGCCCATAAGATAAAGAGCTGCTGAAGTGATGGAATATGGTTTTATAAAAGCAACTCATCAGCGATAAATCAAACCAGCCAAATGCATATGAAAGAACACAAAACATTCAAATTTGAGGTTTTGGTGTAATCTAATGGTAGAAGGTGTGGTCTACCTTGTGGCAAAATTTTAGACTGAAATTTGATATAATTTCAGAGAAAAAGCGGCTTCTCCAGTTCCTGATCGACGATTAAATGTGTGTAACATGAAACTTCAATGCGTCTTTCTTGAAAATGAAAATGATATGTTTAATGTTGCATCTTAGACTGGTTGCCAGAAGGAGCAGACTGGGGTGAGGTCATCATATGCAAGAAGCTTGGGCATCTTTGATAAAACCAGGGTGCAGGACCCCAAAATAGTTAGTTACAACCAAACATCTTCAGGTACCTTGGGTAAATTCGAATTTCACTCCATCGATCTGTACACATCATACGTCTGAATGATAGTCTGGTGGACACCATGGTTTACAGAAGACTTGTGTGAAATGGGACTTTGACTTTCTACAACTGCTGGTATTTGTGCAGGTACATGACACATGAAAGGGATGCCCACATCCACGAATATTTAAAACCTTGTTACAGATAGAGCAACTCTTTTGAATATATTTCATGTTGTTGAACTCACCATTCTTCTTGACAAGGGCTTTCTTCTCCTCAAACTCCCTCTGGAGAGTTACCAGGCGCTCCTCCCGTTGCATGATGCGCCTTGAAATCTCCTCAATCTCTGTGGTCATCTCCATGGTGATAGTGGTGGTATCAAATATGGTCACTGCCACATTGTCCAGCCATCCCTCTCGCCGTGCACGTCTCTGATTCACCTTCATCTGTTCCAGGAACTCATCACTCTGCAAGAGATGAGGTGTGAGCTCCAGTGAATAGTCACATTTCTGAGACAGTGGACAATGGACTATTCACAGAACAAGATCAGCAATCATTTTTGGCTACATTTGAGCACTCAAAAGCGAACCAAATCAAACCAAATGATACCTTACTGTAACATATGGTGGCAGATTGGCAGCTTTCTGGAAGCTTTTGAACACAGCTCTGTGGAGAAAGCGTATCCCATTAGTTATACAGGTGTCTTGAATAATGGGTATCAATTCTTTGTAGTACATGTTATGCACATTTTTCTCATGCCAACTTCTGATACAGTATGGTATCATGCTTCTGGAGCACATCGGGAAGTGGATAACTCTTGGCTCGGTATGGCACGGTACGATACACTTTGGGAGCATTCAAGTGCTCCTCTGGCGTGTATACCATGGTACAATGTTTAGCTCTATTGATATAGCAGGATATCTTTCATCGATCACAACTTAAAGGAGTATTGATTGGCGACTGTTTTTTTTTTTTTTTTGAAGTCCTGGCTACAACTCTACCAAATAACTTGTATCACATGGCAATATTTATCATGTTCTGGCAAACTTAACTCACCAAAGTGGCTTAACCAGTTAACACACAAACTCATATATTTTAGGCATTTAAACATTTGATGACATACTTGAATTAAACAAAACTCACTGGCTTTACAAGACTGCACATGAAACAAATATATCACAATATCCAATGTGTGAAGACGTAAAGTCACTGATAGATTAAAAATCTTTCACAATTCACTTTAAAACGCCTACAGCTTTCTGAAAATCTAAAATAATCTGATTTATCATTGCTAAGTTCACATGAAATTGGAGGTGAAAAGACTATGAACATTTTTGATACCACATACAAGTGCAGTCATTGAGAATTTACAGGCTTGTGAAGTATATTGGTGACAATCACGCTTGTAAGATATCTCATTCTCTCTCTCTCTCTCTCTCTTGTGTTCTTATTTGTTTTCAACTGAACTTCATTAACTGGCATAAAAATTTTCAGGGATTGTTAAAAATCAACTTTGAAGTATCCTAGAGATTAATCAATTTATCAGCTCAAGTCATTGATTTTTATCTTTTGGAATTGTCAGCCGATATAGACGTTTATTTTTTATTTCTTTCATTCATTGGTAAGAAGTCTTCACATTAAAAGCAAAACTGTTTCTTGTACTTAATTTGGATTGGCAGCTATGTCCTATGTGGCTCTATGTTAATTATGAATGGGCAATGATCTAAGTGTGGTTTGAAAGGGTAAGAAAATATATAGAATAGATGGCAGTGAAACATGCATACTTTGTATTAAATAGTATCCTTTAATCTTGTCTGAACACACAGAAGATGAATGTATCAGACAGCCAAGCTCTGTCCAATAAAGTGTCATGTGATTGTTATCATCACAGGGAAGCCGGACCATACTACCTTTATTTCCATTTCAGCCACATCCTGGGATGAGGAAAAGAACTGCTTGACTCCGGCTGCTAATCCAGCCAGGAAGTCTCTTTCCTGGACACTTTTTTCACCTCCTCCTCCCTGATGAAATGCGTAATATATGCAAGATGCGACAGGTGGAATAAATACATGCAAAGGAGGTTGCAGAAGGAAAAAAAAAAAGAATGAATGCAAGAATCAAATTAGGAGAAAAGACTATGATAGCAGTTTCACTGGATAGAAAGCTGTTCATTGATTAGGCATGTGAGAAAAGATATGACATTAATTGAATTCTATTCAATGGATGTACATCAAGGACTATGATGAGTAATCTTTTGTATCACGCAAGGATGTTTCAAACCATCAAGCTACATAGATAATAGATATAGCTAATAGATTGCATTATCCATGAAAGCAAAGTGACATGCTGCAATTGCATACATATAGTGAAACTAAACTGTTTTGAGAATATCCACAGCATCTTTGTACATTGAAAGCTTGGGAAACATAGGAAAGTGTACAGAAATTATTTTAAGGTGATTTAAGAAAATATGATAAATGAGCATTTCATATATATAGTCATGAAAAGTATATATGCACATAAAACAGGAGTATATAAATGCTGATGCTGGTTCCTCACAACAGAACTTCCTTCTCCCTTCCTCTTCTGGTCAATATTTCCCAGCAAGATGGCATGCATTTCTTAACATAACTGCCAGTCTCTGATAATGAGAAACAATCTGTCATGTTTCATACAATACAATTTGCAATGAATATACAGAAACTAAGCTCACAGAAGTAAAAGGTAAAATCATGCATTTTCAGCATAACCAACAAAATGCTTACAAAAATTGTCATCTCTGAGCTAAATAACTGGTATAGAATATCAAGGCTTGGAGGGTTTACAGTGGATAGAATCTACAGACAGTTAAACAGACGAATTATCCATTGATTTCCTTTTTATCACTTCAAACTAATATTTCTTGTTTCTGGATATGTGACTTTTCCATGATCAGTCCCATAAGTTGTACTAGTGAAATGCAAAGATATGAGTTAGAATTATACTGTGGCAGATATCAGGAAAAACAACAAAAACAAATGATGTCAATAGAAATATCATTGCTCATTTCTCTTTTTACTCTTGTATCTGTATTTTGGCCTGCCAATTATTCAAGAGTCACATATCTGATGGCTACCCACATGATAATTCTTATCTTTAACCCCTGACCTTTCAAATATTGCCTGATGATTGACTACTCTGTACAGGAAAGATACACTAACATATAATTACAGCTCAGTCATGAATGTGTATATGAATGATTGGTGCTCTAATACTTTGATACATAGGGGAGGTACTAACTAAGGTATTGAGTAAAAATCCTCACATAGAATTCACAGGAGTTGCAGATATGTGGTAGAAGGAAAAAAAAAAGTAGAAAGCAAAGCAGACAGCAACTATACTGCTATGCTGCTGGAAATGAATGTTGAAAGTGTGCGAGTGGATGGAAGAGAGCGGCCTGCTGACTTACAGGGAAGGTTTCCAGGAGACCCTGGACAGCATTGGTCTCTACTGTCTGTTTCTGCTGTAGCTCTGACAGGATTAAGACCGAAATCTCTTCCTCTATCTCCTCCATGGTCAGCCGGTTCTCTTGGATGAGGGTACGACGCATCACTGTCAACAAATGACATATTATTTGCAGTCACTTACAAACTACTTTGGATATAATAAATCACAATGATGGATACTGACACCTAAACCATTGTGAATTTTTGATCTGGTTTCAGTAGCCTGAAGTAGTAAAGGAAAGCATGGCTCTCCATGGAAGAAAAGTGAGGATATTGCAGATTCAAAGGGCTATTCATCTCCATAAAAATTTATCTAGAAAGCAAATGAGTTGATCAATCATATCCTTATCATAGGTGGTATAGTGTGAAATAGGTACCATTCTAGTTGCCCATGTCATTGGGTTTAGGCAAGGAAATGAACCCAAACAAACTGCAGTCCCACACATTCTTTTTACTTAAATTCAAACTGCCTTCCTGAGTACATCATTGCAATTGCACATTCTACATCTGTAGGAAAAAAACCCACATTCTGATGCTTTCCTTTATGTAGGGAATTTAATTCAGGTTGCCTTAAAAGATATTAGAAGTAAGCAAAATCTAACCATAGACACAGCTAGACTTATTGTACAAATCAACAAAATCATACATTTACTTTTTTTTTAAAGTGTACAACAGTGGACACCTAGTAATGAGAAAATACAGGCGAGAAAGTTCTTTAACATACAAATAATCCAGAACTGTCAGGCAACATATTTAATGATGGTCACACTGATATTTCTGTCAGTGAGAGTTTATTTGTCCATAATGTAAAGATATCATTTTTTCTCCTTTTTCAAATCATAAACAATCAACAAGCACACTGATTTTGAATGCCAAGTAACAAGGTTAGATATTACGTTCAGCTTTGATAGTGATGGCGCTCTTCAGCAGGCGATGTTGCTGTTCTTGGTACTCTGCTACATGGGTCAGGTGACTGACTAGTTCCTCCTCACTCAGCTTGGAGACATCCACCTCCCCAAACTCTAGGTCAGCATCTTCCCGCAGCTGGCGTCGTTCCTCCTTCAGGGCTTCAAGCTGGGCTAGTAGGTCCTATGATCAGATTAGAAAACTCACATAGTGTAGGATAACATTTTGAACAGGCTCATAAATTTTCCTGTGGCTGAAGTCAGCCTTTATACATTACAAATCACTTTTGTACAATCTGTCTCTCTACTCTAAACCTTTTATGTTCCATTGCTATCAATATTTTTCATTGTATTTGTTTACTTCACCTTATGAATTGCATTCTGTTCCTATTGTAAGTAAACTCTCCTCCAAGCATTGATTTACATGTATATTATTTGTACCTCTCTTAAATACTCATGAATGTTATTCTTTGTATATAAGCAACAGTATGAATATCCAGTATATGTAAATCATGCGGAATGAACCTCTGGGGTTTCAAGCGAAGACACCATGGCAGTCGAGTTCTAGGCAGCCTACAAGTACAAATCACCTCCTACCTACTCCTCTGTCTTGTAATTGTAGAGAAGAACCCATGATTGGAAACCCTATAACTGGTGGCAAATGTACATTTTAACAAAATGTATGGGACCAAAAAATATATTGACTACTGTTTTATAATTTGTCTCACTGAAAATGTACATGTGAATAATATCACAACCTCACAGCAATAGTTCCAAATAAACAAAGCTATAACATTGGTTTAGTTCATAATTCCATTCTGTATATTCTATTCACATTTAGAGATGAAATGTGAATTTGTATATTTGACCCTGCCTGACCTCTGTACCATGATCTCTGCCCAATATTGCATCACATAATATCTTTAATATATACTGTACTGCTCACACATAACAATTTTAGAGAGATTACAAATCCAAAACCAAAAGAGTGATTCTATAGTGGTAAGCTCTCTAAACTTTGTATAAGTAACCTTTGACTATTAAATTCACATCCTTCCCCCAAATCAAATAGTCACCCAGACCTATGCAAAGACTAACAAGCAAGGCCAGAATATAATGCCTCTGTCACCACTGATGTGGAGGCATGATGACTCTGAAGGACACAAGGATACAAATCAATATCTGCAAAGTGCTCCATCTCATGGCATCCCAACACAACGCCAGATTGCTGGTCCAATGAATGGTCTGTGAGTTACTTGCCTTTGTCAGAGATAGATCATGGAAACTGGTGGTATATTTATGTGAATATGAACCAAACTTGGATCTTTGTGAGGAAAACTGGCATATGTAAAGCACTGCATAAAGTAGGTAGGATTCTTTGACAGGAGAATACTGGAACTGAAAAGAGCACATTAAATGCACATATCACATTGTAATAGCCATTATATCATCATAAGGAATGGATGGTCATCATTTAATGGTCCCTCCAAGATTTGTGGACAGTTTATGGTGACATTGTCATGTGGTGGCCAAACAAAATCATGACATTAAATATAAATTGATGTTAATGCAGTAGTACTATACCTGCTGATCCCTTTCTAAAAAAAAAAAGTTAGGGACAGTACAGCAGAGCGGGGCATCTGACATATATATTGTGAGATTCAAAGCAAAACATACTGTGATATTTCAGTCACTGCCTTTGATTACATTGGCTGAGTAGCAAAAGTTATATTTTGTGGCAGGATCAAGATACAAATGAGTATTGGATCTTTGAGGTAATCCCAAGAAATGGCATACCTTGAGTGCCATCTCCTCCAACCTGGTTCTCTCCTTGCTGTTGGTCATGGCACTGTCCATCATGGTCACCAGCACATCCCTCTCATGGCTGTGCTTCTTGTCCACCTCAGTCATGACTGATGATATGAGGGACACTGGGTCTGGAAGATAGTATCATAACAGGTCAAAGGTCAAAACACAGCTACAGATGAATGGTCACGAATCCGGTATAGCACGATTTCTCCTCAGAGTATAAATGAAAACACCTAGTTACATTCAACTCATCATGACATTTGACTTGCTATGGTTAATTGTTTGAAAAGTGTACAGCTTTATATTCGGTGGATGAGAAAGAAGAAATCAAATGTCACAAAATTGCATTACAGACATGCAGGAACAGTTCAAAAATGTTAAAATAATCAACATTTGGGAAACTGTGAAGTGACTAAATGCATGCTTATGATTGCACGAACAGAAACACTCATATTGTGTAGATCAGCTTTGATGTAGTTGTCAGTATTAAAGAGTGCAGTGTCCCTCTACACAATCCTATGCAGTCCTTACTTCTCAGAACAAAATAGTTGACACCATTTCCTGTGAAAGTCATACAAGAACTGAAATCATGGATTACAGGCAATGACCATTATTCCGACTTCATTGACATAATCTAATACTAGCATAGTCTGCTAGAAACATGAATCATCACCTTCCTATAGCATGTTAATAGTGCAGTGAAAGTCTCTCTACATGCTTAGAGGATGTGTGCATTGCAGGCTGCATGACAGATTTCCAGTATTCATGAAACATCACGACATTTAGTGCCGCACTAGTAAGCAACAATTTGAGCTAAACTTTTACAGTGAATAAAACCTTGATGCCAGTGACTGCCCTCTACAGACAAATCATGTGGAAATATGGCAGCTCACAGTGGGACATTACCTCTAAAGCCCATTTACACCGAGCATGGTATGAGCAACTGTCCGGGTTTTTGCTGTGGTGCACCAAAAGGAACCATGTCTGGTTCTGTTACAATATCACTTCTGCGCTAATAATTTTGTTACAAAATTAATAATCTACTGTTGTTGCTCTTGATTTTCATATAAGAATAACATTTTGGGTGATTTTGTACTAAATTTCTGATTCTTTTTTAACTGAATCAGACATGGCTCCTTTTGGCACACCATAGCAAAAACCCAGGCCTTTGCCCCTACCGTGCTTGGTGTAAACGCACCCTAACACTGTAAATATAAACATTTGTCCCCCTGTTTACACACTTAATGAGGTTATGCATGTGTATGCTCAGGCAGGCTCTGTGAGGAGTATTTCTGATATCAACATCAAATTATCACTAACTGCTAAAGTCATGCATCTCATAAAAGGAAGGCACATCATTTCCATCGGTAGTAATCACATCCAAGGTGGCACTAGACTATAACACTAAACTAGTGATGGGCGTTGTTATGGCAACAGCCTGTGTAGATAAGAGAAATTACCTTCACTCTCTGCAGAAGCATCCTCCTCAGCTAGAGGTGATGAAGGTGAGTATGGAGGAAGATGGCAGATGAAGAGATGACAAAGTGCATGCAGCATGATACAAGGCAGGCAAATGAAGAACATACACAAGACACTACATCACACCATGCAATGAAAACACTTACAATGCGTATCTGCTCAGGATGGTCAACAGTTTTATCTTTTTTTTTTCTCTCTCTCTCTCTCTTCAAGCCAATCTTGTTTTGATTTTGTTTGTTAACAGAATGAAATTGAAAAATAATATTCCTTATTGTCTGTTTCAGTGCACTTGGTGGATGCATTTCATTCTGTAAGCCAGACATAAGACACAGACAAATGTGTGATATATCAGAAAACTAGAAATGTCGCTTTGGCGACTGGTATGCCTCCGCCATAATGCATGATTTTCCCAATAGGTCTAGATAGTACATGTGGACACTGTGTGATTACATTTTCACAAAATTGGTAAAATATTGGAATGACAAGTTTGTCACAAATGTGTTGAATGTTCACCTTCCTTGACGTAGGTTTAATTGGATGAATAGGAGAGCATGTATCTAGGGATTTAAGGACTTTAACTTGACTTTGACCCATTCATACATTTAGGCATTGAGTAATTTTCAAGGTACAGGTGTGGAGAAAAAGTGCAATTTCTGAATTGAATAGTAAATTGTTACCATTTTCATCTGGCCCTTGACCCTAAAATTCATAAGATAATTACTTTCAGGTAGAACATGCATAATATGTACTAAGTTTCAAGGTAACTTGAGCCACTTCCGAGATATGGAGGAAAAAGTTAGTGCAGCACTTTCACTTGATCTTTGACCTTTTGACCTTTGAGGCAAAAAGAGAAAAAAAAAAACTTTCCAGAGAATTTCTATTAGGTTACACACGCATACACCAAGTGTAAAAAAATAACCCTGCTGGCATTGCATAAATATGAGGGTAATAGTAAAATTTTGAAGGGTTGCACTTGACCTTTGACCCCTGACCTTTGACCCCATGAACCCTACATTCTCTAGATAATCACTTCCAGTCAGTACATGTATATACTATGTTCCATGAAGATACCTTGAACAATTTTCCAAGGTACGGAGAAAAAAAAGAAGTTTTGATATTTTTACTTTACCTTTTGACCTTTGACCTTTGACCTCATGACTCAAGCTTTCACCAGAGAATCTTAATTGGGTAATACATGTATACACTAAGTTTCAAGAAAATCTCTTCAGGCATTCAATAGATATGGTGGAAACAGTGAAATTTTATGTATTTGACCCTGACCTTTTGACCTTTGACATCATGACCCAAACTTTCACCAGAGAATCTTAATTGGGTAATACATGTATACACTAAGTTTCAAGAAAATCTCTTCAGGTATTCAATAGATATGGTGGAAATAGTGAAATTTTATGTATTTGACCCTGACCTTTTGACCTTTGACCTTTGACCTCATGACCCAAACTTTCACCAGAGAATCTTAATTGGGTAATACATGTATACACTAAGTTTCAAGAAAATATCTTCAGGCATTCACTAGATATGGTGGAAATAGTGAAATTTTATATATTTGACCTTGACCTTTTGACCTTTGACCTTGAGCATGTGCACCCAAAAGTTGATAGGCACAACTTCACCCCCTAATACACATACATGCCAAGTTTCATTAGGATACCTCAACAGGTTTCGATAGTTACCTTGTCCACAAAATTCATTACGGACGGACGGAAGGACGGACGGACGGACAACCCGAAAACATAATGCCTCCGGCACCACTTCGTGGCGGAGGCATAAAAATGAATGGTACCCTAGTGTCTTTAGTGGTTTTGTCAAACAAGATATATATCTCCAAATGAAACAACAATGTCTAGGATCACCAAGGTACATGTAGAAGTAATTTATTAATTTCTTCACGAGGATCTTTCATTCTCATTTCCTGGGATCGTAATTGCACCAATGTGTGCAGGACACCGATTAGGTGCAGCCACAATTTAATTAGCAGCATGTTTTGATTCTTAACATAAAACACACACATGTACACACACAAACGCGTGCGTGAAAACACACATGCACATGCTGATGAAAAACACATGCAAATACAATTATTTATGTTTAAAATATTGAGCTGTAATGAATTAAGAAACTGGCTTTTTGAGAACTTGTTCATTTAAGATTGCAGCTGTGAATTTCTACAAATTGATGCTCCTGACTCACCTCTACACACAGAAATATTCAGTGTTCTGAAAAATCCACCTAAGCAGACTGATGGAGATCAGTCAGATTTTAACATTTCTACCTGGCACAGAAATCTGGTTAAAACTGATCCTGCTCTCTTTCTCAATATGCAAGAAAGTGTTATAGCATAATAAGACATCATGGATGATGACACATTATGAAGTTATTAGAGGAGGAAAATTTAAAGGTTAGAAAGTTACAGAGAAAAAATATGAAGGCCAATACTGGATATAACAGCATATGACACAGCTCTCTTAATTCTTGATCAGATTTGATATAGTCACTACAATGAAGTTGAACAGTAGAAACAGTGTGTGCTAACTTAATGCATATCGAAGGCAGAATATGTAGAGCAATCAAGCTTAAACAGAAGGTTACACATGACATAAATCATCAAGTGTGAATATTGATGCATGCACATGTTGTTCCAATGGAATGAAGAGAAAACTATTGTTACAATCTGTAACTAAACATAAAAGGTGAAGTGATCAAGCATGAAGCATTGTCAATACGTTCAGTGAATGAGGCAATATGTGTGTCAATACTTACCCAACCTCTTTGTGAGCAAGTTCAAAGGGCTTGCTAACTGACACAAATGTACAATGCATTGAGACAAAAGAGAAAGTTAGAGATTCCAAAGATGTCATGATACATTGAGGTTGCCAAGAGGATGAGCTGTATGTATGACTGTGCTACCTTTCTTGGAGGCCTGTGATGCATCAGCCTTCATGTTCTCCCTTTCCTCCTGTAGGAGCTGTTCCTCAATCTCAGTCCTGGTCATCTCAGATGTCGCTGTGGTAGTCGTGGCTGCCTGGCCCTCCTGCTGTTTGGCCATCTTGGCTCTCTTGGCTGCCAGTCTCTCCCTTGCCAGCTGTTTCTGCCTCTCCCTGTCCTTCTCATAGCTGTTGGCAAGTTACAAAGGAACTTTAATCAATATTCCTGCCTTCTTAGAAGTAAAACGGGACAAATCAAAGTGTGCTGTTTCCACAGGAAGGCATCTTGGAAAGCCATTTGATTTGATGATTGAGGTAGCTTCACATCAAACCTTTCAGGCTCAGGATTGGATCTGCTGAATGGCCCTCTAAAAGTCTTTGACTTACTAGGACTGAACTAGATGAACGAGAGACAACGTAACACTTGACAACAGGATGTTGATTAGTATCACTTCGCACACCATGACCATGTTTTAATCAACCCACTGAAGACTATTTGAAGACTTATTGGGACACTATATAGAATGTAAATGCACTTGTATTTAGATATCAACAGATGTCATCTGACAACAAAAAGATACCATTCTGTACAACTGTCTGTAAAATACCCTATGTCACACTGACTTGGCAAGCTGTCTTACTTTGCCTCTCGGGCCTTTTCATGCTGCTGAGCCAAGCCAAAGAGAGCGGCAGCGGCCTCAAACTTCTCCTCATCTTGCAGCTTGCGTTGATCTCGACGTAGCTTGGCCAGGGCCAGCTGTCGCTCCTTCTCAGCCATCATGGACTCATTGTGGTCCTTGAGACCAGCTAGGAGGGCATTCTTCTCATCCTCAAAGTGGTTGTTCAGATCTTCAAGAATGTTCTATAATGGGGATAGACAGAGATAAAAGATACCCAGAATATAGAAAATCATGACAGACATTGATAGCAATTAAACAAATACCAACAAGCCAATTAATATACAAACTTTGAAATTGTATTTGTCATTTGAAAGTAGAAACAAAATTAATACATTAACCTGTTGAGGACGAGTCCCGAGTACCTCGGGCAAGCGTCTATGGGAAATGCATGTTGTAGCAAAATCAAACCATCATCAACAAGTTAACATGCAGATTGTTGCATCTAAAAATAAGAAACTCAAATGCATTCAGAATTGTTTGTGGACAATTTGGCAATACTTCAGTTGATTATTTGATTAGAATTTGACCCTGAATGCACAGAGCATCGGTAGTTCCTTTGCTGTTAGACCTTAGCACTGGAGCGTTGGTAAAACATTTCTGTTACTCAGATGGACGTCTTACTCAAATTATGGGCTATTATGATGAAAACACATACAATATTTGCCGAAATACCCTACAAAAGATTACAAAATCTAGCAACTTACATGAAGATCAAGAACACTAATCCCACTATAAAATGGAATTAATAATGAAATAATATAACATAAAATGAAAGAGAACAATTTTTCTTCATGACTTTCTTCTTAAGAAATCATCCATTGGAACATTCTTATAAATGAATCTACTGTTCAATGCACCTTTGAAAAAACTCATATTTTGGGCCCCCTGTATACAAACAAAACAACATCTTCATCATTTGACCAAGATGGCTTGTTTCCAACAGCACAACGATGCAACATTGAGTTGGCTAACTGATATATTGTTGTTGTTGTTGTTGTTTTTAGTAATTTCTCTTTTTCTTTGATGAATTTTTGTTAAATGCAATGTCAAAAGTAGACTAACATGTCTTTTCTTGCGTTCCTCCAGGACATCTCTTCGGGTCTCCTCGTGATCCAGGATGTCATCCAACACTTCCTCATCTACTGCCAGACCTTCCGCCTCTCGCTCCTCTTTCAGCTTCTTCCTCCTCTCTAGACGAAGCTTCAACCTTTCCGCTTGCTCTGTCTTTGTTACACCGAGTAGACGAGCCAGCTCTTTACGCCATGTAGGGGGTGTGGGAGAGAAATCAAGTCACAATCAGATCACTGGAGGGTTGACTCAATAACACACTTGTGAGAAATGCAAGATGGCCACTACCACTAGTGTGAAGTAAGTTGATTGCTTTAATAGGGTAGACTTTCATCAATAATATAAAGTGTCCCCATGCATAAATTTCACTTATTTTCTTCTTTTTGAAAAAGGTTGATAAATACACCTATTGATGGCAACTTTATTGAAAAACCATGGCTTGGGACTTTCTCCTAACATCAGCCCAACAGACTGAAATATAGAACACATATCTCAAAGGCATCAGTTACAGAATGAATTATCAAGATGTACCTTGGAAACTAATGCTGGCACTGTTAGTAGGAATATCAATGCACATCTAACTGTTTAGGTTTTAAATGATGCCATATGATTTGGTAAAATTTCGCCACATTGTAGGGAAATTTAAAGGGGATGGCTAGTAACCGATCAGTGGGAATCAGTGGGAATGCTGAGGGATGATTGTTCCAATCCTTGTGGGATTCATTTAAGAGTACATTATATATCTATTGTTGTGTAAAAATTATTTGCTTCAGAATGGTCTCATATTCAAGTAATGTGCAGTTTAATGTTTCCAGGTTAGCGTGCCTGGTCAGTGACGGGGCATTAATCTGCACAGTACTTGAATATGAGACCGTTCTGAAGCAAATAATTTTCACACAACAGCAGATATATAATGTACTCTTCAATGAATTCCACAAGGATTGGAACAATCATCCCTCAGCATTCCCGCCGATTCCCACTGATCGGTTACTAGCCATCCCCTTTAACATACATCATTGCAACAATTCCTCATTAGCATTAAAGATCTCATTGGTACAAAGTTTTGTGATGTTCCTTCCTCAGCTAGTCAATACAAAAACAAAATATAAAAAAGAAGGACTTGCACATGTTAATACCTCCGTTATGATAACACATTGGTACATTATATGATGCAGATAATATACTGTAGAGTGACATAATGACATGCACTATGCATTGCTGGTGTTATTAACTGCCCCATTCGGTGGGTGACATAGCTGACTCATAGGAAGATTGTATGACTGACCTGTCTGATCCTTGATGCCCTGGCTGAGCAGGGCACTAGCCTCATCAAACTTGTTCTCCTGCCTCAGTTTGCGTTCTTGGAGCTTAAGCTTCATGAGGCGAGCCTGGCGCTCACGCTCTGACAGCTGGGCCCACTCTGCCTCTCCTGTCTGCTTGATCAAGGCCTGGGCAGAGAACAACACATCCATTCATTTTTCATGTTTGGCAACAAACTTCCCAATGTGCAATTTTTAAATTGTGTGCATGAAATTAATCCCTTCTGTACCTGGACAAAACTAATGATGAAAAGAAAAAATACAAATACTGCTGCTTTCATGTTGCTGATCAGTATGCAGCAAAACTCAACAAAACAGAACTCTTGTGCTATTTGGGTGTGATTCAACATTCAAAATATGATGCATAAATGACTGTAGTCACATAAAAATCCTTTTCTTTTTTGGCACAACTTGTGACAAAACAGCTTTTTTCCATATGTGCACAAATTACAAATCCCGATATCAACTAAAACATAATGGGGGGTGAACAGATGCAGAATTTTGCAGCCAAATCTAGTAAATGATTGCACTTGTCCTACATATAGCACATGAGCCTCTCGGAAGCAACACCTCTCTGAAGCAACACCTCAGGAATGCAGACACTTCTAAACATAGGTAGGCTAGTACCTCAGCTACCTCACATACCTCAGCTAGTAGCTTGTCCCTCATGGCATCATATTTACTCTCCAATGCCTTGACAAGCTGCTCCTCAGTGACTGCCTCTGTCTCCTCTTTGGTCACAAGCACTGTGGCAGCTACATTGTCATTCCACTTGTTGGCCCTAGCGATGAACTGCACTTGCTTCAGCTGCTTCAATGTCATCAAGGTCTACACAGAACAAACAGATATATCAACGAAACATTATTTCATTGCAAGCAGCGCAATTGTACACGTCAGTGTTTAATCTGTTAGTACTGATGGTATGACTGCTTGCATGTCAAGATTGTTAAAAGGAGGCATAAATCCTTCTGATGACTTTCAAGTAGAACATTTGATAGATTTTGAATGACTAAAACTTGGTTGTTGTTTTTTTTACTGGTTTTATACAGTAAATTGCTCTTACAACTACTCCAGCTTTTCTTTGGTCTCTTTGAGTCATCCTTATTAGGTACAGTATACAGGAACTTGTGCAAGAATTTCAGTTATTCATTTAACCCCGCTTCTTAACCAGGGTGGGTCATGAAGCTTTCTCAGGCGGACGGTGGTGTCAGCCAAAAATAAGATAAAAAAAGATTTATACTTGTTGGGCCTCAAACAATTTTGTAGGAGCTAAAGCCAAAAAGGTTGAGAAGCAAGGGATTAAACAAGGTAAGTGCCAAAATGTGTCTCGCCCTTGTGGTGACCATCCACTCCCCAAGGGACATCTACTATCCAAGTTTGGTCACAAACAGACCTATGGATCAAAAGTTATGACCCATAATAGAAACGCGCCATAAAAACTGAACATTGGGCCCTAAAGTTCATTGACCCCTGCCTGTGAGCTTTGACCTTGAGGTGACCTTCATATATGGTAAAATGTGAAACTTTGCATGACCCCTCTTCCCTCGAAGTTTGATTGCAATTGAAGCCCAGAGTAAAGAGTTATTGAAGTTTTTGTAGCGTTCTGGACAGATGACTGACGGACGGACGGACGACAGACGGACGGACGATGGACGACAAACGGACGGACGACGGACGACAGAAGGATGACGGACGGACAGACGCTGCAGGCGATCCCTTAGTCTCCCCTCACCTCCGGTGGGCTTGACAAAAATACTATTGTGAACGTTCTGTTGAGTCAGGCATTGCTACATAGCACACAGGTGCATAACACAAAATCTATAATAGTGAACATTTTGAAGACCTATGTGTAATGTCAAAAAGGTGGACAATTATCCAAATGATTTGATCACACCAGACCATGTAATATTCATACTCCATGCTTGGATGAGTGTTGTATAGCATGATTTACTCACTATGTTGTTCTGGATCCAAATACAGGCATTTATTTTTTCACCACTGATCTCATCTACAGTTTATACATAGACCAAACTGATCTAAACTAAGATCTGTGAAAAAAAAAAAAAGCTAGCTTGCTGACATAAGATGTCTCAGTCCTTGACTGCTTCTAGCTCTGCCACCTACGTACCTTGTTGTCTAGATCCTCCATCAGGATACCTGCTTCCTTGTCCTGCTTCTCCTGAAGGTCAGCCAAGAGGTTGACCTCTATGTCTTCATCTGAAGCCTCCTCACCCTTCTCAGTCTTGTCATGGAGATGACATTCAAGCTGGATAGCCACTCCTTTCTGTTGATTGATGGCAATGTTGTGATATCCACGATAGGTTGTGGTTAATGACAGATAGAGTAGGAATTAGAAGAGGACTTTACATCTCATTCTTATTGATCGTCACATGATCTACTTGGTGCAATTTGTTCATATACCAATGATTTGAAATTACGACTACTTGTATGACTGTAATCTAATATCACAGTATCTCACAGAAAAATATAACAGTATCATTATGGCAATGCATTGTCACTTACATAGCACCACTCCTACGTCTTGTACACAAAAAGACCCAAATTGTGAAATCCATTGATAGTGTGTAGGACACCACAAGCATACTTATTGTCCAAATTGGTAGCGCTGTTTGATTTTTACAGATCTTTGTTTATTTCTTGTATTCAATGTCTCTATGAGAAAAAAAGAAGAAAAAAAAGGGAAGAATAATGGTGACTGCCATAACTTCAAACTAAATGATTGAAATAGTGTAGAAAATACACTGGGTAGAGTATCCAACTTAGCGAGAGCTAGGCCGCATTCATGGTGCCTTTTCAATAAAAGAAGAGCGGTGAATCTGACCTTCAATATCTCAGTTTGTTCCTGCTCAGTCTCCTTGGTGGGGCCACTCTCCCTCCACTGCCTTCGCTGCTCCTTCAGCTCTCCCAGTCGCTGCTGACGCTTCTGCTCTGACATCAGGCTGGCGTTCTTACGCAGCTCACCCTGACTCTCCTCTTGGACAAGCTGCCATATACAGAATGGATCGAATACGCTTTCCTTACTAACTATCAAAAGAATGAAAACATGAATATGTTGGCAACAAGATGGTAGCCCTTGAATATGATACCAGATTGCAAGAATCAAAACATCTCAGTGAAGTCATTGGTAGTGCTGACATGGAATTCATATCATTCTCTAGTCAGTTGCCAAATGAAAAATAAAAAGCAACTACCTCTTCCGTAATGGATAACAAATGCAAATCATTCAGAGTAGAGGAGAGTATCACATTCATAACTATTTCCTATTTTTTGGACTTGTCAAACAGAAAATTAGTTCATGTGTTCAAAACAAACACTATTGATAAACAGTCAGTAATTTTCTTTATGTAATAAGCATATTTATAATAATTTTGGCTCTTATGAATATCACAGTCAAGGAAAAGCTTAGCGTTGTTCCTCTTATTTCCAGTCCATATTATTTCCTTCCAGTGAGAGGTATTCCAACTGACCTGCATGAGGAAATCTCTCTCAGAGGAATGCCTCAGCTCCATCTCCTTCACTACTGCTTCCTGTAAGGCCTGCTTGTCATTCTCATTTTCTGGCATCACAACAGGAGTGTCTGTCTCCTGTTTGGCTCCAGATGCCTTCAACCTACGCCTCTGCTCCAGACGCTCCTTGGCCAGCTGCTCTTGCCTCTTGCGGTCCCTCTCTTTCCTGAGAAAATTATCAATCCAACATTTGTACTAATTATCATGATTGTAGTGGTAAACTTTACACTACTTTCTGAGAACAAATCACTGCCATATGTGAGTTGAAATAGCATTTTTGGGAAAAGGACATTTTACTGTGGCCACAGATTCTGAACAGGCATAACTAGTCAGTGTGGGATGTAATGATATGTGATTATGATTTAAATCAAAAACTTCCATGTCAGAGTATGTATCGCCTTGCAGAGTACATGAATATGACTGGCAAGACCACCATGGTGCCTTCCTTAACTTGACTTCTCCATACTTCTCATAGGAAAAAATGAGTCTCTTGAAAATAAGTACATTTAAGTTTCCATAAAGAGCCCATCTGACCTTTGATGTATGAGCATATACACATGCAAAAATCAATTTTTAGTCTGAGTGATGTCTGAGAAAAGTTACCAGATCTCAAGTCTTTGGGTACTGGATATTGCTTTCTTCTAGAACATTCAATAAGTCACATAACTGATGAAGCTATACACCTTTTTCATTTGTTTTGCATGCAACAGACCTCTATGAATAGAGACAGACAAGAATGACTTGTGCAAAGAGACTCACGCATCCTCTGCCTGCTGGGCTAGACCCATGACGAGGGCAGCAGCCTCAAACTTGTCCTCCTGCCTGGCCCTCCTCTGCTCCCTCCGTAGCCTGGCCAGCTCTGCCTGCCGCTCCTTCTCGCTCTGGAGGCGATCACTCTGGCCACGCAGTGCAGCCAACAATGCAGCTTTCTCCTACAGGTGTTTTGTGAAGGAGACAATGAAGCTTATCACCATGTCATGTGTTTTGCTATAACTGTGTAACATTACTTGCAGTGAAACATGAACAAGTGAAATGCTCAAGTAACTTGGAAATGGGAAACTTAAAAAACAAGTAATACAATGTAGTATAGTACAAATATTGTTATTATAAACATGAAGCACTATTTCTCACTGTCAAAATGTAGATTACTGCTTAAATATGAAACTACTCAGTAGATAAAAGTGAAAATGGTGATATGTAATCATATTTGAAATGAAACGTGGTGGAGTTTCATGTTGTATTGTTGACCTTAAATCAACCTGCAAATTAGCATTGTCTTTGTAGTTGACCTCTCTAAGCATCTACAAACTGAATTAATTCATTGGTACAAAATCTAATTGTTTTGTAACACTCAGTCTGATACAAGTTGCTATAATTAATGCAATCAGCTTCTTTCCACTATCTTTATGTATAGCGTTATGTAAAAACAGAATACACTATGCATGCAAGTAACTGGCAGCTTAACGAGTCAGCACACCTACCAAAGAAGGTCCAAATTGGAAGAATGAAATGAAGTTTAGAGTATTTCAAATACTACTGATGGATTCAATATAGAATTCAACAATGTAGCATAATTGATGACAGGGAAATTTTAACAGCCAGACATGCAAATGAAGCTGCAAGAAGAAGAGGGTGGTCGACTATGCACTTAAATGTCACTTACATCCTCTAGCCGGTTGTCCAGATCGAGGAGAACATTGCGACGTTGTTTCTTAAGCTCCTCCTCCTCCTGCTGAATCTCCTCCTCTTCCAGTCGAGTCACTTCCTCCTCTGACATTCCTGATTGGTTTTGGAGGGGGGAAAAGGGAGAACAATTAATTTTTTGTCTAATGAGTAAATTTACAAGAAGGATCCCACTGTTGAAACAAGGAAAAGTAGAAATTACGCGGTGCGTAAAATGTGTCCCCGCCGGAAGTAGCATTTAGTAGCAAAATGTACAATATCGGTAAAAAATCAAGGTCAAAGGTCAAAGAAGTCAAAGGTCAAAATTCTGTGTAGAAGGTTTGAAGCCATCACCTAGTGCCATCACAAACAGCAAACAGAATCGAAATCGGGTTTTGATAGAAATGGCGGAGTAGCATTTTGTAGCCAATGTACAATATAGGTCAAAAATCAAGGTCAAAGGTCAAAGAAGTCAAAGGCCAAAATTCTGTGTAGAAGTTTTGAAGCCCTCACCTAGTGCCATCACATAAAGAAAACGGAATCGAAATCGGGTTAGAAATGGCAAAGGAGGAGCATTTTGTAGCCAATGTACAATATAGGTCAAAAATCGAGGTCAAAGGTCAAAGAAGTCCAGGGTCAAAATTCTGTGTAGAAGTTTTGAAGCCCTCACCTACAGACTGTAGTGCCATCACATAAAGCAAACGGAAATGAAATGGGGTTAGAAATGGCAAAGGAGTAGCATTTTGTAGCAAAATGTACAATGCAGGTCAAAAATCAAGGTCAAAGGTCAAAGAAGTCAAAGGTCAAAATTCTGTGTAGAAGTTTTGAAGCCCTCACCTAGTAACATCACATAAAGCACACGGAATCGAAATCGGGTTAGAAATGGCGAAGGAGTAGCATTTTGTCGCAAAATGTACAATATAGGTCAAAAATCAAGGTCAAAGGTCAAAGAAGTCAAAGGTCAAAATTCTGTGTAGAAGTTTTGAAGCCCTCACCTAGTGCCATCACATAAAGCAAACGGAATCAAAATCGGGTTAGAAATGGCGAAGGAGTAGCATTTTGAAGCAAAATGTACAATATAGGTCAAAGGTCAAGGTCAAAGGTCACAACTGAAATTCTGTGTAGAAGTTTCAAAGCTCCCATGTAGTGCTATCATATAAAGCAAACAGAATCAAAATTGGCTCATAAATGACAGAGAAGTAGCAAATTGAATATTTTGATCACACACGGACGCACAGACAGACAGACGGACGGACGGACAGACGGACACACGGACACACACACGTACGGAGCCCGTTTCATAGTCCCCTGCTCGAACTCGTTCGGCGGGGACAATAACACTGGGATGAGTGAATAAATTCATCAAACTATCTAGCTCAGTTTATCATCATGGTATCAGGATAATTCTTCAGTCACACTGTTTGATACTACATCTGTATTCACATTAACAGTGTAAGGTGGTAGCAGCAGAACCAGGTACTTAATTGAAGCAAGGCATTTTGTTCTCAGTCAGAATGGCACAACACTGTAAGTTCATTGTTGTTTCATCATAAACACCTGATTGCCTCCGTGACATCTACATCAAATAAATCAAAACTTAGACTAAAACTTTAAAGACAAACCTTCAGCCAGCCTCTGCTTGCGTCTCGCTAGTCTTAGTCTTAGTCTCTCCTCTTGAGCCTTCTTGGACTCTCCCATTAGGGACTCCAGAGCTTGCTGGGACTTGGCAGCATCACCCAGCAGCATGGCTGCCTCATCAAACTTGCCCTCCTGCCGCAGCCGGCGTTCTTCCATCTTCAGCTTCATGAGGCGTAGCTGGCGTTCCCTCTCTGATAGCTGTGCCCACTCTCCCTCTCCAAGCTACAGGCATCAAGACAAGTAAGGAAATAATGACAGTTTACCGGGAAAGCTGTGCCGAGGCACACTGTTTGCATTAGACATTGTCATACCCGAAATGCAGCTCAAAATCCAAAGACTGCAAATCTGGATCTACGACATATCCAAACATGCAATAGATATAATGCACAAACACTAAGAGACACAATAGATACTCATTTACCACAGATAAAACCTGTCTGCCATCACTGCTTGAACATTAACAGTAAATGATAGGAAGAGGTGGAATACTAGGGGGACTTAAGATGGGATGTAACTGTTACACACATAGATGAAACTTAATGATTGAAACATAGCATGCACTTCCATTATAAAAGTAAATCTGAGTTCATGTCATATCTTTCTCACTCCAGTGTATGCAATTCGGTCTAGCTTGCCTTTTACAACACAGAGTCAGCACAAAAGATGACATAACTGAGCAATGTTTGGAGCTTATCAACACTAACTACCCCTTCTGAAGAAGGTACTTCATATTTTGTTTCCATACACCAGTACTGTTTATGTATTTCAAGCCTTTAACTAGTGACCAAAATCTGAGAAAATTCAGATGTATATGGTGTGTGTCAGATGAATGACAAAAGACAATTCTTGCTGAAAAACTTCTGACAGACATTTCCCCCCCTCCACTTTTTTATATGCCAGCTAACACAAGTTCTTACAAAAAATCAAACAAACATACAAGGCAAGTGCCAAAATGTGTCTCGCCCATTCACGTAGAAGAAATTGTTTTACTAACTCCTGGAAGTTCATTGACCCCGCCTATGACCTTTGACCTTGTGGAGACCTTCAACTCCCCAAGGGACATTTACCAGCCAAGTTTAGTCACAAACGGACATATGGATCAAAAGTTATGAGCCATAATCCAAACGCGCCGTAAAAACTTAACATTGGGCCCTAAAAGTTTGTTGACCCCTGTCTGTGACCTTTGACCTTTTGGTGTCCTTTAACTCCCCAAGGGACATCTACCAACCACGTTTGCTCACAAACGGACAGATACATCAAAAGTTATGAGCCATGATTGAAACGCCCCGTAAAAACTTAACATTGGGCCCTAAAGTTCATTGACCCCTGCCTGTGACTTTTGACCTTGAGATGACCTTCATGTTTGGTAAAATGTGTAACTTTGTATAACCACTCTTCCCTCCAAGTTTGATGGAAATTGAAGTCCTCAGTAGAGAGTTATTCAAGTTTTTGTAGCGTTACAGACGGACGGACAGATGCCGCAGGCGATCCCTTAGTCTCCCCTCACCTCCGGTGGGCTCGACAAAAATCATGAGATTGGATTCTGTCTTAATTTGGCAGTAACATAGGAAAATCCTGACCTGCTTCATGAGGGCATCAGCAAGAAGTTTGTCCTTGAGGGCATCATACTTGGCCTCCAGTGCTTCTATCAGCTGGTTCTCTCCGGCCTTAGTGGTAAGGTCAGTACTGGTCACCACAATAGTCACATTCTCATTCTTCTCATTCTTGATTGCCTCTTGGTTCTCAGTCTGCAGCTTGGTAAGGGCACCATGATCCTTTTGTGAAGAGGTGAGTTAGAAGAGGTACAAAAACAATCAAAGTATGTGGAACTCTTGTCACTTCTCTATCATCTACATGTGTACAGGCAGTGAAGATGGAAAAAAAAAAAGATTTCAAACTCTTATAAATATCTCACATGATTTACCAAGAATATTCCCAACAGATACATGCAATGAATTCTACATTAAAATGCTTCAATTTCTGTTATTCTTTAATAAGCTAGCATAGATTACACCACTGCTGCGCAGTGCTGCAGGGTACGCTATCTACTTAGTTACCACTCGATCAACAACTACAAGTACATGTGCATAATCATTATCTCCCCCATATCCAACCAAATTACTTATCCGGACGGGCGCTGGTCCCAACATGGCCAGATAACAGAGGTCAGACTGTACTTCAATAACTGGAAACAAAGGAATCAGAAGTTAGCAACCAGCCACCAACAGAGCCATATCTACACCAGTCCTGTCTTCAGAAATGTCTTACTTTGTCTGGTAGAGAATGGATGATGGTTTCACACTCCTTGTCCTGCTGCAGCTGTAAGTCAGCCATGATGGATATGATTATTTCATCTTCTGACACTTTTCCCTCCTGACTGGATTCCAGGAGTTTGGATCGTGAGACCATCTTAACAACAGCTGCCTCCTGCAGTAACTTAGTTCGCTCTTCCTTTTGACCTGTGTACATAGGAAAAGGATTAGAATAGAGAGAATATCACTCATTGGTGTCCAAAAAGCATCTCAAATAAAGCCAAATTCACTATAAAAAAATACCAGAATATCGAGCAAGACTTGTGTTTGAACAAAGCTATCAAGGCCAATCTTGCATTAGGTAAAGGAGGATATGACATATTCTTTCTAACCTCATGAGAAAGAATAAAATCATATTACACGGTATTACTGAAGAGGAATGAATAACATTACAAGGCTTTTTGCACAGGCATAGTATAGACTTACTGAGTTGTAGCTGCTTGATCTGGTTCCAGATGTCTTGAAGTCTCTCAGCACGTGCCTCTGCCGAGAGGTTTCCAGCAATGAACCTTTCCTCCTCACTGCCACCACGTTGGAGGAGCTGAAGGAGAACCACCCTCTCTCTCTCATGCTTCCTCTCTAGCATCTTGAGGACTGCATCCTGGTTTACAGAACATTATCAGGATGACACCTTCAGTAGAGACTACGCTTACTGAAAACTCCTGACAATTGAGAGGCAAATTTGTCCCTTGGGTGCAAGACACACTCATAAATGTGAACTCCTTACACTGTTTCTAATTTGTTTAGATGAGTCTACAACTTTCTGGGTATAGTTGTACCTGTTCCCAAATTGGTACGCATATGAGCAGGTATACACGCATCAGAACTCTTCTGGAATATATCTTTTGTCCACTAACACAACAAACTCTTCTGCTAGTAGAATCACTCTAATGAGAAATAGCACTAGATTGAGTAGATGTATGTACAAGTGAGTTGTGGTACAATAAACCAACACATTTCTACTGGTAGTTCACAGCAATATGCATGGAATACAAACCTGTGCAAGGCCATAAACATGATTGAAATTCTGCTTATTTGGAATACCCTTGATCTAAATTCTCGGTCTAAATCTTCCTATTTAAGACATCTGTCAACAATTCAACAACTCGTCATGACTAAAGTGAAACATAGTAAGATCAGGACATGAGTTTCTCTGGATTCATTCACGAGGAGATGACCAAACATAGGGCGTGATCTTAAGAAATCTCACCTGCATGGCAGCTTTGTCTGCCACATCTACAACATGTAGCTCTTCATCTTGCTCCTCTTCAATAGTTCCTAGCTTCTGTCTTCTCCTTGCTGCCTCAAGCCGTTCCTTGGCCAACTGCTCTTGACGCAGCCGATCCCGCCGTAATCTGGGCACAAAGTTTGTGTTGCACAAACATTACTCTATTCTCATATTGGTGAAGTGTATATGAATAACAACTATGGCACCCTGCCCTGAAATTGAGTTGGCATAAAACCTAGCATAATTGTGAATACTCTTGAATAAAATTTGATTGGAGTAATGCTGTGGTAATCCTTTTGTCTAAGAAATAATGCTGAGTACAGAAATTGTGTGTATGTGCTATTGCCACATGACACATCAATATTCAGATACTATACTTATATGAGTAAAGATGTAAATATGAATATAAAGTTGTTTGAAACAAATGAATGAAATGCCGATAACTCTTCTCCAGCACACAGTACACTGACTCTCCTGTTTTGCCTTTAGTTTATAGTAAAAGATGAAGGAGAGTACAAAGTTGGTAAAGACTGGGATATTACCTCTCATCCAAAGCGCCCTGATGTCTCTCTGCCAGACCCAGGACAAGGGCAGCCGCATGGAATCCATCCTCTCTCCTGGCCTTCCTTACCTCCCTCTTCAGGCGGGCCAGTGCTGCCTGCCTCTCCCGCTCGTTGAGGTACTGTGCATCGACACCCCTGAGCTGGGCAATCAGGGCTTCCCGCTCTGCATCGTAGCGCTTCTGGATCTGAGTGAGAACATCATCCTCTGTCTCCTCTTCATCTTCTGAGATGCCACCCTCCTCACCCTCTTGAATTGGATCAAGGCCTGGAAAGTTTAATGTGAAGTTTGATTTGTGTCAGAATATTGGGCCCCATCAATACAAGCCCTGCTTCACAGGGGTCCATAACCTTTCAATGTCTTTTATATATGTACACTTTCCGATATAATTACATGCATATTTTTATTTGCATGTGTATACATATGTTTTTACTGAATGGTTGAATGAAAATTGAATTGAATTGAAGTGAAGTGAAAGTGAGGGGGATCAAGAAGACAGCTTGATGTTTCCATGATAAACATTGCACTTGCACAAGGTCCCTAATAATCAAACATTTGCTCAAATAGTCAAATCTCACATGACTATTTCTGCTATTCATATCACAAAATCTCAACTACATTTAGAACAGACCTTTAATATGATAAATTAGAAGTGAGTCAAATTTCAGTAATTGAAGCACTACTAAAGCAAGCATGCAAAATGATGTGGATGACACGATTACACGCAGACATAGTTTGAAATGGTAATGCATGTGTCTGCATAAACCAGTTTAAAAAATGTAAATATATCATGAACATTTGTACAATGTGAATCATTTACCTTGTGATACTCTCTTCTTTCTCAGCTCCATTTTCTGCCTTCGTTTCTCTTCATAGCGGTCCCTCTCTGAACCCATCAACTTCTTGAGATCATCTGATGCCACCTCAATCTGAAGCAACTCAGAAATCTCGGAGGTTTTGCCTGTTGAAGAGGTAATGGTTGTCAATCATTTGTTACGGTGTGGTGACATCTTCATCATCCCATTTTTTTTTTATTTTTCAATGAATAAGCCATGAGTATAAGATTGTAAAACACGTTCTACGGCCAACTTTTGTGAGAAAGCATCTTCTGCTGTGTGAGAAAATGAATATCACTACAGCTGCAGCTGTTTATATCTACCCTTTCTGAATTCCAGTAAATTCAATTCAAGTTTGGTTTCATTGCAAATAAAGATAGCAGAACAGTAAGCCAAAATGAAAATATTGTCATGCATACAGAGAAAAAAATTATGATTACATGAAACACACACCATCACATCTGCTTTTTAATACTAAATTGCAAACATACAAAAAATGAACACAGTATGTTTGTTTAAAACTACGAAACTTGTTACTTGTTTATGTTCTTCAGCTTACATTTCCCCTTAAAAATTAAGAAAATTTTCTCATATGTAAAACCATACAACTATCAACTGAACTAAAAAAACATGTATCATTCATTCTTCCCTTTAACATTTGAAAGCATGTTACCTTCAGCCCGAAGCCTTCTCTCCTGCTGTTTGAGGTCCAGCAGCATGGTATGCTTCTCCTCTTCAGACATCGTCTCCCACTTCTCTTCACCAACCTTCTTGATGAGAGCCTCCTTCAGAAGCTTCTGTCTCAGGGTGTCATACTTCTTGTCAAGCGCCTATAAGATGTAAGGCATAATTAAAAATGTTTAGCGATGTACATCTAATGCATGGCTGACTTAGCTATTTCATTGCCTCCTTTTTCAACAGTTGTTATGACATTTTATTTTTTTTTTTTTTAGATATTAGCATATCTCAACTAAATCACAACTGTGTTCCCTATTACGAGAACAATGCTCTTGAACAATAATACCATTATGTGCTTCACACACTGCAATTTCAGCACTGAAATTTGACATTTGGATTTGCTCAATAGCCTTCTTTTTTCATCTGCTGATATTAAATTCAGAACAACTGTCAGCAGGGTTATGCTACGTTATCAACTGGCAGAGAAAGAAACAGTTATTTTTAAATAACAAGAAAAGCACTCATATGTATTTAACAATTCCTCACCTGTAATAAGCTGTCTTCATCACCGACACCCTCGTACTGTGTGAAGATCGTCAACACATTGCGTCCCTGCTCATTGTGGCGAGCCCAGATCTGATCCATGCGCAGACGAGACAGCTGCTCCTCAGTCTGGCAAGGTGAAAAAACAAGCACAGACTTATCTTGGTCATTCCAGACACAACCACAGAAATTCAAGTTCAACTTCTCACTTTCTAGTTGTCAATTGCTGGGCACTCTCGATATTAGCTAGTTCCATTTCTTGGTATAAAAATTTGAAAAACCTGTGTCCTTCTGTAAGCTACACAAGAGAGCTTAATTGGAAAGTAAATCTAGTATTTTTGTTATGTTACAGCATTCAATTGTTTGAATCATATATTCCCCTGGATCCATGAAAGAAGGGAGTAGAATTACCCACCATAATCAGAGCATTTAATTACAATATTATCATATTGTACACTTCAATATTATCGTAACCATCCCGGAGAGCATTGAAATAAGTACACTGTCTGATAGTAGTTTAATGATAATCATGACCAAATGATTGGGAGAGTGTAGTCGTAAAGTTAGAATGTCTAATATGACATTTTTATGGCACCTTAATCAGAAATATAGCACTGGATAAATCCTATATGTTTGATTAAAATCTAATTGTTGATGAAAATTGCCTAGAATTTACCAAATAAAAGTATATCACATTTTGATGAGCCACAAGGTAAGTGTAAACATCAGAAACCACCATATTGAATTGAATTTGTATACACAGTGGCTTATCATAGATTTGCAGGGTGAAACTATTTTACCTTTTAAATCTATAAACAGTTTGAAAGACAAAATAGTCTCAAGCAAAAATGGATAATTTGAATGAGGGACAGGTTGTCACCAAGCATTTTGAAAAAAAAAAAAAAAGTGGAGGCTCATTCACAAACTGAGATATAGTTCATACTTCTACTTGCCTGATAACAGGCTTCATATAGCCATGGTCTTGAAGATAATATTACACTGTATCTCATGTAAAATGCACAATGCAAGTGACATTTGTTCATTTCTTCCATTTGTTCAACATAATCACCTTACGGTGTAATTAGCATGATAGATGAAAGCAGCCCTTTGATACCTAGTGCATTCAATGGAGTTGATTTTTTTTTCATGCACTACACCAAGAAATAGGTGAATTCTCATGTCACAAACAGAATTCATCTCAACTACCTACAATATATGCCAGTAGCTTATGATAGATAACTACTGATGCTCTTCATTTGAAACAACAGCATTCTGTGTGACCCTGCATAAGCAAAATCAAATATCGAAAAAGACGGTTACTTATTTAAATCTCCATTGACAGCGCTGAATAGATACATACATACCATTTGTCTTACCATTGTAAAGATGGTTGCCATGACAACCTCACACTCTCTTTCCTGTTCTTCCTGTAGGTCTGCTAAGAGTGTAGCAGTCACCTCCTCCTGCTCAACTTCCCCTTCTGTCAGCTGTTCCTGTAAGGTCCTATGACGGAGGATACTCTTGATAGCTCCTGCCTCCTCCAAGATGTCACGATTCTCTTCTTTTTCCTCTGAAAGAGAATTATATGTCCACAATATCACATTACCCAAAGAGTTTATAAGTGTAAATTATCTCTTGCAAAATAAATAGTATAAGTACTACAATACATACATACATCTGTCTTTGCTTTCAATCTCAACACTAACTACTACGAATACAGTTATTATCGATTGCTTTCTTCCATACATCATATGTGACTGTGCATCACAAAACGAACGAAAAGTCGCAGCCCTTGATTTTGCGAGAGGACCTCAAAAAGGTGAAATGGGTCAACCGGGTCAATTTTGAGTTTTTCATACTATCTGAAAGAGCTATTCTTCATTTACATTATTCTTAAGTTTGGGGTTATAAAACGAATTGGAAAGTGTGTTTTCAGCAGTTTTGCTACAATCCCTTTTTTGTAGAGCAGTGCGATTAGGTAAGTCTTTAGAGGCCCCCTTTCATTTCTTTAAAACCCTTTGCACATCCTTCACTTTCAACTCTAATAACTTTTGAATAGATAATGCTACTGCCTTGAAAGTTGGCATTTATCATGGACAGAATGTGCTAATAGAGCATGCTTAATTTCAACTTAATCTGATAATCCCTTTATTGTTATTGCTACGGTGGTTTACAGCCTGTTTTTGTTTTTGTTTTGTTTTTGTCCCTTTCATCACTCAGCCAGCATGGTTTGGAAAGATTAAGCGCTTGAATAGACCCTGTAATTCAGAGCCTCTTTTCTCAGTCCACACCTTTCCAGAGTGTGTGCTTTCTTTCCAATATGTAGATAGGTTAGGGGATCGGGAGTCCATTTGAATTGAGTCATACATCATTTTACAGCTTAGAATCTGCTCTTTCAATATCTTCCCTTAACTAAAAATCCATGTCTGGCGACTTTTTGTTGGTTTTGTGATGCAGGGTCACATATAATGTCACAGTTGACGACTGCAGCTCCAAAACACCACCAGTCCTTCCTTAGATATTTCCCAATGGAATTTTAACTCTCACAGCACAAGAAAACGATGCATAATTTACTCTAATCAAACACTTCACAATGGTATTTCAATTTCCCCAAGACTTTTAGATTTCACTGATAGCATTTATTCTACACTGAATTAGTAATGTGTACAAGGCTGTAGGTTGATTACCATGATACATTTTTTTTTTCAGAAATATCTCACCTTTTCATTTTTCACTACAAATAGTAATTTCTAAATTGTCTATTTGTTGAGAAATCACAGAATCTGGAGACAAACCGTAACTCCTCTCTTGAAAAGTGAATCAAGATTGTATTGAAATGTGATCAGTTGATTTGACAGTTACAACATTCAAATTCATATTCAAATTCAGTTTATTTCACATGCTAAAAAGGAAACATCACATTTAGAAGATGAACAGAAGAGAACATTACCTGTGTGTAGAGACTAAAGGGCAAGAATATGGACCGACTAAACCACTGGACAAAGAAAATGGTGCAATAAATCCTGTTACGTATTTGAGTCTCTCCATCTTACTACAGTTACTGTACCTTTCTTTTCAAGGTTGAGTCCCTCAGCTTTGGACCTGAGGTGAAGGAGTCTTTCCTGCCTGCCCTCTTTGCCCATCTTCCTGGCTGCATCTCTTACATCCTCACTGCCCTCATCCATGATGATGTTCACCAGGAGCTCCTGCTCCGCCCGATGCCGGCGATCCATCTCTCGCAAGACTGCATCCCGCCAGGCCTCAAGGTCACCTGGGGAAGACAGTTACAGGGTTAATAGTGTAATGCCCTGCAAGCCAAAGTTCTTGCTTATTTACACTTAATCATTAATGTGATTATATAATGCATACATATTAACAGGTCTTACTGTTCCATTTGCAGTAGTGGCGAGTAAGATATCATCATCTTCTGTTTACAACTCGAGAGCCATACTCACCAAGCCTCAGTACTTCTACCATGTATATGTGAAGTGAATGCTGCATGTGGTCTCTGGTTTGAAAAAAATCCCACAAAGTACATTGGATGGCATACCTTTGGGTGGTAAGTTTGGATCATCAAAGTCATCCACAATCTGTTCAGATTTGTTCTTCCTTGCTGCAAGCCGTTCTCTGGCAAGTCTCAGTTGACGCTCTCTCTCTGCCTTCAATCTACAATTAAATTATGATCGGAATTTACACAGTCATGGGCTATCTCCTCTGAATACCAAATGGTAAATTGAAGAAGGAGTGAAGTGATGAAAAACACTCCAAAATACAATATGCATATCAAAATGACTCCAAGTACTATACTTACTTAATTCTTCACAACAAAAGTTTGCATGAATATGTTTGTATATTGAAAGGGAAAAAAATTATACCTCTAAAAGTGGAAGATTATAGAAGGTGAATGTGAATGGTATTGACACATGACAGCATGCACGGCAAAGTAATAGATGATAGTATTGCTGCAAGCTTAGACTTCTATCAATGTGCATACTTTTCCTCCATGTTGGCTTTGTTCCTCTCTGCCAATCCGAGCAAGATGGCTGCCTCATCAAAGTTGTTCTCCTTGGCTGCACGTCGGCGCTCCCTCTTCAGTCTCAGCAGCAGCTCCTGCCTCTCTCGCTCACTAAGGTACTGGTTCTGTTGTTGCCGTAGCAACATCATGATGGCATTGAGCTCTTCATCCTGCCTCTTCTGGAGGTCCTTCAGGATATTGCCTGTGGTTGTCTCACTCTCTTGAATTTCTGCCAGAAGTGAGTATATCAGATTTTACTTCAATCAGAACTTCAATTTGAAGTAAAAGACTGCTATTACAATACTACTGATGTACTTCACTTGAATGCAAAAATTCACTTGATTCATGTCACTTAAATGTAGCAAGAAATTGCTGTTGTTCTATAGTGTGTTGTTGATATGAGATTGCTCTAGAACTAGTGCTCTTTATGACAAAAGAATATGCAGTACAGAGAGCTGTCTTAGTACAGAAAGGGACAACTAAAATATTCAATGAAAAGTACAAGTACAGGTGACTGCCGTTAAATCAAAGTCCTTGGGACCGGCAGTTTTCGTTCGTTACACCAAAATTTCGTTATAGCCCAACAGGAAAGAACATAAAGACATATTGATGATAATTTTGGGACCTAAATTTCTACTTTGTTGTAACAAGAATGTTGTTATAACCATGTTTCGTTATTACAGCAGTACACTGTATACCTGAATCACTCTCTTCATCTGATTCAAGGCCTTGGGCTTTACGCTTTTCCCTCATGAGAAGCCTCTGTTGTAGCTTCCTCTGGAACTCCTCTCGACTGGTGCCCATCAATTTCTCCAGTGCTTCCTTGTCCTACAGCAAACACACATAGAGAGCATACTGCTCAGCAATACAATTCTCTAGCAATCTTCATATGTACTGATCATTTCTCATGCCATTGCACCAAGATAACTCTTAATCACTGCTGGTGGTGACTATGTTTTCTCAAGAACATGATAATTTTGTTAATGTGTCCTTTATACTTGATTAAAGAGAAATATTACCAATACTATAGAATCTGCCTAGCAAATCTGATACAGCAATGCTATTGCAACTGATTGACAACTGCCCTATAGCGACGTAAAGAAATGTAATTTTTGAATTTTCATGAATTTGTACAGCAATGCTGTTCCAAAATATAAAGCCCTTAGTTACCAACATCTATGAAGATGGTTTTATAATGACATTAACCATCTGAAAAAAAAACAACAACAACAACCAAACAACATCAGTTGTGACCACCATTCCAGTCATGCAAATATCAATGACAAAGTAATCACTGTGAAGCTGCTCATGTTAGATGCATTGCATGGCTAACTTTCATGTGTAGGCAACCTAACACAAGCACAAGATGCTTTCAAGGCTGCCTGGCTCTCATTGTAAACGCCATTATTACATGTTATTGTGTTTTATTTTGCCGAATAAATGGCCTAAATTGGCCTCAATCAATCAAAAAAAAAAAAAAAACTTATAGTATCCCTGAAATAATGAAAGAATTTCGAATCATGGCTATATCATCCAAACGTGATAACTTTGAAAAGCTGAACATACCTTGATACTGTCTCCCAAGAGCTTTGCTGCCTGGTCAAACTTGCCCTCCTGCCTGAGACGTCGCTCCTCAAGCTTCAACTTCAGGATGTGGCGTTGGCGATCTCCCTCAGTCATCTTCCTCCACTCAGCCTCTCCAAACTGCTTCAGAAGGGCATCTGTCAAGAGCTTGTCCCTGGAAATATGACAGGCAGAGATATGAGTTTGCATTGCTCATTCCTGCTTCACAATCAAACATGCTGTGTATGTGATAGACCTAATGAATATTAAGTAGTTTGTGTTTGTAAGTTGCAAAACTTTGTGAGTTTTTATTGAACCATTCAAAATCTTGACTTATCATCCTGTATTTACCCATTGAAATTTGGAGATATGCTGATATCATGCTTCAAAATACTGTAAACTCAAGATAAACATTGCACTGTTTCATTGTTTACTTTCATATAAGGCTCAATTCCTTTCTCATATACACTTTATAGTCCCAAAGCAAATCTTGAAAATAAAAGATATGCTATCATGTGTAGGACTTCGCTCATTAATTCTATATAAAACGTGGGGGTCTGTGTACATATTTTCTCTTGTTTGTAAGGTCTCCCAAGAGACTTTTAATCCTCAATGATTTGATGACCATGTGTTTACCTAAGGACATCATATTTTGCTTCTAGGGCAGCTACAATCTCGAGTTCCTCCAGGGTGAGTTCAAAAGTGCCTAGGATGACAGCTGAAATCCCATCCAGCCATTCCTCATTCAGCGCACTGTACTCCCTCCACCAGATGGACATCAGCTCTTTTACATCCTGTACATGAGGTACAAGCAATATTTAGAATACATATGAGTTTTGTTTGTTTGTTTGTTTTTTAAGGTACAGGGGGCAAAAAAAGCAACCAGGCAGGAAAATGAGTGGGTCCAGATCTAACACTCATCAGATCATGACTATGGGCATTTACACCGTCAAAAAAAAAGAAAAAAAAATGTAGTTCTTCATACATTACAGTTTTTTATTGGATGTTGCTAGGCATCTACTGGTATGTCAGCAAAACACCGTAATTGAAAAGCCCTCCTTAGGAATGAAGTTTAATGAAATTTGGCAGTTTTATTCAGGTTTGTTTGTTTGTTTGTTTGTTTGTTTGTTTGTTGCAAATGTAAACACTCATTCCCCAGCTCTCCAGTTTTGTTCCAATGTTTGGTCATGTGACATCCACCCTTGGCATGCGAGTGTCTCCTCCCTGCCTGCCTGATCTTCATGTAAGAATTTCACAGATCAGTGGCTTTCATGCAAAGACAGCTACAAGTTGCACGTGCGCAGCAATTACCTAAAATATATATATATATATATATATATATATATATATATATATATATATATATATATATATGTATATATATAAAGATATATATATATATGTATATATAGATAGAAAGATAGATAGATAGATAGATAGATAGATAGATATAGATATATAGATAGATAGATATATATATACACCAATTTTTCTCCGCAAGCACACTCCTTGCCTAGAAAAGGAATAATTCTGATTTTCTGGCAGTGTAAATGGCCTATCAAAAACTATGAACTTTCCAATACTGTCTTTTTTGTTTTGTTTTTGTTTTTGTTTTTACAGTGTAAATGCCCCAATGTCTGCTCCATCATGCCATTGGCATGCAACAGAAATTTAGCTCTGCTAGTGCATCATTTCTGGATCTAGCTAGATCAGTACCAACCTGCCATCCTGGGTAAATAGGATAGTTATCATTATCATCATCACCATCATCATCATCATCATCATCATCATCCAATCAATGCTATATCATATAGACATCTAAAACTAGACATCTAAAACAAAGGCTTATTTTTTCAATGGAAGAAAAAATGCCAGCAGGCAGAGAAACTCCCAAGTGAGGAACTTTCAAACCTTGTGCTGCATCTCAAGAAGGATGCGCTCCAACTCCTTGGTGTGATGCTGCTGGATGTCCGCCAACACATGAGCAGAAACCTGGGTCAGGCTGAGGTTGTGGCCTCCTCTGATGTCTAGTTGCCTTTATCATGCATATGAGTAAAGACAGAAGGAAGTGAAAGCAAGTGAGAGCAAATGACTTTCAGCATCTTATCCTTCAACTGGAAAGCAAATCATTGATATCACCATTTCCCCAGAAAAGGTGATCCATCAGCAACACTATGTGTGCATTCCTTTACTTTCAAAAGACACACAAAATGACACGAGATGACAAACTGAACATGCATGAAAAAGCAGTAGGTACTTGATGTGTATGTACTATAAGCATCTCCATTCGGAGAGGAGAAAGAGGACTGAGATTTTACTCTTACAATGCTTTCGAAACCTCTAATCAATAGCAGCATGACTGAAGTAGAAAAGTAACCACACAATAAATTAAATTAAAAAAATACTTTGCTAAGCTGTATGCTTGGTTTCCTTCTCCCAAACATGTATGCAAAAGTCCCTCCTCTAATATCAGTTTCATGGATCTTTCAAGTCGACCCTGACAATTAATTATCACAAATCATCTTCACTTGAAAGGAGCTAAAACATGGTAAACTCTTCAAAGAGTTTTCCTTTCCTCATCTTTATATCTTCTACCCCTGGTGGGCATGGTAGCAAATTTGAATTTCCACTGAAGGAAAAGACTGTTGGTCTAACCAGCCAATGACAGGCTTTTTGTTTTCTTTCAATACCACGATACCAATGTATCTGAGTATAATGCATGTCATGGAAGTAGGGGTACAGGAAATAATGGTGTTGAGCCTACTATATGTCAAACCAATGTGTTATCACCAGAATGACAGACTTCAATACAACAGTTTGAAAGAGCTTTTTCGGACTCTAAGGTTCTTACTTATTCTCATGGTAGAGCCAGGCGCCTTCAAGCAACATTTTGATGTGTGCCTTCTGCTTTGCACGCATGAAGTCTGCCGAAGACTGGCGCCAGTTGGAGCACTGGGCTCTCAGCTCATTGATTCTCTCCTCTCTCCCTTCCCTAGTGGTTCTCCTGCGGGCTACTGCTCGCCAGGCCTTGCTCTCCTTGCCTTGAAGCATGTACACCATCATCTACAGAGAACACAAGGCAATGTGTCATATCAACTCTTGCCTTGACACTGTGGGTGTTTCTGGCTTCATACAATCCTGGCTCATTGCGTCAAATGTAAATATTCTATGAAACCTAGATATCAACCTGGCTACGCTGTGGAATGCAACTCAAGGGGAAGGTTTGGACAATGTCGTATTCCTTACTGCTCGATGACATACAGGCTTTATTAGATTTATGTAGTCATGAGCAGATTTGCTATAATGTGCAGAAGAAAGTGTAGCAGCTGGGGTACAAAGCAATTATGATGACAACATCCACCAATGCTCACCTGTCTTTCGTGGATGTGTTTACGGAGTACAGCACGCATGACCTGAACTTGGATGTCTACAATCCCACGACTGCGTCCTTCCATGGGTGGGTGTTCTCCTGATGGCTTGTCTGGGAAGGTCCCCATTGGGGCCTTGTGGAGACGCTCTAAAGCTAGCAGCTCATGCAGATCACGATCATAATCATAACTGCATGCACAAGAGGATACAGAGCAATTTCACTTTTTATACTTATTAACTAACACATCCAATACTCCTGCTTAACTGCACTCCTTTCTTGAGATGGCATTTAATAAACCACCTATTTGTTTCTCACCACATTTACATGATGCATGCAGCTATCAATAAGATTAGAAAACATCTACATCAATTATTCTTTTTGAAAGTTAAATAGAAATTGAAATACTTGATCATGACAAGATTAAACATAATAGTAAAGGGAATTAAAGATTAAACACAACAATGAATGGAATTAAAGATTAACCATTAAAATAATTATTCAAATTTGTTTTTTAGTTAATTAAAAAACTAAGATTCATATTGTTCATGTTATCTACTGCAAGCAAAGATTTCCAACTGACCAGGACATTTTGATATCCTGTGTCCGCTCAGAGATGCCCATTGCCATTGCCGAGTATTCCAGCTGAGAGGGCTCCCAGCTTGCAATGAGCTGTTGGCTGACATAGTAGACATACTCAGTCACCATCTCTGCAGCGAAGAGAGGTCTACCCTGGCTGCCCTTCAACAAGGAGAGGACAAAGTCCTTCTCAGACATGTGTCTTTTGTGCAGGTCAATCAGAAGCTGGCCTGCTGTGGCTCTGCCTGCAGATACAGAGAGAAAGAGATTTTGTAACAATCGGTTTTGTCTCAACTGTATGGTCACATTGTGAACTTTAATATATTTCTATATGAATCAGACAATACCAGTTCATTTTGCCAAATGAGAACAGAAACGCATGATAAAGGGACTTTGCAGGCATTCTAAAGTTCATACCATGTAATAACCAAGTTAGTACGGGAAGAGGCATAAAAAGGGGTGTCACACACAAAACAAATACATCACCCTAGTCACAAAACTTGATATTTTAATTCCAGTTATCACAGACTCATAATTATATGAGGTTTGACTTACTTTTTTGTTGTTGTTGTTTTTTTGCTGCCCCCATTCTCCAGAAAAACTTAAATTACATAAGTAAACATTAATGACTGTATGATTCTGCAATTGGTCTAGAAACCCTGAGAAGTACAATCTGAGATTTAGAAATGTTTGTATTTAAAATGCCTGACTGTGACAAAATCTGACCTGTGCTTTGTGAACAACATTCCTCAAAACATTATCAATTATATGGTAGCCTAGCTGTCATAGAATCATTTATTTAGGCCACAAACTACCTACCTTGAACTTTCTGCATGTGTTCAGCAGCAAATGCCAAGTAGCGCTCCTCTTCTGACTTCCCCTCTGCCTGCAATTTCTTCTCATTGTCCTGCAACTCCTTCAGGTATTTGAGATGTGCCAGTCGGTCAAAACCCATCACAGAAGTCAGCGTGAAGTCATAAACCTGGTATGAGATGCTCAGCTGAGTGACTTTCTCAAAGTCACCCTTGATGCGGTATTCTGTCTCTTTGGTCTTGACGCGCAAAACCTGTTCCTCACGCTCACTCTCACGCATTGAGGACCAGATGGTATCACCTGAAGAAGGAAAAAAACAAAATAGAAAGAGCTGTAGATGCAGGTTGTCTTACTTTATAACTTTGCCAATATTTGAACCTAATGATATGTAATGGATAGCCTGTGACAATAATTTTCTCCTCTTCATCTTGCTCATATTGTAGAACGTACACTCAGACCACAGACGCAAAATGACCTGATATTATATTTAGAGAGAATGTTCCTTGTAGTTGAATTTCTGTTGATGCTCCAAACAAAAAAACAAACAAAAAGCAAACAAACAAAACAGAAAATAAAACATGCTTTCATAATATAATGACTTAGCATGAAAAGAGTTATGTCTACAATGCTGCTTGATTTTCTGTTCTCAGCGTGTTCCATGACAAAATAATCATACAGAAAATGAGACGTTTTAAGCATGAAAGTAGGGGTGTGCCTCCGGTGATGAAAATTGCGACTCACCAACATGCTTCTGTGTGGATTCCCAGAGCAGCTTCTCTCTCAGGATATCATACTTCTCTTCCATGGCCTCCATAAGATCCTGTACTGTGACAGTATTTCGCTTTGTGCCATCTCCTTCAAAGGCATCATAGCCGTCATCAAACAGGAGAGACTCAACCCCAAGTTGCACCCACCTACACCAGCCAACAGATGTATTTTATTTGTTTAATCAAATTTTACTAAACATGAAAGTCATATGTCAAAAATCAATCACATCAATTGTAAGTCAGTGCATATATGCCCACAACAAATTACTACAGGATAATGTGTGCAAAATACTGTGTGAAAAGGCAACTACAGAACTCTGGTGGTATGACTGAAATATCACAAACAATTTGATGCAATTAGAATTATGAGGGATTCCAAACGTTGAAGTTTATTTGATGTCATCTACGATCATCATTTTTTTTTTTTTTTTGTGCAAAGTATCTTTATTCCAATATGGCCATGTTCTTTGGGCATGTAGAAAAATACATTTAGGACTACATTCTATCAAATGATTGCACAATGTAGTTTCTTTCTGCACATCCATTCTTAAAAGCAAATCAATCAATTTGCCACTTCATTAAGTTCAAGCAAGTCAATCTTTAAAGCCATTCAATCAATATGTCCTATATCTTTAAAGATGACAAAGAGATATGTTCATGGTAATAGCTATCACTACTATAGGTGAAATTTATTGCATATAAGGCAATGATAATCACTGCGTTTTCAAACAAATGCAAGGTAGAAAATCATACACAGCTTGCCATACATACTAGTACACATGCATGTACTGAATGTAAATCAATTTGTTCATTGCAGCTCTGCAGCATCCTACAATGAAGGAAAAGTATTAAAGGCTCAGTTGCATCATACAGTATATAAGTTTGACTTACACAGTTAAAATTACAAGTTCCATGACTTCCTGGTCAATTTCTACTGAAAACGTGACACACTAAGTATCATAATTTTAGACAAGAGTGTAGTATATTGCCAATCTAAAAATACAAGGAATATCTCCTCATAACACATATGAATAATTACTACAATAGTAGGCTGATTTCCTTTCACTTAAAACTTATGTGAGGGAAGTGAATGCACAGTTAAGTTTACCTGTTGAGTTTTCTCCTTGCCTCATTCCTGAATCTATTACTGTACTGCTGCTTCTCTTGGGCTTCTATTGCAGAGATGAAGTCATCCTGGACAAATTATGGATGAAAAATAAATTACAGTACTGTCAACAATTATCATGGAACAGTGTAAGGCAATGTGCAATCTCATTGGTCGAGAGCTGTGTGTTGATTTTTGCTGTCCAGAAGTTTGATATCAAGCAATTATTACAATCATTGATGATAGCCATTGTAGACATGCTAACAAGCAGTTAGCTCACTGCAATAGGTCACCAAGCAAGATGGCTAGCCTTACATCTGATAGTTTGCCATGCTTTGGTTACTACTAGAAGCATTACTAAAAAAAGGAGAAAAAATGAAGGTTTGGAAAAAATAAATTGGCCACTGCTCTACGAAACAGATGATGTACATGCTTCTTTGTATGTCAGTATGAATAGTGTGTGCATGCAGCAACTACGGAAACTGGTCATAACCCATGAGACACAGCTGAGTGGGTTAAGCAATGCCACAGTTATCTTGTGCACACAATTCATACTAACTAAGTAACACACTCAGATCTGCGCATCATTTGTATACTATCTGGGATGTAAGTGCACTTCTGCAATGAACGTTATGTACCGTACCATGGTGCCATTGATGCTATCAAATTTAAGAAATATGTGAAGCAAGAAGGTGGTGTTTTTGGAACATTGTGTCTGTATATCAGTAATACTCAATATAATGAAGGCATGTGGCATGCATTTGTAAAAATTCAGATCAAGTACATTCTGCTTTCAAAGAGAATGATGCAAATGCATTATGATATCTTTCTTTAGTATTGAGTGTGTTTTAAAAGTAACCTCTGTTTGCTGATAGAATATGCTGTTTACTCTATTCCATCTACTATTGCTTGCAACAGGACCATGAATTCAAAGTTATGACAGTGGTCGCTGTGATGAGTGTTATCCAGTTGGTGATAAATCACAATTCAAGTTCCCTCTGCTTTGCCAATCTGTTTCATCAAGAGATTCAAAGTGACTCTTGCTATCAGGACAGTGATTTTGTGGGTACCATCAAACACATTTACCACATTTTAAGTATCAACTGCTGGCTTCCCCGTGGACCATTCATAACCATCTACAGTACCTGGGTGGATACACATTACATAACCTCGGCTCAATTAGTGAATAATTCAGAGTATTATAAAATTTGATGCAACAAACTTCTGGCCCTTTAAGAAAGCACCAAACAATAGTCATGATAAGCCTTTAGCTCAGTAGAATGGCAAAAGCACTGCTACACAGCATCTAAATCATTGAGGGGGACAACAGTAGTCATTATGGTATTACAAAGACAGGGAGGGAAAGAGAGAGAGAGAGAACAAAAATATATGAGATACATTTATACCTAAGCTATGAAGATTTTTTTTTCTTTTTTCTTTTTTTTTAGTGGATCATCAGGCAAACTAAACATTGCCCACAATAATTTCACTGATACCAGGACTGATTTCAGAAGCAACAAACCAAGGAGAGCCGAAGGACGAATATTTGCCTGAAAGCTGTAGGCAAAGGCTACGAGTAATTACTGTAAAATGCAGTACCTGGAGGTTCATGACCTTTCTGCGTCTGTGCATGTCCTGTTTCTTTTTCTCCTTGTCCAGCATGTCTGCTGTAGTAATGATCTCCTCATAGCTGCAGCTAGTCCCTGGTAGTGGCCAGTTGCAGAGCCACATCCGAATCTCAGAATAGCTGACATCCTCATGAGGATGGGCTCGGGACTCCAGGAAACCGTGCCAAGTGGCAAAGGTGAAGTGCTCCTGGTGTGTGGCTTTCATCAGGAACAGGGCATCCTTTGTCGAAATCCTGTCTGCATCCTTATATCAAGATGAAAATTGTAAAAATCATGACATAAGTGACAAAATCAATTCTTAAAAACACATGACATCATATTGAGCACCAAGTCTTGAAAAGGCACAAAGCAAACTTGTTACACTTTATACTCAAGTAGTTCAAAAAGCAAAAATCTCTCAAACACGTAAATTATGGACAAATGATCATGACATCATACAATTTGTCATCATATAGCACTGGATTATCACTTAAGTGCTCTTAAAGTGCAAGCTACACTAAGGCATAAAAGTATAACAGAAATTGTAAAAATGAATAAGCATAAGCTTTAAGATTGGTTCTGACAAAGGTTTTCAATAAGATAAAATCTTACCTTTGTATCTAAGCCTTTAAAATCCCACCATGTTCCATGCTCAATTTGGCGTCTGCGCTCCAGTTCCACAACTAGATCCAGAAATTGCGCTTTCTGGCATCTTCCATTTGCTTCCTTCCCACAGACATGTTTAATGGCTTCTGACACCTGAATAGGAAATGATTGTCATTGCTAGTTGAAACTTAAAGGAGTCCTGAAACTCAGTATTTTTGGGGTAGAAATAAAAAGGAAATCTGAAAATCGCTGATTTGAAAGTTTGATTCTCTAACTGTGATTGAGACTGATATTTCTTCCTTTCAAATGCTAATCAGACTAATGTCGTTTAGCATCACAATCCCGAAAATCTAATGCAATTCTTGTTCTGCCAATGTGGAACAGTCAATATTCATTAGTGAGTGATCAGCAAGTAACCACTTTATGTAACACAAAAGGATTTGATCTATTTTGGGCATGGTCATCATGACTAATGAACTATGTCTCAAGTTGTTGTCAAGTTATTGAGATAATAAGAATAGAATGTGTCTTTGGTATCACAAAGTAAGGTAGAGAAGCATAAGTCTTCTTTTAATGTGGAGTCATAGTGTATGTATGTGGACACTGGTATCTGATCTCGTATTTCAATTAATTTATAACTTCTTACTTGGTCTCTTGCTACTGGCATGAAGTAGAATTCAAGGTAAAACTCCAGGACTTCTTCATACTCAATGAAGCCTCTCTGACGCGAATCAAGGATGTCGTAGACGGCATCAAATTCTGAACTGACTCCCATCTTGGCAGTCAGTCAGTTCAACAGGACTGGTGTCTACTATCAGCAAGGGCACCTAGTGGGAAAGGAGAATGCAGGCAGTAAATAAAAAAGCAACACAATACAAAATTTCTGAAAATACATCACAATTTGCATCTAAAGTTTTCCTGATAAGGGGTCAATAGACTTATTATAATTCATTTAAAAGTAATTTTGTTTCAGATCACTGCAAAGTCCTTCATAGTCTCTATGATGAATGTACCTCACTGTCATGTGACTGAAAAATCTCCCTGTACACAAAGATCTCATACTGTACTGTATGTGAGCAAACATGGGTGTCCACCATGGAGTAATAGTCCATGAGAAGGAAGCGACAGGTCATGTGTCACGCGTAGAAGCAGCAGCAAATTTTCTGAGCCAAATGTCACAATACAATGAAAGCTTCAATCGCAACTTTATTCCTCACACAAATAGCTTGCTTGCATGTGGTTGAACAGCTGTGCTCCATGGTAGGTATTCAGGAAAACTCTAAATTTTTGTTGTAGTTGTGGTAATGACCATGTGCACACATGTCTGCAAAAGTCATGCCTCCCAGACCTGGACAATAAGCTGCAGGCCATTCACAAGAAAAATAACCATAGCTCTGTCACAAGATTTACACCCCAGCAAAGCTTAATATTTTCTCTACAACTCTGCTCACTGCACGTCTAGTATAAACATTCCTTTGAAATACATGACTTTCTAAAGACTAAAGTGCTCATGCATTGCGGTCTCAGCATAATGTGGCACACAAGGGGTTTACTAGTACATCTTGGCACAGAGAGTTAATACAGTGGCTCTTGCTAAAAGAGTGGTTGGTTCAACCTTAGACAGAAAAATCCATCTCTCTGGAGGAGTTTTAGAAATAACATTTTTTAAACTTTTATGGTCCTCCTAAGGAGTCCCCATTCCATGAAGGCATCGGGCGTAGTCCCCGTGGAACATATCCCCGAAGATATTAAAGACACACACTGATCTTTTGGTAAAGTACGACCTGTGCAACTCATCCGGTGTATGAAACCGTCCATCACATCAAATTTTGAAACCATGCACAGTCATCATTTAAATGTATTGATATCCAGAGCAAAAAGTAATAAAAAGAATAAAGTAAGACTTGATCACATTTGACGATGATACCTAACCAGTATACATGTTTCCAGTATCCATCACTGAACTTGTGGTTCCATTGAAATCTTCAGCATTTTTCCCGCATTTTTACTCTCCAAGGACTCTAGATCTACATGAGTTAGATTTCATAGAATTTCAGTTTCAAGGGTAAATGAAATTTGAAACATGCACAAACTTTTAACTTTTAACTAGTGAGCCTAGTTCTACCAGTACCACATGATTGAAAGAATTCAGAATGCACTGACGGTGACAGTAGTGACATGACACTAGAGTAGCGGACCCAGTTTGCGGCAGGTTAAGGCCGTTTCAAGGGTATTTACACTGGTAAAACGAGCAACAGAAATTAAATGTTTTGTTTTGTTTTTTTTAAATTGGAAGAGGCCTCTTGACACTGCGTCACAATTTTGTATGGTGGACTGAATTACCCTACTACTAGTCCCTAGTCATAATAATCTAATCAATTTTATGCAGAAAATTTGCAACCACCAAGAGGACCCGGCTTGCGGCAGGGGCCCGGCCGGGGGGGGGGGGGGGGGGGTCCGGTTTGCAGCACCACACACAAAAATGTCCCCTGATTTCTTCAAACATTAAAATTTTGCAAAAACCAAATATATTTGATGGTCCAACTAACTAGATTTCAGCTTGTTAGAACACTTTATTTGGATTCATTATCTCGAATCCTCGATTCTTCACAATTTCATAGTTTTTCAAGATTGCATGTACAGTTGAACCTCTCGTATCCGGACAAGTTGGGACCGGGGCTCATCCGGATAAGGGATTTGGCCGGATACGGGAGACTCAATGCTTTATACATGTACATACATACACATGTACTGATGTAGCCCATTGTAGTACCACATGAGTAATGTGTATACTGCAACCTTTTCATTGTTACACTCAGTAACAGACCCCAAAATAGAGGTGTATGTTAATGTTGGAAGTAATGTGTAATTCGTGTGTGTTTGTGTAGGAGTTCTCAAGGAGTTGGGAATCCCCCTTTCCTCCCGTAATTATTAAAAAAAAAAAAAAATCACGGCGAGATTGCGTCCGTATAATAGAGAGATCCGGATAAACAGTGATAAAGGGAGGCCGGATAAGAGAGGTTCAACTGTATTTCGTCAATTTCCACCCATTTTGACATGTAAAATAGCGCTATGTGTGTAAATCCCATAGGTGCCGCAAACCGGACCCATCCCCGACATTTTGGTCACTGACTGTTGCAATCCTCAAAACTGACAAAGGAAATTAATTTTAGAATATTAGACCATATCTAAACACAGTTAGAATTACTAACCGTTACACGAGGAATATCCTTACCATGCCAGGCCTCTTTTCATAGTAAGATTTTGTAGAAAGATACAAACAAGGGATAATGGTGGTTGCCTGGCCTAGCAACAGAACAAAATCTTAACCGTTATGTTTTGTTAAGAAAGTCATAGAAATAAATCTACTTTGCCTTTTTAAAAACAGTGTGACACAGACAGTTTAAATTAGAATTATGAAGGCCACCATCCGAGTTATTTCATGATTCTGGTATTAAAAGAAAGCTCTTCAGTTGCTCTTCAAATAAAACAATTTAGAAAAAAATAGGGGGGTCTACCCTTTGACTTTTGAAGATATGGTTAGATATTCCTAGGGGTGCCGCAAACTGGACCCCTGCAGCAAACTGGCAGTAGTGGTGCCCCGACTCTGTCTAGGTAGAAATTTAGCCGATGCGGGCGATCATGGCGGTAATTACTGTAGGCTAGATGATCTAGAAACCTTCTCTTCAAACCAAGAACACATCACTGCAGATGCAGATTCTTATAGACCCCTATCACTCTCTATCTAGCTGTCATAGTGTAGGCAGCCGGCAGTGTACTCTCAAACATCCACTGACACTGTGTAAAAGTAGGAGTCAACAAACGGCCTCAGGCTCGAGCTCGTATCCGTTGGCCAAAGGAGTTGCAGATTGCGCTATAAAAACAACAAAACCCGTGTGACCCTGATTTCAAGATCCACTCCAGGATAATATGAATATAATCTAGTATGGAAATACCTTTTCTATTTTGTGCTCCTCCTCGGTGTTCTCGCTCACTCATCCCATCTCTATCATGGCCAGAACTACGTAGACGGTCTAGTAAGTTTTATAGGCCTATTTAGGTACCAACGTACGTAAAATGTACCATAGCACGTACCCGTACCGTAGAAACCCTACGTACCTGCCACCGGTAGTGGTCTGAGATGTGACAGTATGAGCTGTAAGGTCTATCATGCATGCAGCAAAAGCTTGGGATTGACGTCATTGTCGCAGGGGCAACACTGCAGTTCTGGGAGCCATTATGTAATTGTTGCCAAACTAGAATGGAAGTCTCGTTTACATGTTTTTTTTAAGTATTTTGTTCTTAAATTCAAATATGTTATCATAATATATGTAAAATAAATTTATCGGACTAAAAGTAAATACGGTATACAGGTTTATGAAAACTAGAGTAATATTTGATAATGTTCTATAACTGGAGAAACATTAGCAAGCATAACACAATTTTATCCAGCGCTAGCAGCCGACAAGTAAATACTTGGTACAAGGAAGCGCATATGCATGCAAACATCGTACACTCCAGTGCATGATGCACAGCATTTTGATTTATGAGTGATCTTTGATGGGAGACCTCTCTGAACTCTGTCATCTCCGGCTGGACCCTGAGTGAGATCCCGATCCCTGATTCTGCACATTTCTTCCTTCTGCTTCTGGCAGTTTCTTCGCTTGGCTGCAGAAGTGATCCACGGCAGGCTGACTAAAACGACCAGATGTCATTTTTGACGGTGCATAGCCATATCACTGATCAGGTCTAACGTTAGAGGTCTACTTTATTTACAATGTATTTAGCTTTTGCCATTGGAGTATGTTTGTGTAAGGTGGTCTTGATTTCCTCCCACATCATGTCAGCAACAGAACTCTGTTCATTATGTGACTTTAGGATTTGCTACTTGTTGAGTGGAGAAGAGATCATTGAAATAAACTGGGTTTATTGAACATTATTATTAAACAGGTGCCTGATGATGGGGGTGGGGGGATGGGAAAAGGAAAATTGTGGAATAGCCCCAATCGTAGACTCATTGGTTTGTTCTTCTGCAAGCTCATGAAATGGCCCTATATTAAAATCATAGGCTCGTTGGTTCGTGGACCAGAGACTTGGGCAAAATCGTTAAATAAGTCCCACCATTTATAGGGTGCGTGCATCTGTACTCGGAACCAAGGTTAGGGTAATGTAGGGTTGTATCTATTTTTAAGATTAGTCGAAGGACATTATTAGAAATTGAAGTCTTTCTGAGAATAAGGAAAGAAAAGAAAAAGAAAGAAAGAAGGAAGGACGGAAGATGAGCACTACAGAGACTTCAAACATTATTATTTCAAGTACTGGTACTCTGTACGTAGAGCGGGTTTTTACTGCCTACGTACGTACTCCAGTTCATAGGTCATTGGTCAAGCTACTGTCATACGCCTCGCATGATTCTGCACTTGTTCCACTGTCTGGAATTTTGGTGGCCTGAAAAAGAAATGTGGTGGTCTAAAATTATTATGGAAATGTGACAATCCATTGTCTTAAAGTGCCTGATTAGGCCACCAAAAGATAGCATTTTGAGAAATTTGGTGGCCCAACATCAAATTTTAGTTGCCCCGTACCACAGGGCTATACTGCTAATGTGGCGAGCTGTCTAAGCATTAAAGGGATGGTATAGTTTTGGATGAAATGAGACTTCAGCTTTCCAACATTTTTTTAAAAGGTACTTTTTGAGATGGTGAGAAACCTCTTATTATAATTGTAAGGGGAATTCAAAGTTTATTTGATAAAAATTGGTTTTGAAATGGCTGAGATATCCTAAATGAAGTGACCCTAATGAAAGGTGGGACCCACCTTCTTGGATCGACCGCTTTGTTTTACTTTGTTTTTGTACGTATGACTCGGTCATTTCAAAACCGATTTTCATCAAATAAAATTTGAATTCCTCACGGAATCGTACTTTAACGTTTCATAAAGTGGTTTCTAACCGCAAAGTATCTTGCAAAAAAGTAAAAGCAGAATCCCGATCTCAACCAATACTACTTACTAGGTTCCGGTTCTATATCATCTCTTTATACATGTTTATGTTCAATTAACTATACACAGGTTTACCCCTGCCTCGAGTGCCTCTACACATCAAACACATCAGCACTTGCATGTCATCTGGTTGGGCTATTGTTCAATGAGCTACAAGGCCTACAGGATCAGAATCCAAGTCTTCAATCCATCCTCATGAACTAGCTACTACACTTTGTATGTTTTGCAGGCAAGAGCCCAGCAAGAAAGGACAGCTTGTCGAATTTGGAACATAGTGAAGCACATTCTGGCACTGCACTGCAAGTGCAAGGTAGATACAGTCAGTGTGATGTACGTGTACATTACGAGATCCCTGCTACAAGTCTCGTCCACTCAATCGAAAAGTGCCTGACAAATTCAGAGGTCATCACAATCGCCACTCACTGACGCTGGGCTCGTTTGCTGAAAGTTGGAAGTGCACATGCAGGATTTATGGTGTTTTCCAAGTTGATACAGAGTGATCTGGTAAACGGAGACATAATGAACTTACAGTCAGCAGCAACAAGTTATCTTGGAAGAGCAGCGAGCAAACATTGGAAAGAAATAGTGTGTGACATTTCCAGTGTTATAGGTGGAGTCAAGCCATCTTTTTTATATGACTATCCTCCATGTAAACCAGAATCTTTGCAAAGATTTGCAAGGGATGTCGTTGAACCATTATGTTGTGTAAATGTTGAGAAACCTGTTCCACTTGTACAAGGACAGCAAAGTGAAGTTGCAGAAGATAGCAGTGTTGTGCAAGGGACAGAGTACATAACTTTAATATTGCATGATGACATTATATTTGTAAACAGACTATTGCTGTTGAAGAATATAAGGAAGTTCTTGACTACATTAACTCCAGTCAACAATGTGACAGATGGTGACAACTATGACACTGTAGATGTATCAACATCTCAGTTCTCAGCACTTCTGGTGGATGTTACTGGGACATTAGAGAAGCCAAAGATAGCGAGCCAAGAGGATATTTCAAACTTTACTCTTGCTGCAAGGGATGTTGTGTTTCAAGTTGAAAGAGATTCTGGAGATGTGGTGAATCTCTCATGTAGTGAATGGAATCTCACAACAGTGTTTGGTTTACTGTTGGGCTATCCTGTACTGTATTGGTATGAAGTGGATGTCCATGGAAACTGTCTCTCCTACACTCCATTATGTGTTCACAAGTGCATATGCAATTTTACATTTGAAAGCTTTCCATCCATGAAAAATGAGCACCCGAGCAACACTTGTGTCTTGCAGAAAAAAGAGCATGTTGTTTACTCATTCAGTGCTCCAGAATGTTTGTCATCAAGTCTAGATGAGGTGATTTTGCAGTGGAAAGAAGAAATCACAGAGCGAATTCAAGCATTCAAACAGTGTTCTCTGGTTGCATTTGAAAGCAAAAATGTTACATTACCATCTGTTGCTTTATGATTGTATGAAGACTTACATCGTAATACATTGTACTTATTAATATGACTTCATGACATTAAACTTTGGTTATGCAGTTGAATACATGATTTTCCCTGAAGTTGATCTTACATTTAATGCATATTATGTGTGTAGGTGTAATTTAATGTGTACATCTGGTGCACTCATACTTTGCTGATATTAAACTACAGTGCCAGAAAAGCATCAGAAATTTTGCCTGCGAAGTCCATAATCCAGTCCAAGGGGGAATGGTTGACAATGTTTTGTTTGTTTTTTGTTTATGATGTAGGCACTTAGTTAGGCAGTTCTTTGTGCATTGTATATTTATGTTGATTTTTTTTTTTAAACTGGACCAGCTGGTGATTGGAAGTATGACATACAATGTAGTTCTAAAATCCTTTCCATAAAATCCAATGAAAGTACACTAAAACCATTACTTCTATAGGCCTTTTTCTTTTTCTTTCTTTCTTTTCTTTTTTAAAGCTACGAGTGACTGAGAAAGAGGGAAACTTTTCACCTGTTTAGCTTTGAATAATTCATCAAATACACATGAATTTTCATCTACATGTGTACATGTAGTTGATTTTTCTTGGTAGTTTATGCCAGATGTGAGTATGCCAGTTTTTGGTGAAAGCCTGAATTCAGGCCCTGGTAGTATATGTCGATGTTTTTTCAGGCCCATTCTTTCATTCTAAATTGCATCCTTGGAGTGTCCTTGGGGTCTGCATCAACAACTGTTAAGCTAAGAAAACTCCCTGTCTCTAAGGCCAGAAACTCTGAATATCTCTTTTTATGTTGGATTTAATCATATATGTATTTTCTCTCTAGAAATATTGCTTTCGTTTTGTTTTAAAGGTAATTCATGTCTGTCATATCGCTGTTATTCTGCTCTTCTACATATCTTGTGTTGGAAATACGGACTTTGGCAATACAGTCAACCTTGCTTTTAGAAGTCAAATCTATTTGGACTGAAGAAACAGCTTTGACTTTTAATAGAGAAAATTCGACTTACGAGGGATCAAAATCAATAGAATATAGAGAGAAGATTTGAAAAGACATTTGACTGCAGCGATTAGTACACTTATGCAAGATTGACTTAAGCAAGGTTGACTGTATTATGTATTTTTGTTGATACATGTTATGGTTATTTTGTAAATTATGTCACTTCACTCTCATCAAGCTTGTGTACTGTACCACTACATGGTACTGTATTCACAACATGGAAAAGTACAAATACACATACATGCATACTTCTAGCTGGCTGAATTTTCTCACTCTATTTAATTGGGGGAAAAGACAATAACTGTTACTATACAGTTGTACTTGCACTGTTCATCTTACGTCTTTCTGTGTCTTCTGTGATTCCCCGACAGTTTCATGTTAATTACGGTACACCATTTTATGTGGGCATGCTGCACATGAATGCAATGCACAGGTGACACATCTTGGTATACACGTACTAGCAGTTGTGACTTGGGTATTGTATTACTGTACAAAAAGTTGAGAGAACCCGACTCGAGACCTGCTGTAGATGCTCCAGGTACAGTATGAAAGAATGCTTTGGTCATAACTCTTATTTCTTATAAGTTCCTTAATTTGATTTCTCTATCATGAATGCTGTCCATGTTTATACACTTGTACATTTGTATAATGTACAACATGTATACACACTGCAAGCACACAATGGGTGTGGTGGATGAGTAATCTCTAATCCATTCAATTTCAATGCAAGTTCACTGGAGCAGAAACAAATAGCACACTCTATACTGAAAACAGAATACTTATACTTTTATTCAGTGATACAGCAGCAAATGTATGATACAATTGTAAATACACATAAAGGACACTTTGTAGAGTTGAATTGTGTTTTGATGACCAACAAATACACACTGCATTCTGCATTACATGTACTTTGATACATAGCACTGCACAATGTACTGTATTGTACTGATTGCCAGTGTACTGGTACACAAAGACCATCCAATTACTTAGATGCATACATTACAATGCATTATGTATGTACTGTACAAGTACATGTACTGATGTACATCAATGCTAAAAGTTGTTCATGTATATACAGTTTACATACAAATGCAATGATACACATTTCATTATTCTTGGCATGTGTGAAAAAAAAATGTAGCTACAATTTAATTAACCAAAAAATGGAATCTGAAAAAAAACCCTGAAATTATCCAAAGTTGTAGCCTCTAATCTGTAGTCGATTGAAAAAGGACAAGAGGAATGTGAAACTCACACTTGACCTGTGGAAGAGAAATAATCAGTGATCGCAGTGACATCCATTCTTTTTGCCACGCACATAATGTATACAAGTGTACTCAAAAGATGTTTGCCATAATCATTGAAATGACTAATTTCAAGCTACATTACAGCAAGCTCATTTGCTTAAAAAAAAAAAAAGAAAAAAGAAGAGATTACATGGTGTTGGGGAAAAAACTTACTTGCTTGTAAATTTCTACTTTTATTCAATAAAAGTGGAAATTTGCATGCGAGTAAGTTTTCACCCCGGCCAAGGAAGATGAATTTCAAGTGTTTTTAAATCCATGGAATCATATCATCAAACAGAGTTTATATATCAAGCAAAAGTATTCACAGACTTTTATTTTGTGCTGGTTTCTGGTCATGTAAAATGAGAACTTCTACTTTTACAGTATTTTAAGCCTGAATATGTATGCTGCCTCCTCAAACCCATACTTAGATGATCTAATATTACAAGATGTTGACATACATACATGTATACTGGACCAGAAAAGTTTGATGATGCGTAATCTGCTAACTTTCTGACTCGTTACTCCAGAATGCTACTAAAGCTACAAAGGTGTACAAGTGATATACACAGTGTAGGCCTCCATGTGTACATGTATTTCTCTAAATTTATACATGTACACTGTAGTTGCTTCTTGAGAATGAAATGCCAAAGGATCAGATTGCATCTGAAGTACTTGTATGTGCTGCATGAACACTGAAGAGTACATGTCATTATAACTTTCTGTATGGATGTTTAGTACATGTACCTGCAGTCAAACTTCAGTGTACAACGCACCTTCACAGAGCAATGAATACCAGTTGTCCATTGCCAAATACAGTATGCATACATAAGTAATGTCAACCTGGAACTTCATGTACAGCTGTACATTCACTTTTCTAAAGAATCACTACATGTATCAAAATGCACAATTCCACCCATTCCTTTGTTGATGATATTTATCATCAACTATGTTGTACAAAAGTGATATTCTTGCACGACTAATTTTTCACGCTTGGCCAGATAAGAGTTTTGTGTGTTTTTAATTCCACAGTATCAAGACATCACCTACAGGAACATGTGGCAAGCAAAAATATTTGTGTGCTTTAATTTTCGCGCTAGTTTCTGATTGCGCGAAAAATTTCAGCAGCGTGAAAATTTCCACTTTTACAGTACTTTTTCTTTTTTTTAACATCTAGACATATGTCTGTCTATGTATAGACATATGAAAAAACGCATGTCTGATTTTAATGCCAAGTACAGTACCTGCATCTTTGGACAAGTTGAATCTTATCATTGCTTGTCTTTTTGCCCAAGAACCCTTTCAATTAAAACCCCCTGACATGCTGTATCATTGCTTCCAACATTTCTAGCTTTTGCATCTTTCATAACTGTTTGAGATGCATAATATGTTCAAGTCAAATTGATCTTGACCAGATGGACAATTGTGTTTAATCAAAATCAAAACAGTACAGACAACTGATTTTGTGAAGTTAAATTATTACAATCCCATAGATCACAATGCAGATTTTGACTTAATTTTTGCTTTTACAGTGCACTCCTGTTAAAACGAACACAGTTATAACGAAATTCCGGTTATAACGAAGTAAAAATTCGGTTTGTAACGTCCCCCCCCCCTTTTTTTGTTTGTTCAGTTATAACGAAAGAAAACTGCCGGTCCCGAGGATTTCGTTATAACGGGAGTCCACTGTACTATAATATCTAATGGACAATGGCAATTTTTCTGTATTTTAATGTACAATTCATGTTAAGGGAACATGTGCAATAAAAAATACATTAATTATACATTGTAAAATACAGTTGGACCACGTTATTAGGTCAGATATAGCAATACCTGTTGATAATGAGGTATTTTTGCAGTTCCCATTCCTTTTACACGTATATTCCTGTTTTCATCCCACATATAACAAGATACACCCAATGCCGATATATCGAGGAAATTTCAGTGGTCCCAAACAGCTCATAATTATGAGGTTCCATCGTAATTTTTTCTTCAGTAACTGGAAGGTACAGCAGCTCTAAAGCAGTTGGATAAATTTGCACAAGTGCCTAGAACAGAATTTCTCCAATAAAGCACTCAACAACCCCTCCAACCTCTCCCCCAAAAAGCTGAATTGAAATAAATACATCCGAGCACATTAAATGATCAGAATTCAGGTATCACAGAAACATACTGTCCACTGGACATTGAAGAAAGTATAACTGAACAGTTCATATTTTCCCATTGTGAGCATTCTTTCATCTCTGTGTCCAAACTATTTGATGGGTAGGCTCATCCACATCAAGATGTACTGTTCTTCCTGTCTGCAGAAAGCATGCAGGCAAATGCAATTTATGTTCCAATTCAATGTACTTTCTTGTCAATTTGATGTGTATTACACAAACCCTTGAGCATGCATCTTCAACACTACTACACAGAGTATGTAAGAAAATTTTCAAAAAATTTGACAGGAAATTGAATTTTGAAAATTTAAATGGATACAAAATACACAAGATTTTCTAGGGTTTTTCACACATCTTGAATGCCCCAATTATTTGTTCCATGAGGCAAGTTTTCAACAACAAAAAATATATACAGTATATATGATTGTTTGTCACCACTTGCTACACTCAATTGCAATTAAGGCATGTACATACTGTATAGTATTTACACACATTCACATTTACAATGTACAATGCACTGTAGGTATACATGTACAGTATTAGTAAATCAAATATCAGAATCTTCTCCAGTATTTCCAATTTAATAGAATCCCTCATTCATCAACTATCCAATTCTTTCCTTGCTGTTTGGGATTTGTGCATGTGTCTGCAACTGTTTTATATCTTGAAAAACAAGGTTTGTCTTTAAACACACGGAATAATTAAATCGATATAAAAGTAACAGTCTATCAATAAATAGCCTTCTCTACTTTTACTCAAAAGTTATAATTCCTGCTTCTGCTGCTTTTTGAAGTACTTTGGCTTGAGTTCTTCTATCTTTTCAATGAAATCATTCTTCTCTAAGCAGGATTTGCAACTTTCTCCCCAGTCTGTCAAAATCTTCTTCAAGTCCTTTACTTTCAGTTTCTTCAGATCTACTGCATCCAAATCAATTTGTTTTTCTGTAATAGAGAGAGAGAGAGAAGACAAACAGAAGAAAAAATATTAGTATTACGTTAGAGTTGAAAAACAGGTCAGAATGTATCAGCTAGCCCAACCATTCAATGATGAATAGCAAATACATGTATAGCAAAAACACTTCACAAGTACAATCAAGAGTTTGGAATATTCTGTTTGATAACAAACTTTGCAGTGTCAGAAGAAATGTCAACAAGACCAACAACAAATAATGGAATAAATAAAATAACACTTTATTCAAATAAATAGATAACTAAATATAGGAAGAAGAAATGTAAAAGTGAATCCATTGGCAAATTGGCTTTCAATTGGCTTTCTTGTATGAGTGATTGTATAATAGGACAGATAGAATATTAGACTTTGTCATTTCATTTTGTCCTCAACTGCAAACTTGGCTTTCTTCCATTTTCTTTCATGGGTTGAATCAAAATGCAGAGCACATGGTTATAACAAAATTCTCAATGTTGGTCATTTGCAACAAAATTCTCATGAAATGAAGTAAAAATGCAGGTCCCAAATTTCTCATCTATATATATTTATACAGTGTGTCTCTAAAAAAAGTAAACCCAACTTCAACAGCAAATTTTCAGAAAACTATAAAATATTTGCACATTATTTTTTCATGGTTAGATAGTCCAATAAGTCCTCTATCCAATCATACCACGTAGGTTATGTAACTCTCATGCATGACTGAGCATGATTCAACTTAGTGAATGGGTGTGAAATCATCACTGTGGCAAGTTATTTCTTGCTATTGTCATGCATTCAGGTCATATTTGAAATTAAATTTTTGTCACATGTTAGGCCTATGATTACATAACAACTTCAGCAAAGGTTGTTCCAGACACAGGCACACTTCACATGCTTTCCAAACATGGTACAGTTGACAATTGAGCAGAGAGTATATTCCTGGTAACTCGATACCAGGAAACAAGAAGTTTCGTGGAAGTTCAAGAGGCTTTTCGGGTGCAGTTCCCTGACAGGCAGCCTCCAACAAAAAAGAGCCATCTGGTACAATGTGAGAAAGTATGCTGATCATGGAACTTGCCACAGTGATGATTTCACACCCATTCACTAAGTTGAATCATGCTCAGTCATGCATGAGAGTTACATAACCTACGTGGTATCATTGGACAGAGGACTTATTGGACTATCTAACCATGAAAAAATAATGTGTAAATATTTTATAGTTTTCTGAAAATTTGCCGTCGAATTTGGGTTTACTTTTTTTAGAGACACACTGTACAGTGTATACTTCACTGCCATTCCTGAGGACTTTGTTTTAACCCTATTCTAACTTAGCTATTTGAGACCAAGTTTTTACTGAGATCTTGGCCGCCGATAGCACGATGCGCTGCTAAATTTTGCACGAACATAGAGCCGGATGTGAACTACAAGATTATGGTCATATAATATTAAAATATTGATTTTCTATTTTTAGTAAATTAATTCTGCAAATTTATGCTTGAAATCATATTTTTGTAGGGGTTAACTCCCTTAAAAAGACTGAAGGATTGCTACATTTTTGTGTCAGCATTCTTAAAGACACATCAAACAATTTCTTTGCAAAAAAATAGGGCCCCATTTCTCTCTCTCTCTCTTCTTTCGATCTTTAAAATAACAACAACAACAACAAAAAATAGCACAATCAAAATTAATTTCTATTGTTTTTATTGTTTTGTCAAATTCTTATGCATTTCATTTTTCAAAAATTGGTTTTTTTTTGGCCAAAATTTGTTGCAGGCACTTTTTCAAGCTTATTTATATCAGAATTGATTAAAATTTCAACGATTTAAAGTTGAAATAATCTAATTTATATCAATTCAACAAAAAAACACAATTTGCATTGGATTTGCACACAATATCACAAATTTGAGCCGTTTTCAGGTTCACATGCATATGCAAAACATTACTAAACTTTAAAACAATGTACCCAGATGTCGCAAATTTGGTCTCAAAATAAGCGGGAGACTTAAATGAAAAAAGTCATAAAATGGTGCGGCAAAATGATTGCACGTTGCAGAATCATGTCGCAAAATGTCGGGGGGGGGGAGGCAATTTGACCCCCCCCCCCCCCCTTAAGATAGCGTTTAAATGGGAGTCACCTGCAGACATATAATGCATGAGGTACTATCATTGAGAATATCCATGAGGCCCACTTTTAGTATTCATATATATATATATATATTCAGTATATGGGTCTGCAGAATATTATCAAAATGTCAATTTCAGTTCACCTCTCCATCAGATCAATAATATGTCAAAAGATGCATATTCAATCATTCAGAACAAAATCTCTTCACGTGAATACATATTCTGTACACATTTGTACCAACACTTCATTGTAGCTTTTAATTAAACCTGTGATATAGAGTTGGAAAACCACACAAGTAGTTCATATTCTTTTACAATGATATTCATAATGATATGTAGAACAGCAGCAAAGTTTTGTCATAATACATGTTATGTCATTATAAATATGTCTGGAGCTTTATTTCTTGCTTTATCAATAATGTTCATATAATTCGGACAAGTGTTCTTATGATTTTGTTTGTTTCTTTGTTTTAGATTTACTTTGCTTTAAAATCTATAATAAAATCCTAGCAATTATTCTATTACAGCTGTTAATTCAAATACCATACTAAATAGCAAGGACAAAAGTAAGACCCTTTGCATGTGTTTGTTTCTTTGTTTTGGATTTACTTAACTTTAAGAAAAATCATGTAATTATTCTATTACAGCTGTTAACAAATACCGTACTACCACACTACATTGCAAGGACAAAAGTAAGGCCCTTTGAATTTCCCTCAAAGGGAAATAGCCTTACCTTATCATCACTGATACTACATTGATCCATTCCCATCTGGGAAGTAAAACTCACCATATTTCAGCTCACATATCTGACTGTCTTTAGCATTGAGCTTCTTACATATCCTATCAGCAGGCAGAGGGACAGACAGAGGTTTTATCAGATCATTGAGCATCCCAGTTGCAGCATCTTCCGTGCCTCCCATGTAGTAACACTACAGAGATACAAAATGTACATGGAACAGGACATACAATTTTAGTCAAGTGAAAAATGACAACATTACAACATATTCTCTGGTCATCTCAACTTACGGATCATCAGTGCAGCAAGTAAACAAGCTATTCTTGTTGAGAAAAGAGAAGAAGAAAGGGAGAAAAAAATAGATCAATAAACAATTTTACAAGACAGTTGTTTTACCTGTGTTATGCCATACAGTTGTGAAAGAGATAAAACTCAAATATTGAATGATTACATACATTGTACATATTTCCCCCCCCCCCCTTAACAACTGCTTTTAACAATTTAGTAAGAGGTGATGTGCATGCACATTGATTATTACGCATACATCACCTGATAATCTGCATTTTCATACACTACCAATTATTTCATCACTTCAAGGCAATTTGAATGCATGACAGAATGTACAGTAGCTCAAACAATATTGAAGTCAAACCTGAGTGATACTTACAAATCTGTTCTCTTTCCCTTTGGTTCCCTTGCAGTATTTTCTGATCTTCTTTTCGATGACAGCTGTATCTTTTCTGTCCTCATCTGTGATCATGTTTTCCAACTGCTGCACTACACTCAGGCACACTGGGGATAAAATGAAAATACATGTAAGTATGAGGCATGCTTAGTTGTATACTAGTAAGCTGAGGATTGAAATAAAACACACTAAATTAATCTAACATACTTTTTTTGTTCTGATGGGGATAAGAAAAACAACAACATGAAAGTACATTTGAAGTCCTGTCTTGAAGATACAGTGTACTGGATGTCACATACTGGGGTATCTGTACTGCTTTTGCACAGATCTGATGATACTTTTCTTGTTTTAGTTCAAAATTATTGTACAAGACAAACAATGAAAAAAAAAATGGCAGTACAGTTTTTGAAATGAAGATAAAATGTGTATCAGTTGGCTTTGTCAAGGAAAAAAAGAAATCCATGGGTCGACATGCTTGTGTCTCTTGAACAATCAAGAAACCTGAACATGAAAGAATGTCAGCCAATAATGCTGTGTCAGTCAAATTAGGCCTCCCCCCCCCCCCCCCCCCAACATGCACACACACACACACATACTCAAGAGGTCAACCATAATACAAATGCTTGCTCCGGATTCTTAGAAATAGAAACACTAACGTTAGAGCTCCCTTTCAGAATGACAATTGGCTAGGATTTCTGATTTTTTTCTTTTCATTTCTGTTGTTATCTAACAATGTTATTTCTTTTTTTTTTACATATATGTAACACTAACAATAGATATAGGCCCTACATTAAAGGGAAGATAAACCCCAAGAACAATGTGGATTGAGTGAAAGCAGCAACATTAGTAGAACACATCTGTGAAAGTTTGAAGAAAATCGGACAATCGATGCAAAAGTTATGAATTTTTAAAGTTTTGGTGTTGGAACCGCTGGATGAGGAGACTACTAGAGGTTATGACGTATGAGTGGACCACAATACCAAGAAAATATAAAGAAAATCCTTCAAAAATCCATTTTTCATGAAAATAAAAATTCCATCAACTTGATATTGACATGTTATGGGTAGCAATTATTCCCCCTGCTTTCTGAAAGCGGATGGTCCATTGCTCTTTCATAATTCTAGAAAAGTGAATTTTTGTTAAATTTCCTTTATATTTTCTTTGTATTGTTGTCCACTCATACGTCATTTCCTCTAGTAGTCTCCTCATCCAGTGGTTCCAACACAAAAACTTAAAAAATTCATAACTTTTGCATCTATTGTCCGATTTTCCTCAAACTTTCACTGTTGTGTTCTACTAAAGTTGCTGCTTTCACTCAATCCACATTGCTCTTGGGGTTTATCTTCCCTTTAAATTGACAATCAGTGGTCAAACTTTTGTTTAATATGGTTGAATAATGGGCGGATTATAGATCTACTTTTTATCCTCGGATTTCGCTGTAACGTTAGATCTAGACCTAGACTAATATTAACTATACACAGCCCAGTCGCTGTACATGGTACGTCGCGACAGGGCTGTACGCGCGCGACCACCAACCACTAGGAGAGCGACGTAATCGTATTACGATAGCTTTGAATTTTGATACTTAACATCATTTTTGTCACCTCAAACTCAACGAGTATACTTTTCAATATTTACTCTACATCTGATGCTATCAGTATTCAAATGTACGCAATGAAACTTACCGAAATTGATCATCATATCCAGCATGTCCACACGGTACACAATCTTTCACGCCAGGCCTAACTATACACAGCCCAGTCGCTGTACATGGTACGTCGCGACGTACCGACGGTCAGGAATTGCGCCAGAAAGTGTCATTTATTTGTTCCACGGACTTATCGCAAGTGGTCTCCATGGACCCAGTGTGGCGAACTATTCTTCTGTAATAGAAACATGCATTTAACGTGAGTAAAGTATTCTGTTTAAAGGAGAAAAGTATACATTTTCCCAAGTTTTGTAGTGCTAGTTGTGTTGAGGTTCCTCACTTTGAGGCTGCATGCCGCGCTCGTCGGACGCTGTTTTCGCATAGCGTAACAGCGTCTGGTCGGGCTAGACTAATATAGACATCGTATTCTCAATTATCTCTAATAACATACGTACGTTACTAGAAGTTTGTTGTACTCCTAGTTAGGAGCCTTTAATGAGATCGACATGGATACAAATCTAACTTAGAACTAACAACGTTAGAATTAGAATTCTAGTTCAAGAGTGCACCAACCTTGCAAACCAAACCTAAAAATAAAAGAAGAGTGAATTCAGATAAGTTTTTTTTTTTTTTTTTTTTTACTTTAACGTACCATACAACACTGGACTTAATTGGCCAGCAACATCACAGAGATTAGGAATTTTAAGATAATAAAAAGTTATAAAAATAAGACATTATAATTTCACAAACACCCCCACTGCACTGGTCTATTTTATACTCTTACCTTCACATTCACCTTCCTTCAGCTTTGCTTCTGTCAGTGTCAAACATTGTATCACGACTGATAGGAGCAGAATTAGCGCCGGACACAATAAATTTGATGAAACCTGCATCTTTTCTCACTTTGTTTTGAGTGGTGACTTTAACGAATGAACTGTATAAAGTGAAGTCGGCAAGTCAGCAATCGTACGGCATGCAGCAGCACGAGTCAGTTCATATCAGACGTGAAGAAATTTTTGGTCTCGAGAGGTACGTAGTCAGCTTTTAATTTACTCATCGCCGGTCGGTCTCCACAGACTTCAATGTGATGTGTACATAATATGTCACTCCGCTAAAAAGCAACAGCAAGCCGATATTACACACAGTACAGTACAATAAATTACATGTAGTACCGGTAGTGTACGATCTCAAACTACTACACGTGGACAACTTTGTCATACATTTGTCGCTAACTGATTGGGCAAATTTGCATGACGTACTATGTAGCGTAGGTCATTAGGCCAACAAAATGGCAGCCTCCATCGGAGTATATTTTGGTGGTACAACGTCTTGTGTAGCAATAACCAAAGTAAGTGATTTATCAAATACTGGCCTTATAAGTCATAAATAAACATGGAGATTCTAGCTAGTTTGCGTTATTTTTTGTATGGACTGGAAAAAATAGAACCGAGCTAGTCATGCAATGCCTCGCACGTGTTTAGTAAATCTTTAGTCCCACGTATCTCGTTTTGTGTACTTATGATATTTACAACTGGTAACACTGGCTGTTAGTCATGGTGTATAAATTTAAAGGCAGTGTATACAACCACACGCGTGTGTCTTTACCATCCAGCCACACGAGTGTGGTTGTAGCCATGGCCCTAGTTGCTGGATACAGCCACACTCGTGTGTATAATGTACTGTACTATGTACATATCCACAAACGCGTAGCGGGAATGTTGTGTGTGGCCGGCCACATCAACACGCGATCATGCAACACTGCAAAGCAATGAACATGAACCTGCCTCCTAGATTATCACACCATCTAGACAAATTTACTTTTTTTTCATTTTTAACTTTATTCTCATTTTCTTGATTTGATGAGGTAAATTCAAAGTTACAATTGATTTTGATACATCGTGTCGTTATTGAGACTTCGCCTTCGTGTCGTTCGTTCGGGTACTCGCAAATCGCGCATCCACGATCCAGCGTACACAGGCAGCCGGCGCGCGAGTCCGGGTCCCTCCTGGGGCAGGCGGCGGCACAACTGTGCTGGCTAGGCTGCAGCTGCACTGAGCGATCACTGGCACACCACCAGCAGTTTAGCGATGTCAATCCAAAGTCCCCCAATTTAGCGGTAGTTGTAACTTTGCTATTAATTCTAAACCCATCATATCAAGCAAACAAGATGAGAATGGAGCGAAAAATATATTTGTAAAATAACAATATTAAAAGGTATGAAAATGAGGTTACTTTCATCACTTTGTGAGCAAGCTGATTGTGTGGCGTTTACGTGTTTGACATGCACGCACGGCGATCATCTTCTCCGTACCGTGTGTGTACATTGTATACCTATGTACATGTACATTACACACGAGTGTGGCTGTATCCAGCGACTCGGGCCATGGCTACAACCACACTCGTGTGGCTGGATGGTAAAGACACACGCGTGTGGTTGTATACACTGCCTAAATTAAATGGTAGGGTGGGACATCCAATTACCGGACGCTTTTTTTTCGTGGCTTTGAATTCCGTACTCAGAGGATGAAATTTCGGCTAAAAATAACATCACTTATTCACAGACTCCTGGAAATTACGAATTCAGCCAACTTATGTCAATTGTTCGCTCCAGTTTTTAGAAAATGTGCTTCAAACATACCCCTCTAAAAAAGTTGTCTTTTTGCGCGGTGCAAAATCGCATTGTATTACCGGACACGATTTTCGCAATGAAATAATCGACATCTTTCGCACCTAGTCCTTGCACCAGAATCACAATTTATCCCACAAATCACCGTACACATTCTCACCGAGCGGATGACAAAGAAGAAATCGGCAAATGAGGTTCAAATTTCGTATTTTACGGTAAAATGTCTGTCTTGAACATTTCGAACAGTTGCCATTTGAGTTGCACGCAATAAAACCTTGGAGAAATCGACAAGTGGTTAGACTCTACTTCTAGTTTACGTGCGCATGCTTTGTCTATGGGAGCTGCACGTGTGGGTGACGAGTTGAGGGCCCCTTAGCGTACAACTATTCCGCATTGTTTGCGTTTGAGGCCTGACGATATATATAGCTACAAATTTCCAATAACGATCAGTGAACTTTCGGTTATAGTATTGGCATCTTCAGCATTTTTCCTGTATGTGAGTGGGATTTTATAGAATTTCAGTCGTGAAATGTGATTCAAACATGTATAAATATTAACTATGACGAGGTGCGGGTCACTCAACTATAAATTCGAGGTGAAATGTGAATTTCTTCAAGTTTTTACATTTTTATGCTGCGTTTTTTTGCGATTTCGGTCCACACAAAGTTCTGTGAGCACGGTGAGGCTAATCTATGATTATGAAGTCTCGCGCGTACAGAATGTCATTAATACGCAAAAATGTGCTTTGCCGGTAATACCCAGAAGCAGAGCTAGAGGGGGGGTTGGGGGGGTTGCAACCCCCCCCCCCCAAAAAAAAAAAAAATAAAAAATAAAAAATCCGGGGACCTTTTTTTTTTATCTTATCTTTTTTTTTTAAAACTTGTAATTTTATTTTTTTCTATTTATGTATTTATTTTATTTATTGTTATTATTATTATTTCTTTTTTTGGGGGGGAGGGGGGGAAGGGAGGGGGGTTGGCAATGACCTCTATACCAAAAATAGTGGCGTTTTAGATGCAAGAAAATGCCATTTTCACACACAGATTTTCAAAAATTCTCCCACACCCTCCCCCCCCCCCTCGCTCGCTCCGCTCGCTCGGGCTCGGTCGCTCCGCTCGCTCGGGCTCGGTCGCTACGCTCCCTCGCATACCGCCCCCAACCCCCCTTTATAAAAAGCTAGATCCGCCCCTGATACCATGGTGTGCGGTGACACCATGCTTGCCTATACTGTAATAGGTAGGCCCCCTAAGTGTGTAGATTCTTCTTTTTCTTCTTCTGATCAAGTCTGCCTCCTTCAATAGGCTGAAGATTCTTGCAGACTGTGCTATTTACATTATAATATTTCATATTATATATATTTCATAATATATCAGTTTATTTACAGATATTTACAAGCACATAGAAAATTTGAAGAAAATAACTAGCCACATTAGTTGGCACTGGCCACTGCACCCACTGTGCGTCAGGTGTGGTGATGCCGATGGATATGGTGATCAACCGTTTGGCGTTAGTCGGTTTCAGAATGATCCCACAGATGGCGCTGCTCCCGATTCTAGACACTAGTGTAGTCTAACTGCGACCAGCAGCCCCAAACGTGTAGCGTATGGGGCTGCAGACTGTAGATTTCAGGATCATGACGGTGTGATGACGGGTAGTAGGAGTAGTAGGCCTATCACGGATAAATATCAACTAAAAATCAAAAAATTTCTTCAATTTGAAGACTTACAGGTGAAGTTGATCATGTTGAAGTGTTGACAACAGGTAACATGCACCCTTTGGTTCTGCCACTAGTCCCTTCTGTTTGAATTGATGACTTAATGTGACTTGGTCGAGAGGAACCTGGGAGAGCGTGAGACTTCGTAATCGTAGATTAGCCTCACAGAACTTTGTGTGGACCGAAATCGCAAAAAACGTGACATAAAAATGTAAAAACACAAAGGAATTCACATTTTACCTCAAATTTATGGTTGAGTGACCCGTACCTCGTCATAGTTAATATTTATGCATGCTTGAATCACATTTCATGACTGAAATTCTATGAAATCCCACTCACATACAGGAAAAATGCTGAAGATTCCAATAGAACCAACAGTTCCCTGATCGATATTGGAAATTTGTAGCTATCATCCTCAAACGCGAACGATGCGGAATAGTTGTGCGCTAAGGGGCCCACAACTCGTCACCCGCGCTTGCAGCTCCCATAGACAAAGCACGTAAACTAGATGTAGAGTCTAACCAGTTGTCGATTTCTCACAAGGTTTTATTGCGTGAGCTGTTTGAAGTGTTCAAGACAGACATTTTACCGTAAATTACGAAATTCGAGCCTCATTCGCTCAGTGGGAATGTGTACGGTGATTTATCGGATAAATTGTGATTCTGGTGCAAGGACTAGGTGCGAAAGATGTCGATTATTTCATTGCGAAAATCGTGTCCGGTAATACTATGCGATTTTGCACCGCGCCAAAAGACAACTTTTTTAGAGGGGTATGTTTGAAGCATATTTTCTTAAAACTGGAGCGAACAATTGACATAAGTTGGCTGAATTTGTAATTTCCAGGAGTCTTTGAATAAGTGATGTTATTTTTAGCCGAAATTTCATCCTCTGAGTACGGAATTCAAAGCCACGAAAAAAAAGCATCTGGTAATTGGATCTACTATCCTACTACCCCTGTCATGATCCTGAATGCTACAGTCTGCAGCCCCATTACGCTATGCATTTGGGACTGCTGGTCGCAGTTAAGTGTAGTCATACATCATGGCATGTTAAGTTGGGTGTCCAACACTTCTCCTATCTCCATGATTTTCCAGCATTCAGCTCCTCCCTCTTCCTCTTCCCTTCTATTTCATCTTTCTCCTTCTAAAGATGTCCAAACATCTTACCTGATTCTCATTCTATTCTTCCTTACCACTCTCTCTGTTCCTTTCTCTACCGTCTCCACTAGTGCAACTTCAACTTCTAGCCCATTACTGTCCTCCACTTTTCACTTTTTGCCCTCTTTACAACCCCCATATGTCGCTCCCCTCTTCAATTCTCCTCTTTCTAGGCTCTTCTGCCAAACAACGATCCAGTTAAGGACTAGAAACATACACATCGTCTCACCACAAATCTTTCTCCCTCTTTCACCATGCAAACCTTCAAACAACACATACTGTATCATTGTTTTGCTGTTGATCTATCTTGTTTATTGTTGGGTTTTTCAGTAATATTTGGGCATCATCACATCTTCAGTGAACAATGCAAAACCGCTGCGCGTATCTCCTAGTCTCATGTGTGAAAGTTCGTTCTTTACGCCCAATGATATAAATAGAGGGGTGTTGGTTTTAAAGGGAAGATAAACCCCAAGAACAATGTGGATTGAGTGAAAGCAGCAACATTAGTAGAACACATCAGTGAAAGTTTGAAGAAAATCGGACAATCGATGCAAAAGTTATGAATTTTTAAAGTTTGGTGTTGGAACCGCTGGATGAGGAGACTACTAGAGGTTATGACGTATGAGTGGACTACAATATCAAGAAAATATAAAGAAAATACTACAAAAATCCATTTTTCATGAAAATTACAAATTCCATCAACTTGATATTGACATATGTTAAGGGTAGCAATTATTCCCCCTGCTTTCTGAAAGCGGTTGGTCCACTGCTCTTTCATAATTCTAGAAAAGTGAATTTTTGTTGAATATCCTTTATATTTTCTTTGTATTGTTGTCCACTAGTAGTCTCCTCATCCAGCGGTTCCAACACCAAAACTTTAAAAATTCATAACTTTTGCATCGATTGTCCGATTTTTCTCAAACTTTAACTGATGTGTTCTACTAATGTTGCTGCTTTCACTCAATCCACATTGCTCTTTGGGTTTACCTTCCCTTTAATGTACTGTACAGTGTCGATGTGTTTGACACCTACAAAGGACATGTGTAGACCTACTATACATGCTGCTAACAGGAGTTGGGTCGCGGGCGCAGCGCGGCGCGGATTGCTGAAGTGAAATTGGCCCAAAAAGCTGTTTGGTGTCTTCATCTAACGGGACACATCAAAAAAGAGTTGATATCGCAGAATGAAACCGATCGAAATATACAATAAGCGTGTCTTCATCAGCCCGAAGTTCAAACTAGCGGGACATTTTGCGGTCTTAGTAAATAGCCCGATACAGCGAATATGCGTCTTCATCAGCTCGAACAACCTGCTTCGGGAAATTAGTCCGAAAATTAACGCATGCGCACTTTGCAATATTACTCTGCCTAGCTCGCGGTTCGAAAGTGGGTTTCCCCGCTCAAAATCTCCTATATCACCGTATGTACGATACTACAACCAGGGAGGTGAGCGGTACAGCATATTCTCTCCAAAGGGATATTAATAACACTACTCTTTTGTCCAGTGAGGCATTTTATATGAAGTTAACAAATTGCAATGTTTAAACAAATCAAAAATAGACACAATCTGCAAGAATCTTCAGCTAAGGAAGAAGTTTACAAAAAACAGCTAGCATGCACGGCACTGAGTTTTATTAGGGAGGTGAGAGGAATCACCTCCCTGATTTTAATGATGTCAACAACAGTAGGCCTATGATCCTGGATGAATACACCGTGCGTGGGGTAATGTACTATGCACAATTACTAGCTTGTACATGCGTTTTCCATTGCCAGCTGGCTAACCAGAAGCGTGGAGGGATTGAGAAAATTTCGGGCTGATGGAGACGCACCCTTTATAGCGCACTATTTCACGAATTAGCGCTCTCTTGTTGTTCTCTTGTTGCTCTCTTGTTGTTTACAGTAACACCCAAATCTTTTTGGCTAGTCACTTCTTGTAAGTAAATACGGAGTACTGGTGAGCTATAGTTGCACCTATGCGTAGAACAACACATTTCTCAGCATTGAAGTCAAGCAGCCAGCGTTTGGACCATGCTGCCAGTTCATTTAGGTCATTTTGAAGAGAGTCACAATCTGATTTGGTGAGAATCTTCATGTAAACTTTAGTGTCATCAGCAAACACTGTATGATTTAATATGTTGTGCAAAATTGCACTCCGGTGCTTCATTGACTGGAGCATGCATGAAATGCTAAACTAATGCTAAGTTCCATAGCAAAAGAAATATTTGAGTTGCCAAAGAACCTATCAGGGAATGAACGGAGAGACTATATTGAGTACGAGCATACAAATTAGAAAAGCAGAATAGTCATTGAAAAAAAAAAATTAAGAATGTCGAAAAATAAAGATTATGAATAAGTATAAGGAATCTCAATCAACATTTTTAGATGCAATGTGTATAATGAATAACCCCTCTGTCTGCTTTGAATCATGATTTTTACATGTAGACCTATCTAACCCGAGGGTAAAAACATATATCTCCATAACAGATAGGCCTAGAGTCATTCATAAACTGTAATGGAGCTTGGATCTTCATTTGTGACACAACACATCTTTGTGGATCCCCATTTTATTGTGATCTTTAATCAACCTTAGTCTAAATGCCAATATATTCAAGAATTCTCTACTCATTTATTGGCGCTAGTGTACTTTTGTGCCATTCCTTTCTAATTTCCAATTTCTCCTGTTTAATACTCAAACCATTATTCTTTGAAAGGCTTAAATCGTCTTTCACCAAAAGCATTTTGCCCAAGCAATGTTTTGATGCATGGCGTACATTCGTTGCAAACTGGTAATGGATATGGTCACTGTTTTCAGTGTGCCTTCCTGAAGACACCATACAGCATTTGGGGGCTAAATTAGCCCCAGTGAGCGGCGCTGCGACACGCCCGTGACTTGACTGTTTAGCAAAAGCCGTCATAGACTGTAGACGACTGGGTACCGTATCTAGATAGATCCAGAATTTCTGGTGTGATAGACACATAGTGCACTTTTAGGTTCCTGAATATATGAAATTCTTTTCTTTTTTTTCCCCTCTCTCTCTCTCTCTCATTGTACAAAGATACATGCAGCATGCTGTTCACTCTCAGGGTGCTCCCACAGTACATCTCCACAACTGTACAATGGAGCACCCCGGGGTTAGTTTGCACCATAAATTCACATGTAATTGTAATTGTGCACCTCAGAAGTAAAGAAAATGTCAAATGATGAATACATGTATGTACTGTGCAGAGGCAAATCAGAGTTTTTATTCAGATATGTTCATTCAAGCCTTCACAATTCAGCAAATGGTCATGACACAAAAACTAAGGCACCAAAAACACCAGTGAGTTGAAGCAAAGGAATGCACATAGCATTTGTCAGTCCAAATCTAGAAACTTGGGGAAAAATCACTAGACACAAACCACACATCACTGAGCACTGACGGTGACCACAGTATTTTATTTATGAATTAGCTGTGTCCTCACTAGTATAGCAGTTTGGCGATGACCTTTGAGTATTGACAAACCAAAGTAGAGAGAAGCGCTGTCTTGCTTTCATCTCAAATCATTTTGAATATAAGCCTACCAAAAATTGCTCTAATCATCATAGCAATGCAGATAAGCACTATTACAAGCGGAGGCTTGCAATAAAGCATTTCAGAGTGTTTGCCAGCATAACGAAACTGTGAGTGTTGATTGAGGAGAAGGTGAAACAAGATGAAGGAGATCAGAGAGAGAGAGAAAGAAACAGTGAAAAGTTGAGACGCTACACTGTCATGAAAACTGCATGGGTGCTGTTGAGGGCACTTTGACTGCATAGATCAACACTTGTATACAGTACATGCATACAGCTACATCTACATGTATGATGGAGATTGCTGAATTGTCCGTACATTTTAGACCAATTTTTCTTTCAATGCTTTTCACTTTGTTTTAATTGTCTTTTCTCATTTTTTGTTTTATTTTTTATTTCATTTTTATTTATGGATTTATGGAGTTGGATGCATGTCATTCCCCTTGACATTGTTAAGGTGTGGTTTTATTTTTCTTTCGTCTCTATTCCTCTATGTGTACATCATGTATGTGCCGGGTTATAATTGATGACACTATACTGAGGAAGTAGCCACCATACTTTCGATTTTCATTTTGGCTCCTAATGTGTTTTGCACTTTGCTATGGCAGGATGAAAAAACTGAAGTTTTGGCCAACGATGCAGGTGACAGAACTACTCCAAACGTGGTAGCCTTCAGTGACAATGACAAGGTATGTTGTGTTGATCTGCTACCAGAGGTTTTATGATTTGATATGCTATGCACTGACATATAGTACATGTATAGTGAATTGAATTGATCATTGTCCGAAAAGCAAAAATGCAAAGAAACAAATTTATATATGATATATTATTTTTTTCAAATACATTCCTTCTACTTATCCATTCTTCTTCACTCTGCTCATTGGGAACAATGAATGACCTTTGCTGACCCCAGGGACTAATGACAGATACTTCCAGGCACCTTGTCTGTGGTGCAACATGTTATGAATTGGCTGATATTTGACTTACACTGTAGATTTTCTGACTTAATGTTTGATTGCATCTTTTGTGCAACAGGGCCCTGATAAATTTGGGGATTTGAATAAGCACTTGCCCTTGCTGGTGCTGGTGGTAGTGTCAGTATTTAATTACTGTGCTATATCTGGCAATATGAAGACCACTTAATTCAAATGATAAGTGACTCACAAAGCTGAAACGCAGTTGTAAGAATCTTTGACTTTCATTCACTGAACAAGGGGTAACCTTTTGAAAGTAACCCACATGTGTAAGATGGAGAGACATGATGACCACACTTTTTGGCTACAGAAATGATTCCAATATTTTTGCATTGGTGATTATTTCTTGGACTTTGTTTGACAGGTTGTAGGGCTAGCTGCAAAGCAAGGAAGATTGCGCAACCCGGTAAACACTGTGATGCATGTCAAACACCTGTTAGGAAGGTCTTTTGAAGATCAAGTGGTCCTAGCGGTGAAGAAGAGATCTGCATTCAGAGTGGTAGACAAACAGGGCCTTGCAGGCTTTGAGGTGGAACTTAACAACAAGAAGATACTCATCTCTTCTCTGGAAGTTGCTGTCCTCATCTTTAAAAAATTGAAAGGTTCATTCTTGTTTTTCCTTTTGCATATATGACAATTGAATCTTGATTGTGGAGCTGCCTCTAGTGAGCAGTAAATACATGAAGTACACTGGGTCCATAACCAATGTAATCCTATAGTTTTACAAAAACTTGTTTTCCATGACTTGAATATATGACAGTAATTTCTCAAGTGATTAACGTCCTTCTACTCTCTTTTTAGCCTTCATTTTGAATCAAATTTCCAATAAGCCAGTTCGTAGTTCCACTTTGTGCATGAGCAGAAAAAGGTCATTTGTACCAAGAGGCAAGTTGGTTTTTAAATTCACTGAGATAAGCATCTGTCATACAATGATTATTCATGCAATCCTTGTAAATGTTGCTTGCCACTACATCCACCTGACAGCAAACCTGGTATTTGGCAATAAGAATAAAACAGTTTTTTAATGCATTCAATGCAAATCAATGAAATGGATGCTTCCCCGACGGTTGATTGACGGACCATTCTGGTCACCTGGTCTATGCAAGTTCATTCATTGTTTGAACACAAATTCCATGAATTACTACGTCGGGCAAGCTTACCGGTACCCATAATGTCTCTTTGAAAACGATTGAAGTGCCTAACCAACTGAGAAAAAAGAAAGGTCATTTGTACCAACGTGCCCATGAGCTAATTATGAACTGGCTTATTGCAGAACATGTCTATATTTCCAATGCAAACAAACTCCAAATCTCAAGTCACCTGAGCAGCTGATTGTACAGTGAAATGTACAGTTTTTCTGTATTACATTTTTTCACATAATGGATTCTGTTCACGGCAGTCATATTTCAAACTTGTTTTTAAAAAAGTGAAATTTCTGAATCTGAGCCACAAACTTGAAAGCTAATTTGTAGCTACCCAGAGATATAAGATTAGTATACCATGCTACTGCAAAAACAAAGAGCTGGTTGAATTTAAGAAAAATCAGACTGTTTAGTTATTGCAATGTGTGATGGGAACTCAATCCCATTTCCTGAAAGCTTTTTATTTTTTTTTTTTTTAGTTAGGTGACATTAAGAGTATATTGTCATATCTATCATGAACAGAAATTGCAGAGCATGGGGGAGGCAAAAGTGTCAAGAGTGCTGTCCTAACAGTACCAGCTGATTTCTCAGGCCAACAAAGGGATGCAGTAAGGTGGGTATCAATGTTCAGTTGACCTAAAGAGGAAATCCCTTCCAGAATTGTATTAATTTCATAAGAAAGAAAAAAAAAATTCCCTACAGAACAGTGCAAAAATTATCAAAATCAGATAAGAAATAAGGAAGTTATGACATTTTGAATTCTTAAAAATTTCTTAGGAAAACACTTCTTGAGTAGTTGTCATGAATATTCAAATCAGCAAGTTAATGATGTCATGCTCTCACAATTTCATATTCATTTCATATACAGAAATGACAAAAATCTCATATTTCAGCCATATAAATACCACACATATTAAAAGAAAGCAAATGTTAACTGATATATTTTGGTATGGGAATATGTTTTTACCTGTATGTAGATAGAAACAAAAATTTGTCAGAATTTCATATTATATACATGAAAAATTGTAAATTGAAGAAATGTGAAATTTCATAATGTCATATCTTATTTCTTTTCTGATTTTTGTTATTTTTGGAACGTTTTGTAGGGAATTTTTTCTCTTTCTTTTAAAGTTTATTAATTTGGGGGTGGATTTCCTCTTTAATGAGGATATCTCCTGTTTGCTTGCTGTAGGTGTATGCACTGTAGTGAAGCTGCCTTTCTTTTCCATGCCACTTTCTGTGTTCAAATGTCTGCTTCTAAGCTTATCTTTTTAGTTGATAAATTCCCATATGTAGAAAATATGACAAAATCCCAACTGATAGCAGAGGATATGTTATTAAACTAAATGGTAAGTAGAGCCTAAAGACCAGCTGTTCTTTCTGTCGAGTTATAGCAGTATTATTTATTATTCATATGTGCTGTATATTATGATAATGTCCAGTGTAGTCCACAACTTGCAAATTTAAGCATGATGCCTGGAAAGAGATCTTGAAATTGTATGCACCACAGGCATCACAAGTATGAATTGCAAAGTCTTGTGCAGCTGGGGTCCAGCACCCTCTCAAGGACCCAGGATTCTCCTGGGTTTTAGGTGCATCTTATCCTTAGTGGAGTAGTCTTGAATAGTTATCAATAAATGAGCTATGATCTGAGAATAAATCTTGAGCATGTTTATGTGAAATTAATGGACACATCTGGCTCTTTGGCAAGTTTTCTATTGTCTATAATGTTGTCATTTCTTTTTTTGTCACACCACTTTAATGTTCAATGAAATTGTTGGCAAGGCATTATGCAAAATTCCTTCATGGACCACCCTGCACTTCAGCGTTGATAAAAATCTGCAGTGCCCAACTGAAATAGACAGTGAAGCAGGATATAACGATCCCATACATTTCTGTGAAACTGGCATGATGGCTGCAGACAATATATTCTTGTGTTTCAGTTTCATTGAGAGTAGTAGAAATGAGCATAAGAAATCATCCAATTTGCTAATGTTCCTGGAAGTTCTTATCATTGTGGGTAGTTGAGAAAAACATGTAAAGAAATATAGCAATATTTGATAATTATGTGGTATTTTATCTTTGTTTCTCATTGTCTATTGGCAGGAAAGCAGCAGAAGTAGCAGGATTTGAAGTCTTACGCTTAATCAGTGAGCCTTCTGCAGCAGCTCTAGCTTACAGCATCGGGGTTACAAAGCTTCATGATCCATGGTATGCCTATATCACCTGTCAGAAGTACAGTCCAGCCTCTCTTATCCGGCCTTCCTTTATCCAGATCTCTCTATTATCCTGATGCCATCTTGCCATGATTGTTTGTTTGTTTGCTTTTTTTCAATCTAATAATTACAGGAAAAAGGGGGATTTTAAACTAAAAAAAAATTTCTACACAAGCTCTCATGAATTACATATTATTTGACAACAAATTTATTTTCATTTTCTTATTAAAAAAAAAAAAGAGAAACGCCTATAATTTTGCACTTATAGCAAAGAAAGAGTATGAGTGTATGCTACCTGCAATAAGTTACATGTAGCTACCATTGGGTAGGCAGCTGCATGTATTAAACATTAAGTCTCCCATATCCAGCCAAATCCCTTTAATATCCGGATGAGCCCTGGTCCTGACATGTCCGGATTAGAGAGTTTGGACTGTAGTGCCATCAGTTATTCTAGATGAAGGAGTGATTTAGTTCACTCATCTTCAGAAACACAAGTGTTTGTAAATGTTCAATGATGATATATGTCAGTGGTGTTTTATTTGTTTGAAGTCTGGATGCATAATCATAATTACATAGTTATAGTTTGGAGGTTAAAAATACTATTATGGTTGACATAACGCATGTCGTTGTGAGCTGGGCCATCCCTTTGTTTGACTTTATAGATGTGCTGTTACAGCATTTGTCAGCTCACCCAGATGTTGTTTTTGTGATTCTTTCCAGTAATGTGCTCGTGTACAGACTTGGAGGCAGCACAGTGAGTGTGTCAGTTGTCAATGTGACAAATGGCCTTTACAGGATTGAGGCCTCAAAGACATATCATGAGTGTGGAGGAGATGACATTACCAGCGCCCTTTCAAGCTTGTGTGTTCAGGAATTCAAGAGGTATGGAATGATACACACCACATTTTGCATGATAACTGGGAGCACAAATTTGATATTGCTTGTATTGCTACTAGGAAATTGTTATGATGTAGTTGAGAATAATGATTCTGATTCAGAAGCCAAATAGGAAGTATTAAAAACTTTACTGTTCATATAATGATGACTGCCTTGAATAAAATAAAAGATCATAAACAAAAACCATTGTGGCTGTAATAATCAGTATGTGCCAATATGTGATTCCTGTGTACATGCAGCACCCAAATTTGTTGATGGGGGAGGATATATGAAGGTGTGAGTTAGTCTTCCATTACTTCATATTCCCAAATTTATAGAATGTATGCATAATTGCCACGTGGTCAGTCCAATGAAATTGTCCCATGTATAGAAGAATCAGAGTAAAATTCCAGCAGAAATTATTTCTTGACTTACCTTGCCCACATCAAACTCTCTGACAAATGTATAATGACCTATTTTTGTCTTGTCCTTAATTGTATTCAATTCTAGACAGTATAGAATGGATGTCAGTGAAAACAAGAGAGCCATGGGGAAGCTATACAATGCATGTGAGACGTGCAAGCATGTACTCTCCACCATCAATACTTCACACATCTCAGTGGACTCACTCTACGAGGGCATTGATTTCCATAGCAACATAACTAGGTAAGATGGATACCCAATAAACATATTTATTATCAATTGTAATTTCACTAGGAAATTTGTTTTTGACTGAACCCTTATTCTCATTCCATGTATATGAGATTTTATGCAACAGGAAGGGTTTTTTTTCTTTCCAGTTTTTGTTCTATTTAGCGACAATGTATAATTATCTGTTACTATTGTCTGTGATGCACATAGATGTTAAGCAAGTGTGTGAAATTGTATACTGCCAATTGTGTGAGCCTCGCCAATACTAGCATCAAACTGCATTAAGATTTTTGATGCCTGAATTACTCTGTAACATTGTATGTTTACTATTATATGCCTCATTTGATGAGTCCTCGCTTCTGATTGGTCCAAGGGCAGTAAATAGTTTTGGCTTTACTGCCCAGAAGTCAGCTAGTGGTTTTTCAAGATGCGCATATCTTGTCGGCGTATCTATATATTCGCATTGTTGCTGTTAATCTTGTGAAAGTATCATGCGCATTTATCTATATTTGCACATTGTGAAATAATGCTGTGTGTAATTTCTCTTCCTGGGAGCGTAACAACCTTATTTCAATGCCTTAATTTAGCATTTTTTTGCTAATTATCTCAAATTAAGAGGGATGTGGTATATGAAACATGAATTGCTTTTTCTCAGGTCACGGTTAAAACTATTTGTCCTCTGTGATTTCTCAGCAGTGTGATTTCTTGACAGTGTTATGCCCAAGACAAATTCTTGGGGCATAGCACTGTTTAGAAGTTACCACTGGGCAAATAGTTTGAACCATGTCCATCAAAGCAGTGAATGTTTGTTTACCATAGCCTTTGAAATAGAGAGTTGAGAGTTTATTTAATGGATGATTTGTTTATTCAAACACCAAATCTGCCCATCTGTCTGCCAGTAGGAATTGGTCCATGAATCACCCATCAGTGAATATTTTTGAAAAGTGTAAGTGTGTGACAATCTTTCAGTAATACCTTTGTACCTATCTGGTTCCTTGCAGGGCTAAATTTGAATCAGTGGTTAATGTACCTCTCCAGAGATGTCTCCACTTAATACCAGCTACTCTTCAAGAAACTGGGTTATCTTCAAGTGATATACACAAGGTAACATGACCAATCATAATTACCTTAATTTGGTCCAAGCAAGTTGTAACTATTTAGACCAGCAATCTCTCGGTCTGAATGCATGGAAGTTGAATTCCAGCTATTACATTTCAGAAAAGATGGCAATGCTGAATCACACAAGGGTTGTTCCAAGGCAGTCACCTTTTTATCTTAATGTGTAGGTTTTATTTCTGCATTTGCCATTGAACACAGTGTATACAGCTCCCAGATATGGCAGTTTTTTGATTGCACAGTCTTCTTACAAGGTGATGACTAGTATTGTAATCTAAGGAAATAATGGTATGACTGTACTTGATGAAATGAAATTCAAATGTTATTATGCACAGTTGTTTACAAGATAATAAGTCCCTAGGCCATGTCAAACCTGAGCATTCAACAAATGATACAGCGTTTGTTATTCTAAATATGACATTTGGCAGGTATGAAATATCTTGAGCTACACATTTCTGTACATATACTTCTCTTTTCTCATTCATTCATGTCTCTGTAAGTGTAATGAACACTATTACGGTGATAAAAACAAAATTAAACAACTGGCAACTTATGAAAGAGTCCTCTTGTAAGGTCACCCATACATCAATCATGATCACAAATTTCAACGTATGCAACCCTGGCCAAAACAATTTTTTTTTTTTTTTTTTACTATGTCTTGCATTTCACCGAGGTGCAGGTACTCTGAATGATGACAATCAGGAAGGCTTGAAATCACAGAGGGTGACATCCTGAATATCATTGATCAGATAGGGATATTATGTTGTGTACATTCAATTATATGTATTTTTGTTTGCTTGTTTGTTTATTTGTTGTTGTTTGTTTTTTTTTTTTTTTTTTTTTTTTTTTTTATTGACAATGATAGGTAATCATTACAGGAGGCTCAACTCGCATTCCAAAACTTCAAAGTCAGCTAAGAGATATGTTTCCTGATGCTGAGCTGCTCAACTCAATATCACCAGAAGAGGTCATTGCAACAGGGGCTGCAGTGCAGGTACAGTACTACATCCTAGCACTTAGGAATCATCTTAGACTGTAATTGTAATTAAAAAGGTTTGAACAGATGTTGGAATGGGTTTGAAGCCTGATTTTCTGATTGCCTGAGTATATTCCAGTTATTTTCACTTAATTTCATATATTTCCAAATTCTCATTAAAATGCAAAGAACAAGGTGGAAACAATAACATTTCATTAGACCACAATATATAATATATGCCTATTCCATCATATCAGATTAATGGTACATTGCAGAAAACAAACCTTTGAATGGTATAGTCAATATCCACGACCAGTATGTGGAATTTGGAGTTTAGATGAGCTATACCAATTTTGTAAACTTCAAATAAGATCACATGATATTAATCATGTGAAGAACTTAGCAGGATGCTGCTAGTAAGATAGTTAACAGGTCATTCTTTGGACTCTTAGCCCCGAATTCACGAAGGCGACACTTGGGGGCCCCATAAAAAACTACGGTCTTTGTCCATGTTTTGAACCATAGACAAGATTGTACCACAATTTGGACCTTAGTATCTTAACCCGTTGAGGACAAGTCCGGAGTATACTCGGGCAAGTGTCTATGGGAAATGCATGTTGTCGCAAAATCAATCCGTCCTCAACGGGTTAAGGGATGGGTCTAAGTCCACAAGATTAATATTTCAAAGGTTCATGGTAGAAGTGTGATGTTCTGGTGCATGCACACTGATCTTCAACAGGATCATTCAGGATTTGAGCCTTACTACCACACTTCATGTACAATGCTCCTTTAAACCTAAATGTACAATTGGGTACCTGACATAAAGCTGAACGACAAGGTAGTTTGCTGTTATGTGTGTGGTGTGAACTGATGCCTAGCTGGAATACTCCCCATCAGGTAAAATAAGTGCTCAGGAGCTGTTGGTTTCATTCCAGGGATTCACATAATGATATGCTGTCAAGCAATTTACATGTCACAGTGTGGTTGAAAGCTACTATGAAAGAAAAACTACACAACAGTAAAACCAGAGATTTTGTGTTCATGACATTTTGCATATTTCGCAAGGAGCCAAGATTCACTAAATTCAAATGCACATGAAAGTTCTTTTCTGTACTTTTATGCATAGAATGCAAGTGGCAATTCGTGCAAAATTCATTCAGAAAAAAAAAACTGTTGGCTGTTATGCACACAAACATTATGCTGCGAATATTTCTTGTTTTACAGTATTATTACTCTCAGTCACTTCTGTCATGACAGCATTCAAGTTCATCAAAGTTTTATCTGGATTTATGCAAAGAAAAATTTTGAACTTCATCTCACAAACTGTTCTTTCAACTTCTCTCTAGGCTGCCTTGTTAATGAGCAGAGATGACAGTGTCTCTTGTAGCAGTAATGAGATACAGACACCATCTACTAGCAAGTCCATTTATGTCAAGGTAAGCTTCACAGACATGCTTTTCATAGAGTTGGTAACTGTTACATTTTTGCAGTATTAAATAGTACTGTTTTGTTTCTGTATGGGTTTTTTTTTTTCCAAAAATACTGCGAGTCTCATGGAAAATACAGTTTTTCCCAAAGTGTTTGACTACACATGTTTGTTGTAGGAGTGTAAAACTGCCATTCAAAAATAAATAAATAAATAAATAAATAAGTTAAAAAAAAAAAAAAAACCAACACCTTTTCAGCCCTCTGGATACTCCATTGCTGTTTACAAGTTTGGCATCTTTGTTTTTGTTCCTTCACCCTAAAGAATGCCCTTATTGCTTTCCACACAAGTCATGATCTTGGCCAGAAGGCTAGTACGGGATTTCTTTAGTGAATAGTTGTGCAGGTATGGATACGTAGGGCCTACATTAAACTAAGTTCATTGTTTTGTGTGCATTGAGTACAATTTAAATTTTCATTTTGTTGCTATTTTTTGTCTCGTTTATTTTTGAACATGCAACTGTACAAGAATAGTGAACCAGTGTAGTATTCATATAAACTGCTAGCTACTGTTTGTCACTGAACAACTTGTAACCTGCTATATGATGACAGGTTATAGATGAAAGTGGGTCCCCATCTCTGCATACCATTGTGCCAAAGCTGAGCTTCATCCCATTGCGACAGCAGCATTACTTCACCATTCCCAAGGAGCAGGATTCCCTCTGCCTACAGCTTGTGGAAGGAGAGCCAGGGTGCACACCAGCAGCCACTACCAGTCTAGGACAGGTATGACCCCAGAAACACCTGTCATACCTGGGGGGCATTTCATGAAGCATTTTGTCCGACAACTTTGTCGGACAAATTTGCTCTCAGCCAATCAGATGCAAGGATTTCAGTAGCTTGTAACAGTTTGTCAGACAAAATATCTGACAAAACGCTTCATGAAATGCCCCCCTGATTTCAGTGTATTGTTATACCACACCATGTTCAAGTTAGCTTTAATAAAGAGATGAAGAAACAAAACAAATGGCATACTGTAAAAGTGGTTTCTTTCGCGGTGGTTTTATTTTCGCGCTTTGAGGTTGAACCGCGAATTTAACATCACACGAAAATGTTTTGAACTCGCCTCTTGTTACAACGCTATTGCGCACATGCACACACGAAGACTCCGCGCAATGTAGGTCAACTCCTGTGTGCGTGCCTACAAGCATATTATAAAGTACTCGAGAGACGGGATTTCAGGTAAGCCTGCATTTAATTTTAATTTCTATTTGATAAATAAAAAAATTATTGGATTATAGTTTGGGTTTTCATGTGCAAAATAAAACAGTTTTTGCCGACTGTGAATTCTCAGATTTTGCCGACCGCGAATTTAAGCACACGCGAAAAAGTCGGCACCGATGGAAACCGCGAAATATCTGTACGCGAAAGAAACCACTTTTACAGTAGTAGGTTCATCAGAATCAGACTGACATCTATAGTCATCACTGAAAGTATGTGAAAAAATAAATTCATAACTCTCTTTCATTGTGTCCGACTTTGATGAAACTTCTTCTGTTCTGTACATGTGATATTAGCCTAGGTTTTAGAGAAATTTAACATGGTGTTGAATTTCACTTCAAAGTGTTTGAGGCATTCTTGAGCTGACATGACATCTGCATCATGTAACTACTAATTGCCGTAAAGTTATTACAGTTGATGATGATACTAGTTCATCCTACTACTCATTCATTATTAAATGGTTTTTACTCTATGTGACAAAGTACATAAGATGACCTGTTCCTTGGATGTAACATTACTTAGTCAACACAATAATGATTCCAAGTATGGTTACGAAGGAGAAATAACCAATTAAAGGGCAGTTTACTTCAAGATACATCACAATCTAATCAATTCTGGCCTTACTGCATCATAGGCATGGCCATTGTTTGTACACACCAGTGCTGCCCTGACATCAAAGACAGATTCCAACTGCTCAAGCTTTAACAGTCCCAATAGAGCTTCATAGATGAGGCTATGTATACATGCATAGTGTTGAATTCATGCTGTACCTCTATCCACTAGATTGCCTCAGATTTACCATAATTATGAATATAATGTTTTTACAGTCATATGAACAAAAATATTTGTAATCACTGACAAGGTTTAATGCATACCGGTTCAATATCTGAATATACCAATGTAGCAAAGTGTTCAATAGATTACAATTGTATAACAATAAGAGGGAGAGGATGTATCTCAGAGTCTCGGCATCTGGACACACTGTTCCTACTGATTGGGCAGAGGTCTTGTCAGTATTATTTCTGCACCAAAACGATTGGCAGAACTCATTGTCCCACACAGTATGCACTGGTAAACGCACATCTGAAATCATGCTGTCAAGTTGTGTTGCCTGCATCTAACATCACAATTTGTGGGTGATCCATGAGAAAGGCAGACCAATGATGACCCCCTTGTCACTCGGAAAACTCTCAATGTTGAGCTGATATTGCAAGATTTGCAAGGACCTAGCGTGACTTTTAAATTACCATGAGCCATATGTCAAATCAAAACTCTAGTATACTTAGAAACATGCTGGGCTTTATCTTTCGGATTGTTTTTTTTTTTTCACATTAAGTTGTCTTACTTTTAATATTCAAATTGTCCATGAAGGCTCACATCAGTAAAAGTAAATACAGAATGAGATAAGTTATAGAATATGGGGATGGGGAGGGGCTATAGGAACATAACAGCAGTGTAATTTTACCACCATATCACAGTCATGAAGATTACTAATTTGTCATTAGTAATTTCCTGAAGATTCTTTGTATGTGAATTACAGATGTGCTCACTCTGAATTGATATATCAAATTGCTTTTTGTGGTAGCATCTTGCCACATCTAACTCATCTCTTATCTTGCTACTCTTTTTACAGATTGTTCTCAGAGACTTAGCCACAGAGGAGCCACAGGAGGGTAAAGTCACCCTAGATGTCCATCTGAAAAGGTGAATAAACCACTCGCAGAGTTTTAACAAGTCACGCATAATTAGCTTTCGTATTAATCCATCTAACTGGTTTTGCAGAGCTCTTCTTAAATTCCTTTGCAATGGTGCATTTCTATCTATGCTGTAGTTCCTTTAAGACATGGGTATCTGTCCATGGATGTCTAAATACAGTCAACCTTGCCTAAGTCAAATTCATAGGACCAGAGAAAATGCTTTAACTCAAGTGATTTTTTTTCCCTACACAATAGAATTAACACATGTGTATATCCATCAAGGGTACAATTCTTCTCTGGCATAGCCATTTTTGTTTTGTTTTGTTTTTGTTGTTTTTTTTTTTTGTTGTTACCTTGTGCGAGGTTGACTAAGGTGAGGTTGACTGTGTGTATATTTGACTAGCTGTCCACACATATGATACAAGGGAAAACGTATAGGAAGCATGCAGTTACAGATAGCGTGTATATACAGTGAAACCCCGTTATAACGAGGTCCGTGGGACCGGCGATATTACCTCGTTATAACCAGTACCTCGTTATAACCGTACGCATCAAAAACAAAGAAAAACATAAGCACGACGTCATAATATACCCAACAATGAAAGTTAAGAACATCCTTTGCGTTGTTATTACACAATTATGGTTCATTATTATCGAGAGAATAAAGGGAAATTATTTGTGAATTAGGCGAAAAAGTCGGGGTTGAAATAGGTTAATTCTTTATTTTTCTTCCGAAAATCTCTTCGCATAATAGTGCACGTTATGTTCTTGAGAAGTATAGGCCTATATTATATTAAAATCACATTGTATAAAATGCGTTGTTTACCGTAACTTGCGAGGTATTTTTACGCTGTTGGTGTCAAGCGGGAATGCGATAATTTCATGAATCATTTCGGCTGTATTCTTATACAAGTATGATCGTTGCGCCCGAAAGGATTAAAATGCGTTGTTTATTTTCTTCCGAAAATCTCTTAGCGTTTTGTACATCCGTTCTTGAAAAATAAGCGATAGGATTGAATTTAGAAGGTTGTGATCCTTTTTACGCAGATCTGTTCCTCATAGACCATTCTGAAAGAAAGAAAATCTTCATTGTGAAATGCGTTGTTAAAATTGTGATAATGAACAAACCCAGATCTATTTAAATTGTTAAATGCGTTTGTTTCTTTTTCTGAACAACGGCTAAGTAGCTTAACATGCGTTATTTAACTATTTTTACGCTACTGTCAACCGGGGAGATCGCGATGATTTCAGAGTAACATTCGTGCGTCGTTTAGCGTAACTTGCGGGGTATTTTTACGCTGTTGGTGCCCAGCGGGAATGCGATGATTTCATGAATCATTTCGGCTGTAATCTCATACAATGTACTGTATTGTCGTTGCGCCCGAAAGGATTAAAGATGCGTTCTTTATCATCTGCCGAAAATCCCTTCGCATTGCATCCATCCGTTCTTAAGAAAATTGCGACAGGATTGCGTTATTCAACTATTTTTACGCTACTGTCACCAGGCGAGATCGCGATTTCATTAATTATTTCGGCTATAATCATACACTCGTATTTGCTAACAAGCAAAAGAACTGAAGTCGGGACTACAAATGGAAAGGATATAATGTTGAGTTGAACACGCATTCCAATTTCCATATTTGCCACGAGTGTCGCTACATGAAAAGTTTTTGAGTGCGTTATCTTTTTTCCCTTGTTGCGCTGTGGTCTGACCTATAACATTACGCACGCGTGTGAAAAGAAAATCGAGTGATTATGTTTAATAATTTAGTAGGAACATCGAATGGTATTAATGTGTTGTTTTTTGCGTGGTTTATTGATATAAAAGAAAACATGGAAGGAACCGTTCTCTGCAAAACGTGAAAAAGACATGGATAGCGTGAATTCGATTTTCAATGTTTCATTTGTCTCGTGTTTGAAAAGCGGCAAGTCAACAAATGGTACCTCGTTATATCCGATCAAATTTCCTATGTTTTTCTTTATCATGATGCGCCGAAAAAGTCCTCGTTATAACCGGAATCTCGTTATAACCGAACTCGTTATAACCGATTCGTTCTGCCATAGGTTTACACGCAAAGGAAAACGGGACCGACGCGATCACCTCGTTATAAGCGGTTCCTCGTTATAACCGAACTCGTTATAACGGGGTTTCACTGTACCAGTACTTTGTATTATGCAGAGGCTTAGCAGTTGGTCTGATGATGTCGATTGCTGATGAGCAATCATGTTTTGAGAAAGCTCTCAGTCAAGCATGCAATAAATGCAGATTTTTACACAGTTAGTTATTACCATCCTATTTTTACATGATGCACTTTGCTTTACAAATGTTTCAGTACAGGGCACTCCTGTTATAACAAACACAGATATAACAAGATTTCATGACCACAAAGCAAAAATTTAGGCCTAAAAATTACAATCATTTAATTCTATGGTGAAACATTCCCTTTAGATATAACAATATATTGGTATTGCAACAGAATACTGCCTTGTTTGAGAACTTTGTTGTTACAGGAGTCGCACGTGCTTCTTGTTATGTGTTTTATTGTTGTCATTTGCCACTTATACTGCAGGGATGGCAGTCTGGAAGTGACATGCAGTGAAAGCCTGTCAGGAAGCATGGACAGTATTCTTGTGCCTTTGTCCTCCAGACCAGGAGATGACCAGGTCAAGAAGGAGTGAAACAATGGTCAGAGGAAGTGATGGACAGCATGCTCATCAGTCATATCGTGCCTTGGGCCGTTGAACTCTTACGATGCCCTGCTGCAGTCAGGGGTCAGCTTTGTTTACCGTCCCTTTCTTCTGTCAGTGCATCTTTTGCACACTGCACCAAACATCAGGAAGTCTGACAGTGGGGATATGAAAAGTTTTGCTGAAGCAAGGTCAAAGGTCACCCACAGACCACCTCATCCTACCAAGCTATGTATTTGTATTTATACAGGACAGAAAGTGCGTGGTAGTGCATTCATTTTGCTCCGAGGTCTTCCTTCCGTCCTGAGTTGAAAATGCAAATTTCGATGAAGCAAATCTCTTATCATCATAATACACAGATGGAAAAAGAATGAGAAATTGTGGAATGGGATGACATAAATTGATATTTACCCACCTGGTTGTTAACGCTTATACTATGCTATGCAGAACTGATAGTTGAGTAAACTTTTACTGCGAGGACATTATGTGGACAGCATGCAGCATGAGGAACATAGTAACTGGATTTATGCAGGATTACGAGTGTGCAGAGTGTTCTAATTAATTGATAATCCCCCTAGGTGGCTTTTTTTATATACTGGCAGAGTTTGAACTGATTTCTTTTTCAATGTCAAAGCCAATAAAAAATATATGACGAGTTTATGCACATAAATTTGCCAGGAGAGATACCCCAAGTGGATGATTATACTTTACAGGAACAATTGACTTAAGAAATGTTAAGTGTCTGATGAAAGTAAGAAAATGAGAATTCTGGACCAGAAAAAGTTTGTGTGATAGGAAAGAGTAAATTGTATTAGCACAAAAGTGAAAATTTAATCAAAATCACTTAAAATTAAGGAAGTTATGAAGGAAGGTTGGTTAATTTGCACAAAACATTTCATGAGCAGTCACATTGTGTCATCACCTCACAACCTGCCATATACAATACAGTTTGTACACAAAATCTTGATTTTTTTTTTTTTCAACTACAATTTTGCCCCAGTCTCAAATCCTTATACAATGTATATCAGAGTGATCACCATTTGAAGGTATTCATCCATAAATAGCATTAATGTTTTACACTTTTACAGCAGAAAATTTTAATTTTTGTCAGTTTTTCTACATGATCATTTGAAGATTGTGAAGTGATGACAGCCAAAATTCACTCTCTTCTTGACTGAAAAAAAAAAAATGAAAGTCTGAGTTCAATCAATTATTGTTCTCTTATCTCAGGAAAAATCAACACATGCTTGGTAGCCACAGACAGATTGCTCAATTCTCTGTAAAATGATAGCCTACTTGTTATATTTATGGCTTACATGGAGGTGCAGTGCTTTGAAATGTGGAGTAAGTTCAAAACTGAAAAGTTGTAAAATGACCCAAGTTTGGTAAGTCACCCAATTGTTTTCCTTGTTGATGAGTGAGTTTGCCATTGTCTCTTCAAAATTAACATTGATTCAAACAAATGTATGCAGGAGCAAACAGACAAACATGTATGGACATTAAGAAACAGGACTCAAACCACTGAAACTCACAAAAACCTTCACCACATTATTACATGGAGGTGCAGTGCTTTGAAATGTGGAGTAAGTTCAAAACTGAAAAGTTGTAAAATGACCCAAGTTTGGTAAGTCACCCAATTGTTTTCCTTGTTGATGAGTGAGTTTGCCATTGTCTCTTCAAAATTAACATTGATTCAAACAAATGTGTGCAGGAGCAAACAGACAAACATGTATGGACATTAAGAAACAGGACTCAAACCACTGAAACTCACAAAAACCTTCACCACATTAACACAACAAAGTCTTCTCTTTATTATTGCTTACATGTGGCATGAAGAGAGCAACCAAATACAAAATGAGCTTTCATCATTACCTGACATAGCACCAATACAAGTTGGATTGTTAAAGGGTGTGTACAGCTCTGGCTGAGGTGAGGATTTAGCTTTTAATGTTTTGCGAGATATTCAGAAACCACTCTATGAGATGTCAAAGAGCACGCAATTCTTAGGGGTATCAAAAGTTTATTTGATGAAAATTGGTTTTGAAATGGCCGAGATATCCAAAAACATGGTGAAACAAAGAGAAGCTAATAAAAGGCATGGCCTGTCGCCTTATATTATTATCACTTTTTGGGATATCACATTTCACAATAAAGCCTAAAATATAAGGAAATCACTATTTTTCTCAATGAACCATAACTGTAGACGGTCTATTTTAGAAACAATTTTATCATAACTTATTCACATTTTGCATATTTAACAATACTTAATATTGATTACACTGATTAACATTTCTATATTGGTTATTTCTATCTCTAACTCACATTTCAGAACTATTTTGAAGCACTAAAGCTGGGTTTTTGATTCACTTGCAAAAGATAAATAATGCCTTTAAGGGGGGGGGGGGGGAGGGGGAGAACCTACATGTGTACCCATGCCCCAGTCAATGCCACCAAACTTTTCTTCCTGCAATTTCTTCTTCTTCTCCATCTCTTCCTCCTCTTGTTTCCTCCTCTTCTTCTCCTCTGCCTCCAGCATCTGTTTATTTCTCAGCTCCTTCAGCTCTGTGATGCTCAGCTCAGCCTCTTGCTCCTGGTCATCGGGAGGACTCTGGTTGGAGATTTCAACATGCACATTTCTCACACACAAAAAAAGCTAAAGTTACATGAACACACTCACCCCATTACATTAATCATCCGCCTTTGTCTTGACCTTATCATTAAAGGATAAACCAAAGCGACTTTTGAAAGGTGTATGCTAATCTGTGAAAACACTCGGACAGTAATGAAATATTTGCAACCTAGTTCTGGTCACTTCTATTTTGCTCATTCCACTTCATGCCAAAGATCACAGAGTGTAGTATGCTAGCAACCAAAAACTGAATTACCCCATACAAAGCCAAACGAGCCCATTATATGGAAACGTCCTGATGAAAATAAAATTGAGGTGGAAAGACAAAAAAAAAAAGTCACCATGCAATGCCACAGACCTGTAATATGAATAATCGTGTGCTTCCTCCAAGCTTAAAGAGATGACCAACTGGTGCTGGAGGTAGCCTGCTCCGCTGGCCCAACATTGGCGGCACGTTCGAAGTCTGATGGCTGTGGTCTGGATGTCATCGTGCTCTGCGCAGTACAAGCCGCCATTGCCTCATTTGAATGCTTTTGAATGCTAGAATCTAGTTGCTCTGATGTTGATCTGTTACTTCATCATGACTGCTTGTGTTCAGTTTGCAACTTTTCAATTTAAATCTTATCCCCATATTTTAAAATTTTGCTCTTTCCCCAATGGCATACTGTAAAAGTGGATATTTTCGCGTGACTAATTTTTCGCGCTTGGCCTGGTCAGAAGAGTTTCGCGTGTTTTTGATTCCGAGGAATCAAGACATCACGCACAGGCACATATGGCAAGCAAAAATATTCGCGTGCTTTTATTTTCGCGCTTGTTTCTGGTTGCGCGAAATGCGCGAAAATTTGAACACCGCGAAAATTTCTACTTTTACAGTAATCATAAAATGTAAGGTATCCTGATGGTGTCAAGCATGTGTTGATTAATAGTAAAATAAGGGAGAAATAATTAATGAAACTTACAGATTTCCAAACATTTTTTTGAGGAGTCTATATTCGTATAGACTGTTTTGAAAAAAAAAAAAATATCATTTCATAACTTCCCTGATTTTTATCTGATTTTGATCAAATTTGCACTCTTGTGCTTATAAAAGTTTACTCTTTTTTTTCAGGCTGCCTTTTCAACTGGTAAGCTATGCAGACCTCATCATCTATGCGTCTTGTGAGCTTGTACAATGCTAATCAATGAGCTCACTTTTTATGGATCACTACAGGGGAAATGACAGTTTTGAACCTTTTATGTTAAGTTGAGGTTTACATTGCATCAGCTAGGATTTGATTGCAATAATACAGAAAATTACTCAGCATATGGTTTGCAAAGGTAACATTGAAACACCAGTACAATGACTAAGTGTACTGTCAGAAGCTATAATGTGATCTGTGATAAGCTAATTTCATGTGGATTTAGATGAACAGAATACGTACAATTCTTTGTAGTTCATAGGGGTGTTGCATAGTGCAAGTCCAATACACAGCATGCAAAATTACATGAGACTCCATGCCTCAGTTTGATGGTACGGTACTGAAGGAAAGTAATGGTCTGGCAGTGTGTCAGTTGTATTCAGTGAGATATGATGACTTGCTATGATGTCTAGACCAGTGAGAGAACCTTTTTTCTTTGGCATATTTTTGTCCATTTACCTGACAGTTGTGTAATGTGTCATTTGAGACCTCTAAATGATGTAAAATATTGTTACAGCCGTGTCATGTGTTTCCACATTATGGCAAGACCACTCTTTGTAATATTTATGTCATACTTACTGATGTTTCTTTTTTCCCACTGGAAAGAAAAAAAAAAATGTTGACAAACCGCATTATGAGAGTTACAGAAATACACATATCAGTCGTTTCCAAATGCATTGGGATACACAGTGTACAGTGATTTGTGTTATGTATCAGTGACAGTGAAGGGAATACAATATGGAGTTAATGCATTATTCTGAAGAGGGAGTGATTGGAGGGAGTGATATCATGGTGTGTGGTATGATGATTGGAGATGTCTTATTCCTATTCAGGACCATAATGGAAAGCAGAAACAAAATACATGTACCTTTCTTGAGTACAATCAACAGTGGATACATATTCAACAGTAGACACTCCACAGACACCTTCATTTGATTTACATGCAAAAGATGTTCTTCAGTGTGATGTATTTATATTCTGACTTTAAGTACAATTTCACACCATTTTCAAGTTGACTGTTATAGACATGGTAAAAATTAGGTGTACCAAATGGTGGTAATTTCAGCATGATGTGACAGAGGATATTTATGGGGATTTAAAGTTGAACTTTTTTTTCTCACTAAACATTGATATTTGGTCACAACCACATCTCAAAAATAGCTGAGGTAATAATGTCATGAACTCACAACTTTCCCATTGTTTCCTGTACAAAAATATAAACATCATAAAAATTTTGAGTGAGCCCCTGTATGCACTACAAAAATTTGCACTGATACAGCAAGATTTTCTAAGGTACAACTCACTACACGTAGAGCGAGGTAATTTCAAAGGTAACCCATCAAAATGTAATTTCATTCCATAATAATGTATTTGCTTTGTCTATTACAAAATTTCATTTATGTGAAATTTCCTGTGGTACATAAACAACTTACTACACATAGCGATGTAATTTCAGAAGTTTTATCAGTGCAAAAGTAACCCATCAAAATGTCATTACTATTCCATATTCACTTTGATGTGTCTGATACAAGATTTGATTTATGTAACATTTTCTGTGGCACGTCTTTCTACACAGAGTGAGATAATTTGGAGGTTTCATCAGTGTGAGTAATTCACAGGTCAAGCTCATATATCTATCCCATACATGTATTTGCTTCATCTGTTACAACGAGAACGAACAAAACAAAACAAACAAAAAAATAATTAAAAAATGGGGAAGGAGGTACGCTCGACTTCCCAAAACACGCTTCGAGGATATGCAACCAGACACACACTTTGTAAATACGTTGCACGTACACAAACCTGTGGCGCACATAGCACCTCATCATACTTAAAGTGGAAATGTAACACCAATGGTAGTACCCATACTGGCATAATATTATAGACTCTGTGTTTGGGTAAGACTGCACAGCGTGTTACAGTGATGTGTGTACCCATTTATGTAACTGGACTTGATTCTCATGTTTCGTTATTATTTGCAAGTAAATCACAGAATGCCAGCATTATGCACGCAAAATCATTACTCTTTTGGAAAATGTAAATGTTCATAAATTCATACAGATATTATACATTTGTGTATTTACTTGCCGATCCATTACTGTTGTACTTGTTCTAAAAAGCAAATGTCATTACACACATAAACGTTACAAAGACCTGTTAATGATGTTTTTGAGGGGTTAGCCAGATCAGAATTATGTTGAGATTCGATATTGATTTCAATGTCGGCATAATCCTCAGTCTTAAGATTCTAAGTTATACCATTTTTGGCTGCCACATTTCTCCTCTCTGTTCCGTGTTCACATTTATGATACTGTGTATTTATAACGTAAGCACTATTCCTACGGATAGCATCATCTGATTTTTAATACACTGTGCTATCTGTGAACTTCGGACAGATCAGTATCAAGTACAATGTAGGCCCTATATCTAAGTTCATCACGTTTTAGGAATGAGGACCTCTGAACACCAAAGGAACGATGTAAACATTTTGGATATTTACCGTGTCTACATGGACTGAGCCTGAGGTCAATATCGTCCGTTCTAATTCAGAGGATGTACTCGAGTTTGAAAGGTCCAAAGCAGTATATCAGATGTACGCAGTGAGGTCCATTTCTATATCAGTATGAATAGTGGTGAATAGGTCTACCGATAGTTTGCCAGTCGTTAACATTCTCATCTGTGCACAATTATGAACAAAGATGGTGCATGTTTTATTAAGTAAATGTCACCATTATATGCTTCTCATGACCGAATTTGATGTCAACTTAGTGTATTTTACGAGTGGTGTAGCTTGGTGTGCTCCTCACATAGCACGAGGAAGTTTACAATGATTGTACATTTAAATTATTGCAAAACTTCTAAATCCCTTTAATTCATAATACTACCAGACCAAAACAGGCAATAACCGCTCTGTTGAAAGATATTATAAAATGCTCCCCAAATCCTTCCTATTGTCTTGAAATGGCAGACGTCGACAGCTAATAGGGCCTATGTCATAAAACGTCTTCAAGGTTCAAGGTTTGTCAGTGGTGGGTTGGAAACGTTATTCACACTCTGTATCAAAGGAAGTAAGCATTAAAGCTCCTACATAAAGACAATGGGGGGGGGGGGTGGGAGCAGGGGAGAGAGACATGGGCCTATATTCTGTGTTTGTTGTTTTGTTTTGTTTTGTTTTGTTTTGTTTTTTTGGGTGACTCCAAGACGTGCACAAAGTGCTAGAATTAGGAAAGCCCGACAAATCTTAAATGGTGCAAATATCAGTACATGACCATGATGGAAACGGTAATACATGTATGCCAAACATACTTTATGAAGCCACCACACACAAGAAAAGAAAGCGATACAAAATCTATACGAAAATAATATACATTTCAAATGGCTAAAAATAGGCAGGAATACATATATTGACTATAAGACATGCAATTAGTACAGATTGCTGTTTTCCTACACCAAGGCGTAATTCTTATCACCAATTGTCCCAAAACAATGACTATTAACATTAAATTTTCATCATAATCGAGGTATAATTCTAATCGTCGATTGTCCAAAAATAATTAATATAAACATAGAATGCCCGGATAGAATGCCAAGTTTAGAGGTACGGCCTACTTTCAAGTCGATCAAAGAGCGCATGAATTATGTCCTCATGGACACACCCGAGACACTGATTTCTGAGGATCAAATTTTGTATGCGCCTTCAATACATACACATTTTCTATGACTGATACAAAAATAACTGGAGATGAAACGGCCTTCCTCATCAAAAGGTTCATTCACTTGGCGATTGCAGCTTCTCTCATAGTCTCCACAGCCTGAGCTGCCCTGAGGACGGTGGTGTCTTCAAAGTGCCTTCCTACCAGCATGAGTCCCACAGGTAAGCCGTCCAGTAATCCGGCGTTGACGCTGATGGCGGGGTGACCAGTTAAGTTGGTGGCCATGGTATTACTTGTCATCTCCATGCATTTTGTGAAGTACCCTATAGGAACAATCACGGTTTACGCCATTCAAGTTGGCACGCAAAGCCTTCTTCGTGCATAATAACATCTCAAGATTTTCGAGTGTTTAATCGTATAGACAATGGAAACGGTTGCTTGATTTCTGTCAACATTTTTCATTTTCTTGTGATTCTGACGTGTGACAATCGTTTAAGGTCAATTTTTTTTTTTTTTTGCAATTCTTCAAAATACTTTTTTTCACGTTACTTTTCTCGACTACTATATAGAGACGTCGTGTTTTAAGCAAAATGCTCAGTGAAAAAAACATTTGTTGGCATCACCTTTTCAATTTTCTTTTTTTTTTTTCGTTTTTTTTTCCCCCCCGATAGAGTCGTCATGTAGTCAAGATTCGGCGCAATATTGCACTGTATCAAATCTCTTTACTATCCTGGTTAACCTGTGTAATTGATGAGTGAAAGTGAAAAGTATTGACTGAATTATTGTGACATGCAAGATGAACTGAAAAATTAAACAACTGAAGCTTCAAACATCAATGGCCTCCAAATATACCTGACAATGAGTCGTCCTTATGAATGAGCTCAGATGCTGTAAACGGAATGGTGGGCATGGCTAAGACATCTACTTCCTCTAGCGCCCGATCATAGGCCTGACGAAGATTGAAGACGAGGTTCCGGGCCCTAGCATACACTTGATTGCCGTAATACCTGTGTAGGTACTCTCCTTCTACAGAGAACATCTGAAAGACAGGGACAGTCAAAAAATTATGTTTGCACAACAAATGAACTAAAATATGATTAGAAATTCGCACTTATCACCAATTTTCTTCAAGTACTTCGATGTCGAGGAATAATGGACAACGTTCACGTCACCGTTGTCGCATGTGCTAATAGATTTCAATCTTTAAAAGCAAACAGATCAGAAAACCACAACAGCAACATAAGACTAACTTCGATCACTGAGTTGTTTTCGTATTTTACTTCTTTCTTACCTTCACTGTCTCTGACAGATCGTTGGGTCTGCTTGCAATCATTTTCTTGGATGCGATTCCGAAGCTCGTAGGATAATAGCCAATATGCCCCATACCAATTCCTTTCATTGCAGAACAAAATTTAAAATATATCACATCGTTATGATTGAACTAACGAAATATTTACAAAGCAACGAAACAAAATAGAAGATAATTCGTAATTTTCATAATTCATGATAGCCTTAAAACATAGGTTAGGAATAGGATATGGTCATCTAAACTTCATTCTTGTTACATTTTGTACATACCAACGCTAAGCCAACAGTTTCATTTCTAATCTTTATTGTTACTTTGTATTGATAGAATTACTCTAAACCCGTTAGCTTATTCCTTCCTTGTTTCTCTCTTGCATTCAATATGTAAGGACTGCATCAGTACCGTAACTTCATTAATTCAATTCTATTTTTGCTAGATTTGTTTTCCCACTGATATTTGTAAAGAAAATAAGTGATATGACATCAAAATTTAACATAATATCCACTGTATTTCCGGAAGAGCTAAAGAAATTGAGGATGACCTATATGTTTCTCGAGTAGAAACAAATGCGCACGATATAAACAAACATTAAAGCAAAAAACATTCTGCCTCTGATTCATATTTCTGAATCTCCAACCCTCAGTTTCACAAACAGAAAAGTACTTCAAAAATTCCCATAGTATGAACCTTGTCATCTCTTCTGAATCATTACGGAGCTTTAGATTTGCGACGCGAACGTTAAGACGACCGTTGTGTTGACCATTTTCCTCTCTCTCTCTCTCTCTCTCTCTCTCTCTCTACGTCGTGCTGCAAAATAGGTTTAGATTTCGCGAAGACACAGCCAAGCCCCACATGTCGTTCGTCATAATGGCATGCATCAAGTATCTTCTCTGCGTCGTGAATCTGAGCGGACACCGTCGTGAAACTCAGACGACGCGATATTGATTTTGATAAGCGGTCTTGCGCGTAGGTAGAACAGTTTTTTTTTCCTTCTTAATGTCCGCGTCGCAAATCTAACCCTTCCCAGTAAACGCGTTTCCTCATATTCACACATTTTTTGTTATTATTGTTGTGTTGGTGCTGGTGATGATGATGAAGTTGCCGCCATTGTTTGGTTACGTGTTTTTGTTGTTGTTGTTTTTGACATTTTTACTACCACCCCAACCCATTTAACCCCATCCAAAATGTGGCAGGAAATAAAAATGTAATGCGCCAAATTAATTGCGATCCGCGCACGGGTTGGTGCCGGGGTTGGTGTGCATCTATCTCTCTTGATATAGTACCGAGGTAAAAAGATGCTTTCATATTCATTTAAATTGAAGAAACAGTTTGCAAATATTTGGCGAATTCATTTAAATTGAAGAAACAGTTTGCAAATATTAAGCGACGCCACACTTGAGCTGCCATATCACAGAAATTCGTTTCACCGAGTTTGATCTCATGAACCAGAAAATATTGCTGACGTGAACTGAAACTTTGGGTCAAATATTTTTGTCTCATAACGTCGATACTGCAACATTAATCCACCCCATCAACAATCGCCCTTCTTCTGCGAAATATTTGATATGTTACCTAGACTAGATATGAAACGATAACTTGCCTCCGAAGCGAATCATGTTTTCATAGCAACCCTGCGCAGTTGCGCCCCAGATCAATGGAGCTGTGCGATAATAACAGAAATATTTATGATAACACTCAACATAAACACATGTTTGTATTATTATACATATTATACATGATATCATAATGAACATATTTTTTGTATGTGTGCGTGAGCGTATGCTTACTGAAGTCAAACATATCCATAAATCATTGCAATGATTATTTCGGCCCAGATTTTCATTCCAGAGAAAAGAATTTAAGCTGGTCATCAAGTATGATAACAATACTTCATAATAAATCGTGTACGCACAGGAATAGCGTCACTTGGACGAAAATGTCATTTATCGTACAAGTCCCCAAAAGCATATTGATAAGATCTTAATTGTCAATGAATATGAAACAGAGAGGGAAAAGGGAAGACAAAGGAAATCAAATCATTGTCAATGATAACAATGCAATACCAACAATCACAGAATGACTTGCAAAAAAATGGAAAGCACAAAATGTCCAGTCTAATAAAATCAAAATGGGACTTTTTTTCTGATTCAACGATTCTAACGCATTACCAACTTTCTGTCCAACCACCGAATGCCCCACAGTGCTGTTTTAGCCATAATGGCTGTTGACCTCAGAAGTACAACGAAAATCTACATGACGCATTGTCCGACCGTGAGAAATGAGATCAGCTTACACTGTACATGAATCGGTATCGAAACGTCTTTCACGATGCAACCCACGCTTGTCAGAGCTTCGATACTCTTCTTCACCAGAGAATCAACAGCTGGATTTGCTTTCGGCGATGCAAAGCCCTCTTTCAGAATCCCAATCTTCAGGCCATGGGCGCTGCTACTTAGCAGCTGAGAGGTTAAAGGGAAGATAAACCCCAAGAACAATGTGGATTGAGTGAAAGCAGCAACATTAGTAGAACACATCAGTGAAAGTTTGAAGAAAATCGGACAATCGATGCAAAAGTTATGAATTTTTAAAGTTTTGGTGTTGGAACCGCTGGATGAGGAGACTACTAGAGGTTATGACGTATGAGTGGACTACAATATCAAGAAAATATAAAGAAAATACTACAAAAATCCATTTTTCATGAAAATTACAAATTCCATCAACTTGATATTGACATATGTTAAGGGTAGCAATTATTCCCCCTGCTTTCTGAAAGCGGTTGGTCCACTGCTCTTTCATAATTCTAGAAAAGTGAATTTTTGTTGAATATCCTTTATATTTTCTTTGTATTGTTGTCCACTCATACGTCATATCCTCTAGTAGTCTCCTCATCCAGCGGTTCCAACACCAAAACTTTAAAAATTCATAACTTTTGCATCGATTGCCCGATTTTTCTCAAACTTTCACTGATGTGTTCTACTAATGTTGCTGCTTTCACTCAATCCACATTGCTCTTTGGGTTTACCTTCCCTTTAATAGAGGGAAACATGGTGTACTGATTTGCAAAAAAAAAAAAAAAAAAGAGACATTTTTAACTTGGAGAAAGGGCACCATCTGAGTTTCTCTACGTAAAAACAGCTTTATACATCTAGATTAACATTGTACGGTGATTTCTAACATTGTGATCACAACATAGTTTGAGTGGTACAGGTTGGAATTCATCACGGAGATCATCGACACGGTTCTCAACTAATATCATATCTCTCTATAGCATTATATCTCTCTAGCAATATATATCAACTAATATCCCAAAGGATAGTAGGTTGTTTCAATATGTTTATCCCGAATTGAGATAAAAAATGGAAAGGAGACACAAAATATTCATGGAAGCCACAACTTCACCTGAAATCACAGCGTTGTATACCGTAGCCTTAATTATTTTTGTCTTGTGAAGGCTGGATTTTTTTTTTTTTTTTTGTTTTTGTTTTTGCTTGTCAGCTGAAGAAACCCAGAATTGGAATGAGAAAGATGCTCAGTATACTTTTTTTTTTTGCTTGTTAGCTCATGAAACCCGAACGTGCCCCCCCCCCATCACACACACACACACACACACACACACACACACACACTTTTGAAAACGTGGCGCCGGCCATGTTGTGGATTGAGTGAATGCAGAAATACTTGTAAAAGTCATCTGTGAATTTTGAGGAAAATCGGACAATCCTATAAAAAGCATCAATCTTTGAAATTAGAATTTAAAATTTTTAAAAATTACAACATCACTGGATAAGCTGAGAACAAAAATTCTTGATGTCACACTCTTTAGGACAACAGAGAAAATATGAAGAGAATTTGAAATATTTTCACTTTTCCATGAATAGCATAGGAGCCCTACATTTCTTCCACTTGTTACAGAAATATGTTGAGGGTAATAGATTTGGGTTCATTTCCCTTATCAATTTGGAAAACTCAAAAAGAAAAAGAAAATCATCTTCCTCACCTCCTCTGTATATTCAGGAACTTTGATATGTGGGTGCTGTCGTGGATCCATCCCGTTGTCGTAGCCAGCTAGTACCTTTGCGAGGCAACAAAAGTTTAATCAACGAAAAAAGTGAAAGAAATACAGATACATAATCATTCATCCATATCCCCTGTTCTTCTGACCAACAAGCAAAAGACCTAGTGTACCTCTGGTGTAAAAGCCATATTTCTTGCAACCATGTACGACAGCATTTTCTTGTTAAAGTTATAGTAAAATCGGATGTCTCAGTTTACAATTCGCGAGTTTGTGAACACGTTTCCCTTCAATTGGTATCATCTTTTGCGTTTATCTAAATAAACGCAACTAATAATAGCTATACTGAGTGAGAGTTGTGACTAATATAGAATTGAAAAAAAAAAAAAAACACCGTCGCAGGAAAATTTGCAGTCCATGACAATGAAAAGAATATGCGCGCTTGTCGACACTATATACTGCTCCCAAAACTTGCCGTCTTCATTGGACGACAAATAGTAACAAACCAACAGAAAAGCACCCCGAGAAGAACTAACAAGAAGAGGAAGAAGAGGAAAAGTTTACCTCCAGAAAGAGAGCACAGTCATGAACAGTCCTAGTCATGGGCCCGAGGTGGTCCACTGCCATCTCAATACCCATCGCGCCAGTATAAGGCACGAGACCATACGTCGGCTTCAGCCCTACGATGCCGGTCCAGCTGGCTGGTAGGCGGACCGACCCACCCTGATCACCTCCGATAGCCATGTCCGCCTCGCCAACACTCACCTGTTGTTGGTCGAAGTCAAAGTCACACGACGAGTTGATAGATATCAATGTCTGGTATGTGAGAATGCTAGAGGGGACATTAACTTACTTCAGGTATTTCAGGTTTGAAAGAAATCCATCAACACTCTAAAAAATAAAATGGTAAATCAACATCTTGAAAGTTGTTTCTCTTCCAATCTTTGTATGAATTTTTATGTTAATTACACAATGAACAAAAGTTTAAATCTAACACTCAAACTGTACCATTTGAAAAATGGCAGTTCAAGATTTTGGGTGCTAAATTGAACATTTTGAGTATTAGATTTATCATTTAACAAAAGGCATGGAGGAGTATAAACATTTAAAATGTTGATTTACCATTTCATTTTTTAGAGTGAACCAAAATAACTGAAAACCTGACAGCAAGATGACTCTGTAAACCTGTCCAAAGATATCAAAAAACAAAAGCAAAACAAAAACACGAGCAGAGTGCAAACGCCGTGCATATGAAGATACTATATTACTCTACTTGAACATCCAGGATACAGATATCCTTCAGTCATGTACTTCCTGGACACAAGAGTGAACATGCTGTCAACACATGTTCATTCAACTTACAGAATATGTCAATCATCAGCCCTAAACAGGAAAACAAGTAGAACTATCACGAGAGATATTTCACTTCGACAAACGTCTGTGACGGTGCATTTTCCATGGACACATCATGACTTGTGTTCTGTGGCTCATTCCATCAACTTACCACTACAGCACTACCAGAACTTGATCCTCCAGTACTACGACCGGTGTCATGAGGATTCTGGACAGGACCTTTAGCCGCGGTGGAACTTCCGCCGGAGAAACACAAGTTCTCACATACTGTCTTTCCCACGATAGTACCACCTACAGATTAAAGTGAAATTACGTCCAAGTGATACCAACGACTTACTGCACTGACATTTTCATATGACTTTTCATTATGACTATACAAACGTGCGTTGCCAAATCGAACACAAACTCACGTATAGGCATCAATCCAACAAGAGGCTTAATGAAGTGATTTATTAAAGTTTAAGACACACAAGATGGCAGTGGCTGAGATTCAGCGTATTTCCAGTTGCTTTCACTTTTGCCCCTGATGTTTATATGCAAAAGGTTAAAATGATTATTATAATGTTGATACGCATATCACTGCTCATCAAATAGAAATTTCTGTATCATTTTTAGCTTTTTTCATTTGTTGAGCAAATTAGTCTTATTATACACGACTTTGTCTTATCTTGGGCTTAGCTTCTCTGGACTTTTCAAGAATGATTTTGCCCTGTGTCTTGGTCTTTATCAGTCAACTATTCAGCATATTTGCTGAATGTTGGCCTCCAAAAAGTTCATTTTCCCCTCCAATTTGGGTCCCTATAGGAAAGTACATCTGCCTCGCTTAATTGTCTGTGTATACAGCAATTAGTATAGGCCTATCCTAACCTATATTGGGGGTTCTTCCGTCGTTATTAACGAATCACTATCCAAATCAACGTAGTTTTCTTTGTCTGCTTTCATTCGTGTCCTCATCGTCCAGTCAACTATAGTGTCCTCTCTCCCTCTCTCTCTTTCTCTGTCCTGGTCTCCAATCCGTTTTTATTTTGTGAACGATAGTACAGTGTACCCGCTTCGAACTGCTGTGGCATTGTTAGTATATCCTCTTTTTTCCTGATGTCACTTCCTCTTCAAATTCAATTATTATACGTTTACGGTTCAATCAATACACTCCTGAGACTGATCATTAAAGGTATTGTTTGTCATTGGGAGCAGTGATTTAAAAAAAAAAACTTCAAGTTATCACATTTATTTTGATGCAAATCTGTAGGTCAGTTGAATCACAAAACATTATGCTGTAAAGCCTAAAATATAAGGAGATATCAACATTTTCCTCATTAAACCATAACTGCAGATGGTTTATTCTAGAAGCAATTTATTATGATATTGTTCTCTTTTGTATATTTAACAATACCAAATATTGATTATAATGATAAGCATTTTTACAACGGTTGTTTGTATCACTAACTCACATTTTAGAACCATTTTGAAGCACTACAGCTGGGTTTTTGTTTCATCTAAAAATGGTAAATAATGCCTTTAACTTCTTTAAATACCGAGGAAACCTATCGACAGAGCGAATACCCTGATTACACGTAAAACATGCCTATTAAGAATCTTGATTATATAGCATTCACGTTTTGACGGCATCAAACAGACTCAGTTCTACAGATATCGAGATGATTATAAGCTCTAGTTGTAAGTTGTACTCTCTGTTTCCCTAGGAACTACTGGCCATCAAAATCACCATTGCATCTAAATAGCATCAGCAAGTATATTTGCAGCCTCAAAATGTTTGAGACCTTGCTATCAAATCGAATGATAATTTCATCCTTAAGATCATCAGAAACAACCGAAAGGTCCGCTTCATAATTGGCAATTATTATTACAATTATCGTTATTAATACAATATTGCTAATCATCTTTATCAAACAAGGGTTCTCTCTCACACACACACACACACACAAAAACCCCACAATATATGTCTTTCGCGTTAAGGAAAATAAATTCCATCTATAGCCTATACATACCTTGCTTTCGGGGCACTTTCATTTACGATAAATTGGATTTCATTTACAGTTCACACAATTGAATTGATAAAATGGAGGACTTAACAGCCGGACGTACCTGCATCCAAAACTCTTGTGACTACTGTTGCGTCAAAATCGGGCGTGTAACCTTCGAGAGCATGACAACCGTTCATCATTGGGACACCCGCTAGAGCTACGTTGTCCTTGACCGCAACTCTCTTACCGGACAATTTTCCGTTGTCCGCACCTTTGATATCACATCGCCAATACCTGCATGGTTCAACATGTGACAAAACAAGGTTGTCTAATGGCGGTATCGATAATATTGGAGTAAATGTATACAGTAAATACTTTGCTGTATAAGGATGACGCGTTTCTATTCTTCACGATGAAGCTTTCAGTATACATTTCTAATACTTCAAATACGTTATTCTTTCATAAACTGAAAAGACTTGGCCCTTATATATACACCTGTCACGTTGTCCATGCAGATTACGTTGAGCATGTGATTTCATAGATCATTAATTGGTCTGAGGAGATTAAACAAAGTAATAAACGTAATCATGTACGACAGTGACATAGCATAAAAGTGTCAAATGACTTTCTATTTAGGTGTACATATAAGGAAGAGAAAGACATACTAATGTAACACAAATTAAATTTGACTGGTAATGACACAATTCTCGGATTTTAGGAAATAAAAATAATAGGCCTATGGTGATGAATACACTTGCCCCATTTTTTTTATATATTTAACATCACATCCCCTTATACTTCTCATCTAAAAAGGTGAGATTAGGTAAATTAGTAATTATTCAAATTATCCAGTAAGAAATGTGATCAGTGTAACCATGCGTTAAATGGGTTGTCCTTCTGTTCAGGCCTATATCCTGGGAGACGTGGGTACTTCGTCGGCAACCTCGGCTCCACAAGACACTCGATGGCGTTTATGGCATCAACGTGCTCTGATATAGTCTTCTTGAAAGTCTGTCATATCAGAAAAACTTAAAATAACCATGTGTTCCATCGTAGAAGTACTAATCATTTTAGATGTGGAATTTCCATAGAAAAAGCACACTGTGGTCAATAATCTTTTTTAATGCACTTCGGTCTTGAGCATCACCTTCTTTACATGGAGTGCTGTATAACCTGTATGAGAACATTACTACATGTACTTCTAATGTCATTAGCCCCTTTAAGCATTTGCTTATGATGATGGATGGTCTATTCAATTTGTCTTTTGAACTGCATGCAATTGAGTAGGCCGACATACGAGTAAGTTTGCATATATATGTATGAGAATAAAATACCCGCTCGTTCTCAATTTGTATTATCATGGAATAATGTCGAATATCTATAGTTACTCACTTACCCGTTACAACTGTATGTGTGTAGTGTGTGTGTGTGTATGCGTGTGTGTGTGCGCGCGCGTGGATGGGTGGGTGACTGTGGTAAAATAAGGACACGCACATTAATGGAGCGTAAAGATATATACATGTATAGCTGATAAGCTTGTTGGTGAGGCCGCTGGTAGAAAGGGTATGGTAGGTATACCTAACTATTTGGGGAGCTCACCTTTTACCTTCTTGGCATACCTATACCACAGAAAGTTGATGTCGAAGGTTTGTGTTACTCTCAAAAAAACTTACCAACCTTCATTTTATTGGGGACACAACAACTTGATATGGGAGAGGTTATTAGAGAGGCTGTAGGTCTCGATAATAGTAGTATGTGGGATTATTGCCTGTTCCAATTATGTCAATTATCATCCATATCAGCGTGTTGTAAGTAATAGAAAATACATGAACTTTAGATATTTGCAATCCAGTCTCATATAAAACCAAAATAAATCAACACTTGAGCCATCTGGGTAGTTTCAAAATATCATTTCAGAGGGCGGCAATCCTCGTTTCTTACCTGAAGACTTTCCTCTTCCAAGTCGAAGCCGAGATCATTGGCTATTTCCTTTATCTGCTTATGAGTAGGATGCCTCACAGATGGACAGACAAAGACTTCTATTTTGTGAATAGCATGAAATACGTAAAAATACAAAGAAAACAATTAATGACATATGATAATAATACTTTTTTCAAATTCAAATTCAAATTCAAATGAGTTTTATTTCCACATAAAGTAATACAAAGCAATATACATAACACTTACATGAGTACATAATATTGTAGGGAACTTTGAATGAAAGTTTCAACAAAACATATGGGTATACAATATTGTAATAATATCAACTTTGGTTTATAGAAAACAAGTAAGCAATACAATCCCATTTTGCAACTCTAAGGGAAAGGAGGAATTCACAAGAAAAGCATAGCTTGCAAATTTTGTGAATTACTCTAGGAGATGAGGGCATCTCATTTAAAGAAGGTTGCGTGACAGTGGAAACTGCATTGTGGGTATGGAGACAGACGACAGTTACGTGAAGTTTTTGACTTTGAAAAATAAGGGAATTAAAAAAAACTTGGACAGCAAAATATCATTATTTTAGCCTATCTCCTCCACTGAAACTCATAATACAACATATCCCTTACAAAAAAAAATGCTATGGTATACCATAAAAATACCATACAATGTATGGTACCATACCATACAATGGTATTGTATGGTATCATAGACTTATACCATTCGAATACCATATGAATACATCACAAATACCATAGCACAAATACCATATGCCATACATACACCATACACATGTACCATACATATACCATACACATACCATAACACATGTACCATCCATATACCATACATATACCATACAAATACCATACATCTCATTTACATTTTTGGGACAAATTTATGCAAATTTATGCTACCATACATCTACCATAAAAAAATACCATACAGTTACCATATAACCAACATACACTTACCATATATTGTTAACCATACATCTACCACAGAACCACCATAAATTTACCATATAAACACCATACAGATCCAGCAAGCAGCATATACCTACCATATAACTACCACACATCTACCATATTACCACCATACACCACCACCAAAGCACCATATATCACCATATAGCTACCACAGAAGCACCATATAAGTACCATACAACCACCATACACCAAGCAGCAAAGCACCATATACCTACCATATAACCACCATACAGCTACCTCAGAAGCACCATATAGTTACCATACAACCACCATACACCATCCAGCAAAGCACCATATACCTACCATATAACTACCACAGTAGCACCATGTACCTACCATATAACCACCATACACCTACCACCGAAGCACCAGATAACTACCATATAACCACCATACAGCAACCATAGAAGCACCACATATTTACCATACAACCACCATCCAGCAAAGCACCATATACCTACCATATAACCACCATACAGCTACCACAGAAGCACCATATAGTTACCATACAACCACCATACACCATCCAGCAAAGCACCATATACCTACCATATAACTACCACAGTAGCACCATGTACCTACCATATAAGCAATAGATACCTACCATATAACCACCATACAGCAACCATAGAAGCACCACATATTTACCATACAACCACCATACACCATCCAGCAAAGCACCATATAACCACCATACAGCTACCACAGAAGCACCACATATTTACCATACAACCACCATACACCATACAGCAAAGCACCATATATCTACCATATAGCTACCACAGAAGCACCATATACCCACCATAAATCTACCACAAAAACATCATACATCTACCATAGGAGAACCATATATATACCATAGCGGTATCATACATGTACCATATAACCACCATACATATACCAAGAAGCACCATACACCCACCATATATCTACCATAGCGGTATCATACATGTACCATATAACCACCATACATATACCAAAATGCACCATATAACAGCCATACATCTACCATATAACCACCATATATCTATCATATAGCCACCATACATTTACCTCAGAAGCACCATATACCCACCATAAATCTACCACAGCGGTATCATACATGTACCATATAACCACCATATCCCAAAAAGCAGCATATAACAGCCGTACACCTACCATATAACCACCATATATCTATCATATAGCCATCATACATCTACCATAGAAGCACTGTGTGGTAAAAGCATGGTGATTTTGTGGTAGATGTATGGTGGTTATATGGTGTATGGTGGTTATATCCCTAATAGCAGAAACACATCTTAAAAACGTCTTAAAGACGTATTTTCCTGACCAGTAAGTTGTCTTAAAGACGTCATATAACGGCGCAAATAAGACGAAAACTTGCACCAACGCGAGACGTCGTGATGACGTCATATTTTTACGTCATTACGACGTCTTACTGGTCATGAAATGACGTATTTGAGATGTTATTAAGACCAGTAACTGACCATAATATGACGTCTTAAAGACGTAATTCTTAGCTGTCACTGGTCATGACAAGGTGTCTTTAAGACCAGTTACTGACCATAATACATTGTATGACATGTTTAAAACATAATTCACACATTTAAATGGGCATGAAAAGACGTCATTAAGATGTATTTAAGACCTGTTACAAGTCATGACAAGACGCCTTTACGGCATATTTTGGACATGTTACTGGTCATGAAAAGACTTCATTAAGATGTGCTACTGGTCAGAATAAGTCGTAATACTCTGAAAACATTTTAAAATGTATAAATGTTCACAAAGATGTCTGTGTGATATCATTACGGTGTCAATAATTGTTTTATTTTAAATTCTATTTATCATGTAAAATGAGTGGGACAGCATTAATGCATCAAAAAGACAGATTGTTCTATGGTTACAGTATATCAATGTATAATTTACAGTACTCAGTGTAATGAGCATATTTGTCTTACAACTACACCTGTCAAAACCACCTCATAAACTAACACTCAATCACTAACACAAGACAAAGACTACAATACTGCATCAAAAAATTAAATACACACAAGTTGATTAGAAACGTATTTACATAATTCAATCATGAACACAAGAAAAACACATACATTCTATATCTTGAAAAAAGGAAAACATTTTTAAAAATACACTTTGCTGTTAACATAGCAGTTTCCAAGCACATGTATTGAAGGTCTAACTAGTATATTGCTTACTAGAATCAACTGAAAGACCTGAAAATTTACACATACAGAGTAGAATAATTTAACCACCCCCCTCAAAAAAAAAAGACCAGTATTTTCAACATTTGGATTTCAATATGCAAATTTCTTATGAATTTTAGGGAAAGTTGAAATTTCATCTAAAATCAATGAAAAATAAAACTCCTTCAGGTTTTCTGTAGAAAAAAAAAAAATCTTCCAAATGATGTAATTGATATCCATGACACAAATTCGTACAAATTTTGCACATTTCCTATTTTCCTTTGTTTTTTGTTTTTACAGAATTTTCTGCTTTGTAAAAATGAAAAGGGAAAATCTAGCCATGCTTACTTTAGACAATTAATAAAATATAATTTTAAAAACTGTATACCCCCTTGCCCCCAATGTCACTGGAGGGGGTGATTACCCACAATTTCAGAACATGAAATGGCGGTTCTCCACAAGACTGAGCATAGAATTCATGTTATTGCTGATATACTCTGTTACTGTTTCACCTTCCAAAGCTCTGATACAAACTTCCAATTTTTGGCTTGATAAAATATCCACGTGTATCAAACATTTTGAAAGCCTCTCATAAAAAGCTTATCATACGACTGACAATCTGAAGATGTCCGAATTTTCACACTGTAACATTGGCAATTCGCCGGGGCAGCGGCTGAGCTGCTGCAAGCAAGAGCACAGAAGTGCAGTCTCAACTGCTCTGTGTTGGTTGTTGTATACCTGCTGCGATGTGGCGTGTGAGAGCCATATGACAGGCGTAGAAGTCCGCATTTCACTGACTGTATATTAGGGAGTTAAGATTGCACCTTGACATACGTTGTAGTCGACATGAACCGATGGCGTCATTTAAGGCTACGTTTACATGGTTCAGTGGACGACGTTCACCCGTCTGAGATGACGTGAAATTGGCGGGTAAGGAGTGAACACATCGACGTACTGTTGAGAGTGAGGCACATGCGCAGTAGCCCTTTCGTTGCAGGCAGACATGATCTCGACTCCGTCCACTAGTGCATGTTCACTGAAATCTTAAACTCCCTATTGGGAAACCACACACAAGTAGACGTGCTAACTACAATAGGTTGTGGGTGTTGACTTTTGTTCCATCCTTTTTGCAAAATTGTTTATTCCACACTGACGTACATGTAGTAATTTCCATTGGATGCTTCCTTGGAGACAAGATACAGCTAGTACAGGGTGCTGAGTAAAGCTAGCTTGTTACTTGCGAATTTTGTTACGGGGCTTGCTCTGGATCCTGAAATGACCAGTCATGTTGGGGATGCCACAGCTGGTTGCTGGACTTAGAGTGCTGGGAAAAGAAGGGGATGTGAAATGAAGATTTGAAATACTAGTGGAACTTCTTTTTGCTACTATAAATTACATCTTAGCCATATACTGAGTATCAACACAAGAGTTTTGGGTCAATTTAACATGAGTCACAAAATTAATGCTCATCTAAGTACATATTCATTACTCTTCTTACCCATCATTGCTAATTTTCTAGGGCAAGGTGCTAGGTAAGCATGTGCCCGCTTGCCCTGGGCAAGTCAAAGTCGGGCAAGTGTTGTGGAGCAAAGGCAAAAACTGATTGCTCAAATCAGGCAAGGAAAATTCTCAAAGTAAGGTGGATTTTTTTTTTCTTAATATTCCTCAAATGCCATTATGCAGTTAATGAATTTGATCCTATCAAGGTAGGACAAACTGATCATCCAAATGGATGACTTGGTACTCTCTAGTTACTACAATCTTCATACAAAAGTATATGTTTTCATAGGCTTATACTCTTCATAATGATCTGACTTTGCAAGGAGAGGAAATTTGTGAAAAATTTTCAGATTTACCAAAACTATCTTTGTGCTTTAGAATCAGTAATGTGATAATCACCTGATTCTTCTATTGCTGATGGTTGCCTCCAACATGGAATCCACACCTAATCTGTTGCCTTTTGACACCTCCTGGTGGCTATTTCATGATTTTCTGTGCCAGAGATAAAAGTGAAAAAGGTGATCCAAATTGTGACTGAGACCACACAAGACAGTACACAAGTGCCATTCATCTACCAATATTTCTTGTGAGCAATGGAGAGTGATTCATGGGCTATGGATCACTTTCCAAGAAATATTGGAAGATGAATTAAGCTTTAGAGGCTTATATTTTTCCCTTTCTATTCGATAAAAAAAAAACTAACGATTCAAAGATCCATGTATTCATTAAGCAATAAAAAGCAAGTTACAGAAAACAATGCATTTTCTATTACAAATATCAGTCTAAAATTCATATCTACAGTCTCTTTAAATCAAATTATAGGCACACTTTTTGGAGTATAAAAGTGGGGAAAATCAAGCAAGTTGAAAGCAAGCTTCACGTAACACATTTCCATCATATGAATACATTGTACATCATGTATGACAAAAAAAAAATGAATTAATCTATTCTGCACATATTTTTGTTGAATATTAATTGAACTCAAATACTCTTTCACTGAAAATGATGTGAATCCTAGCATATTGCAAAATACAGAGTCACAAGTGCACTTATTTGCCTCTTGAGGGTCAAATCAAATGCAAATTTTGCATGTCGATTTTATGCTTATATTACGTACTACCACGGTCATTACTGTATATGTTGTCAATAGATTTTTTTTTTAAAACATGTAAAATTGTCCCTCTCGGGGGGAGGGGGGGGGCAACTGCCACTGAAAGGTGGACACCATGCTCATTCAACAAAACATGCAAAAGGGTTTTTTTTTTCACGGTCAGGCAATGCATGCGCGAACAGTGGAAAGGGTATCAAAATCACAGAAATTTTGAAAAAAGGGTTCGCTTTTCAATAGCTCGATATGTGTTCAGGGAATATATGAAGAGTTTGTTTGCAAAAACCGATGTCCATTTTTGAAGATTTTGAAGTACGGTCTCTGTCATAAAGTACAAAATGATACCTTTTAAATGACATATTGGTCACTACATACAAAGGTACATTTCTGAAGTTATTGTCAAAAGAAGCAAAACATTTCTTATTATTCTCTTTATTTTTCTTGACCTTTAATCGCAGATATCTCCATTTGACAATTTTGGACTTATCGGTTTTTGCGAACAAACTCTTCATATTTTACAACTCATGAAAATCTGAATACGAATACTTCATACGGTGGAAAAAATCGAAGGGTCATTACCGGTACTCATTTAGGGTTCTTTTGAAAGTTCATGAACGAGCATGGTGTCCACGTTGCAATGGCAGTTGCCCCCCGCCCCCGGAATTGTAATTGATGGTGATGAATTATGGGTGCTCGTGTGGTATCATACCTGTGATGTACAAAACCCAAACAAGCCATGATGTCCAGCCTCCAGGACTCAGGGTCAGGGGCTCAGAGGGAGCATTGGTCATCATCATACATGTGCCTTTCTCAACATGAGTGGTAGGGCAGGCTGGTACATGTGTCTCGCATCAGTTCTGCCCTACGTACACGTACGAAGCTCCCATTTGTTGCCGACAAGTGTAGTTCATGTCATGGCTCCTCCAGTCGCCCTCCATTCCTACAAGCACTTTTCATGCTCACTGCTAGCAGCCATACCTTTAAATATGAAATTAAAACAAACAAATTGACAAAAACGATTTCATTACTTCACTGGAAAGTATGAGTTTTGAAAAAAAAAGCCACTTCCTGCATTTAAATTGCCACATCAGCAAAAGTAAATTTGTTTCAAGTGCTGTATTTTTATAAAGTTGCGTGTTCTCCATAACTTTCTTAAAAGCCTCAATCAACATTAGAAGGCAGTGTCTAACATTGTTCAATCCAAAATTGTTGAATTGTACTTATCTAAAGTATCATTATATAAATCAATGCAGATTGCAAGAATTCTTATAGAGAACCAATATTAACGAAAACATTTTGAATCAGCAATGTGACAATAGGCCTCCTCCAAAATCCAAATGCAAATTTGACAGTATTCAGCACATAAATAGTAGTAGCATTATGTTTAATTAGTATTAAATTTGCATTCGACATTTCTAGGTTGTTATGTTTCCAGTTCCTCCTTTTTATCCACGAAACATCACCACATACTTGCATGACAACAAAGTTAAAGAGAATTCATTTTTAAAATAGATTTTAATAATGAACACTATAAAGGCTTCATTTAGACAAATACATGTAGCAGGATAACATGATATATTATTTATTTCGCAATCGCAATGTCACTCATTTATCATTATCACCGACAACTGATATATGAACAAGCAATCTTCTTGAGTACACACAGCCTCATACTCACAGGCTGTAACACACTAATATGCATGGGTTAGACTGCTTCGTGTTCCATATGGGCCATGGGCTCTGACCTTGTCCTTGTCTGTAAGAATTGTAACATTGTCATTGACAGTGTCAACAATAGATTAATTGTGACAATGAATGATATCCTGCCAGTACTATAAACCTTCGGTGAAGCCTTAATTATGTTGAACTTGGATTTCTGTTTAAGTTACACATGTTACGACTTATGTACAATGTAGTTGCAAGTTCCGTCTTTGTATTTTGTAATGCCACAGTAGATCTTGATTATTACGGCAAAATTTAGGAAGAATCTTGCAAGTCCTAACAAGCACAATCCTGTCAAGCACAGTCCTGAGCCGATTCCAGTTAGAATATTGTTTCCTTTGATCTAAGGTTGCATTTTCTTCTAACCAGCTAACGAGCTACATCGGTACATGTATAGCCTGCATATTCAACACACCGATCTTGATCACTTAAGTCGATTATTTCTGCGTAAGCGGGCTTATAAACTTGCAGTTGCACTGTAAATTACTGCAGAATGTGATTTCATTTTGACAGAAACTGCCCCCACATCTATGTTGGTTACCAATTTAAGCACTAACTGCGACCAGCAGCCCATACGCATAGTGTATGCATGGGGCTGCTGGTCGCAGTTAAGCACCAACACAGAAAATCATATATGGGACTGTGGGAGTACAAAGAATATTTGCCGAGTGCGAGTGGATGGAGAACAGGCATCAAATAAATTCTTACCGAATTTGACGTGGAATTGTTAGTTCTTTGATGAAACCGGCCTCTTCAGCGAACAGATGCTTTTATGCAGTTCACCTTTCCACTTCCAGTCTCCAAATTTGGCATTCAATCTCCGATCTTTCGAGACGTGTTCTTAGATCGCTTGCGTTGGGGACATCTAACGGTTACAATTCGAACAATGGCACTGCGCTGCGCATACCGCGCGCTGGCGGTTAACGTACGTACGAGCTGTGCTTTTTAATTTTGGCGCGCACGGCCAGGGGATGGCAGAGCGAAGGGGACTATAATTGGTATATATGGCTATGGCAGGGCTCGACACTAACTTTTATTTTTGGTGGCCCGATCGGGCCATCAAAATCATTAATTTTTATTTTTTGGTGGCCCGAAAGTAAAATCTGGTGGCCCGAAAAAAAAATCAAGAAAAACATAAATACTAAATCGATCCTACTGAACATAGAAAATGAAATATTAAGTATTACTCAAGTGATACATGTACCCATGTCTAAAATAAATGAAGAGAAAATTCAATCATCTTACCGTTATTCTGAGTTCTAAGATTTAGCAAATAGGCTTATAGATTATTATAAAAGTTGATGCCTATTTAGGTGGTCAAAACTTACGTTTGAAACGATAGAGTGGGAGCATTTGCAGACATTTGTGAACATCCGACATCTGTTTTGGCATTATAAAGAGCTGGAAGTTACCGTTATTCATTTCTGATTTTAAAAGCAATTATCCAACATTTACTAGTATTTTAACACCATACGGAGCCGAATGTTACTATTAATTGTTTGTTTTTTTTTCAAATGTAAAAGCAAAGAACTGACATTCATTTTCGCATGTTACGGAGCTGAATGTTATCTTTATTCATTTCTGAACGTGAAAGCAAACATCCCCGATTTATTGTAGCATCTAACTGAGCCGATTGATACCATTAATCATTTCCAAATGTAAAAGCAATAATCTGTTATTCATTTTAGCATCGTACGGAGCAGAATATTACCGTTATTCATTTTAAAATTAAAAAAGCAAACATCCAACATTTGTTTTATTATCGTACGGAGCCGAATGTTATTGCTGTCCACTTCCGAAAGTGAAATGAATTACCTGACAATTTAGCATTGTACGGAGCCGAATTTTACTGTTTTTCATTTTTGAACGTCAAGGCAGACATCAGACTTTAAAGGACAAGTTCACCTTCATAGACATGTGGGTTGAGTGAACGCAGCAATATTAGTAGAACACATCAGTGAGAGTTTGAGCAAAATCGGACAATCCGTTAAAAAGTTATGAATTTTTGAAGTTTCTGCTCAGTCACGGCTGGATGAAAAGAGTATACCATGGCTTGTGATGTCACATGAGTACAACGATATAAAGAAAGAATAAAAAAAAAAAATCAACATATTCAATTTTTTTGCATAACAAAAGAACACTCCACTTCTCTCTTTCAGAAGGCAGGGGGAATAGTTTACCCTTAACATACGTCAGCAGCAAGTCGAAGAAATGTGCACTTTATTAATAAAGTATAAAGTTTTGTGAAATTCTCTTTTTATTTTCCTTATATACTTGTACGCATGTGACATCATACACTGTAGTAGTCTTCTCTTCCAGCAGTGACTGCGCAGATACTTAAAATATTCGTAACTTTTGAACAGATTGTCCAATTTTCCTCAAACTTTCACTGATGTGTTCTACTAATATTGCTGCATTCTCTCAATCCTTATGTCCTTTAAATATTTTACCATCAAACGCAGCTGAAAGTTACTGTTATTCATTTCGAAATGTAATAGCAAATATCCGACATTCATTTTAGCATCGTATGGAGCAGAATATTACTGCTATTCACTTCCGAACGTATACAAGAGCAATCATCTGACATTTATTTTAGCATCTTCCTTAGCCGAATGTTACTGCTATTTACTTTCGAAAGTAAAAGCAAACATCCGACATTTATTTAATCATCATTCGGGGTTGAATATCATTGTTATTCATTTCCGAACGTCAAAGGGCAAGGGATCATTCGACATTTATTTTAACATCTTCCGCAGCTGATCTGTTATTGCTATTTATTTCAAACCTGAACGTGAACATCCGGTATTTATTTTACTATCTACCGCAGCTGATCTTCCGCAGCTGATCTGTTATTGCTATTTATTTCAAACCTGAACGTGAACATCCGGTATTTATTTTACTATCTACAGTGATCTATGGAGTTGAATATTATTGTTGTTCATTTCCGAACGTCAGAGCAAAATTAATATCCGACATCTATTTTAGCATCATCCGCAGCTGAATGTTGTTGCTATATACATTCGAACATAAAAGCAAACATGAGACATTCTTATTCACCTGAACGTGAACATCCGGTATTTATTTTACTATCTATATGGAGTTGAATATCATGTTTATTCATTTCCGAACGTCAAAGGGATCATTCGACACTTGCTTTAGCATCTTCTGGAGCTGAATGTTGTTGTTATTTACTTTCCAACGTAAAAGCAAACATCCGGCATTTATTTTCTCATCGTACGGAGTTGAATATTATTAGTATTCATTTCCGAACGTCAAAGCTAACATTCCACATTTTTCAGCATCTTCTGGAGCCGAATATTATCCTTATTCAATTCCGAACGCAAAACCAAACATCCGACACTTCTTTTAGTATCATACGGAGCCGAATATTACCGTTATTCATTTCCAAAATAAAAAGCAAACATCCGGCATTTATTCTCTCATCGTACGGAGTTGAATGTTATTAGTATTCATTTCCGAACGTCAAAGCTAACATTCCACATTTATTTCATCATCTTCTGGAGCCGAATGTTATCCTTATTCATTTCCGAACGCAAAATCAAACATCCGACACTTATTTTGGTATCATACGGAGCCGAATATTACCATTATTCATTTCAAAAATAAAAAGCAAACATCTGACATTCATTTTAGCATCTTACGGAGCCGTTTGTTACCGCTGTCCATCTACAAAAGTAAAGGCAATTATCCGACATTTGCCCGACGCGCGTTTTTGGTGGCCCCGGGCCACCGGGCCACCGGTAGTGTCGAGCTCTGGCTATGTCATGTAACAATTCTCCATTTTGACAAGTATTTTAGATTTACTAAGGTTTGGTAAAAGATTTAGAGTGAAATATGTACATATACAGTAAACTTTAACCCTTTTATACAACACGTCTGGATTAGGTTAATAAATGACGTGAAATTGACGTCTTTATCTGGTTGCGGGAATGCACTAGCTCTGGTCAAAAAGCGACGTAAAACTGGCGTCTTAATCCCGACATGAAAGCAGGAGAAAAACACTGGTAATTTATTGGTCAATAACTGACGTAAATGTCACAGCATACTATTCTAGTTGTGCAATTCATTCGCCGTTGAAAGTCGTCATAAAGATGTCGTATAAGTAACACGACGTATGACCAGTTGACCTGTTTACGACCAATAAAAGACGTTTTTTGGGGGGTTTTTTTTGCGACGAGTGTCTGCTATCACTAAACAGTATCAGGGATGGTGAATGGTCGTCATATAGAACATGTATGGTGGTAATATGGGGTATGTATGGTCGCTATATGGTGTATGTATGGTGGTTATATGGTGTATTTATAAATGGTAGATATATGGTACTTCTGTGGTAGATGAGTGGTGGTTATATGGTGTAGGTATCATGGCGGTCATGATGGTAGCTGTATGGTGCTTCTGGGGTAGTTTTATGTATGGTGATTATATGGTAGAAGTATGGTAGTATTTGGTAGATGTATGATACTAGTATGATATATGTATGGTGCTTGTATGGTGTATGATGGTTATATGGTAGGCATATGGTGGTATGGTTGCACCATTTACCCACCATAGAAGTTATAGAACCACCATGCATACACCATAAACACCATACATAAATCATACTTCGTTCATATAATTACCATATATCTACCATAAACCAAAACAGCTAACACAAATGACGCATTAATCTGCCACAGATATCTACCACAGTCACCATACAATGTTCCATGTTAGCACCTAATATCTACCATATAACTACAATGCATCTATTACCATCATAGAACCAACACTATACTTAACAGCCATATTTTGTTCACATGGTTAATTACCTGTATGAAAACAAAAACCGAGTCATGAAAAAATGTAACACAATAAAAAAATATTTTGATATATGAGCTGCATAGAGAAGTATATATAACAGAAATGTCTGTATGTACCATATTCACCTTATTCTACACCATACGGTATATTGTAGAACAAGCATCTACCATACAGATGTACCATACGCGATCTACTCACCATAATATATACACCATATGTGATATACCATAGAACAAGCACCTGTCATACAAATGGACCATATTTATTCTACTCACCATGATTAACACTATGTGGTATACCATAGAACAGGCATCTACCATACAGATGTACCATATTCATTCTATAATTCTACTCGCCATCATTTACACAATGTGGTATACCATAGAACAAGCATCTACCATACAAATGTACCATATGCATTCTATGATACACTATAAATTTACACCATGTGGTATACCATAGAACAAGCATCTACGATATTCATTCTACTCACCATATATTTACACCATGTAGTATACCATAGAACGCATATCTACCATACAGATGTACCATATGCACTTTATTCATCATAAATTTGCACCATGTGGTATACCATAGAACATGCATCTACCATAGAGATGTACCATATGCAGTCTACTCACCTTGTATCTACACCATATGGTGTACCATAGAATGCATATCTACCATACAGATGTACCATATACACTTTATTCACCATAAATTTGCACCATGTGGTATACCATAGAACATGCATCTACCATAGAGATGTACCATATGCAGTCTACTCACCTTGTATCTACACCATATGGTGTACCATAGAACGCATATCTACCATACAGATGTACCATATGCACTTTATTCACCATAAATTTGCACCATGTGGTATACCATAGAACATGCATCTACCATAGAGATGTACCATATGCAGTCTACTCATCTTGTATCTACACCATATGGTGTACCATAGAACGCATATCTACCATACAGATGTACCATATGCACTTTATTCACCATAAATTTGCACCATGTGGTATACCATAGAACATGCATCTACCATAGAGATGTACCATATGCAGTCTACTCACCTTGTATCTACACCATATGGTATACCATAGAACAAGCATCTACCATACAGATGTACCATATGCACTTTATTCACCACAAATTTGCACCATGTGGTATACCATAGAACATGCATCTACCATAGAGATGTACCATATGCAGTCTACTCACCATGTATCTACACCATATGGTATACCATAGAACAAGCATCTACCATACAGATGTACCATATATGCAATATTCCCACCATATACTTACACTATATGGTATACCATAGAGCAATCATCTACCATAGAGTTGTACCATATATTTACCATACACCATAGAGCCATACCATACATGTACCATACAATTTTTTTTTGTAAGGGATCTTAGTAACAAGCTCACAGATGTCTCACCAACATAAAGCAATGGATTCTTGACATCACGGATTGCTACACATTCTCTATCTCCCATCCATACAAACATACACACACGCACTCGTGATGCAGGTAGGTAGACCCTAGGTACGTGCATCAATCAGATAATTAGCTAAAAACCATTTATCGTTTGTATACTGTATACGCTATGTATTTCGCGTGGGTTTTATTTTCGCGAATTTCGCGAGTCGGGAGCTATTCGCGAAATTAACAACCGCGAAAATATTACCTTCTAAAATGAATCCCTTGCCTTGATGATACGAACATTTCAGTACTAGTATACCATGTCATGGCTTACCGAACAGACCATACTGGCCAAGCTTGTTTACGTACATATAGCACGTCCATGTCTAACTACTAACTAATATACACAGCCCAGTCGCTGTAAGTAGCACTCGCATAGCACAGCGTATTAACAGCGTCTGGGGTGGTAGGGCTAGTCCACGTCTACTTACAATGTACGAATACTGTAGAGCCAATCCATTATCGCAACCCCTCGTACCACTCATCAGAAATCTAGTGCGATGGACTTAACCACTTCAAAAATGTTGAATTCTAACTTAATAGTTCGCAGAGTTTGGTAAGTTTTTTTTTTTTTCATGCAGTGTATAACTACTACCATTCTTATTTGCTAGTAAGTTGAAAATTCACACTTTCTTTGCCACTTCGTATTTTCTCTGGTCCCCAAATCGCGAATTTAACCACTCGCGAAAATGTGTGACAGAGGCAATTTGCGAAAATTCATGTACGCGAAAATTATAGCGTATACGGTATTCATTTTGAGGATGACGTCTGCGAGTTATTCCTACATTTTAGAGGCTTCTACATAGGTAAGCGATGTCCAATTTCATGGGTGATTTTCTGCCTGAATGGTTGATGTATTTCAGCTTCTACATTAGTCACGTGTTTAGTGGGCGTTAGCCCTCCATCCCAGCATAGATATTTCCTTTACGCCTAGCGATGTCAACGCGTGTGTGCACCCAACCAAACCAAGTCGACTTATTTTCTTTCACATCAGAATCTGTTAGTGTTATTTTTATACTAAGGCACAGTGCAAGATATAGATTCCTTTGAGCAGAAGATTAAAAGTACCGAGGCAGCTGTTCAGGGTTGCTGGATTTTGATATTAAAAGGTCCAACATACAAATTCATTTGCGGTTCGGAAAGCGAGTGGGCGACTCTCTTGATCAGGAAAGAGCTCACCTCAGCTCCCTGCTCTTCTTGTGCGCACCATTATACGTGCTGGCGCATGACATGAATCATGGTAGTATGTTAATACACACCGCGATGGGCAACACCTACTGACAACGTTCGCGCAGAAGCCGCTCTCATTTCGACTTATGACGAGTTATACATTGTGACATAAACATAATACAGTACTGTGTATACACGCATTATGAATGCAAAAATGCACATGAGTACACGAATACTACCTTCCTCAGAGCTCTTAGCACAAGCGGAGTCAGATTTATTGGCCATTTCTGCAAAATATTCAATGCACCTAAAGCATGAACAACGTGTGGAAGTACTGTATAGGCATTCACTTGGCTCAACACTATTGGAAGGGCCTTAGCTCGTACACGTATTTACTTGCGTCTAGCGCATTATGCACACTTGGAATAATAAAGGTCAACATGGGCAATGTGTCAAGGATCAGTATTCGTGACTGGATATTGTGAGGGGCTTTTTCCTTGCATGACTGATTGATAATAATTATGATATATTATTGCCCATATAAGGTAGTTTTGCCGGACAATTGTAGTTGGTATTTTGATAGGTCGGGAAATCGCCAGTTTCCAGCAGATTTATTTATATACCTAAGAACTTGTAATGAAAGAATCATTCCTTATTTCCAGTTAAAAAGAAAAAGAGATCCTCTCGTTGGTTTTCTTTTACAATGTTAGAATATTCCATAGCCTGTTTTTATACACTTACTTATGAATAATCTACATAATTGTCACTTATATTGCTATTATCACCCGAGTAGTGATACGACATCGATCTGCTCCTGCGACAATTGCTCCGGTCTTATTTTCTCCAAGGACTTAAAGGACTTATGGTTAGGGTTAGGGTTGTGATAGGGTTTTAACATGGGCGTCACGGGGGGGGGGGGGGGCGTGCGTTGGGTGCGGACGCACCCCCATTCAGACCAAAAAAAAAAACCAAAAAAAAAAAAAAACACCACTTCAGTCTGCGAGCGACATCACACCGCCGGACGCTAAATAATCTATATATATTTTTTTTTACTTTTTTTTTAATTTTGCACCAGGGACAACAAAATCGTGGGCAAAAATTCTCACCCTGGGCCCTGTTAGCACTGATTTTATATCTACGAGTATTCTACAGTGCTTACTATCTATCGACCGTACTGTACATCCATACGGTATGGCACGTACACGTTTGCATGTACGTGTGCTATACTTACAAGTATGTAGGGTCTATGTATAAACCACGTTACTTCTGACCAATCCATATTGATAATGCGAGCCCAAGTGCGAACCTTAGCCTCATAGAAAAAAAAATGGAAGGCGGATTTCAAGTCAGTACAAATTCAAGTACAGTTGTATTGCACCAAAAGTTTGCACCAGATCGCTGGATTTCAGGTCTGAAAATACAAAATCATCTTTATATGGGAGGAGAAATGCCCCTTATGTACATCCTCGTGTGCATGTTTTTTTTTTTCTGTTTGATTGCTTAACAGACAGCGTTCTTAATACTCAGTGTAAGAATCAATACAAGAAATTTATTTAACTTACACCATTTTATAGGCAAGTTGTTTAATAATGATTTACATGAAAATGTACTGCTACTTATAGTGGAACTGTTTCAAGTCGATAAAACACGCAAAAACCTGCATCACATTGCACCATTTACAACATCAAAATGCAAAAAGTTCTCACCGTGAGAGGGGGACAACCCCCTCCCACACCCTCCCCCCTCGCTCGCTCCGCTTGCTCGGGCTCGGTCGCGTTCATGACATCAGTGTAAGAATTGAAACAAGAAGTTTATTTAATGATACCATTCTATAGGCAAATTGTTCATTAACAATTTACATCAAAATGTACTGCTGCCTTAAACAAGTGGGACTGTTTCAAGTCGATAAAACAAGCAAAAACATGCATCAAATGGCACCATGCAACATCAAAATGCAATTTCAGTTCTCACCGTGCTAGGGGGACGACCCCCTCCCACACCCTCCCCCCTCGTTCGCTCCGCTTGCTCGGTCTCGGTCGCGTTCATGACACCAGTGTAAGAATTAATACAAGAAGTTTATTAAATGATACCATTCTATAGGCAAATTGTTCATTAACAATTTACATCAAAATATACTGCTACCTTAAACAAGTGGGACCGTTTCAAGTCGATAAAACACGCAAAAACCTGCATCAAATTGCACCATTTACAACATCAAAATGCAAAAAGTTCTTACCGTGGGAGGGGGACACACCCTCCCCCTCGCTCACTCCGCTCGCTCTTGTTCCGTCGCGTTCATGATATTCAGTGTTAATATTAAAACAGGAAGTTTATTGGGATGATACTATTTTATAGGCAAATTGTTCAACAATAATCTACTTCAAACAATAATCTACATCAAAATACACTGCTACCTTAAACATGTGGGACTGTTTCAAGTCGATAAAACATGCAAAAACAGGCATCAAATTGCACCATTTACAACATCAAAATGCAAAAAGTTCTTACCGTGGGAGGGGGACACCCCCTCCCACACCCCCACACCCCCTTGCTCGCTCCGTTCGCTCGGGCTCGGTCGCTTCGCTCCCTCGCGTATACTAACAGCCCCCCCCCCCAAAAAAAAAAAATAAATAAATAAATAAAGAATAAAATAACAATAAATAAATAAATAAATAAATCCTAGCTACGCCGGTGCCCTTTCCCCGCTTGGTTTCCCTAAAAAAAAAAAAAAAACCCTAAAAGTCTGGGGATTGAGAGCTTCCTGAATTCCAAATATCTGTCAAAAAAAATCTCGTTACATTTAGTGTCAAACCGCACCCCCTTGAAAAAAAGCTGGTGACGCCCCTGTTTAAGTTTAGCTTGATGTGAGGATTAGGATTAGGGTACGGGTTATATGTTTGTAGGTAGGTTTTATGTTTGCCTTACACTCTAAGAAAAAAAGGTTCTCAAATGGTTCTCGTCGGCTCCAAAATGGTTCTCATCAGATGGTTCTCGCAAAATGGTTCCGATGAGCACCTATAAATGGTTCCCAATCGAAATGGTTCCGTTCGTCACCATTTGCTAGTATGCGATCCAGTCCCCGAGTGTTATTTGTGGTACTCCTGCAGGTCAAACAATGTTTTTAGGTCCACTTTCATTTTTCCCCTTGCTGTATATTCGAATGCCAGATGTAAGAGTCACCAGAACTGTGGTATTGGTACAAAGATATTGTATGTGTTTCTACTGCTGTGATAATAAAAAGTACATATTGTTTTTGTCGTAGACTAATGACTTCTCTTGGCTGCGTGCCAACTGACAGCTGCCACCATCCAATTTTAGCGCTCGATCAGATATGCGTACGCGTAAACGTACACGTACTACTGCTGCACTGTAGGACTATAAAATGTAACCGCGGCGGCATGCGCCGCGGCTATGTAGCCCTGTGCTAGCTGCCTGCCTAGCCTGGCCACCGCACAGTGAGCGGTGGTGCGGTGTAGGTATATGTAGCAGAGTGCCAATGCAATACCCATGCATAGGCTAGCATGCAGCAGCAGACGGCTAGTGTACACATAACACATCACACCCAAACCTGCAATACATAACGAGCGGCACCCGGTAACGTTAGTGGACTGGAAACGTGTCACTGTCAATTCCATTTTCGCCATGGCAGTCATCACTAATTTAGGAGAAGAGGTAAGATTTTTAATTTTAATGTGGTTTTATCTCATTTTTAGATGACATTCGTTAAAATCAAGTTAGAATGTTACGTGTTAGATTCATCACTCAGTTTTCGTTTTCAGTCAATGATTAACCTGAACGGTTAGCTAGATCCTAATGTTAACCTAACTGTTAGATCTAATTTGATCGAAGCTGCTATCTTGTGTAATGTTTACCAGGTACAGTAGATCCAGATCTAACAATAACATGTTAGGCCTGACACTTCTCCCAATTAGAAATTTGGCGTACCGGTAGCAATGGCTCATGGGCTAGTTAGCCCGAACAGACGCCGTGCGGGGCCGGAGCATGGCTGTCACGTTTTCACAGGGACTGGGCAGGGCTAAGTTACTTAGCTAGTTATGCATGTAACGTTTACACATTTCTATGCCTATTAAAAATAGAGTCTACTGACTCCGAAACATAGCCCAAACGCCGAACGCAAAGATAACTGTGTACAAGGAGCGCCCCGGGGTAAGGTCTATACCGTCGACATGCATTGAAGGAAATTTGTTCTAACGTTAACTTTATACTCCCTATAACTGTCAGTGTTAACGTTAGAGCCAATAGAGGTCTGTCTACAGCCCAGTAGGCCTAACTGTTAGGTCAAAATCTCTTTGCAGTATGTTTTCAGGCTTGTTCTAAGTGACGAGTCACGTCATGTAATGCCGTGTTCTGTTTATCGAATTATAGCAATGACATTGTTTTATTAACGCGGTGTAGGTCTATTGTATCTTTCAATTCATATATCAGGGAAGTGGACACACCAACATGCACAGAAACCAGGAAACAAGTAACTCTGGCCGGGACGATGAAGCAGTACGTACGTGTTCGGGTCGCTGGTGCGGTTAGGGAAAAAGGGAGACTCTACATTGATCAGAGAGACAGCCCGTGACAGACCGTTGACAACATCGGCCAGAACCGTAGGCTTAACATCAGCGAAGAATGAGGTGGGTGGCCACAAGAATTCATCGATCAGAATAAGAGCCCGGGATAGCCCATTTGCAGCATCAGCCAGAACCCTGGGCTAGTCAAGAATGAGCTGTGTGGCTAAGACGATACATCGATCAGAATGACAGCCTGTGATAGCCCGTTGACAGCATCAAATAGAACCGATGGGCTAGTCAAGAATGAGCTGGGTGACCAAAAGAATACATAGATCAGAATGACAATTTTAGCCCGATAGCCCGTTGACAGCATCGACCAGAAACCTACGCTAGCCAAGAATGAGCTGAGTCAAAGAAAAAACACTGATGCTGCCAGAGAAAACCTTTGAGAAATATGTAGATATAGGGTAGGTAAGTCCGTTTGCATTGACTTATAGTGTATTTTATAGCTGCTCTTTCAGAATCTCAATCTGCCGTCAACCAAATATTCATTTCTGGCGACTTTTTGTTGGTTTGTGTGATGGAGGGTCACATATGTTTTGTTACGATCCCAATACAGTATTTGCAACTTGCAATGTACCAGTGATAATGTTTTCCTATAATTTGTATTTAACAGCTTTGAATCAACTGTATTGGGGGGGGGGGGGGTTAGTAGACGTAATGAGATCAGACCAGATGCTAATCTGAGAAGTGGAGTCATTCATAGTCCTAAACTTAAAAAGCACAAACGGAAAATGCTCTTTATACTTCTCCAGTCATTGTGTGGTCGATTTCTGCACACTTTTAAAGTTTGCACCTAGACTGGTAGAACTTATTGCATTTATACCCACGCAGGCATTACATATTGTGTAGAGAATTGAAGATTATGTAATTTATTTCAAAGCACTGATGCACCTCTTGTCACCAGTTTATATTGCTTTTGCAGAAATACAAAATGTACATGTACGTGGTGGTGGTGTTTAAAAGACTGTTGGCAAATTTGGTGAACAAAATGACAAATGCTAACAACATATAATTGTCATAGGCAGGTTATAGGACAGCAAATTCATACCTCAGCTTTAGGCCTGCATTGTATATAGTTTACTCTAATGAATTTGTTGCTCTGCTTTAAAAAAAAAAAAAGTGTAAATGAAGAGTTTGTTCGCAGAAACCGATAAGTCCATATTTGCCAAATGGAGATATTTGCGATTAAAGGTCAAGAAATATAAAGAGAACAATAAGAAAATATTTGCTTCTTTTGACCATAACTTCAAACATGTACCTTTATATATGTAGTAACCAATATATAATTTAAAAGGTATTATTTTGTACTTTATAACAGAGACCGTACTTCAAAATCTTCAAAAATGGACTCATCGGTTTTTGCTATCAAACTCTTCAAATTTTTATTGATTCCCAATGTTACATATTTTAGATCATGGTTGAGGAGTTTTGTTCATTCATGCTTGTGAAACTGTGTGGGTGTGGTATCCTAGCTCTTTTCCCCTTTGGATTCTTATTATCCTTCTCACTATAAAACAATGTGTTCTTTTCTTTTCTTTTCTTTTGTGTGTGTTTTCGTAGGACATGCTGTAAATTGTCAGAAGTCATGATTAACCTGAATTGATGCTCTTCTTGTATTTGCAGTTGCATAGATGTGTCTATGGCGCTTTCAAATTGCAGAACAACAACAAAAAAGGTCACTCGTATACAAACAAAGATAAGTCAATTCAAGTACTCGACGTTATGAATGTGAAGTGAAGTGAAGCGAAGAAGTGTAAAGCTTATCCTATCCCAAGTATCATACCAGCAATATAATGTATGTTTTCTGTGACAATACCAAAGGTCCTGTTTAATGGAATTGTTTTCCTGCCCTTTGTAGTTGCTTTTAGGACAAATATGCGTTAAAAGAAAAAAAAAAAAAAACAACAACACCGAACAAACTAGCAAATATGTGGAAAAAGTTCATCATACTACTTAAGCAGGTAATGTACTTGACTTCTGCCTATCTTAAGACTTAAACAATTACTGTATCTCATCCGTGCAGGAATTATTTCACAGAGAATTAGAAATTTTGTTATGTATTTCAAAAGCCTGATGCACCTCTTGCTATTTCATATCATCTGTACAGAGATGTGTGATGGTGTTTCAAGAACTGCTCGGTACACGAATGACAAATATTGTGGGAAAAAATTAGTGAACAAATAAAAATATCTTGTTAAGAATATTTGACAGATTATAACATGACAAATACAAACCTCAACTTTAGATTGTAAAAGTGAAGGTGAATAAATACATTTCTGCGAATTTGTGAAAGAGCAAATTTCTATGGTTTTCAGTTATTGAGTAATGTTTCATGAAAAAATATTGGTGAATGTCATGTACATGTATACATGCTTGTGAAAGTGTATGTGCGTTGGTTTGTTATCCTTGCTCTTTTTTTTTTCTAGTGTCAATGATAATGTATGATATGCTGATGTATTGCTAATATACATGTTTTGAACGTATGTTTGACTGATGAGATGAAATTCAGATGAATTCATTTCATTTCAAATGAGTTTGTGATGCACATTTTCAATGCAGATAGGTAATGTACCTTTAAGAATGGTGCCAGTGAAGCACCGTACCAGCACTGCGTGTGAAACACACCAAAAATACACAGACATCAATTCACATACTACATTCTAAGAAAAAAAAAAGGTTCTTTTGAGCACCATTAAATGGTTCTCAGCACTGTCACAATAGCGACACCTTTTTTGGAGCCTGTGAGAACCTTTTTTAAATGGTGCCTGTAAGCACCTTTTAACATTGGTGCCCATTAGAACCTTTTCCAATGAAATGGTTCCCATGAGCACCTTTTGAAAAAGAGTCAAAAAGGTGCCCATCTTTAGTCAAAAAGGTGCCCATGGGCACCTTTTAAATGGTACTCACGAGCACCATTTCATCGGGAAAAAGGTTCTAATGGGCACCTTTTGCAAAAGGTGCCGACAAGCACCATTTAAAAAAGGTTCTCACGAGCACCTAAAAGGGTGTCGCTATTGTGACAGTGCTGAGAACCATTTAATGGTGCTCAAAAGAACCTTTTTTTCTAAGAGTGTAGCCTGCAGATATTTCATGGGAGCAATTGTCGCAAGGACCAAATCTCATGGAATCTACCCGAATACACATTAATCACTGTAATACCCCGGACTGCTAACACCGCCATTCCTTTACCTGCCCTCCCCTTTCAATGCCTGTCTTATATGCGGTATTCTCGATATAATACTTGCGCGGGCCGCTGTTCGATCCGTCATTTACAACGTTTCTTGTCTCTTCTGATGTCTTATCAGGTAAGTCTTCTCTAATGTTGGTGTTCTCCTTCTTGTTTCTGTTATCAAACTCTATTCGATTCAGAATGTGGCCTATTTTTGCACTGATGTTCTTAATCAGATGGACCCGCTTAGAAGTGACATGATTAAATGAGTATTGATTCATGACAACGGAAATTTGTTTTTCACCGCGATAGGTGCTACAAAACAAAAATACTTATTGTACAAATACCAGAAGAATAGTATACTGTCTTTTCAGTGGGTTCCTCACTTATTCATCGATTTAATGTTGACTCACCGGTGTACATTTTAAAATGTTTAACTCCCGATGTATCATCTTCAAATTTCCCTTTGTCACAAAAGAAGTGCACCGTTTGTCGGAAAATAAGATGTGCAATTTGTATCTGAATGATGTATTGAAAATCTGACTTGTTAGGCCTGCACATAAAAGCTATATATCACTATTACAACTGATTGACAAATTGCCCTACATCGACGAAAATAAGCACTGAATTGATCCTAGAGCAGGACTCGAACCTGCGACCTCCTGATCACCGGACAGGCGTCATCTCCACTAGACCACCGAGATTTCGCCCGACAGCAAGTGTTGGTTCTAATCTCATGCAGCGGGTACTGCTTTATTATTCAAATTCATGACATTCTTCCGTCGAGATGTTTTCATTGCAACTGATTGACAAATTGCCCTACATCGACGTAAATAAACACTGAATTGATCAGTGTTTTAGTAGTAGCCATAATAAAAAATCATGGGCGTACATACTCGAGCAGGACTCGAACCTGCGACCTCCTGATCACCGGACAGCATCATCATGTCATGAATTTCAAGAATGTCAAGAATGTCAAGAATGTCATGAATTTGAATGATAAAGCAGTACCCGCTGCATGCTATAAGGATTAGAACCAACACTTGCTGTCGGGCGAAAGCTCGGTGGTCTAATGGAGATCTATCCGATGGTGGTCTATATACTGGAAGCCTATCCGAGTCCGTCATTTATCTTGTACTTACCGAATAACATTATACTACAAAATATCGGGATATATAATATATATATATAGAGTTGGTGCTACTTTGGAGAGAGTTGCCATGGATATTTTGGGACCATTAAAATCATTTATATTGGAACAGAGCCTATAATGAAATTATTGCCTGGATCACGAGAATGCGTCTCTGAATGTGAGATTATATATATATGTATATATATATATATATATATATATATATATATTAGAAGAAAGAGTCTCAAGTACGCCATGGATCCAACGATTACAAAAAAAAATTTTATTACAAATAAATAAATTTTTTATTGTAATAATTTTTTTTTTGTAATCGTTGGATCCATGGCGTACTTAAGACTCTTTCTTCTAATAATTACAACATTCGAAGTCCAACACGTGGAAAATTCCAAGATGAATATATATATATATATATATATAAGTGTTTACAAAATATATCTAATCTGGAAGCTAAACATGCTCTCTCTTTATAGCTTAAAACTCTTTAAAAACACGAGAAAAATTTAATGAAGAAACTGTGTAGTTTTTCGTTTATGACCTTTGAGTGGAATTTCAGCAGGACATTCAATTCAATTCATTTATTTCATTCTCATTTTCTTTCCAACATATGCGATATTCTCGATATAATACTTGCGCACCCCTTGCACATATCATTACTGGAGGGTAATTAATTCGTCTGGACATAATAGAATAACAGATGAAACACGAAAAATGCTGGATATTTATGTGTATATTATGTATGTATATATCTACTTTAATTCAACACGTGTGTCTTTGAAGAAGACCCAGGTTACTGTGGTGTAAATGACATTCAAATTGTAGAGCGCTCTTTGATCCGTGTGATGATTTACTCTTGATCGCAGAACCCGTACTTTGTACTGCATTATCAGCTGATGTATAACTTTACGTTCACCTTGCACAAAGCTCGTGCTCTGTATATACATCTACGCCATTGATACTCAGGACAGATATAATGTTGTCCAATTTTTACGTTCGGAACAATGTTTCTGAAGGTAGAAAGAAATCATATTATGTTGCTCTTATACTGTTTATTTGTTATTCTCTTGGTAGGCGACTTAAAAAAAATCGACCACTAGCAATCTGTCGCCGATTGGTTGTTGATGGCCGTTTGGCATGTATTGGCAACAGTTTAAAGCTTTATATATCAAAATGTATACGACTGCTCAGAAGCAGCAGAATTCCACAAGCTTTCGACGAGGCTTCATTATATGGGTCTGCCCGCCTGACCTGTCAAGATCATTTATTTCTCAGAGGTCATAATGACCGTGGGGGGGGGGGGGGGGGGGGGCTGTAGAAATAGGAAGATATAAAGAAAGTGATATGCCATGAAAAGTAAAAGTTTCATGAAACTGAACAGTCCAGATTATTATAAATTTATGTTTGTGTCAATACTATGATATTGTTTTGTGGCCATGTTTCACTTTTCTACTCCATTATAATTTGAATAGATCGACTTCTATAATCAAGAAGTGAGATACAAAATGGAAGATAGCATTGGACCCGTGACTGAAGGTAGCTGTTTCTCTTCCCCACTTTGCAACTGACAACTTCTGAATACCATTGTCTAGCCTTTACATTCGGGGTCCCTCACAATACTACCTATAGGCATTTCATCAGAGAAGGTTTTGAAACAAGCGGCGCGATGTAGTCTACCCATGCCGACCGCAAGAGATGACTTGCGACAAGTCAGTGAAAAACTATACCACTTGTAGAGGAAACAAAAACCTAGCTCTGTGCTTCAAAATGATAAGATGTGAGTAAGGGATAGAAACAAACAATGTAAAAATCTTAATCAGTATTATCAACCGTAAGTATTGTTAAATATTCAAAATATGAACAGTAATTATAATAAAATTGTTTATAGACTGAACCATCTATTGAGAAATACATATAGTGATATCTCCATATATTTTAGGCTTTACTGGGATTTTTTTAAATATCTTAGGATGTTTTGTGATACAACTGACCTACACATATGCATCAAATGTGATAACTGGGACCTACGCTCGACAAACTTGCTTTTAAGTATGTTCCTTCATAGTTCTTTAGCATTCATTCTCAAATTCCAACTTTCAAAGATCGACCACTATATTATTATGTTTTATATGTTTGCAATATTCCATGTATGTTTCCGAGCTGGATATCATGTATTACGATGTATTTAATTTTGTTATTGTATTATGTCATGTATTATTTAAATTTGATATATTTTTTCATCGAGAAATATGAAAATAAATTGAAATTGAAATGTGATAACTCGAACATTTTTTTAAATCGCTGTGCCCAATGGTAAACAATACCTTTAATTTCAGCCATCTGTGCGATAGATGGAACAAATGGAGTCAGCAAGTGCACTGAGATATCAGAAACTGCATGTCTGTCACAAGTACAAAACAAATGGTTCTTTTCCATGATTCTGCTGGGTGTTGTTCATATGGGTCGATCGGCATCCGACTGTCGTGTTTTCAACTGTAATGCAGTCCGATTTCAACGCCGTCTAAAACAGTGAAGTATTGTGGCACTGATCACTATACCAACAGATATCAGTAGCAATTAGTATCGGCTACCGGTTGGCAAATGTAGATGGTTCGTTGCCTATCAGCCTGTAATAAGTCGACAATAAGTTGGAAATTGGTTGCCAACCCAAAGTTTTCATGTAATGGGCCAGACCTCACTGAAGACCAGTTCTATGAGGTTCCCGACCTTTTCAAAGATGAAAAAAAAAAGAAGAAATGAGTTGCAAGGTTTTCGATGCAGCACATCCAAAACCCTCTACTAAACCCGGTCATCGACAGCCATTATGTCAACCCCACAAAATTTTCATGTTGGCCTCTGACAACCAATTAACTGGCAACCAGTGATTTCAGAGGTCGTAGAATTGTCAGCGACCCGTCTACGCTAATGCGCGACTATTAATAGGGCCTACAACGCACACACGTATTGCCTTTACGACTCTGCGCAATGGATAGCAGAGTTTGTACTGCATTAATGCTTAATAATTGACGCGTGATATGCGGCCACCATTAATGTTTCAATATCACCCTTGTGCTCTCAAAAACATTTAGGACGCGTATGAAGTTCATGACAACAGCTGACTATAACCAATGTGGTACTACGTTATTATACCTCCTTGCTATTCAGACCACAGTATAAGGCGCTGACAGGTGCTCGACTCGAAGTAGCGACATGCCTAATTCAACAAAGGACGGCCTTGGATGTATGTCCAGGCTCAGACGGCATTGGGGTTGGGTGGTCACCTTCGCATCATACCTGATCTACTTCATCACAATCGGCGTGATATACTGCTTCGGTATTATCACCGTGGCAGTTCAAAACGACTTAAACTCCAGTGTTGCGGCAACAGGTATCTGATATTGCTTATTAGGCCTAGAGAGTGTTTCGAAGTCAAGTGGAGAAGATAGCAATGTATACAGTATGCGTATACAGTACCTGGTCTAATCAAGGACAGGAACAAATTCGAGTAAACATATACATAGGGTTGAGAAAAATACATATATATTTCACAGAGAGGGGAGATTTCAATTTTGTCAGAACACTTCTGCTGTGATTATAGGCGCATACGAATTCGATAAGAGCTAAAGGTGTTTTCAGGTTATAGCAAAGCAGTAGAAACTCGCATAGATACCAAGATTGAGCAGATTTGTTTGAAAGTGAGCTAAGGACAATCTGATTGATACAATACATCATTAAATCTTCCTGAAAAACAATTTTGTAGGTTTCAAATCGTTTAGAATTAGCCGTTTCCTGAGTATCAACCCGTTTCCTGGGTACCAACTTCGGATAAAAAGTAATTTTGATCACATAACTTTATGCAACAATATCGCATTGGATTTATAAGTCTATTTGTCAAAATGCTCTATGTACGGTGAGATATTCAATATTGTGAGGAAAATTAGTAAAGAAAGGTGATCTTCTAATATTTGTGTACAGCACTTGATATGCAGTCATTGCTCTTCGACAGGGAAGCAGAGCATGATTTATGCTGTATAAAAATACAACAGAATAAGTTCGTTTGAGTAAAAAAATATGTACAACTGTATATCATTTCCTCTTCCAGTTTAGTACATGGTAGCATATTGAAGTTGCTGCACTTAAATGACACAGAGATTTTTTGTTTTCTTTCTTTATGTGCTTGTTTTAGGATGGATCCCGTCCATTGCTTCTGGACTAAGTCTGATTTCTGTCGCGATTGTGGATAGTCTTGTGAGGAGGTTCAGCCATCGTCTGGTCAGCATCATCGGTGTCGTTCTTTGCTTCATTGCCTGTCTTGTCACTTCATTCATGCCATCTGTATTCCCGATGTACTTCACATTTGGTCTCGCCTACGGTACCGGTGCGGGAATTTGTACGTTCTCGGGAATGCTCCTTGTTGTCGAACATTTCCCATCGGAACATCGCTCAAGAGCAACCTCACTGGCCGTGGCTGGAACGACGACAGGTAATATTAACGACTCTTTTGCAGTAATTACTAATACCTGCTAATCAATAAAGTCTCTGTCGAATTGGGTACAGTGAGGACAGATTACGTTTGTAATGAGCGGAAGCACGAAATTTCATGTTGCAAGATTTCTCTCGGTGAGAAAGATGAGATACTCTATTTGATTTGGCAAAGTTGAAGCAGAAAAGAACGTGTCATCTTCCTCCAAATGCGAAATACACACTGTACTATTTTATTGCAAGAATATAGATCATTTATCATTTGTATTATTCAACACAAGGACAGTAAAGGGCGTGGTCCAAGCAATTGTCTGTAAAACGACAACCATTCCTCAGGGTAAGGGGTCAGCTTCGGGATAGGTAAAGATTGTATGGAGTTTGGAGACGTCATCATGCTATACCCAAAACATGCATTTTCCCCTATCGTGGTTTCAAAACAATTCAGATGCTCATGAACAGAAAGTATAAAGTCGGATATTTTCCAGGTAACACAAAGGAATTACATGTCATCTTGTTATTGCCAATTATATAATTATACTTGTCATTTGTATTATAACAGAAGAATAAACAAAGCAATCCCTATTAGGGCTCTCCATAAGGTGATAAACATACATTACTGTGTCCTGTCAGGGGAGTTGGATTCATAGCTATCCTATAGATACGCGCCAAAATGACGCATTGCTCCTCCACGTATACTGGAATTATTTTCGTCCCCCCCCCCCCAAAAAAAAAAAGAAGCAAAAAAAAAAAAACAAACAAACAAACAAAAAAACCGAACCCACCCCCCCCCCAAAAAAAAAAAAATGTATAAAGGCCCCAGGTACTGGAATAAACTTTTCCCACAAAATAATAACAAGCTGCTCGTCCGTACATTCCTTCAAAGGAAACCAAAAACCCAAAGAGAAATGTGGATTGAGTGAAATCAACAACATCCATAGAACATATCAGTGACAGTTTCAGGAAAATCGGACATTCGCTGCAAAAGTTATGAATTTTTGAAGTTTTGGTGTTGGAACTGCTTGATGTGGAGACTACTAGAGGTTATGGCGTCTTGTGTGAACAACAATTATAAAGAAAATATAAAGGGAATTCCACAAATATTCATTTTTCATGAAAATTAGACATTCCATCAACTTGATACTGGCATAATGTTAAGGTTAGCAATTATTCCCCCTGCTTTCTATAAGCGGTTAATCATGTGCTCTTTCATTATGCTAGAAAAGTGATTTTTTGCGGTATTCCCTTTATATTTTCTTTATATTGTTGTCCACACATACGTCATAATCTCTAGTAGTCCCCTCATCCAGCGGTTCCAACACCAAAACTTTGAAAATTCATAACTTTTGCATCATTTATATTTTCCGATTTTCCTCAAACTTTCACTGATGTGTTCTACTAATGTTGCTGCTTTCACTGAATCCACATTTCTCTTTGACTTCGGGTTTCCTTTAACTGCAAATTAAAGAGTTTTTACGCAATGGCTATCTTGCAGACACTGAATAGTTCTGCGACGTCTTATATTATACACGTGTTGTCGTGTATTATTGTCCTACCATCCATAAATTGCCAATACGGTGCGCACACTGGGCGTTGTTGTCACGCTCTCGGAATTCATCATGAACAATGCCGCAGTTAATTCTCTGCAATTTCATTTCTTTTTGTTTCTTTTTCTGCTGAGAGCTCGACTGCAGGCGCCTGCTTTCTCAAAGATTGGACATTTCACGTGTGTGTGTGTGTGTGTGTGTGTGTGTGCGTGTGCAAGCGCACCGGAACACTTTTTTTTTTTTTTTTTTTTTTGGGGGGGGGGGGCAAAATCTCAACGGGGGCACATTATGTGACGATGTGAGATCCTCGGCGCGGGAGCGAAGCGAGCGAGCGGGGGGGGGGGGGGGTGACCGAGCGGGGGAGGGTGTGGGAGGGGAAATACCCCCTCCCACGGTAGGGACTTTTTGTAAAAACAGAGTATAAAAGTCGCTTTTATAGAGCATTTTAAATTAAATTTCTGAGGAATTAAACATAGTAAAAGAAATCACTGCGAAGGACTTTTCATTTTACTATAAGTACGGGCAGAACGAGCGAGCCACTTTCACTTTGCAATTTATCTGAAATGTACTCATTAAAAGCTTAAACGTGATCGCATCGTTCGAACAATAAAAATATTCTTATACTGCTAGAAAGCAAAGAAGAAAATGAAAAATATAAGGTTTGCTAAAGGTATGTTTCAGCGGGCACATTCGAGGACACGAGGCTACCATCTATACACTAAATTTACTCATAAGTTACTATTAGTATACAGATACAATAATGTATGTTGTTAGTGTATTATGATTTTCGCTCCGTTAGGGGCGAACATTTTTGCATTTTCAGTTATGAAATTACAACATTTAAACAATAAATATGCGTTTATTGTTCATTTTGGTCTTTAAATCAGTGATTAATTATTTGTTACAGTTGGCATTTTTGGGGGAGGGGCAAATCGTTTTGCCCCCCCCCCCCCAACATTTTGTTTGGGGGGGGGGGGGGGCAAGTGCCACCCCTGCCCCCCACCCACCCCCGCTTCCGGCGCCCTTGTGTGTGTGCGTGTACTGTATATGCTGAATACGTGTAATAGCGCCAATGCAATGACAGTCTCGTGCATACCAATATACATCTTATCACGAAAACTTTGTCACAATCACGGTTCATATTTAATTTACATGTGGCCGCAAACCTTTTCTTATTTTACTGTCGTGTTTATTTCCATCCTATAGAAATCAGTCAAGGAAAGAAAGAACAAGACAAGCAAAGAGATACGCGAATGGTTGTCACGCACTATGTGCACTCATATCAAATACAAGGCCATCTAACACAAAGTTGACATAATGTTGAAAGTACTGACAATCATAGATTGTTATCTACAGGATATTGCCAACACAGCGCAACACAGAATCCTCAGTGTTTTGTTTTGTTTTGTTTTTTTGTTTTGTTTTTGTCTAATTTCCTTTTTTTTTTTATAGTAAACACATGGTGCTGATTTCCGCTATAAGTGGCATTATGCCCAGTTATCATGCTTTTACTCTTCGCAATCATTCCGGCACTGCACATGCAAGCAGCATCACAATCAAGTACGCCTGTCTAATCCACCTCCCTGTTCCAAAGCTCCTTTCGATCACTTTTCCGCCTGCAACAGGTTTGTTGTTGTTGTTGGGTTTTTTTTGTATTTGTTTATTTGTTTGTTTGTTTTTTGGGGATGTTGCACGACCTATTGCTCCATGTCTTGTGAGCACTCGCAATCTTGGCAGGTGATCGCACCAACCTGGGGTAGTCGAAAGTGGTTTCATCAGGACTTTGAACATGCTCAAAATAAAGGTGCGATTGATTCACCATTGGGTCGTACTACCTGTTGTGCGATCGTCATACGAGTGTTGCACAACTTGCCCCCGATAAGATGCGAGAGTGTGTACGACTCGATTTGAATATAGTCGCGTTGGGTTGGTTGGAGGCCGTGCAACACTCGCACGTGCTCCAGCAACCTTTAATAGAAACCACTCTTGCGAGTGATTATGTCCATGAGATCGTACGCCGTTGGCAAGTTTGTTTTCCTCTGTTATCAGCTTTCTCCTCCTCCTGTCATTAAGCTTTTCCTCGTCATTCTCCTCCCACTCTGCCTGGTCTATGTATAAGAGGCTCCGCCTACTCTCCTCGCTGCTCTACAGGACCGCTATGATTACTCTTGATCCTCTGCCACAGGACCCTCCTCTGACAACTTCTTCTTCTTTAAGACTTTCCTTCAGCCATCTGAAACTAATTCATTATGTAGTCCAACTTGACTCTTGGTCACTATTTTGCTTTGGGGTGGGGGTGGGGTTATACCCCACGCCACTCGCACAGTCACTCGCAGTGGTCTCATTCAGTCGCACGAGCGATCACATTGTCTCACGTCCACTCGCACGACCATGCGAGTAGTCGTGCGACTATTAGGGGCAAGCGATTGGCAATCACTCGAGCATCTGCGAGCAAAGGAAACTTACTCGTGCGGCGGTCACAAATGATGATTATAAAAACTGCAAGCCAATGATAAGATATCATCTCACAATCAAATTTTGTCGGCAAGAGGAGTGCATTTTGTGCATTTGCCAAAAACACTGTAGAGTTCATATGCAGGGTTACTAGTATCATTTTATTACCCTTGTGTTATTATGATGCACAGTACAGAGCGGATCGGTGAGAATTGGTGGAACTCTTTAATCCCACAAGCGCAGCGAGTGGGTTTTAGACTCTTCAAAAGTTAAACCAGAGCATCCAATTCTAACTGATCCACGAAACAGGCCTGTGCATCATTTGTGTTATAAAATTCATAAAATACAACCATTTTCCCCATCATGCGTCCGGTACACCTATACAACTGCACTCAAGTGTACAAGACTCTTGAGCCTATATGCATTCGGATTTTAGCGGACGCATGGCCATGCGTTCGGATTTTACCGGACGCGTGGCTCAGTGTGGATCAGTGAAAATCAATGCATGACAATAAATTGACCAATTAGATTTATGCAGTAGTTCTAAAACCCATTTCATAAACATTAATGACAGTGGTCCTCGTTATACTAAAAAAGTAGATCGATTCTGAGTTTTTATTTTAAAATGTTTTATGCAATCGGCCTCAGATATACAAGCATCACAGTGACATGAATACGCATATGTGTTCCGTAGCAAAATTTGATACTTTTAGTTACTTTTCGACAATATTTGTATCCTGGGTCCAAATACGGACATGTAGAAACTTTATGAAAGTGTTTTTTATTCTCACGAAAAAAAAAAAGGAAAAACAAAAACAAATGAAAATATATGACTAGAACACAGTCCAACAATTTCGGTACATGATTTTAAGTGTAATACATGTACTTTGTTTTTATACTTTGTTTTTATGATTATTTTGTGCTATAATTCAATGTCGTAAAAGTATGTTTTGTTATTAAGTATACGTTTCGTTTATCTTTCTTTACGTCGTAAAAAGACCACATGATTTTGTCTATTAATGATTACTGCAGTTGAGTCGTGTTTGTTTCTTTGCTTTGAGGAACACAGAATAGAAATAAATTCAATTTAAATCAAATCAAATCAAATCAGTTCCACACCATATATGAGTTGATCTCAATAGATATAGTAAAATCAGAAGAATAGAAAGATAGACATTTCTGTGTAATAAAACATTAAGTACAAAAGCTATACAATAGATCACATGAAGATATTGTGTTTTCACTGAACACAAAGCGGACTAGGCAATGACGTCCTGCGAAACTCTCCCATTGGCTTATACACGGAACTATATCAGAATCACATTTTTCGTCAATGGTTTACCAACTACAACCTTTCCCGTCCTCCTTTAAGGTCTCTTTGCAAGATTACTAGTAAACTATTGTAAATTGGTGTAATTCCTTCATATAAAATGTCCAAAACGACAACTTAAATTAAGATTTGTGTTCAGTTAATGGGAGACTTGTTTGAATAAAGATATCATTTGTTTCTTGATTGTGAATTAAGTGGTTGGGACTTAAAGTACCGATTCGTGAAGTCAAGAGAACTTTAAAACTCAATGAGCTCACTGATTTACTATGTTCTACCTGATTTTTCTTCATCAATTAAGGCTAACCTGAACATGTTGAAGTGCCCTTATAGCAAAATTCTGGGTCTAGTCTTTACTAGCAGATTCCCCGAGACATTTCGCTTGTATTCATCCTGTATATGTTCACAGTCATGTCAAGATTTATGCGCAGATGACTCCGCAAAAGGCAAAACTAAAGAATTATAAATGACTGCTAAAGTAATGTTTCCTACTTTACAGGGATGTTGGTACTGAATCCTGTTGTCTACGGTCTCCTGTCCGCCCTCGGTTGGCGTTCAACACTTAGAATCTTGGGAGCTGTTGTTCTTGGACTTGGCATAACTATGAGCGCATTCTTAACTCCCGTAAGCAAGATGCAGAAAAAAGGTAAACAAGAAAGCTTCAAATTTTATCCAATCATCCATCATCTCAACCCAGTGATTTGATGGAAATGAGGACAAGCATGGTTTGTTGTTTCAAGTTACAAAACTTCTTGACAGAGATAATGTGTTACAGTGTGCATGCATGGTAGTCATCACGTTTGTAGTAATCCAGATACTATGTCTTTTGGTCTCACAGTGTCTGCCGAATTCACATTGTCATAAAACACTTGGCCTATAGAGATTATTTCTCTAGTTCATGGGAGCGGTATGACATCGGATCCTTCCCCTCTTTAAATTAATGTCATTATGTACAAACGATTTATTTTTTCGCGAATTACGTCACGTATACACAAATTCGTTCATGACTTGCCAATTATCATGTGCGCCTATTTAATGAGAATTCCACCCTGAAAAATAATTTTTTGTGAATAGAAGCAGAATAGAGAAACAGGACAAAATTAAAGCAAATTCCCATCAAAACTGAAAAAGTTTTGACTTTTCGAAGTTCTGATCAAACATGAATTGTAGATTCCTTACTGTCACACGTGAGTATACTACCCTCATTAGGTTTGTACTCTATAATAAGAAATTACCATTTTTCCATTAGGTAAATCTTATTTGCATCCTTAATACAATCACTATGAATATATTTATAAATATTACTTTTATCATGCATGTGTCAATATATATATATATCGCGATCATTAATGTATAACAAGAAAAAAAGATTTAGTGATTTGTTTGATTGTTTTTATCAGATATTACATGGAAGGTGAGCTCACATGCTAAAACGTTGATTTGCCGATTCGTGCATGATTGATAATAAATTGAAAATCGCTTTGATCGGAATTTGCTCCAACTTTCACTGTCCCGTTCTCCTGATTCTTTTTCTCTACACAAAAACTAATTTTCAGAGTGGACACCTCCATTTAACTATTTCATTGTCCAGTCCGGTTTTATACATGTAAAAAATGAACAAATAAAGCTTAGGGCAATCAGGTTTGGACTGGTCAGTGTCGCTTCCATTGGCCATTACACAATAAACATCATTGACATTGATATTTCTTTCTAAGGAAACATTGCTGCATTTCACATCATATGGCAGCATTATGAAACTATAAATAGGACGCTTTGGTGCATTAAGACTTCGTATTTGATAGGTTTTTAAAAATGATTATGTTTAATAAGCTATTGATTCATGATTTTCACTTCTGTTATACATAAGTAAAATGCATTGTCTTTGCATGGACCTTCTGTAACCCTTAAAAAAAAAAGTTATTGTATCCAATGTTGCTTTTTATAGGTCACGTGTCGGATGATGCAATACATGAGAACTCCATCAGTCCTCTCAAGAAAACAGAGAACGAAGGAAAAATCACGGCACCTAACACACTGCGGCCATCCCGCCAGACAGGCCGCTATGAGGTCTACAAGTTTCCTGAATGGTGGATTCTCCTTCTGGCAACCATTAGTAGCCAAATGTCTATCTCTATTTTCTTCTTCTATTGGGTGAGTGTATGGTTGAGATGGCGACACGACGTTGCTCCTGCAACAGTTGCTTTGGTCTTTTTCTATCCAAGGACTTATAGGGTTAGGGTTATGGTTAGGGTTATGCTAGGGTCTTAGGTTCAGTTTGATGTGAGGATTTATATTACCTAGTCTACGAATTCGTCATGTAAGCACCTAATGTGATGAGCAAGTCCCGTGGCGCCGATCACGGGTCCGTTTTCAGAAATGAGACAGGAACCATGTTAAGTATTGTAATATCAAGGTTGACTATTTTTCTTCCCACCTCCCTGCTATATGTACATAATGTTATTACATAGGTACATTCAGATAATGGCGCACAAAGGCCAAGATCTTTTGTTCTTGAGCATGTAGAATTGTTGACGCAAGCAGTCAGCAGGACACGTATAACAAGACCACTTGGACAAAAGGTGAGGACTGTTCTCAAACTTTCTTCTCTTCATACCTTTGCGTATTTGACTTCTCGACTCTCCACTCCTCCATTCTATTTTTGTGTTTTGTTATGTTCTTTCTTCGTCATTCTGTTTAGGCAAAGCTCGTGTTGTCTCTTGGATTCAAAGAATCAACAGCAGCGGTTGCTATGACGATCATGGCAGCCTCGGAATTAGCGGGAAAACTGACTATTGCAGTGATCGCCGACCACCTGCCATTCCCGAAGCTCTACCTCCATTATGTGCCCATCGTAGTGGGTGTATGCATCATGCTCAGCATCAAACACATCACCACTTTACCTCTGATTTTCGTTATCTCATCCAGTAAGTTCATCAAGACTGTGTTGTTGTTGGTTTTTCCGAAGATACATTAATCCGAAAATTAAATAAGGTTTATCATTCCGAAGGTTCGTAATTTCGAAAATGAAAAAACAAAACAAAACAAAACAGGTCCGTTGTTCCAAAGGTTCGTTAATGCCAAAATGAAATGAATCACATCTTAAATCACAGCCCTTCTTATTCTTTGTTTTTGTGCTTTTGAAATTTGTACTCAATTTGTATTTGATTGAATGCAAGAATAAATCAAATCATACAAACAAACAAACAAGTGGGATTCGTTAATAAGAACATTCTTTTCCTTTTCGGATAAACGATTTCTCGGAATAAGGAACGGTATTTTATTTTCGGGAAATTTCGAAGGTTCATGAATCCGAAAATGAAATAAGGTTTGTTATTCCGAAGATTTGTAAATTCAAGAATGAAATAAAAGTCTTTTATTCCGAAGATTCGTTTATCCCGAAAATGAAATAAGGATTGTTAATCAAAAAACGCAATAAGGTTCGTAATTCCAAAAATTAAATAAACTTCTTTGAATGACAAATCGGGTGTTGTAATAGAAAAAAATGGGTATAGGATATTACGCAATGATAATTGAGTGAAAACACACACGCGCAGAGACAGACAAAAAAAACACCTACAAACACACACACAAAAAAAAAAAAAAAAATCACAAAAGACCAGTGTGTAAAAGAGCAGTTGTTCATCCAATTTTGAAAAAGCAGGCTTAGATCAGGAGTGTCTCAGAATTACCGCCCAATTTCAAATTTATTCTTTTTTTAGTAAACTGCTTGAGAAGGTTGTTTTCTCACAAGTGACAACATGTCTGAAAGATAATGAATTGTTTGATTCATTTCAATCTGCTTACAAGCTTGGTTATAGTGTGAAAACACTGTTAGTCAACTTAACAGATAAAGTATTTACAGACTTAGATAGCAGTAACATCACTGCTCTTACTATGCTTGATATGGGTTCAGCTTTTGACACAGTCAAGCACACTATTCTGATTCAAATGTTGTGATTTATCAAGGGAACCTCCTTGATTGGTTTATGTCCTATGTGAACAATCTCATTATGTCAGAATTCGTGATTCTACCTCTTGTAAAACTATTACAAAGTTTGGAGTACCCCAGGGTTCTGTTGGAGGCCTGCTGTTTTTGTTTTTTTTTCTCTCTGTATATGCAACCAATCAGTGAAGTATTTCGCAAGCATTGTATCGGTTATCATTGTATTGCGGATGACATACAACTTTATCTGCAATGTCTTTTAAACCTACTTTTTCTTCATTGACATCCGCCATTGCACAACTTGAAGAATGTTTTTGTTATTGGGTCCAAAGCATATATCAGGTAGAGTCGATTTTCAATCATGTCCTGTCCACACCGGTAGCACTTGTATTAGCCCTAATTTAGGTGTTCTGATCAGAAAATATCATTTCAAAAGTCATATAAGTCAGATTCAGCGATATTTTAGATATCAGTTGGGTAATTTAGGTTTCATAACTAAATATTTGTCCAAATCTGTGTAATCTTCCAAAAAACAAAAAAAAGATGTCACAAAACTTTAACAGTTGCAAAATTCTGCCGCCCTTTGTTAACTTTTATTAATAAGTTTGATTCTATATCACCAATCATCCGTTCTTTACATTGGTTACCCATAGAAAAAAAAAGAGATTATTTTCAAGATTCTGTTATTAGTACATCATTCAGTTCATTCTTTTTCCCCGTATACTATACGTGACTCTTTTCCCAAATACAATCCGACACGAAGTCTACGTTCATCATCAGATGCACTGTTACTTGTCCCTCGGATAGGACATAAAATGGAGGTCCCGTGTATGAGAGAGTCACAGCTCATGCACGTAAAAGATCCCGCTTCATTCATTCATCGCAAAGAGCAGGGTGTCTAACCCGGTGAAGTGGTCCCACCCCACATCCAACTGGACCCCATGGAAGACCAGCTTAGTGTAGCTGAATATGGGCTATCCAGCCATCTTCACAGATGGAAAATGAACAACAACAACAACAATTACTTCAAACACCCAGAGTAAAACATGAACGGGATAATCATGCTTTCTCCGTTATGGGACCAAAATTGTGGAATCAGTTACCCATTCAGTTAAAGCTGCTGTCATCTACAGAAACATTAAAATCCAAACTTTAAATGTATCTATTCCTCTCACACTGGGGACTATAATAGTTGCAATCTATAATGTTCGGAACAATTGTAAACTTTATCTGGTATTAGTTTGTTTGTTGTTTGCCATTTTCTTCTTTGTCGCGTCTGTTGCCATCATATATCTAACTTTTCATTTTTGAAGCGCCATGAGCACCAAAAAGTGGATCTGCACAAGTAGCCACTATTATTATTATTATCATTATTATTATTATTATTATTATTATTATCATTATTATTATTATTATTATTATTATTATTATCATTATTATTATTATTATTATTATTATTATTATTATTATTATTATTATTATTATTATATATTACTGATCATCCCCTTGAAGAATCCTGCGTATTTCCCTTGTCATGACAGATCAAACCTTTCCAACCTTCACGATTCTTTCTGGCCGTTCCTCATAATATTATGCTACATAACTTCTTACAGTCAAAGCCAATTACTGTATAGACGTATAGACCTATATAGACCTGCAAAGACCTAATAACAGTCCAACATTCTGAGCATATTCGCCAACCAGATCAAAACATGCTCATTAGACATCATTAACCCGCACACTTTTCCACACTGATTCATACATCATTTTACCTGAAAATCAAAGGTAGTAGTCTGAACAACACAATGATAATCATGTTCATTGTGGAAGCACTGGTATTCAACGCCATCAGTTGTTTGTAACATTGATAATTTTGATATTTTTTGCTGCACACACTATCTGTAGTGATAGTGACATTAGATATAGGCAGCAGTAGGTGCACCGATTCTCGTAAATGCATCAGATTTATTTAACATGTTTTACCTCATTTTAGTTGTTCCAATTCAACGATCAACAGAATTGACAGGTTATTATCATCTTATTTTGTCATTTTGGCCGCAGTAACTGGTTTCTTCGTAGCCTCGCCACTCAACACCCTGCCTTATGTCATAACGAGTGAAGTTTTCCCAAATCGTGGCTCGGTGCCTATGACGTCCATGGTAGTGGCTGTTGGTCTTGGTTTGACGTTGGGAGCAGTATATGGCAAGTTGTCATCATTTGTTGTTGTTGTTGTCTTGTTTTGAAGTCTGTCTTCATGTATGTTAGAGTATCTTTGTTAAATCGTTGATGTACCTGCAATACCCTCTGGTGATACTCCTCTCTAATATACATGTACTAAACAAATATTACTGCTGTTTACCCTGGGAAAATAAATTAATTTCGATTGACAGTGAACCAAAACTTTGAATGCTGTGTGGTGACGATTACAGTAGGGCCATACAAGTACCAATAAGTGGTATATTTTTCTCAGAGTTAATTTCAACCGTTGGGTTCAAACTTTCGCCTAAGATGACCAACTCATAAATGCACAAGTAAAAGTAACATTGGTTTTATTTCTCGTCCATCAACCCTTTTTCAGGTTACAGTTTGGACTTCACTGGTTCATTTAGTGGCGCACTGAATGGATGCATTGCAGCCTACGCTTTTTCAGCTGTCCTCCTCTTGTCTGTGGTTCTGTACCAAAAATACTTGGCTGAAGAACGCTACGTCATGTGGAATACTGTTAGACATCGACATGGAGTGAAGCAGGCGTGTAAGGACAATGATTTGGCAGAACTCTAACGACACGATATGCTTTACAGTTGATTCTGCTGGCGATAACGTACGACTACACGACTTCAGGAACCGTGGCAATGAGATTTGATAACCAAATATAGTTTCCTTCCTAATTTCTCTATTCATTTATTATGGTATCATTATTCGTCTGTGGTGTCAACGGGCACATTGATGCTAACAGCCATATTCATAATATACACGTATCATCGACACGGTGACTGCCCAAAATACATCTCCCAATATTTTCTAATCTGTACATAATACAGTAATTCAATGGGAACTTGAGATTGTGTCCACTCCCCGAGTAAGATGCACTTCTGTAGTCTCCAGACGTTAAGTAACAATGTCATGAAGGGGTTATGCTGTTTGTATGTCCATGTAATGTAGACTGAATGAGCTCAGTAAGAGAAACCTCTTTTTATCAACTATAGGCCTACATCCAATACACAGCGTCAGACATTGTCGTATTGCCGTGTGTTATACGCTTCCGCAGTTATGTTCTCCTTCCTCCCCAGGCCTTTATACAACGACAATGTTCCCTGATGGTGCATTCACCGCTTACGACTAAAGTCATCATTGATGGAACCATGCCAGCATATAGTAATTATGTGACACACATCTTTTCGTGTCGAAAAAGTGTTCATAGTATTCGTGTGAATCAAGTGGTTTCAAGATCGAGTATAATCTTATAAAGCCATCAGTGTAACAGAAGAGTTAAATTGCCAAACCTGATCAAATGAAAGAAATTGCGATGATTGCATGCAGATTTTAAAAAGACAATTACTCATTATGCCCGAACAACTTTTTTTTTTTTTTTTTTTTTTTTTTTTTTTTTTTTTCAGTTTGGAGCAATGCATACGGCTCGGGAACATCAAGCCTTCAAAATGAAATTGTCCATGTTATTTCAAAAATATATAAATTTTTGTAACCCAGTGAGATTAGAGCATTACTGTCACAATTTACCACTATACACGCCACTTGTCTTGCTCCTCCTCCGTCACTCTAAAAAAATCCGGGTCAGAACTGACCCGGAACTGGGTCCGTTGGGGTCACACACCGTTCCGGGTCAGAAATGACAAGGAATGGGGGTCAGATATGACCTCATCCAGAGTCATGAATAGGGTCAGGGTGACCCCATTCCGGGTCTTCATGACCAAATTCCAAGTCATTTTTGACCCGGAACGGTGTGTGACCCCAACGGACCCAGTTCCGTGTCAGCTGTGACCCTGATTTTTTTAGAGTGGTCTTTTCAGTCGTATAGATAACACTCGTTTTCATCGTTTTGTTCTTTCACCTTTTTTTTTTTGGGGGGGGGGGGGGGAGGGGGCAGTTTCAGGAATGTGATGGTGACATTTAGTGTCAATTAATGTGATTCCTGTGATTTCCTATACTAGCCAGTAATTGAATAGGAAATTTTGAAAATATGGTTTGTGTCTGTACTCGTGAATGACAGATTATAGCCCATAGGACATGATCTCTTAAAATGATCGATGAAGGAAGTACAGTTCGAAGGTATTTCACACTGCTTTGACTGTATTACTAGTATCAAACTTATTCTGTTCATTTGGATTTCAACTAAGGGCAAGCTGGTATATGCATAAATCAAGATTTGAGACAAGGTCATTCCCCCATGCCCCTGTTCCCGAACAGGTATCAGTATGAGCAAAAATTGAAAACGATATCAAGGGACCTGTGGCATTCTTTGCTAGAAAAGGTTAGCAATGGCTTTCTGTAGGCCTATATGCGCTCAAAAACTATGACAAGACCAACCTTCGACACAGCTAGTTAGCATGTTTCCTTCAAAATAGCATAATGATGGGTATTATTACCTCATTTCAGATCTGTGTTAATGTGGATGTTGGAATGCAAGCAGAATTGTCGGATATCCATTTACCACGGTTGCAAATGAATGTGTGAGTATAACTCCCACGCTGTCCATACATAACTTTACAATACGTCGTCACGTACGAGTCCTAAGCATGTCGTGTCTTGAACTTGACAAAGTTCCATATCTTCGGCGTACTTTTATCTACGGGATCGGTCACGGCTTCTACAGCCTGAGCGGCCCTGAGGACGGTGGTGTCTTCGAAGTGCCTTCCTTCCAGCACGAGTCCCACGGGTAAGCCGTCCAGGAATCCGGCGTTGACGCTGATGGTGGGGTGACCCGTCAGGTTGAAAGGCATCGTGTTAATGTTGACCTCAGATGCTCTCTTATGAAATTCTGTGATTAACGACAAACGCGTGGACGAATTAACTTACTGTATGGCATTAAATCTCGATTGTATACCTGTGAAAATCTTGCACATGTGTATAAATGACACAAAATTCAATATAACTTATACTCATGATGTATAATGTATAGTACTGCAGTACTATTATCTTATTCTTACATCTGAATTATCAGGGTGATCCCACTCGGAATATATTTGAGATGGTTCGAATTATGGTTTAAAAAAAAAAGAATCGAATGAATTGAAAATAAAAGTGAAGGTTTACCCCTCGAGTATAGTGGTACATGTAGAAGATGTCAAAACTCCTGTTGAAATCACCAAACTATTTCCTTGACGATTTAATTTTAAGCACATTGTAGAGTGGTCGAACCACAGCCAAATATGATTTGACTGCTGAGGCCTACCTGCGAGACTGTCTCCCTGGGTGAGGAGTTCTGTGGCGGTGAAGGGAATAGTCGGGAGTGCTAAAATGTCCACTTATTTCAATGCTTGATCGTAGCCACTCCGGAGAAGCTTGGCAAGATTGCGCCCTCTAGCATACACATGACCATGGTCATTTATTGTGTAGTTCCTGTTTATCTACTTTACATGAGAAGCAACTAAAATTCAAATGATTCGTGTATATATCTGCAAATCAATCAAGGCCCTACTCAAAGGCAAATATAATTTTTGATATCAAATGACAGGTTTCATAGAAAATGTTACGAGTATAGGTCTACGTTCGTACAATTCGCCTCAGAGCAGTAACGCCGCGAGTAACGGCAACTCTGTTCCAGGACTCGCCTTCGGGAGGGCCGTAGTCGCAGGGTCAGGTCCAAAATCTTGACAAAAGGGCACGAAATATGCTGTGGATTTTACCTTCATTATATTTGATATGACAATAGGACTCGATGCGAACATCTTGCCACTTTCAGTCAAAAAGCTCGTGGAATAGAACACAGTGTGGCCACTTCCGGCACCTCTGAAGAAATGACATTCTGTACATTATAGTCAGTGGACTATAACCATACTCGAATACATGTCACTTGTTCGTCATGGTGGGACCTGCTTTCATCTAGCTACACGCAGCCGCTGTAGAGACAGCGGCTGCACCTCTATTCCTTCGCAGACGTTGTCATTTTTCAGTGTGGTTGTGCGACTCCTTCATGAATATCTTTATTAATCGTGGAAAACTAAAATACAAGGAATTATCGTAATCTATGATAATCATTCAATAATCGGTATGCGATTTTTTGTTTAATTACGTCAAAAACTCACCGAAATCTGTGGCTGAAATCAGGTCTGTAAACGTCCTTATTGCTTCACTCCTCATCTGCGTGTTATTATGAATGGCATTCACTCTCGTATACTACAACGTACAACGTAGGTAGTCGGAGAGGCGCCCTCTAGCTCTCCGACTACCTACGTTGTACGTTGTAGTAATCGAGAGTGAATGCCATTCAAATAACACGCAGATGAGGAGTGAAGCAATAAGGACGTTTACAGACCTGATTTCAGCCACAAATTTCGGTGAGTTTTTGACGTAATTAAACAAAAAATCGCATATCGATTATTGAATGATTATCATAGATTACGATAATTCCTTGTATTTTAGTTTTCCATGATTAATAAAGATATTCATGAAGGAGTCGCACAACCACACTGAAAAATGACAACGTCTGCGAAGGAATGCAGGTGCAGCCGCGTCGCTTCGCGACAGCGGCTGCGTGAGTTAGCTTTATGACGACATTGCATAATATGCAACATAAGTGTCTTATTCGAGACTTCGATACTACTGTATAACAAACGAAGAGCTTTTCTAGACCAGAAATAAGACCGTATACTAATTCTTACGTGTGCATCTGCAAGAAGAGCCACATTGGTAATAAAACCACCCGTCTGTCATGACCAGGACATTATTTACCTCATTGTCTGAATCTGATCTCAATCGTTAACCAGTTTTACACTCTTGTGTGTGTGTGTTGGGGGGGGGGGGGGGCGATTTTGGATTTAGAGTCCGACCTCTGTTATTCGGCCATGTCGGGACCGGCGCACGTCCGGATCACAACTTGGCCGGATGCGCATGGGAGGAGCAATGTCTAACATATGCCTATATATTATGTATGAGTAATAAAATGACACAGTGGCAGCCACGTACGGAGTGTACGCCGTAACAGAACTGGTACAACCCTGACATTGCATGACAACTGTAATTAATGCTAGCCTACTTAAAATCATAGTCATAACATTCCAACATTTTACCCCAAAATTCATCACATGTTTCTGAAGGAAATACAGTGAATCATAGAGTTTTGTAGGAGTTTTAATTATAGTGTTTGAAATCACTTTTTTTTGGGGGGGGGGGACGGTCTGGTCTTCACTGCTTGGAGGCGTCTCAAAGAGAAGGCTGAATAATCGAGATACGACGGCTGTTGATCAAGTGTTTGAAAAGACAAAATTATAGTGAAGTAAGTTGATTTAGACCTCTACCTATATGATAGACTGACGAAAATGACGTCGGCCATTTTTTAGTAAACTGAAGTAATTAACTTGACTCAGTGACGAACGACGACTTCCAGATTAGGAACATGACAATGCCATAAACACAGTATGCCTACATATAAATACCACAGTAGCTACAAAATTACATGAATAAGGAATCAACATACGTAATGTGCACGTATAAGTGAACTGTGTAAGACCACTGTGTTTAGGCTATACTGTCATAACTTAGAGCGGCGACCGACTGATTTCTATTGCCTGCTCGTCACCGCTGAAATTTTGTTACCGCGTGTGCTAAGCGTTTGTTTGTTTGTTTTGTTTTGTTTTTTGTTTTTTGGGGGGTTTTTTTGTTTTTTTTTTAGATGTCGATCGGGCTTTAAACCCCAACCATGCCCGAGCGATGCCCTGTTGATTTCCCGTCGGTCACAGATCGATTTTCGGTTAAAATAAACAATCAAACAAACAAAACAAAAACAAAACAAAAAACAACTTTGAAAAGTAGGGGAATTTTGTCCGAGCAGTCACCGAGTGATGCCCCATCGGCAACTGGACGATCTCTCACCTGCCGTCGGCCGATGTTTACGATATCGCTGGGCGACCGGCCGGTGATCAATAAATCGTAGCACATTCCACACACAAATTTCAAAATTGGGTGTCAAGTAAGTCTGCACCGCACCATATCTTGTTGGTGTTAAATACGAAACTAGAAATGTCGATATGACGACTGGTATGCCTCCGCCATAATGGATAATGCTCCAAACAGGTCTATATAGCACAATGTCTTGACAATGTGTGATAACAGTTTCACATAATTGGCAAAATATCGAAATTACAGGTTTGTCACAATTACAAATGTGTTCAATGTTCACTTTCCTTGACTATAGGTTTAATTGGATTACTGTCTATTGAAGAGTGCAGTTTATTTGGGCATATGAGGATTTTCACTTGGACTTTTGACCCTTTTATAAGTTTATGAATTGAGTAATTTTCAAGGTATGAAGAAAAAGTGTAATTTAATTTTTAAATAGTAACATTTTAGCATTAAATCTAGCATTTGACCCTTGACCTTTGACCCTATGACCCTAAAATATTCCGAAGAGAATCACTGTCAGGTAGAACATGCATGAATATGTACTAAGTTTTGTGATACCTTCGGTCACTTCCGAGACATGGAGGAAGAAGTGAAAGTTAGCACTTTAATTAACCTCTGACCTTTTGACCTTGGACTTTTTGCAAGAAACTTCCAAGAGAATCTCTGTAGGGGTAATACATAAAATATTAAGTTTATCATTCTGCAGGCATTGCATAAATACAGTGTATGAGGGAAATAGTGAAATTTTGAGGAGTTGATTTTGACCTTTGACTCTTTAACGTGCATCGCTGCGTCTACTTGCCCCTCCCCCGCAACCGACTGATTTATCTATTCAATCTATTCACACAATTTTGTGCTTGTGTATTAGCATTCTGCACTCTTTACAACATTTATTTCCTTGAAAGTTGTCTCCTTTCTTATAGGTCTGCTGGTTTTATACATTGTCGTTCAACTGAACCTTCTCAAGTCTGTGTGGAGGCCCCTCGGCTGGTTGTACAATTCAATTCAGTAGAGACAGAAAAAAAATCTATGTTTTATCAAGATAAAAGCTAGGCTCAATATTATTGCTACTAGTTATGTAAACTCGTACAATGTAAGGCATGCAGTGTCAACATTCGTTCGATATCGGGTCATAACTTCATAAACCTGAGTTCAGTGCTGTTAAGTTAACTTATTATAAGTATCTTATGATAACTTCCAGTGGCGGATCCAGGGAGGACCGCACCGGGTGCACGCCGGAATTCCTGGATCCGCCCCTGCTGAATGACAGTGACGTCCTTCATCAACTGTTATCCTTGTGCTCTCAAACTAATAAGCCAGTTAGTAATTAGCTCTTGTACACATTTGGTACAAATGACCTTTCTTTTTTTTTCTCAGTTGGTTAGGCACTTCACTCGTTTTCAAAGCCTCATAATGCATAAGCTTGCCCGAAGTAACAATTCATGGAATTCATGTTCAAACAAAGAATGAGCTTGCGTTTAGAGCAGGTGATCAGAATACTCCATCAGTTGACAATTTAGCACGAATTAGCAGGCATCCATTCTATTGTTTTAATAATAGCCTATTTCCTTTTAGACTGCGAAATATCATTCTTACTGTCAGTTGGATGTGCTGGGAAGCACCATTTAGATCACATGAATAATCACCGCATCACAGATGCTTATCTCAGTGAATTTACAAACCAAAATGCCTGTTGGTAAAAAATGACCTTTTTTTCTGCTCATGCGCAAATAGTCAAGGCGCTAATTCCTGTAAGAGGCTTAATTAAGGAGTTCGTTCAACCCACCCCGCAGAAAAGGTTTGACCAGACAAGGTGATAGATGGGACCACTATGAACATCCCCAGGTAGTATGTGGTTCCAAATTGTGGTGTCAGTAGATTTTACTGGCCACTTTTCAGTTCAGTTCAGTTCAGTTTTTATTTCTGCATTTCAAAATCAATACAAATCCACAAATCAACAAAATACTTACATAGTCATTTACACAGCTAATATTCGTAACGTTTGGATCTTACATACATTTTTTTTTTTTCAAGAACGAATATCATATATGAAAGGAAGCAATAGGAAATGATAAAAATGAAATGCAGGGGACCATCATCATAAGCTAAGCTTGACGAGGAAGATGGCCCCAGGTAAAGAGATACATAAAGAAAATCTTGCCACTCACTGAGTGGGGGGTAATTGTGCAAAGGGCACAACGAAGAGATACATAAAGAAAATCTTGCCACTCACTGAGTGGGAAGTAATTGTGCGAAGGGCGTGCGGTGCAGTGCGGTGTGCATTGTGTTGGGATGAATCTTGGTTTGTATGTTGAGTGTTATTTTGTGTATCAGTGTGATGAGGTGAATATTACTTCAGTTATGGCCGTGAACTCATTGTTTAGAGTGTTTGTTGACCAGGTGGTATGAATATTTTTATGTGTCAGAAGTATACTGGATTATGAGGGTGTTTTTTAGTTCTCGTTTAAAAATGTTCAACGACGTACGTTGTTTTAAATTAGGGGGTAAAGAATTCCAAATATCTGGTCCATTGTGCTTTAAAGATTTTTGAGCTAAAATGATTCTGGGGTTTTCGAGATGATTTTCATCATGATTTGTTGGAACAAACGTAATAGAGTCTGCGCACACCAAGACTATTACACGCACCACTCGCACTGCTACAGGCGCCAGTGCCAGTGCTGCGTGTAGTAGTCTTAGCGCGCATATACTTTTTCTTCGATAAACAAGGGTTTTGCCTGCAAACTAACTTTTCACGCCAAGCTGGGTTCGGTGTAGTGTAGTTTCTAGCCGTTTTTATTTCGTCTTTATTTCAAGAGTTCCAGCAAGCTGAGTGAGAACGCATACCCGGTGATTGTGACAACCGAATCGCAATCACTGGGTGTGTGCTCTCACTCCACTTAGCGCAATATATACAGCGGGCTTCTGCATAATACACAAGCTGCAACTCAGAGGAATAAAAACGAAAAAAACGACTAGAAATTAAGACTACGGTCGGTAAACGCTTGTCGCTATTTGGGGCACTGAAAACGACAAACTCACACAGTTTTTGCATTTATTTCATGAAGAATTCATCAAAACTGCATAAAACTATATATGTACATGTTGCTAGAGATGTCATCCATACAGTGGGATTCATTGTAAGTTATAATATTGTGCATGGTTACCATGGTAACCGGATGCCTAAAGGTGACTGGTAACCCCCAAAATGCCTCCTGCTGCTGCAAACATTGGGGGGGGGGGGGGGTTATCTTATAGATGCAATAAAAAAAAAACACACTTTTTTATTGATTTTCATTAAAAAAAGTTTTCCCTGTTGCCATGGCAACCAGTATTATCCAATCAGAATTTAGTTGTCAATAACTCAAAAACTAAAGCCCATAATTTCAAAAAGCTCAATATTTAAAGCATGTCCTTCCTTCTGCATAAAGTGTACGACATATATGTGAAGAATATTTTGAAGCATTCTCAAGTTATAACAGCAAAATTTGTAAGCAAAGGCATAATAAACAGCCATTGAAAGAAAAATATCATTTTCGAATAGTAAAATGCATGAAAAAGTTGCATCCGTCGTACTTTCAACACAAATTTGCCTTCAAAGCATAGGCAAATGTATATAGTTTTTAATAATGTATGGACACAAATAAGATGAATACAGAAAGCAAAGCCAATATTCTACAGTAGCTCTTTCGAGTATTTACAGAGCGATGGTTATTCAAAGCAATCCTGGAAAAGAGCAGAGGAAAGCAATTGATTGTTTATGTTCTTAAAGGAAGTTTATTCAAGAATACCGATAAATTCCTTTCTAAAGAAGGAATATACACGTGCGCTGGATTATCCATCAAAGAATTAAGCGTACTTTTGTGTTCGTTAGCTATTGTAAAATATGTATATATATATATATATATATATATAGAATAAAATGAAATATCATGATATGTAAATTTTATTCAAAACGTGCAGTGATGAATTAATGCTGAGGAGAGAATGAGGGAAAAATCTTGGGCGTCTTTTCCCTTTTTATCCAGACTAATTTTACAGTGTAGAGCTCATCTTCAATGAGTGATGTGCACGAAAGGCAAAGAAACAAACCTGTCTAAATTCCAGATATTTTTGGGAGTTACCAATCACCTGTAGGCATCCGTTTACCATGGTAACCATGCACAATATTATACCTTCCAATGTATCCCATTGTATTGCTGACATCTCTAGCAACATGCACATATATAGTTTTAAGGCGTTTCGATGAATCCTTCGTGAAATAAATGCAAAAACTGTGATAATTTTATCATTTTCAGTGCCCCAATAGCGACAAGCGTTACCGACCCTAGTCTTAATTTCTAGCTGTTTTTATTTCGCCGTTATTTCTCTGAGTTACAGCTTGTGTATTGTGCAGAAGCCCGCTGTATTGCGCTAAGCCGAGTGAGGGTGCATGCTCAATGATTGCCACAAAAAACGGTTCGGGCGTCACAATCGCTGGGTATGCACTCTCACTTGGCTTGCTTCAACTCGGAGAAACAAAGACGAAATAAAAACGTCTGGAAACTACACTACACCGACCTCAGCTTAGCGTGAAAAGTTAGTTTGCAGGCAAAAACCGATGTTTGTCGCGGAAAAAGTCTTTGTACGCTAAGACTATACCACGCACCACTGGCATTGGCGCCTGTAGCAGTGCTAGTGGTACGTGTAGTAGTCTTAGTGAGCGCAGACGCTTCCTCGAAGAATATGGTCACGTCGCAACTAAAATGGCCTGTAAAATTTCATTGATACCACAATTTGATATCACATACTACCTAGTATAAAGTGTACGACATATATGTGAAGAATATTTTGAAGCATTCTCAAGTTATAACAGCAAAATTTGTAAGCAAAGGCATAATAAACAGCCATTGAAAGAAAAATATCATTTTCGAATAGTAAAATGCATGAAAAAGTTGCATCCGTCGTACTTTCAACACAAATTTGCCTTCAAAGCATAGGCAAATGTATATAGTTTTTAATAATGTATGGACACAAATAAGATGAATACAGAAAGCAAAGGCAATATTCTACAGTAGCTCTTTCGAGTATTTACAGAGCGATGGTTATTCAAAGCAATCCTGGAAAAGAGCAGAGGAAAGCAATTGATTGTTTATGTTCTTAAAGGAAGTTTATTCAAGAATACCGATAAATTCCTTTCTAAAGAAGGAATATACACGTGCGCTGGATTATCCATCAAAGAATTAAGCGTACTTTTGTGTTCGTTAGCTATTGTAAAATATGTATATATATATATATATATATATATAGAATAAAATGAAATATCATGATATGTAAATTTTATTCAAAACGTGCAGTGATGAATTAATGCTGAGGAGAGAATGAGGGAAAAATCTTGGGCGTCTTTTCCCTTTTTATCCAGACTAATTTTACAGTGTAGAGCTCATCTTCAATGAGTGATGTGCACGAAAGGCAAAGAAACAAACCTGTCTAAATTCCAGATATTTTTGGGAGTTACCAATCACCTGTAGGCATCCGTTTACCATGGTAACCATGCACAATATTATACCTTCCAATGTATCCCATTGTATTGCTGACATCTCTAGCAACATGCACATATATAGTTTTAAGGCGTTTCGATGAATCCTTCGTGAAATAAATGCAAAAACTGTGATAATTTTATCATTTTCAGTGCCCCAATAGCGACAAGCGTTACCGACCCTAGTCTTAATTTCTAGCTGTTTTTATTTCGCCGTTATTTCTCTGAGTTACAGCTTGTGTATTGTGCAGAAGCCCGCTGTATTGCGCTAAGCCGAGTGAGGGTGCATGCTCAATGATTGCCACAAAAAACGGTTCGGGCGTCACAATCGCTGGGTATGCACTCTCACTTGGCTTGCTTCAACTCGGAGAAACAAAGACGAAATAAAAACGTCTGGAAACTACACTACACCGACCTCAGCTTAGCGTGAAAAGTTAGTTTGCAGGCAAAAACCGATGTTTGTCGCGGAAAAAGTCTTTGTACGCTAAGACTATACCACGCACCACTGGCATTGGCGCCTGTAGCAGTGCTAGTGGTACGTGTAGTAGTCTTAGTGAGCGCAGACGCTTCCTCGAAGAATATGGTCACGTCGCAACTAAAATGGCCTGTAAAATTTCATTGACACCACAATTTGATATCACATACTACCTAGGGGTGTTCCAGAGGGTCCAACCGACCACCCCATGCAGTCAAACCTTTTCTGCGGGGTGGGTTGAACGAAGTCAGTTTTTCTGGGTCGCTGCGCCTGGACTAAAAATGGAATTACGAACTAGGGCTCGTTTCATAAACAGTAGGCGTTTTCACATCAGCCCGATAAAAATCCAAGCTCGAAATATTTTCCGCGATTGCGAATTAGAGCGCTATATCATTTCTTTTTTACATCAGCCCGAAGAGGGGGTAGCCCGAATAGTTAAAAATTTTTAGATAGCTAAGGCCAAAAAAAAAAAAAAAAAATGTTGTATTGGCGTAACCCGCCCGACCCTAAAAATTCCGCCGACCCTGTTTTTTTGTTATTTTTTTTTTTTGCTATCGATATCAAGTATCTTGTTGACTGCGATCGTGATCGCAAAAAACCCGGAAGTGGAAACGGCTCTGGGGATATCGGATGTACGAAGGAGAGATCTCGCTAGCGCCTCCCATAGCCTCGCTTGATCAGTACGTCATCTGTTTCCAACCACAGAACTCTTACAGAGTTTTGTGTTTCCAACACGGACGCGTAGTCTATCAAGATTTATACAGTGTATGCTTAGCATTCAGACTGCAATGTATTCTGCACAGTTTTGCCATAGGTTTCTTGTGTGGAGAACTTACACGAATCTGTATATGTGGGACTGTAATAGAGATCGCCGTGTGCGATGAAAAGATCGTACATATGGGTCAATTTGCATCTATCTTATCTAAGTCAAAATAGTAAAATATTAAGTGAAAACATTCAGGATAGGGATTTCAACATCTTTAAATTCTGTGAAGGGGTATAATTTGAGTAATATCGGCCTCATAAATGATTTGTAGAATAGATGAACACAGCACATACGGCCCGTGCAGCAGTTGTAACTGTTTACTGAGCACGAGTTTTACACGTGGCAGGTAGCAAAAAAAAAAAAAAAAAAAAAAAAATCCGCCCGACCGACCCTATTTGAAATCTCATGTTACGCCAATACAACCTTTTTTTTTTTTTTTTTTTTTTTGGGGGGGGGGGGGGGGCCTAATTCGACAGTTGAGTATGTGCAAACAGCATCAGTGATGTGGTGTGTCCTCTCAAAAATTCCTCATGACTTGTGTGCAGTTTCCCTCGATCGATCGGGTCACACACGCGAGGCATAATGGGATTCATCGCGCTAATTTCTCAAGTCGTTTTCAAATAGCGCGCGACTATCCCTCTATTTCAGAAATTTCCCGAGTTGGAGTCGAGAAATTTTCTCGATCAGAGCGATACAATTAGCGCGGTAATTTGTGTTCACATTATCAAATAGCGCGCTATTTCGCTGTCGGGAAAATTTCCCAAGTCAGAAAATAGCGCGCTATTTGGAGACATCGGGCTGATGTGAAAACGCCTTGGACAACTGCCACATTTCTATGGCAGAATTTCCACATTTCTATGCTCTCAGCCAATCAGATGCAAGGATTTCTGTAGATAGTCACATCTATGACAACTTGTCACTGATGACAAGTTTTATAATACGGGCCCCAGGTCTATTAGGACACTCGCGTGCTGATTGCTAACAGATAGGATTCAGACCATGCTCCGCACGTACTGACAGGTTCCTCGGAGTAGTGGCATGCGTGATTCAACGAAGGACAGCATGGAATGTATGTCCAGGCTCAGACGGCATTGGGGTTGGGTTGTCACCTTCGCATCATTCCTGATCTATTTCATCACAATCGGCGTGATATACTGCTTCGGTATTATCACCGTGGCAGTTCAAAACGACTTAAACTCCAGTGTTGCGGCAACAGGTACCTATAGTGTTTGGTCTATTCATGGACCCTACCAGGGTCCATGGTCTTTTTAAGGTCTAAAGGTTTAAAGTCAGATTGCACTTTATCAAAGGGCGGGTAAACTAGACAAGAAAAATAAACATTTCTGCCATCATTGTTTTTACGACGATTTATTTTGTGTTGCAAATAGTGATACACAGCTTGCAGCTTTTCAGATGAATAGAACTATAATACTAGGGTAGAATATTGTAGATAAGTCAGATACACGTGTTGAATTACTCTCATGTCATACAAAACGCTAAAAAATTGCTGCCTCCAAGAGTTAAACTAATCATCGAAAGATCGGAAAGGAATAAGAAATATGACAAACGGCATGAGTAGAATGTGATAAAGAGATGAAGGAAATGGCCAAAAAAAAAAGTGTGACGAGGTATATCTAAGACGAAGACAATTTTTGGTGACGGAGACGTACAATTTATCAAAGGTGGGCGGAAAGACAAAAATTAAGAAAGATAAAAAAATATAAATAGGAGTAAGCAGAAGTACGGATGTTTAGAAGAAGAGAAATGTGCTTGATGAATTTTGTTTGACGAGCATAAATTATATTTTGATGCTCAGAGAGACATTGGATGGGTAAAAACTCAACAATTTAATGCTGGTAGTGTATTTCAACATCGGTGTAGCGAAGTGCGATCATTAAAGACAGCATTTTACGGCTGCTTCTACTGCATGACATGCCTTCCATCAGAAGGACGGAAACACATTATTGGTGCACATAGATTACACATGAAGGTCTAGAAAATATGCAAATTATCGTGATATATTTCACAATACGGGGAAGTTTATTTTCAATTACTTCAGAACACTTGTGACAGAGGATTCAAGATTTCTGTAAGAGGTAAAGATGTTTTCAGGTATAGGTGTATAGATAGCTGCAGAAGAGTAGTCATTGAATCTGATTGAATGAGAGATACCGAAGATCGAATTAATCATGTTGATTAGGCGCCCTACATAGGCTTTAGTTTAGATTTAGTTATTGTTACCTTATCTTTCAAGGCATTAATCGAAATACACAACAAAACAAAACAAACACGAACACATACCTACACATAAAACAATAAGTAACAGCTTCGGATAATAAGTGACTTTATGCAACTTCGTGGTGCGGTATTGAATGAGCATTTTATCATAATCTGTCGAAATGCCTTGTAGGTTGAATAATTTGACCATGGTAAATGGTAAAGGTGTCGTCTAAAGAAACGCGACCAGTGCTTCTATAAACAATATTTCTTACAACAAAAACCCAACAACAACAAAAAAACAAACAAACAAACAAACAAACAAACAAACACACCCGACAGTTTAAAAAAAAAAAGGTTATTCCAGTAGGGTTTATGATGGATGACAAGCACTTGATGTTTAGTCAGTGACCATTGAACTGAGATTGGATTGCTATTCAACAAGGAAAAGAGCATGCGATGATCAAGGTTATTCAACATTTTTCTGTGCAATTGAACATACATAATCATGGTTAAATATCCAATTAGCAAAAATATAATAGAATAAGCTCATTTCCCCTTCTTCAGTTCAACACCTCATTCACGTAACTGCACTTAATGTTACAAAGGAATCATAGTTAACCCTTGATTTCATTCCCTGTGTGCTTGTCTGTAGGATGGATCCCGGCCATTGCGTGTGGATTAAGTCAGATTTCTGTCGCGATGGCGGATACGCTTGTGAGGAGGCTAAGCCATCGCCTGGTCAGCATCATCGGTGTCATTCTTTGCTTCATTGCCTGTCTTGTCACTTCATTCATGCCATCTGTATTCCCGATGTACTTAACGTTTGGTCTTGCCTACGGTACCGGTGCGGGAATTTGTACGTTCTCGGGAATGCTCCTTGTTGTCGAATATTTCCCATCGGAGCATCGCTCAAGAGCAACCTCACTGGCCGTGGCTGGAACGACGACAGGTATAATTACGATTATCTCGCAGTAATCACTGTTACAAACTGATCAACATAACTTCTGTCGTGAAGAAGATGAATAGAGTTGAGATCTGATTATGTTGGCGATGTGCTGAAGCCCGAAATATCATATTTTATTATATATCATTTTTTTTTATGTATACAAAATTTATAGTAAATAGTCATGAGTGCTATACGATACAAAATTTCGCTCAATGTGAAAGATGAGAAGCTCTGTCTATATTGATGAAATTGAGCAGAAAAGAAAGTCTCATCTCTCTCCACATACGAAATATTGTTTCATTGCACGAACAGAGATATTTTACACGACACTTTGGATACCAGAGGACGTGGTCCGACAGTAAACCATTGCCTTATCAAAGCAACAACCCACTCTCAGAGCAAGGGCACATCTTCGAGGTATCGCCATAGGCTATGCTATATATGGCCGAGTAATGTCCATTCTTGGTGAAGCCATCATGGGCTATCAAAAACTGTTAAATGGCATTTTCAATAATTGAGACAAAATAAGGCAGAAACTTAATTACTGATAAATTAGAGGGGACCATGAGTGTGCTATTATGCCGTGTAACTGCCAGTTAACACATTAAAACCCATGACATACACGTAGAGGGGTCAACGCATTGACAGTTACACGCAAGGACGATGTCATACCATGGAGCTAACTACAGGTAGCTCCGTGGCCATATAGAATTGTCTACAAGGTGAAATCATCTGTTTGTGTGTGTGTATGTGTGTGTGTGTGTGTGTGTGTTGAACAAGAGTGCAGATGACAAAACATGAAGTGAACGTTTGTTGTTGCTGCTGCTGTTTTGTGTTTGTTTGTTGGTTGGTTTTTTAGTCAACGCAAACGAGTTACATGTTAATTTGTTACTGGCAATGATATTATTGCACGTATGATCAGTAATTATCATTGTAATGCATGTATGTAGCCCTTAATGTAGTTATAGCTGCAGTTTTAGTTTTTTCTTTTTCTTTTTCTTTTTTCTTTGGCTTTGGCTCTGAATTACGATGCTTCCCGTATGACTTCTTTGCTTGTCAAAGACACATCTCATCTTCTTTGACTTTTGTTTCTCATTTGAAAACGTTTTGCATCAACAGAGACTCCAACTCTCCCGTTTTCGACGGGAGATTTCCCGCCGAAAGCCCATTTTTGCACAATCTCCCGTTCTCCCGTTTGAGATTTGATTTCTCCCGCCCTGGCTCTGTGTCTCCCGGTGGAAAGGATTTCTTACTTATTTCTATCGTATGTTGAAAAAATAAGCCTTAGATAGCACCAGAGAACATCTAGAATCCTAGAAACTTCGCGCTTCGCACACATCAACTTGGAGTCTCCCGTTTGCTAGGAGTTTCGGGCGGGAGAATCTCCAGATCAGAAGGTGCTTGGGGTTGGAGTCTCTGCATCAATGACATCTGGAAATCTCAGAACGAAACAAAATTAGAGTACTTCACCCATGTATCTACTACATATACATGTATATTGCCTTGAACTCTGATCATTTCCTTCAATGTCGTCGTGTCCATTTCATATTCTCTTCTCTTCTTATACTGATGTATGTATGATGTACATTATTATGAGGACTGAAAGGATGTCGGCCAGTTTAATTGCCGTGAATATACGACAAAAGTCATGTAGGGGAACGTGGGGCAGGATGGGCCACATTTCACTAAATGTGCTTTATTTCAAATACTACGTCACAAACTTCCACATGAAACAGGATTTACAAAGATTGTGTAAGGCAACACTATCACACGTAATATCATCTTAATTGCCTTCTTTTATTTTACGTAATAGCCATCTCAAAATAGCCAAATCTGTCCCATCCTGCCCCACATGCGTGGGGCACGATGGGACAAACAATGAAGACGCATATTTCCGTGTTCCACTTGAAACGGTCGCTCTTTCTTTTGTAATTCCGGATCATTCTGAAATTGAAAAAAGAATAAAACATGATACATTAACCTTATCAAATATGATGGGGCAAGATGGGACACCCGCCCAATCTGCCCCGAGGTGGATGTCCCATCCTGACCCATGCACACACACACACTACACTTCTAAGCTCTACATGCAATGACATACAGTCTGCCTGCCTACATTTTGTGAAATAAACTTGATGTATATACATGTACTATAAAAACCACACGATATCAACGTTCTACCTTTCTTCATATTATGTCAGGGATACTATACATTTGTTAACTGCAGAAATTCATCGATATGAATTTTTGCGTTTTTCCTCCAAATCTCAAGAGAATCTCAGCTTCACAGAGCGTAAAGATGGCTTCCCGACAGCGTGCTTTTTATCAGTGCAGATTATAGTGCCCTCTGATGCTTACTTAGATAGTTATCGCATTGTCCCATCCTGCCCCGTGTCCCATCTTGCCCCACTTCCCCTACGGTATACGTCCTAGTTAAACGATTTTTTTTTTTTTTTTTTTTTTTTTTTTTTTATATCCGAGCCGACGGATGAAGATAAAGGCAATCAGAGATTAGTCCGTATAGGTCGTGTCAGTCACCTTGAACGTGGAATGATGTACTTTGATAAAGATCTGGGCATATCGAGTAAACAATTAAAAAAGTGTGGTACACTCGGTCATGGCCTCTTGGGGGCCCTAGGGGCGTTGTAGGTTGTTCTTACTGCAGCATGCTGATGGTTTGGTTACGTTCATATCCATCCGGTAGACGTTCGTGATTACAATTGAAAGAGCAAGATCAAAGAAGTACGTGTACTCACGTGTATATGTATGTAATGGGCAGTCACGCACTTTGCGCTCACATAGCACACCTATTTGGGTGCTGTTCGTTATTCCGAAGGTTCGATACTCCGAAGGTTCGCAATTCCGAAGGTTCGTTACTCTGAAACACACAAATTCCCTATACCCAGAGGTTCGTTAATCCGAAAATGAAAAAGGGTTCATTAATCCGAACATTTGTGGCGTTATTCCGAAGGTTCGTTATTCCGAAGATTTGTTCATCCGAAAATGAAATTCGGAAAAACGAACCTTCGGAATAAGGAATCTTCGGACTGAAGAGCCTTCGGAATAACAAACCTTCGGAATAACGAGCTGTAACCGTATATTTAGGCTGAGCGCCAAGGCAACATGTCGAAAGCAATGCCGAGAATTAATTGATATGTAGAGGATATTGCCAACACAGCAAGACTTGGTGTATTGGTGTGTTTTTTTTTTCTATGTCTCCCTGCTGTAAAGATAAAATTTATTTTAATTTAACTGAACGCAAAAGTCCTCTGTGCTTAATTATTGAGTACACACATGATACCACATAGTGTTAATTACTGCTATCTGACATCATAAATTACGCCGAAGTCTCTGTCTAGTTTTCTTGCTATTACTCCGCTGCACTTGTGATAAACCAGTTCGTGACAGAGCAGTAAAATTTTTATTTAAATCGGACAAAAATATAGAAGAGATAAAGTTTGACATTTCATAATGTCTCATGATACAGTGATATTGGTTATGTTCATGGGCTAGGCTAGTTACGAATGTGATGATATCGCCTTGTTCTCCTACTGGTTTGCATAGTATAACAAGGGACTTCACGGTTGTAATTTGAGCATGTGCAAAGTAAAGGTAAAATGAAATTATTTGTGTATCTGCCATTGACCTAGAAACGAAAAGAATCCTCCGGCAAATGAGGATCTGAAATAGTAAGTTATGTGTTTTACACTTCTTAGAACGTACAGGTGATAGTAATTTATCGACAACGTTTGACAAAAACATTCCATTTACATTGATTACAAAGATGGCATGCTTATACTGGGTGTTTCAAAAAGCATTTCCCACTTTTGATTCTTAATAATTCAAAAACTATATATCAGATAACACTGTCATTGGTATGAGTGATAACTGAATAGTGTACAATTTTGTTGGAGGTGGTTTAGATATGAAAGCATAAATCAGTTTCATGAAATCCACAGTTAGGTTCCAGATTTTGCTCTATTTTCAACCCTCTGTACAAAACTTTCACTTTGCACAGGGGTCAATGGGTGTGTATGGGAGTTTGTGGTTAACACCCTGACAATGGTCCTGAACAATGGCCAGGGTTTGAATGCTTCATTATTCATGAGAAATTACACTATCACAACTAGTCTTTATTCAGCCTCTGGCAGTATCTGTGTAAAGTCAAACGCCTGCCGATACTGTCGCTGAGTCGCGACAGTGCTCTCCCTACTTCTGAAAAACGAAATTACAATGAACACCTTCTGTTCTGTCGTAAACATGGTGACAGGAATCAAAGAAAATCACTTAGAGTATACACTTGTGTATATGGAGCCTTAAATAAATCTACTGTGAAACAAATCGCCCCAATGAAAAATACTGCTGAACTTTTACCAAAAATGATGTCTTTTTATCGAAAAAGCGACAAATTTGTCAGACTATTAGTAGACAGTTGTATTAAATGAAGAACTTTAGATCATTTATGATTATTTATATCCCAAATTCAGTGATATGTGAAGCAAAATTTGAAAATGATTGTCAGCTGGAATGAAATGCGGTGTTTGCAAGCACATGGAAACTATACTGTGCTTACTTTTTCCATGTGCATGCATTTTACCCTATACGTTGCATGAATTCAGACTAGCAGTGCCCAGGGCAATCCACATGAATTATTGATTAAGCATTCATGTGCCTGGGAGCGCGAGACTGAGGCCTAGTCAACAGGTGGTTCGGTTACAGTTCGTTATTCCGACGGTTCGTTATTCCGAATATTCGTTATTCCGAAGGTTCGTTAATCCGAAAATATGATAAGGTTTGTTATTCCGAAGGTTCATCAATCCGAAAATGAAATAAGGTTCGTTATTCCGAAGTTCGTTAATCCGAAAATGACACAAAGCTCGTTATTCCGAAGGTTCGTTATACGGACCCTATTTCATTTTGGATCAACGAACCTTCGGAACAACGAACCCTATTTCATTTTCGGATTAACGAACCTTCGGAATAACGAACCCTATTTCATTTTCGGATAAACGAGCCTTCGGAATAGCGAACCATAATATTCCATTTTCGGATTAACGAATCTTTGGAATAACGAACCTTCGGAATAACGCCACATTAAATGTTCGGATTAACGAACCCTTTTTCAATTTTTGGATTAACGAACCTTCGGAATAACGAGCCTTCGGAATAACGAACCTTCGGAATAACGAACAGCACCCGGTGATTCAGGCATGTCCATTGTTCAGGGCCATTGTCAGCACACACTCACATACACATCATTGGTTCCTGTGCAAAGTTCAATTTTTGTACAGAGCGTTAAAATTTGACCAAAATCTGAAACCTTACTTCAAAATCAATCATAGATTTAATGAAACTGATTTATGCTTTCACATTCAAATCACCTCCAACAAAATTGTACACTATTCAGCTATTACTCATATCAATGGCAGTTCTATCGGACGGATAGTTTTTAAACTATTAATGATCAAAAGTGGGAAATGTTTTTTGAAACACCTAGTACAAAGAATGCTCCATCACAAGTCCTTTCCATGTTATTTGAAAATCTGTGGTAAAGAGGTCAGAATGAGGAATGCACTAAACTGTGAACTCCCTTATAATGACTCACAAAGCATTTTGCATAAAATTCATGGGCCAATGCAACCCATATGGGAAGGATGAGATTATGTCGGTGTATGGTTTCTTTTGTAAAGGAACCTCAAGTGAATGTTATCCCCCATACTAAAGGTGTGTAAAGAAAACAAAACCACACAGCTTTACTCAGCAGTATAGTCACATACTGCATTTGGCCACAACTATATTTACACGTACCATCCCAGCAAACACATAACGTTTTCAGAACGTTTCTTAAACGCTTTTCTTTTTTTTTTCTTCTTTTTTTTTTTTAGGTTCCGTACGTCTTCGTATAAAGTGGACGTTTATAAAACGTACATACAACGTCAAAGTTGGTACTTAGCATTTACCGCAAAACACAGTTTTTTTGGAAAACGTTTTAAAAAGTCATTAATGGACGTTACAAAACGTTTTTATTATGTCTGCTACGTCTTCGTTCTTTATAGACGTCCACAAAACGTTTTTATTAGGTCCGCTACGTTGACTTCGTCTTTAATGAACGTTTAAAAATGTTTTTACAGTCAACCTCGCTTAAGTCGACCTCGCACAAGTCGAAAACTCGGCCAAGTCGAAGCTCCAGAAAAGTCCCGATTTTCTCTTTACTTATTTCTTTAAAATAATCTTTCACAAGTCGAAGTTTTGCATGTCGAATTTCGCCTATGTCGAAGATAATTTCGAGTCCAGACTGTCTTGTGTAAATAGGCCCTACCGTGTACATGTTTTTTTCCATCGCACATGTCGAAGTTTTTTTCCCCGTATACGTCATTCACACATGGAAGCGCATGAAGCATTCTTTCATTCTATAATAAATAAACGAAGGAAGAAACACACTACTTTTGTAATAAAATACTCCCAAGGGTCGAATGACAATGGCAATGACAATGACAATGACAATGAATTTTATTTCTTAAAACGGCCCATCCCGGTGCACAGAAATACAATGAGTATAAAACTCACAATAAAAAAGATTAAATCTTTTGCAGTCACAACACATAAATAATATGATATCGGCAAAATTTAACAACAAATAGAGCACACTGTGTCAACTGAATACAAGTTCAACCCTAATACTCCCCTGTATCATTGATGTCCAGCTGAGAAGAACGTAAATCACATGTACCAGGTTAGACTGAGGGGCGAGCCACGTGCGGGCGGCGCAGCAGGGTTTGGTGGGGGGGGGGGGGGGGGGGGGGAGGAAGAGAAAAAAAAACCCCTCACAATACAAGCCACCAATCTCACTGAGTAGCGAATGTTTGCGAGTGTAGCGTGCTGAAAATTTCTTTGCGACAACAAGAACTGTTTCCGATAATAAAAATAGTTTGCTAGTTTTGACTGGAATTGTTTACGAGTTTGATTGCATTCCCTATAGTATTCGCTATACAAACATTCGTAGCTCAGTGAGATCTCGCGGAGCACGCGAACGATTTGCAAAGGACACGAATGGCAAAATCCAACAATAGTCGGAAGTTTTTGTCTGAATGTGTTCCGACAATGAAGCAAAAAAACAAAACAAAAACACGCATTCTTGCGCAGTTCGTGCCAAGTTCTCATGATGTATGTGTAAATGCCGCGTGTACTTTTGCTAAAATACAGCCAGTTACGTAAACGAAAAACACGCGACGGAAATGTAACCACGCAAATTTTTCGATAATCATTGGATAATACTGTTTCCAAGAGTCGAAGATTTTCTCTTTCCTGTATTTCTCCTTTCTTTCCCTTTCATTAAGACAGTCTCCGTTGCGCATGTGTGTACAGACTGTTAGTTGTTGTTTTTTTTTTCTGATGACCTAGGCTACCCCACAATATTCACAAGCGTCTGCTTTTTCTGGATTTCCCTTTAGAACACATTAAAATATGTATATTAAGTTTCAAATATAATTTCCGCGTGCATTGGAGAAATTTAAAGTGTATTTCGGGATTTTTTTTTAAATATAAGAAATTTCGTTTTCATTACAGTGCAAAATTGCTTGATGTG